>NC_141682.1:585000-1185000 GCF_028749965.1 Puma concolor
ATTTGCATAACCAAACACCCCTTTCTCAGCCTGAGAAATGTCTGTGTTCATCTTGGCTGATAAGCAAACCCCCTCAGTGACTCTGTAGACTGCTCAAGAGGCCCAGCCCTGACCACCCCCCTCCACCCCCCACAGGGTCCTGACCTGGAAGCCGAGGTCCCGGGAGCAGAAAGGGCTGCGAAGGAGAGGGCTGGCCCTGCGCTGGGGAGGAGCAGGACTCAGGGGGTGATGGAGCCTCCAGAGGAGTGGACCCTAGGGAAGCCCCAGACTCGGCTGTCTGTGTTCTGTGACTATTCCACGGGCTGGCCTGCGGCTCCGCCCGTCCTCTGCCCCACCTCGGGCCACACACAGGACATGCTGCTCAACCTTCATGGGCTTCCTCTTTCTCCTCCTGGGTGGTCCCCCAAACTCCCTGATTTTGTCACTTCTTGGCATAGCCATCAAGACAGCGTGAGGCCACCCTGCCTGTCAGTCTCAGAGCATCTGAGGGAGGCCCAGAGACAGACCCGGATCTCCTGTCTGCAGCCTGGCCGAGAGACTGTGGGGTCTCTGTGCACAGGCAGAGGGGGAGCCCAGGCCCCTGAACATGGGACAAAGGGTGCTGGGGGGCGGTCGTCTGGTCAAGTCAGCAAATGTCTGGGGTGGCTCTGGAGGAGGCACGTTCCTGGTCAGCGCCTAGTGGGAAAGAGGCTCTGTTTGGTTGCTCATGACTATTTCTTACAGTTTTAAAAAAACCAGCTTCTGTGGCCCCAGCGATCTTCCCACCAGGCACGCACTTTCAGCCTAATCAGAGCACCACGTCCGAGAACCGAGGGGACTGTGATCCCCACTGTCCTGGTTTATTACTGTCACTTCCCCATCGGAAGTTCAGGACCAGCAATGGAAAGGCCCAAGACACATAATAAATAGAGAGAATTTGCCTTTTCCCTCACCGGGTGCCCGTGTCTCTTGTCTGGCACACATGCTCGTCACCGTGCGCGACCAGGCACGGGCAGTGTATGCAGACCCACAAGGACGCCTGGATGAGGACTCACAGAGGCTGCCGGTTTGCAGTTTGCTCTGGCTCGGGGTTTGGCATCGTGCTGAACGGGACCCCAGGAGGGTCCTGGTGGCAGCTGCTTGCCTGGGGAGTGAGGCGGCTTCCTGGCCACACGGCACCCTGCCTGACTGGTTAGGGGAACATGTTGGGCTTCCTCTGGTTGGTCTTGAGTCGGAAGTGATGGGAAGCAATGATTCAGGCTGACCCCTAACTTTGCAGCCGCTGAGCAGGTCCCGACCTCCTGGGCCAGTTGCTGCCAACGTGTGTGTGCGACCTCTCGGTCCTGCATTGTGATCTGGCCGGGCCACACGTTGTCCACTGTCACACCTCTCTTGCAGGAAGAAGCCAGATCTGCCAGCCGTCCCAATTCAGGGTCCACTTGGAGGGAGTGCCCGTGTCGTCAGGCTGGTGCACCCAGTCTTAAGGCACTGCCGGGGCCTGTCAAAGTCTAGGGTCTCTAACACAGTCCCTCAGACCCTGCAGAACTGTAGGGGCCTCTCTGGAGCCATCAGATGGGGGTGAGGAAAGGCCTGGGGGAGATTCTAGGCCCCCACCTTGGCAACTCCCTAGCGACTCTGTTGTGATTTTTAATCCACTTTTATGTAAAAACTTGTTGCAAATAGAGCATAAAATCATTGAATCCAAAACACTTCGATGTGAAAAACCAGGTTCAAAGGGGAAATGGACTTGAGTTGCCCCCTGCCTCAGGGGGAGACCCTGTCTGTGAGATCTTTAAATGGAGCCTTCTGGAAAGCAAGTATCCTTAGGTCAATTCGGCCCTGTCCTGGTGCCTGAGGGCACGGGTGTGTTCTCCCCTCTGCTCTGGCTGCCCCTCCCCCCCCCCCAGAGCACCCTGGCTGTGTAGGGGCTCCTGTGTATTGGGTGGGCATCAGATGCCTCCTGGCAGGGGATGCAATTTCCTCACTGTGTGGGTGACGGCCTTACTTTTAATAGCACCCACACCATTACCAGGAGGAGGAAACGGGCCCACTTACTCTGTGCAGATAAGAATTCCATTAATGTTCTAAGAATTCCATTAACGGTCGCTCTGACCTTTGCTAATTCCAGCATCATTAGCCGTGCATACGTTTCAAAATCTCCTTAATGCCAAAAAGCAGTAATGGGTGTCTGCTATGCTTGCTTAATGAGCCATAAAATGAACCAGTGGGTGATGTGTTTCTTGCCATCAAGCCCCTGGTTAAGTAATGGCCAGGCCGCTGGAATGAGGCTCTGCGTCCTGTCACCAGACAGCCGCTCAAGGCGCTGGCTCTTCTAATCACAATTGATTAAAAGGTAAAAATATTTGTGTGCACACACCTTATTTCCCATATCCTAGAAATTCTTCTCAGTAATTAGTTTCTCCATCATCATTTGGGGAGAATGTTAACACCATTGATCTTTGTTTAATTATGATAAATCCTCACAGGAGGCTCCCCACCGGCCAGGCCTCCCGCACCCCGACAGGCCTGCACCGCCTGCCGACAGGTCCTCACGCCCACTGTCAACCTCCCTGCTCAGACCCGCCTGGCTGCTGTCCCACCAGCCACCTTTCCCAACTCCGTGTTGGCAAAACCTGTCTTTTCCTCAAGGGGAAACAAGAAAAACACGTACCCGAAATTCTGATGCTCAAACAATACTCTCCTACGTTTGCTCACATCAAATAACATTCTCAGTGTGTGTGGACATTTTAAGTGCTTTCTTTCTTAGTGCACACGTAATACTGTTTTCACAGATAACGGCACTATTTTCTCAAGATCTGAGTCATTTTGGAAACCGTTGCATTGTATTCCGGTAACTTCGAAGTTCAAGATTCACCTCCCATCCCTCCGGTGCTGGGATATCCTTTTCCCTGACCCATCTAACTTTACCAGGTAACGCCACAGACATCTTTAAGAACGGAAGCTTGGGGCGCCTGGGTGGCGCAGTCGGTTAAGCGTCCGACTTCAGCCAGGTCACGATCTCGCGGTCCGTGAGTTCGAGCCCCGCATCAAGCTCTGGGCTGATGGCTCAGAGCCTGGAGCCTGTTTCCGATTCTGTGTCTCCCTCTCTCTCTGCTCCTCCCCCGTTCATGCTCTGTCTCTCTGTCCCAAAAATAAATAAACGTTGAAAAAAAAAATTAAAAAAAAAAAAAAGAACGGAAGCTTGCCTGTTTGTAGTTGCTATGATGTGTTTGTTTCTCTCTTCAGTTGAGTAATGTCTTTACAGGGGCAATGGAGACGAATAGCTTGAAGGGGTCAGATTTACAAAAAGGTGCAGGTCTGCAGGGTGGGTTCCTTCTGCAAGGAACAGGGGTCAGATAGGGTTGTTCTCACCCCTGTGTTTTATGACCTCCTCCCAGGCGTCAGCTACCCTGTGCAGTGCCCCCCCACCGCCCCCCACTTTGTGTGGCCAGGACCCAGGGACTTGCTTCCAACGGCTGGCTGGCTCTCTCTTGAAGAATGCGTCTGGGGCCTCTCTCTCCCCCTTGCCCTCCGCTTGCTGCCTCTGAGGAAGCCCCTGTCCTGCTGATGGAGGGACCCAAATGGCAGGGAGCTGAGGGCAGCATCTCCAGGGGCCCGGGGCTCTGATGGAGGTGCTGAGCGTCCAGCACGGAAGCCAAGCTGTGGCCAGGCTGGGGTTAGGGGCTGGTCTGCCTTCCCTGACCGCGGGCCTGCAGGGGCACCTCCCTCCCTCTCCAAGACCCTGTCAGGAGCCACACTTGGTGACCTGACCCCAGCAGAGGCAGTTTCTCACACCTGAGAGTCTCTTTCTCTGGGCTTCTTGGCCCTGGCTTCGCTCTATAAGCAGAGTTGGAGCACTCCCCACTTCCCCCGCCAGGCTGGTGTGAGGGGACAGGGCATCTCAGAGAGCCAGTATACAGTAGGTGCTCAATGTATGTCAGCCCCCAGCCCCCCCACCCGCCCCACGCATCTACCCCCCGGGGCCTGACGACTTTGCACACCCCTCTTTCACGTCAGACTGTGGACGCAGTCGTCCGCTCCTACGCCACCTCGCAGCTGCTCTGGGATGGCTGTTCACTTATCACAGGGGTGAGTGGGCCGGAGGGTCAGTCAAAGGCCTCCAGGTAAGGGCAAGGCCACCATCAGCCCCAGAGGACTCTTTCCAAGGGTCAGGGTTGGGAGGCCACGTAGTCAAAGGTGAGGGGAGCTGGTGGGTCCGGGGGCTGGGTGATTTGCCTGCCGTCCTGTCGTGGCTTCTCCTCTGTTCTCCTTCCCAGGGCCTGAAGCCAGACGATGCACTGAAGGGGCAGTGGGGGAAGAGAAGTGGGGTGTGGACGCAGGTGTGCCAGGGGAGAGCCAGCCCCTCCAGACTCACGGGGCCTCGCCGACTGAGACCCGCTGCCCTAATGCCCCCACCCGTGAGCCTGGGCTTACTCGAGTCAGAGCTGCTCCGGGACGGGGGCGGACGCCTGCCCTTCCGGGTGCGGCTGGGGCCTCCTGATCCTTGCAGAGGAGGCTGATTCTCAGGTTGCGCACGCACACACACGCCAACTCACGTGCACTCGAGCACACGTGCCTGCATGCGTACACGCAGGTAAACGCGCACGTGTGTGCACCAGAGACCGCGTTCCTCATTCCCTGGGCACCTCCCACAGGGGCTCGTCCTAATTCCCTGTGACAGGATGGTGACAGGAGTGCAGCCTGCAAGGTCTCAGGGCTGCTCAGGAGACGCCTCGCTGTGCGGCCGGGCGCCCGCGGCCGCCTGTTCTCGCTGCTCCCCTGCCCATCAGGCGCCCAGGACCCGGGCTCACTCCCTGACTAACCTGGGCACCTGCCTGGCCTGGCTGGCCTCAGTTTACCCACTTGTGCAGTGAGCAGATGGGCCCGAGTGACACTGGGGCCACTTCAGCTCCCACGGTGGAGGACTCGACCCCACGCTGCCGAAATCCTGGCCGGTTTTTCCTGCTTCCCTGTGGTTTTCTGACAAAGAGGGGCTAGGACTTGCTATTTTTGCAAAAGGCCTGAACGCAATTGTTAAAAATAGAAATAATGAGGGAGAGCAGAAGCTTCTGCCCTTGAGTCAGGAGGCCAGGACGGGCTCCCAGCACCCTCCCCGGCGCGTGATGGTAGATGATGGTCGCGCTGCATGTGTCCTTAGCTCATTTATCCTTGGCCTAGAGAGAGAAAGTTTCTGCCTGCTTTTTGCTTTTTTTTTTTTTTTTTTGGAAGGCTGGAAGGGTGCTTCAGGCCCAGTAGCTTTGCCTGCTCTGCACTGTTTTGGGTGCTCTCTGGCTGGCAGTGCTGGGGGGCGTGCCGGGTCCTCATGCCTCCTGTTCTGGCCAGAAGCCAGACCCCAGCAGACGTCTGGCTACGTGCCAGGAATGCCCCCCCCCCACCCCCCGCATCTTTCTGCTCTCCTGAACTGCCTCAGCCCCCTGCAAAGGGACCATGAAGGCTAGGGACCCTCCAGCACCCTTGGGAGGCTGTGTGTCAGGCCGCCCTCCCCCATGTCCCTCACAAAGGCTGTGTAGGGCAGGGCCAGGGAAGTGGCAGGACCCCAGCATCTGGCTGCTGCGGGCCTCATATCTTTTAAAGACGCCGGAGAGGTTTGCATCTGGAAGGGGCCTCAGCATCTCTCCTACCCGGGCGCAGGGGTGGGGGGGGGGAGGGCGTCAGGACACCAGCCTCTTTCCGTTCTCCCTCACACACACTGCCACTTCTCCCAGACAAGAGGAGCCCCCACCCCTCAGGAGCCATAGAGAGAGGCAGGCGGTCTTCAGAGAGGTTGGCATCCAGCACCCGGAACTGAGCTGCGATGCTGCCCCACGCGGGACTCAGGTCTGCAGGGATGTAGAGGTCCTGCTGAGATGGGGACAGATTCAGGGGGAAACAAGTCAAAAGACTTTCCTGCAAGCCTCAGTGTGTGGAGAAGGGTATGCAGATGCGGCCAGAAAGCACAGATCCATGCAGGAGAGCAGGTGAGGCACCCTGGCCGGAGGGAGCACAAGGGTGTGTTTTGGAGACGGGGTGGGCACGTTTGAGGTTTTGTCTTTTACAAGCTACTCCAGTGCGGGTTCTGGACCAGTCCCAGGAGCTGCCTACGATAGCTGATTGAACCTGTCTGCTGTGGCCATGGGGACACTGGCATGGACGTCCCCTGCCGTCCTGCTTCCCTAGCTTCTGCGTACTTCCCGATTCCCTTGTGTGTGCACCTATGTGCGTGCGTGTAGGTGCAAAAGCGCTATGCATGCATGCGTCTGAGCGTGCATAAGTGTGCACACGTGCACACCACAAATTTGCCTGTGGCTGCAGGTGTGAGCGTGCCTGTGTGCACCCATATATGACACTTGTAGGGGTTGTGGCCTGCTCCTGTTCCCAGAGTGGAAACCAAGGCTTTGGCCCATAGAGTTGGGCCGGGGTCTGGGGTCCCCTCCTGTGCAGGGGCTTCTGGCCCACCTGCCGAGCCACAGCGCTTCCCTGCAATCATGGTGCACCCCGCACCCCAGCCCAGGGACAGGCAGACAGAAGGTGCAAAGACGGACGCAATGGGCCCCTGAAGAGGGGACGTGCACCAGTGTGAGCTCAGCAGGCAGGCTGGACGCAGGCGGGATTTGCTGGGCTGGACCCCAAGTGGCCGCTCGTCTTCCCAACAGAGACTCTGAGGCTGGGTCCTCTCCCCTCTGAGAAGGCCAGCGGTAGAGGGTCTGGCTGCCCACCCTGCTGGCCCTGGATGTGGCTCCAAGTACGGAGGGTCTCTGCCTACCCTCCTGCCCGCTCTGCACGGCCTCGCTGGGAACAACATGGGCTCTGGGGTCCTCGGTTTCCTCGCCTCAGGTGGGGTGAGGGTACCCACCTATGAGGTGTCCTGTGACATAACCGAGTGGAAGGCACCCCGCACTGCACACAGAAGGGATGCACTAGGCGCACTGGATGCTAACTCCCAGGTCCACACTGCCTGGCCTCCTTCGGCCTCCGGCCACGTGGTGCCTCCTGCCTTCAGCCAGGGCCCTCCCCCAGCACACCGGTGCCAAGCTGCACCCCAGGCTGTGGAAGACGGAGGAGCCCAGCCTGTGACCTGCTCAGGGCCCGGCTGAGCGAGGACGGAGGGGGACCGAGAAGGAGGAGAGAGAGGCGAGCTAAGATCAGGCAGGCTCACGATGCCTAGACACTGGGAAGAGGCCCTTGAAGCATGTGTAGGAGCTCACCAGGAAGGTGAGTGGACGGCCCACCAAGCCACGGGCCAGCGTAAACAAAGGCCCTGGGTCCCCGGAGCCTGGTGAGGGCCTTCTGAGGTTTCCTGCTGGCTTCCTGCTCTTGGCACCAAATGGATTTCAGCAAACACAGGCTTTGTGAGTTCTCAGTTTCTTAATTAAAAAAAAATTTTTTGTAAACATTTATTCATTTTTAAGAGAGAGAGAGAAAGAGAGTGAGAGCATGAGTGGGGGAGGGTCAGAGAGAGAGGGAGACACAGAATCCAAAGCAGGCTCCAGGCCCCAAGCTGTCCGCACAGAGCCCACCGTGGGCCATGATTCTCGTGGTGTGTGAGTTCCAGTCCCACGTCGGGCTCTGTGCGGACCGCTCCGAGCCTGGAGCTGCTTCGGATTCTGTGTCTCCCTCTCTCTGCCCCCACCCCCATGCATGTCTCTCTCAAAAATAAACATTTAAGGGGCGCCTGGGTGGCGCAGTCGGTTAAGCTTCCGACTTCAGCCAGGTCACGATCTCGCGGTCCGTGAGTTCGAGCCCCGCGTCGGGCTCTGGGCTGATGGCTCAGAGCCTGGAGCCTGTTTCCGATTCTGTGTCTCCCTCTCTCTCTGCCCCTCCCCCGTTCATGCTCTGTCTCTCTCTGTCCCAAAAATAAATAAACGTTGAAAAAAAAAAAACTAAAAAAATAAAAAATAAAAAAAAATAAACATTTAAAAAATAATAAATAAACATTTTTAAAAAAGAGAGAAAAACGAAGAGACCCCAGAGAGCCCTTCTGTCCTGTTGGCCACGTGAGGGCACAGGGGGAAGACAGCAGTGTAGTGACCAGGACGTGAGTCCTCACCAGACATCAAATATGGGGGGTGGCGACTTGGTCTCGGACATCCAACCTCCAGCCACCTGAGTGGACTCGGACCCCTTCTTAGGCACCCTGCCCGGAGCCGGGCCAGCCCGTGCCCACCGCGCTGGCCCTGCGGGCAAAGCAGGAGCTTCAGGGAGGTGCAGTGGCAATAACCCTTCCTACAGGCCTGGGTCTCACCACCCGGCTTACCTACAGAAACCCCGAGGGGTGGCGGAGCTCGGGGCCAGAGCGTAGAAGGCAGGACGGACAGTCGGCCTCTTTCACATTCACTGATTTTAGTCTGTTTTTAAAATGGCATTGACCAGATTCCAAACACCGACTTTGTCCCTGGTTCATCAAGCAGGATTGGGTCCGTGGTGCAGGCTCGGGCCGGGCCGGGCCGCTGCGCGGGGCCGCCCCCCTCCCTCTGGGGTCTCCCCAGTGGTGGTGCCACATCACAGTCCAAAGGCCAGGGCCCTTCTGCAAGCTGCATGGTTCCAGTGGTCACCTCCCAGGAAGTCAGGAACGCATGCCCCCAGCTGGCACCTGGGCCTCAGCCGCCCTGCAGTGCTGGCCTGTGGCCAAACCCAAGGCCAGAATCAGAGCAGAGCAATTCCAGATCCCTGGGCAGCCCGTGCTGGGAAGGCCAGACTCCAAAACTCCTGGCTTCCCCCAAGCCCGTCGGCAGAGTGAGGTGTGTGGGCAGCCGAGGGGAACCAGCCCTGGAGCACAGGGACCTGGACCCAAAGGCATCAGCGTTGCTGTGGAGTCACTGTGGGCGTCCCGTGTGCCTCCACCCCTTGGCCCTGCACCTCCACTCTCCTTTTCCTGTATTTATGTCCAAATTGTTGCGGCCTCTGGGAACATCCAAGTCTCTGCACCTGCATTCTCAAGATTGCCTTAAGGGCACCGGCGTGGACCATGGTCAGATCCCATCTGGGGGACAGCCAGGAGCAGGCCCTGCTCAGAGTGATGGGAAGAGAGGTCACCCGGCCATGGGTGTGGGGAGGGTGGTCTGGGAGGTTCAGGGCAGGGAGCCAGCAGGGGAGTGACAGGAGAGAACGGGCTCTTTGGTCTTGACCACTAGACACAGGCCTGAATTGGAAGAGCTCAACAAACAGGAATTGATTTCGCCTCCCGATAGACAGAGGAGGTTGGTCAGCTCGGTCCATGCAGATGGCCACTGGGCAGAGGAGGGAGGAGGAAGGACAAAGACCTCAGTGCGGGGGCCCTCGGGTTGGGGGGGGCGTGGCAGCCAATCCCCGCGGAGGCCGGCCGCAGGGCATCGCCACAGCCCTATTACCATAGCGATAATGCAGAGGTGTGATAAAAGCCACCTGTCATTCATAAAACGTGGCATCGCCTTTTTGCAAAGCCATAAGCCATCCTGGGGCTCGGCCAAGAAACGGCCTATAAAATCCTGAGTAATGACCTCAAAGCATACTTTCCAATATAAGGAATATTCTAGGCAGCTGTTTGCAGAATATTTATGTGCAATAACTTTACACCCCCCCTGACTTTTAACATGTTCATAGTCTGACTCCCTCCCCCAGCAGCTCCCCCCCCCCCCCCCCCCCACCAACCTTAGTAGCAGTAAAGCATCCAGAATGTGCTTGACAGTCCTGGGAGCACAGGGCCCTGTCCCCTGGGTGACAAGTGGCAGTGCTGTGCTCAGGTGCAGTGCCCTTTGCCATCGGATGCCTCGGCACGGCAGGGGCCTAGCAGAATGCCAGCTGTCTTCGGGATCTCCAAGTTACCAGGGAGGAGGAGCTCAGCCCTGTCCTGAATCTGTTCCTACGGTAACGCTGGGAACAGCAGGTTTTGTCTGGGTTGGACGAGGGTGGGCATCCTCCCTGGCGAGGGCTGGGGGGGTTGGGGGGGACCCCCTCGGACCACGTGCCCCAGACAGAGCCTGAGGTGTGCAGAGGCCAGGGAGCCTCAGGAGGAGGGCCCACCTGGGGCCTGCACCCAACAACCGGAGGAGACCCGGAACTTTCGTGATTTGGCCAGGAGGCTGTCAGTACTGGCTGCGTTACCCGAAGCCATTGCCGTGACAGGGGAGGGGCGGAGGGGGGCTGCAGTGCACCTGAAGCAACTGCAGGGGTCACTGCTCCCCAGGGAGGACTGGACAACCCCACACCTGCTGGGGTGTCAGCATGGGGCTTTTGCTCCAGACCCGGGCATTCGAAAGCTCCGAAGAAGATGTTTTGTTGTAATTTCGTCTCTCTCTTGAATCTCGCATTTGCCTCCAAATATCAGACTTTATTTGTCTGGTATCTGAATTTTCATGTCTAATTGGCAAACCTATAAATTACATTATGCATAAAACAGCGTATGGCAAATGCCTTTTAATTCCAAGTAATGTCTTTCCAAAATTATTCCCCTCTACCCAGGAAAAGATGGAATGATCACTGGCAACTTGGAGATAAACCTGTCTTGCAAGTTCTATCCAGTTTGGCCTTCGTCACTCAGATCAGCAAGTGCTCGTGGACATCAGAGTGATGTCCTCAGTGTTGAGAGGAAGGAGACAGTCTGATTAAAAACACACTCAACTACTCTGTCCCGTCTTCCCCCAGACCCCCGGGCAGCAGGGGTCTGACACCACCAGACTCTTACAACTCTGTGTCTACCCCTCTGCGTCCTGTGAGGCCTCTGCAGGACCCAGAACACGGTGCAGGCGCCCTGGTGGCACTTCACCGAGGCTCTGTGTGTGCTTATTAGCGGCGAACAGCTCCCCCATGACTGCACTCAGCTGAAAGCCTTCATTTAGGAAGCAGGAAAGCCAGAGCAATCGCGTGTGTTCATAAAGCATCCCCTGTGCTACGCGCAGGGCTAAGCCGCGGCCACTCAGAGCTCTGGCTCTCCGTTGGACACGTGGAGCCCACTCTCCAGCACCCTTCCCAAAGCCCTGGGAGGGGGAGGGGTATACCTGCCCACCATCGCTCGGGGCAGAAGCCACGGCTCAGCAAGCCAAGCGATGGCCGGGTGTGGACCTGGCTCATCTGGCCCAGGGCCTTGCCCCCAACGACCCACCAAGGCAACGGAGAGGTGCTCTAAGCGCAGGGACTGAGCCGCGCGGGAACGGAGGGGTCTGAGCACCGGCAGCAGCGTGTGAGAGGCACCAAATGAATGGCTTCCTTGCCGCACCGCGAGGCGTGAACGTCCCCTTCCAGAGCGGGGCCACCGAGGCCCGAGAGACGTCTGCACACACTCAGCGTCACTTTGCCGGTGAGGGACGGGCCAGGCTTAGCCCACTGCAGGACTCCCCACTCGCCTGCTGGCTCCAGCTGGCCCACAGGACAACCGCCCCGTCGTGGGGCTTGAACTCCGGCCCCAAGGAATATGCAGCTGTGGGAGGCAGTTGTGTGAGCCGCGGGCCCCGGCTCTCTTGCAGGAAGTAACAGCGGCAGTAAAACCCGCTCTGTGTGGGCGACTTACCGTGTGGGAGCCGCTGTGGGTGGCTGTCCGCTGCGCCCACCGCCACCCCTCTCTCCTTCCGGGCTGCGTTTGGAGCAGTGCCGGCACCGGTGATGTGGCCCCAGGACAGGCCCTTGTGCCTGCAGGGTAAGGACCCCTCTCCCACCCCCGAGGAGGCCGGGTCTACTGTGTCCCTGCGCCCCTCCCGGCAGGTCTCCAGGCACGAACTGCCTGCCAGACAAGGGAGGAGGCCTCAGTGCCTGGGGCCCCTTCCCACCGGGTCCTGGCTTTGCAGGGTCCTGCTGAGGGCTCAGGGAGCAGAGGCCCCGGCCGTTTTTCGAAATGTTTCAAATCATCGTGATCTGCGGGCTTCAAAGTTCAGTCACGGCTGTAAGAGTCTTCCTGGGATGGGTTCCAGGCGACGGGATCATGTGGGGTCCCGGCTTCCCGCAGAGTCACCTTGGGGGATGACACTCACCGAGGCGGCGAGGTTCACACGGGGCCTCGGGAGAGGAAAGAGAGAGCACAGCAGAGGGAAGGCCGTGCAAGGCACCCTCTAGCAACAGGGGCCACGTTGGCCAGAGCAGACGCCGGCCTGGTCCCGGCCCCGCTGAGCCACGGACCCAACAGACTCCGAAGAGACCCTCGGCCACGCCCTCCTTCCTTCCCGTCTTCAGGGGCTGACAGTGTGGACTCTGGGATCTTCACATGACCATGAATTACCCGCTAGCAGCCGAGCGGTCACTGAGTGTGCTTTCCACAGCCAGGGGGTGATACACCGTGAGAATCTTCCGGCGCCTCGAATGTGTGCTCTCCGCCAGAGCCGGGGGAAGAGCCCTGGGCCGTGGCCCGCGTACGAACCCGGTGCCTCCCTGGGAGGCACGGTCTCAGACCGGTCCCTTGGCGCTGGTTTCGCCCTGCGATTGGGAATTACGGCTGCTTCTTCCTTCACCGTCACCAATTTACTCTGCTGAGGGCAGCGTGGTTAACCGTCAGTGAGCACGTTTTATACTTGTAACCCGTAATGCTCCGATAACTTTTTTAAGACCCACATACTAAGTACGGGACTGCACCTGCCTGCCTGTGTGGCTAGGACCACGCTCCCTGCTTCTGCCCCCACGAAGCTCTCCACTGGCTCTATTTCCCCCCAAGGCAAATTGTATAAATCCTAGAGCATCGTTTTATCACATAAGCTCACTTTCCTCCATAATAGAGTACAGACACAAGGTGTGGTCAAGGTCCCTTAACATTGCTTCACCAGCATCGAGTTCCAGCTTCCTTCCTCGTGTAGATGGTGACGGAAAGCTCAGGTCTGGCCCTGCCGGGCTGAGAGCAGGGGGGCAGACACACAGCAAATCTTTTCATCATGCTCCTTCCTAGGTGGGTGGCAATTAAGTGATGTGACTAAATACGTAGCATGGAAATGAAAACTGACGTCTCACATACACGATGTCAGGTATGACAGACAGACTACGCAGAACAAGGAAGCAGGGTGAGGGGCATCAAGCGAGGGCAAGGGGGCAAGACTTGACATTAAAACGGAGATCTAGGGGCGCCTGGGTGGCTCAGCCGGTTAAGCGTCCGACTTCAGCTCAGGTCGTGATCTCGCGGCCTGTGGGTTCGAGCCCCGTGTCGGGCTCCGTGCCGACAGCTCAGAGCCTGGAGCCTGCTTCTGATTCTGTGTCTCCCTCTCTCTCTGACCCTCCCCCACTCATGCTCTGTCGCTCTCTGCCTCAGAAATAAACATTAAAAAAATAATAATAATAATAAATAAATAAATAAATAAATAAATAAAATGGAGATCTAAAAGAAGTGAGGGAGAAGCCCACAGATGTCTGGGCAAATAGTCCCTCAGTGGCACCTGCAAAGGCCCTGGGGTGGACGCCTGCTTGCCTAGGAAGTAGAGGAGAGAGAAGTACAAGAGAAATCAAAGAGGTGGGGAGGAGACAGGTTCTTGACAGCCTTGCAGGCCACGGCCAGCGCTTTGGATGCAGAGCAAATGAAGGGCTTTGAGCAGAAAACCCACCTATTCGATTTGTCTCAATACGATCACTCTGATGCCAAATGCAGCATGCAGTGGAGGTCAGGAGGGCAGGGAAGAGGCAGTCCCAACGGTCCAGCCATCAGCGGCAACTTCAGGAAGCAGTGGAGGGTGGTGAGGACCTGTGTTGAAAACTGCGTTAGCAAGATTTGTGTTCAGGATGATTCCAGCATCTTTTGGCCCAGGTAAATATTTCACTAGGAGGAATATGGCGTGTGTGTGGCGGGGGCGGGATCTTGGACATGCTGGGTTTGAGATTTTCCTGCCATCCAACGTCAGAGAGCCAGTTGGACATCAGTTCTGCAGATGTGGACGTGGGGTGCCAGTGCACCGATGATAGTTAGTGGGACTGGAGACCAGGGGTGCGTGGAGACGGGGGTCCTGGGACTGAGCTGGTGTCTCCAGGTCCAGGAGCCTGGCAATCACACTGGCCCAGGAGGGTGGCAGAGAAGGAGCAGAGGGAGGTAGGAGGGGACTGAGCAGGGGCCAGGGACATGCTCAGTGATCTGGATAGTAGGGCCGGTGCAGAAAGATGGTGGGGGCGGGGGAGAAGCCCTGGAAAGTCCCAAGCCCATGAGGACACGGCCGCATGTGTGTTTCCAAAGCTCTTCCTCGTTTGAGCAGTGTTTGTAGCAAACCTCTGGTGAGTGGGAAGGAGCGGCAGCTTCCCGTGGGTGCCCCAGTTGGAAAGAGGCAATTTCCTGCTCTTCGTGGTTGGCCGAGATTTTTTAACACCACTAAGTGTTGAATTTACGAAGTGGATTTTCAGCACCTACGGGGGATCGGAGAGTTTTCTCCTTCATCTGCAAAGTGAGCAGAGCAATCGCTGTTTGGAGGTGGTACGGCCTTATCTGGGGGACGTCAGAGTACAGGAGTCCCCGAAAAGACCAGTGACTCTCCATCCATTCCTGCCACTTTGGGGCAATTTCCGTAACATCTGTTCCTGGAAGGTCTGATGAAGGTCAGGCAAAACGGGCCTGCCTTCTTTGTTTAGGGATTAATATTTGACCGTTTTCAACTTCTCCTGTGATGATGGGTCTCGAGCCATCGTTCAGGGCTTCGTTTGAACTTTTCTTTAAAATGCCTATCTTGTTTGTGCCATCAGGCTGGTATCGCGTGGCACCGTCTCTTTGGGGACTTTCAAGCCCGCCCCACTCCCAGCCCTGAGCCTCGCTCCAGGACTCTCCCCTGCACCCCCTTCTGTCCCTCCTTGCTCCAGGACTCTCCCCTGCACCCCCTTCTTCTGTCTCTCCTTGCTCCAGGACTCTCCCCTGCACCCCTTTCTGGCCCTCCTCGCTCCAGGACTCTCCCCTGCACCCCTTTCTGGCCCTCCTTGCTCCAGGACTCTCCCCTGCACCCCCTTTTTCTGTCTCTCCTCGCTCCAGGACTCTCCCCTGAACCTCTTTCTGTCCCTCCTCGCTCCAGGGCTCTCCCCTGCACCCCCCTCTGTCCCTTGCTTGGCTGTCACAACTCATGGGCTGTCCCACTGGCCTTTTCCATCTCCTCAGCCATCCCCCGCTCCCCCCCCCCCCCCCCCCCCCGCACCGCTCGCTCCCGGGTGCCTTTGCTTTGGTTTGTCTTCATTTGGGCTTTTTCCTACTGCTCTTCTCTGAGCTTCCTGGACCAAAAGTTCAGTTCAGGGACGTTTGGTCCTTACGGGGTTCTGGGAGAGCGGCCATGGCCCCAGCCTCTCTCTGCCCGCCCCTGTGGTGGTGTCCTACAGGTTTAACGGGTGCTAGTCCCGCTTATGCTCATCTTTAAATAGCATGCAATTTGCCTTCTGGTTTCCTTCGTGACCCCCAAGTTATATATATATATATATATGAGTGTTTTTATATGTGATATTGACTTCCAGGTAGAGACATTTTTAAAGCATAGACCTTGTTCTTATTAAACTGCGTTATGTTCAGCGAACAGATTACAGGTCACACACGCGTATGTTTTTGTACGAACGTGTGTGTGTGTGCACACTCAGTGAGCACACGCAGATTACCTATCTGCCTTGGCAATTTCTTGACAGTTTCCCTACGGTCAACAGATGGCCAGTTTTCATGGCTCTTCCATGTATGATAGAACATAAATCATGTATTTGAGCAATCCACAACGGAAAAAATAAACTCACGTTTATTGTTTTATTTGTTCCTTTTTGCTTTCTTGACCTGTTGCTTTAAATTGGAACAAAGAAGCTCTGTTTTCCGAAGACCCCTCAGGCTGTGGCCATGTGGCTGGGGAGCGAATCGGCCGGAGGCCCCCCTTGTCCCCCGAACGCTTCCTGTCCCCCTGCCCCAGCACAGAGGACACGGGTCTCAACTCACCTTCTCCTGCGGGGGTGTCTCTCTTGCTAACAGTACCTCCCTGTGCAAGTTCCACAGGCCCAGGCCCGTTACCCCACCACCCCTGCCCGTTGCGTCCAGCTCCACCAGACAAGGGTTAAAACTGCACAGCCCATGACGCCCGGACACAGGTGCCCGGTGAAGACCATGACCTGCCCGCCTCCAGCTCCCAGAATAGCCTGTGGCCAGGGCTGGCCTGTAGTAAACAGCCCCAGGAGCCTCCCTGGTGGGTCCCGGATGAGTAATCCCTAGGAAAACATCGAAGGATCCCAGAGGTATAGGTGCCAGAACCTAGTGGGTGGGTCCCTCTGGACCTCCCTCCTAGGCCCTTCTGGAATATTCCCCAGCTATTCGGCCAGGAGAGGAGCCCGCAGCTCCCAGGACAGTCTTTCCCCAGCAGCTCTGTCTCCTCATCTCGTCACACACCCCCAAAGTCTCTTCTCTACCCTCATCCTTGTGGAGGGGGGGCCCACTTTCCAGACGACTTCTGTCCTGGCCCTTCCACACCGCCCCTGTCCCTCACCCCACTGTCACCTGCATGCCCTTCCTACACTGCTACTCTTCCTGGGTCTCACATCCACCACCTGCAGAAGCCCTGTATTAACGGGGGCCCTTCCGCCAGGCCAGCTGGTGGCTTCGCGCACCTGGGGAGGCTCAGGGCACAAGGCTCACCTCCAGTGTGCTTTGACCAAGAGCGAGGAGGGACTTGTAGCGGGGGAGCCTGGACAGACCTCCTGGCTGCCCCAGGTAGTGTCCCCAGGGACCCGGCCACGTCTGCATCCTGTGCCCGGGCTACTTGCTCCCTCTCTGCCTGGAAAGCCCCTCCCTCCCCAATCCACCGCGGACCCTTTTTCCTGCTGGCCCAGAACTCGCCATCCCCACCACTGCAGCCCGTCACCCTCCCCTCGCCCCTGCAGGGTCTTCCTGGCCGATACCCTTGTATATATCCTTGGTGCCCTGGGGACCATACTCCTGCTCAAGCACCCTCAGAGAACCCAGAGCTCAGCTCAGCACCCAGGCTCTCTCACTGGTGGGAAAGGGAGGCTGGTCCTGCCTGGCCCTCAAGCCACCGCCCCATTTCTCCACTCCTTTCCACACAAAGTTCCTCAAAAGTCACATCTGCCCTTGGTCTCCACCACCCTCTGCTTCCCTCAGGACTCCTGCCAGCCTCACCCTGCCCCACCAGGGCCGTCTGGATAAGACCACCAGTGGTCAGCCTCTGGGCCACACCGGCAGGCCATCGTGGCCTCCTGGTTCATGGTGCCCCTTCTGTGTTCGCCTGGTTGTTCACACGCCTCCTGGCCTCAGGGGCAGAGGTCCTGGGGCCCAGGCCTCGGCCCCGCCGCCCATTCCCACCCGGTCCTGCGGGCACATCTACCCGTGGCTCTGTACGCTGGCACTCACAGTCCAAAATCAGACTGCTCATGCCCAGCACCCAAACCTGGGGCCCTCAGTTTCCCCTGCCCCATGGCTGACCCCTGATTCTACCTTCAGGGGGTGTCTGAGCCCGAGATGCGGGGAGCCCACACCACCCAGGTCTGAGTGGCCACCTCCCACCGATAACCGGCCCCCCTTTGCTGTGCTGGCGCAGCCCCCAGCCGGCCTTTTCCAGTCCTGAGGTCGCATGTCCCTCTTTGTCCCTAAGCCTCTGCTGGATGCTGGCCTGACATGGCCACCCTGGCCCGCTGTCTCCCCCTCACTCAGTTCCAACCTTGAAGAACATGCCAGATGCACTCCTAACCCAGGGCCTTGGCACTTTCGGTGCCCTGCCCAAACACCACTCCCACAGACTTCCAAGTTGCTAATTACCACACAGGCACGTTTCTAGTCAAATGTCACTTTTTGGGGGGTCTTCCCTGGCCACTCTGTATAAATAGCCCTCACCTCACCCAGAATGTCCAATCCCCTCTCTGCTGCACCAATTTTATTTTTCTATGTAATTCTTGTTACCACCAGACATATTCTACATTGGCTCATGGGAGCTCCAGCCTTTAGGAGAAAAAAGTCCCCCAAATCTTTCCCTGGTCTCTGACAAGGCCTCATGTGCGGCTCCTTGGGCCCTTCCCGGAGCAGCCCAGCCTGGCCCACCTGGCATCTGCTCAGGGACAATAAGACAGAAGCCTAAGGGAGCTTCCGGCCCCACGTGCATGTGTGTCTCTGCAAACGTGTGTGTGTGTGTGTGTGTGTGTGTGTGTGTGTGTGTGTGTGACTGGATGTGCCTCTGTGGGTGTGAATGTGTGTGTTTGCTTTTTGTGATTTCCATGGATGAATCAACTGGACCACATGCAATTACTCCCCAGAGCAAAGTACAAGGAACCAGGCAGAAACATCTGGACGAGGGTTTTCATGCTATGTCCCCTGTGGTGTGGGCTCTGTTTTCAAAGGCCATTTCATGTGTGCACCTTAGCCCGCTGACACCTAACCCAAGTTGGATGGTGGCTTGTGGTCTGCTCTGGGCACCCGCTCAGCACCAGCACAGAGCTGTGAGCGAGGCATCATGGGAGGCTCCCACTTAGTGGAGCATGTGCATTTGGGGGGAGACGAGCCATAAACCGGAACAGAAGAGTTGCCTTCAGATGGTGACGGCTGTTGTTAGGGAAACAGAGTGGTGGGACGTTGAGGGAATGGGGGTGGGGATACTTCGAAACCATTGTGGACAGTGAGACAATACTTCCTCAAGGTGATAGCTGAGATGAACCAAGAACTCCACAAGGGAGCCATCGAGTGGTGAACAGGAGTCCAAATAACACCTCAGCTCCCAAGAGAGGTCAGCGGGGGTGGGACGTGAGGCCCCCTACACGATGTCTATGGTTCCTGGGGGCAAGCCACCCCACGGCCACCCTGAGGACACTGGCCGGCGGAGGGCAGGGGGGGGACAGAGGCTGCAGAACCCCACAGTCTAGGGAGACATTGTGGGGCTCAAGGTCCTGCTCCCCGGGGCGGGGGCTGCTCACCAATCTCCGTTCGGACATCATCTCCTAGGCCACCTCCTAGGCCTCTCTCTAGGTAACCTCGCCCAAAGTTCCCTTTGCTGCACGCAAATGGTGCAGTTGGTGTAGAATGGAGGGGCAGCTCCAGCTCCAGGTCGGGCCCACCTTCACACCTAGTCCCCTCTAACGCCCAGCTCCAGAAGGGCTGAGCAGCCTTTCACTTACTTCAGATGGCCTCCGAAACCCTTACTGCACTGATCAGTTGGGCTGAGACTCCTCTCCCTCCTCGAGTATCCAGTGGGCGCCCACTACATGCTCGGTCGGCACTGGGCCAGACACAGAGATTCAATGACGAGTCTCTTCCTGAATGCACGGAAGAGAACACTGAAGTCCAGAGAGGGCAGTGAGATGTCCAGGCAGCACAGCAAGTGGAGGGGAAGGCAAGGGCTCCCTCCTAAGCGCCCCACCACAGACTGCTTCCTTCTCTCTGCTGCCGGAGAGGCTGAGAATGTGCGGTGCCTCGAGCGCTCGCCTGTTTGCTTGATGGTGGATGTGTTTGGACCGCCTTCCCCAGCCAGGTCATTACCCTTCTCACCGGGACTTTGGCCTGACATTCACATTAATATTCCCTACTGGGGGCCGGGGGCCCAGAGGCTGTGTGGGCCCAGAAGAGGTCATGCAGAAGGGCCACGTCTGGGTATGGGTGGCTGATTTTATGCATCTTGTGAAGCAAATCACACACACACACACACACACACACAGGGGCGAGTGAGGGAGGTGCGGCCTCTGCAAACACCGGGTACCTCCCAGTGCCAAGCAAATCTTAGGCGGGAGCGCCCGGCGCCACCAGAGTTAAGGCGCAGGCGTGTCCCCTTGGGGTGGGATGGGGCCCCAGCCGGGTGCAGGAGCCTCCCCCCTGCTCTGGCACCCCCCCAACCCCCGCCCCAGATTGGCTCTTGGGGCCAAATACCGAGCTCCCCTCCTCTCCTCTCGTCCGAGGCGGGGGCGGGGAGGGGGGCACAAGGTCGCCGCCCGGCAGGGAGCTCATCCGGCGGCGCGCAGACGCCCAGCGGCTCCGGGGAGGGACTTGGCCGGGGCTGCGGCCCTCCGCTCATCTGGGGAGGAGCCGGGAGGCTGCAGCTGGCGGCGGCCGGCCCTGGGCGGACAGAGGTCCCGGGGAGCCACAGCCTGGCCTGAGGGTCCCTCCCCTCCCGCCCCCCCCACCCCCCGGCGACAGCGCACCCCCCGGGCCCCCCCGGGGCCTCTCTCGGCAACCGCGGGAAGAAGGCGCCCTCTCCTTAGCGGGCCCGGAGCTGCAGCGGCTACGCGGGGCGCGGCCGAGGGGAGGAGAAAGGAAAAAGGGAGCGGAGTCGGCTCGGCCTGGCGGTGACTCGTGGGGCCGCGTCTCCGCCAATCTGCGGGCGCTGACGCGGGGGGCGGCTCCGGGCTCTCGGATATCTGCCGGCCCGGGCGCGGGGCGCCGAGAGGCTCGGCCGCGCGGGCGCTGCACCTGCCCCGGGACCTCCCCGGCCGCTCCGTGCGCCCCCCAACCCGGTGCCCGGCCCCTCCCAGTCCCCCCCCACCCCACCCCCACCCCGCTCGGCCTCAGGTCCCCGCCTCCGGGGCCCTGCCCTCAGGAGCCGCCCCTTCTCCGGCTGGCCCGCCCGGCGCCTAGCGCGGCCCACGGACCCGCTGAGGGGTTGCGGGGAGGCGGTGGCGCGCCGCACCCCCCCCGGCAGCCGCACCCTGGCCTACATGGGCCGTGGCGTCGCGCTCCTGCGCGCCGGATGAGCGCAGAGACCCCACGCCGGCCGCTGCGTGCCCGGGGCCTCACCCGGCTGCGCCCCCAGCTCCGCGGACGAGGGCCGCCGGGCGCGGCCGCTCCAGAGAGGCGACAGGGGACGGCCCCGAGATGGCCAGGCCAGCGGGCGCTCTGGCGGCGGGCGCCCTCCACGTGGTGCGGGCCCGGGGGCAGCCCCCGAGCTGGTAGCCGCCCGACGCCCGGTGGACGCTGAGCCGCGCCGCGGCACTTGGGTCGGGCCAGGCCAGGACCAGCCGGGGCCCGGGCGGGGCGCGCTCCCGGAGGGCGCCCGGAGCCCCAGGCCGCGCGGCCATGAAGATGATCCTGGTTCGCAGGTTCCGCGTGCTGATCCTCATGGTGTTCCTGGTGGCCTGCGCTCTGCACATCGTGTTGGACTTGCTGCCCAAGCTGGAGCAGCGCGCCGTGCGGCCGCCGGGGGAGCCCGGCTGCTCGTGCGCGCAACCCGCGGCCGAGGCGGCGGCGGCGCCCGGCTGGGCGAAGGCGCGGGGCCGCCCCGGGGAGCCCCCGGCCGCCGCCTCCGCGGCCGGCGACGCGGGCTGGCCCAACAAACACACGCTGCGCATCCTGCAGGACTTCAGCTCCGACCCCTCCTCCAACCTCACGTCCCACTCGCTGGAGAAGCTGCCGGCTGCCGCCGAGCCGGCCGAAGGAGCCTCGCAGGGGCAGGAGGCCGGCGGCCCCCGCGCCCGAGACCCCGCGCACCGACCGCTGCTCCGAGACCCTGGACCCCGCCGGTCGGTGCCGCCCCCTGGCCCGAGCGGGGACGGCTCCCTCCTGGCTGGGCTGTTTGAACACCCACTCTACCGGATGGCCGTTCCACCGCTAACGGAGGACGACGTGCTCTTCAATGTGAACAGCGACATCAGGTTCAATCCCAAGGCGGCAGCTGAGAACCCTGACTGGTGAGTGAGGCTTCACGGAGGGGGCAGGGGCCGGGGGTAAGTGCGGGCAGGCCCCGACCCCTCCACCGGGCCTTCAGCCTGTGCTCCCTTCCCAGGAAAGGGCCTTGCACATCCCAGGCATTGTGTAAAGAGGCCAGAGGCTCAGGAACCCTGGGAGGGTATGGACCCTCACGGCCAAGCAACGCCCCACCCAGGGGAGCTTTGTGGGGGTGGGGCAGCATGCTGTCTCTTGCTCAGGGCACTGCCTTTGTCTCCAGAATGACTGCCTCCTTGAGAAGGGCTGCTGGGTGGTTTGGGGACTGTTCCCTGTGGAGCCAAGGGAGGGTCAGTGCTGCCTTCATAGGAGAGCCATGCTGGCCTACAAGCTCCTGGTCTCTGGCTCCAGAAGCCCAGTGGGGCAATGCAGGCACCGGCTGGCAAGGGCATGAATGAGAGGAGCCACTGCCCCTAACCTTTCCCCGGGGAGCTGCCGGCTGTCAGGCCTTCCAGACACTCGGCGACGTTTCTCTAGTGGAACATCAGGAAGGTCTGCAGAAGCCTAATGAGCCCTGTAAGCCAGTGGCCGAGAACAAAATTAGCAGAGGGGCGTGCTGGCCCCAATGAGGCAGAACAAAAGGGCTCTCCCAGCCAGGGTGCAGACAGCAGGCTCCCTTGGAATGGTGCCAGCTGCGTTGGGTGACAGCTTCATAAAAGGTGAGAAGCATATCCCAGGAGCACTTCTTTAAACTGTCCTGGTGTAAGCCCTTCCCCCCCCCCAGGCCCTCCTCAGCCACACGGAGCAGAATAGGCAGATGCGGGACCCAGAGAAGTGAAATATTAACTAGCGGCCAGGCCGGAGTAAATAGCTACCTGCAAGAGGTTACCCAAGCAACGCAGGGAAAGGCCAGGTTTCCAAAACATCTCATAAAAATCCTTTCTACCCTGAAACTTGACCAGGCCCAGGCGTTTCTGTCTAAGTACACCAAGGTGTTCGGTGGCCTTTGAGCTTTGACTGCTGGCCAGGTTCAAGGAAATGCTCAGAAACTTGAGAATCAGAGCAATGGCCCAGACCTGGAGCTCTTCACAGGAGAGACACAGCCCAGGGCCGATGGTCAGTGATGCAGCCCCTGCGGGACAGGATTTGGGGCCGGAAGGGCCCTATTTGCGGGCGAGTTGGACCTAGGAGAAGAAGCTCCATTTCCCTCCGGCCCAGCAGGAGTCTGTGTGCTCCCCCAGACCGGCCCCCGGGCTCCAGAGATGTCATGTCAGAGGATGCGCCACTTTGGGCCTCAGCGGGAGTGAGTGCCTCCTTCCTTCCTCGCTCCCCACCCAAGACTGCTCTCGTTAAAATCAAGTTTAGCTTCTTGCATCATCTCTGCCCCTGGTTGTTGGAACCAAAAGAGAGTGCCCAGGGAAGGTTTCTGACGGGCGGGGCGTGTCTGCGTGTGCGCATAGCGTGCGGTCAGAGACGGCTCGCTGGTCTGCCCCCAGGAAGAGCTGGTGGCCTCTCACCCCCCAAGCTGACATGAGGCTTGTTGGGCTGTTTGGGTGACCCCAGGACAGACGAGGCAGGGCCTCACGCTGATGTTCTGGACTTGGTCCTCACGTAGTTACAGCTGTCTGGGTGTCTCCCGAGCGCAAGTAGGAATTACGGCCTTTCGCTATGTCATTAGTTACTAGAACGGCAGCCGCAGAAAAAGTGCCGATGTCCGCAGGGTCCTGTCTGAGCAGAGGCCCCTTTGAGTACGTCTGCATCGGTTTGGACCCAAAGTGAAAACCTTGGCGTGGGCACCAGCTCCTCCTTATCCATCCGGGCCTCAGCACTCCGTTCCTTCCCTGCTGACTCCCGTCACCTTAATTTTCTGCAGGCCGCGCGAAGGCACGGAGAACGAAGAGTTCTTGCCCACCGGGGAGGCGGCAGTGGACTCCTACCCCAACTGGCTAAAGTTCCACATCGGCATTAACCGGTACGAGCTCTACTCCAGACATAACCCCGCCATCGAAGCCCTGCTGCATGACCTCAGCACTCAGAAGATCACCAGTGTTGGTAGGTGCAGGTCTGGGGCTGCAGACGGGCACCTGCAGAAGGCAGGGACTGCCTTCCTCCGCAGGAGACGGGGGGGGGGGGGGGGGGAGCTATCGCTCCTCAGCTCCTTGCCGGAGCATCACCTCCTGGGATGATTTATGTGGCACCTTCTGGGAGGGGAGCGATGCTTTCGATGCCGTCAGTGGGCCAGGGGCTGCTACCCACTGTGACAAGGCTGGCGAGGGAGAGAGAGGGGCCTCAGAGCCTTGCTGTTGCGTTCCGCTGACCCCCTTGAGGAGGTCCCCCGGAGGAGCACCCCCCAGACCGCAGGTCTCCCCTCCAGGAGTAAAGAGGGGACACACACCCCTGGTGGCTGCGGCCCCTCCCTCAGCACAGCAGGGGGACACATGCAGAACTCACAGGCGTGTGGTTCGGGAGCAGCTCTGCATCAGAGCTCTGCCAGCTGCTCCTGTCATCTCCTGTGCGCGAGGAGTGACCAGGGCTCGACTGCCTGGGGTGGAGGCCTGAGCACTTAGTAATTCAGAGGCAACATCTCTGAGTACTTTGGGATCTGCTGACTCGGACAAAAAGGGGCATCCAGTTACTGATTTCAGGCAAACGTGTCAGGGGCAGTTTCTGAGCACGGAGGTTTGGTGCCATCGTTCTCGGGGCTGTAAGCAATCGTTTGTGAAGGTCCCCACTAGTCACCGGCGGTGGTGGCTCAGTGGCGAGAGGGATGGGCTGAGGCCCTGGGGTGGAAAGAATAGTTCTGGGGGTTCTGCCAGGAGCTGGCCTCGGTACACACAGCCGGGAAGGGGTGGAGGTAGGCCAGTCGGGGGGTGACATGAGTGGAGGTCCCCACCCTGTGCTGTGGAACAGACGGACAGTTCTCTGACACAGTCTTCCCGGCGTTTTCCCGAGGAGCCACGGTGCTGAAAGGGCCCCAGTGCGCTGGGGCTCTGTCCAGTTGCTGACCAGGGGAGTGAGGCTGGCAAGTGGGTTTTGCGGGGGGCCTATCGGGGCTGTTTCCGGCCCTCTCTGGCCGGTGCCGAGCTGTCTGCTGGGCACCCGCCACATGCCAGGACTGCTCACCCGCGTGACGGAGAGCTGGCAAGAACAAGCTGGCGTTTTCCTCTCTTAGCTGGCTATGCCGGAGGGGTCTGAGCACCTCCCCAGACCCCAGCCCTGTCCCAGCTCTCCCCGTGGAAAGCCCAGCCTCCCTTCTGCCTCTTGCAGGTGTCAGGGGCTTTAGGCGGTGCTGGGAAGCAGGCCGTGTGCATGACAGGAACTGTCCCCAGACAGCCACAGCCGGGTGCCCCCTTCGCTCTTGAGACATATCCCGGGCATCGACCAACTCACTCCTCACCCGTTGAGCAGAGTTTCTCGGGCACCTGCTGACCTCCAGGCCCCGTTCTGCATAGTGGTTTGAGGGTGAATGAACCTCAACAAGATTCCGCCGCGGATGACCCAAGAGGCCCAGGGAGGCCAGGAGACGGACACACTGAGGAAGACAAATGCTTTGAACGCTGTTTGCACAAAATCTAGGAGGAGGGTATAGAAAGGAGATGACCTTCATTTGGAAGGAGGGGTACGGAGGACCTTCTGTGAGAAAAGACATCTGATCTGGGGCTTAGATGAAGCGTTTGCAGTTGTCATAGAAGGGGGCAGGGAGGGCTGGGCTTTCCAGGGAAAGAATAACATTTTAAAATTTAAAATTAAAAAATTTAAAATTTAAAATTAGAAATGGTTTTAGACAATACAGTATTAAAAGAGCCTGCTCTGCGGCTGTCCGTGGTGCCCCTCTCTGCCTCAGTTTCCCCATCTGTCCAATGGGCTTGTGCCCGCTCAGGTACACTGCATTTGTTCTAATAAGATGACGCGTGTGAGTCTGCAGGGTCACCACTCTCAAGTGTGGGGTCTGGGGTGCAGGAAGGGCTCCTGGGATTCCAGACGCTGGCCAGGCTCACCATGTCCTTCAGGGAACAGGCGGCCTCCAGCTCTCCTCGGACACCCGTGCGATGCAGAGGACAGGGCCTGGCAGCTCAGGGAGAACACAGGCACCCTGCTCTCTCTGCCCCCCCCCAGGGGTCTGGACTTGAGGCACCTCCCACCCACTTTTGGCCTGCCCCTGGGCAGGGGTGCCTAAGTTTCCTGACCACGGTGGACCGAGCCAGGGGCTGGGGATCTCATCCCAGGGTCCTGCTTGGCCCAGGCCTGGTGGTGTGAACGGGGAGTGAGTTCCTGATGGGCTGTCTGTGCTGATCCCACTCACTCCTAGACTGCTCTGGCCTCGCTGGTCTTTTCCAGTCACTGTGCAGGACCCAGTCGGTGCTGGGAGTCTGACTGATGCCCCTGGTGCCTGGTGTGAGTCTGGGTTGGCAGATTAATCTCAGGTACTTTGGGTTCTCACGCAGAACATAAAAGATGGTTATGACCTAGACCCTATAATCTCCACTTGCAAATCTGAAATCCAAGTGTAACTCGTTCAACAGCAAAACCTGACCCAACCTGAACTTATATGGAGGCAAAACCTTAATTCACAAGGCTATTTATGAACCCTTTTTTCTCTCCCTTGGAGTAAATATTCACATGTTCCTCTGAGGCAGTAAGAGTATGTTTAATTACGGGGTTCTGCCCAGACGTATCGGGGCCGCTACCTAATGTGTGGGAGGGACACGTTATTTGCGCCTTCTGTCAGCTGAGATGTTTGAAACCCTGGAGCGCTTCTGTCCTCCGAGACTTTCATGAGCGGCGTGGCCCTACGAAACTATATCACAGGGCTGCTGAGAGGCTTCGATGAGCGAGTAAAAGAAAGAGGTGGAAATGGAGGCTAGGGAGCGTCTCTGCAGGCAGGTGTGTGTTGGGGCAGCGTTCCAGGGCAGACCAGAGCCTCCTTGCTTGCCCAGAGCAGCGCGAGCTGGACAGGCCAGGGGAAGGCCTCAGTCGACCCTTGGCCCATCACTCCCTGCTGCCTCAGTGTGCCCCCAGGTGAGCTCACACTTGTGAAAAGGCTCTGGTCCACAGGCAGCAGTAGGAGAAGGGCTGGCCCTGCTCCGGGGCTGCAGGAGTCCCTCAAAGATGCACGCTTCCTGGGCGGTGTGTGCTCCCACATCCAGTGGGATGTTCTGGTTAAAAACCCAGCTGCTTGAGGCCTCAGCCCCTGGCGGGGCCCTTGGCTTAGGAGAGCCAGCCGGGCAGGTCTGTAAATGCAGGCCCTGGGTAGGAGCTGTCTGCTGCTGGAGGCCTCTGTGCCTGTCACTGCTGTGACCCGGAGTCGGGCACAGCCTTTGAAGGTTTCGTGGGGGACCCCGGATGGCAGCCCCTTTCCTGGAGCCCAAGCCTGCCTCAGGGCCAAGGTTCGGCAATGCCACCCACCCTCCTGAACACGAAATGGGAGAAAGACGTAGAAATCACACTGACCCACACTCATGGTGTACAGGCGAGTCTAAATCTAAAGAGCTGGAGATCCAACCCACTTCCAAAGCGCCTTCTGCAAACCGGGAACCGCCCCCACGAGGCAGGTCTCGCGCATCCCTGCTCAGAGCTCTGTCCGTTTCACCTTCAAGTTGTGCATCCCGCTACCAAACGCGAGCCCGGAAACATTGTTTCTGCAAGCTTCCCAGAGCTTCCTCTCGGAACGGTTCCATTAAATCACCCCCGTTCGGAACCGCTCGATCCACTTTGAAGCACGTGTGGCCTTCGGTACAGCTGCTGTGGCCGACAGAGATTTATTTATAGCCGGGCTCCTGGCTGCTTGGTAACGGCCGCTTCACTGCCTTTAAAGAAGCTTGGGACGTTATCTACCTCTATTCAGCTTGAAATCAGGCATGCAGCGCCTTCGGCTCGGGCCAGTGATAATTAAATCGCTATCGTGCACAATTATGGATGCAAAGAATAAATGACACAATTAACCGCTCTGTACTTGGAATTGCTTAATAAGGAAAAGAAGTCACTAGCATGAGAGGATTCAGGCAGCCTCCAGCTGAAAGACGCCACCCATAGTCCATCCAGGTCGGGACACGACCGTGGTCGGTCCCTGAACAAAGAGCTGCTCCCTAAGACCGAAGTTTTGGGCGCTAATTGATCTAGCTGGGTCGGGACTAATTGGCCAGTGAGCTTCCAAGAACAAAGGCTGTGGCTGGGACGGCCAGGGTGGGCAGCCGCCCTGGGGGCCCCTGGGGGCCGCCCTAATTGGTCGGAGGCCAGCTCCTCAGGAAGGCAGTTCCAGCCCCAGAGAGGCCACAGTCCCCCTCCTGCCCTGGGGGCCACTCGGGGCCCAGAACTCAGATGCTGGCTCTCCAACCTGTAAACTGACCAGTGACAAGGCTCAATCCGCGGGAGGCACCATAGGTCATCAGGGAGGAAGGACACAGCCCACCCAGAGGACGATGGCAGGCAGCATGCCAGAGAAGGCGATACAGCTGAGCCCCGCCCCCCCCTCGGTTTCCCTTCCAGCCATCTGGTCCGAGATCAAGAACAAAGCCCACCAAGTGGGTACCTGCTTTCTCCTTCTTGAGCAGACAACAGCTGGGGCCCCGGAATCCCACAGGCATGTATTCTACTGTGTCCCTTCCCATTGCAGGGAGGGTGCTGGGTTCCAGCTGGGGCTGTGCTGGACTTTCTCTTTGAAGTACATTTAATTATCAAAATAAAAGTGAGCAGTCTTAAAGAGCATGGTGCGCATGGCCGTCTAGGCTGGGGGCAGCTACCGCTCAAACATCCTGGGGGTGCCTGTGAGGCACGGAAGTTTGGTGGAGGCCTGCCAAGGCTTCACGGCGAGTGGGACGGGAGGACCCAGGCCCTTGTGGCCGCTTCCAATCCCTCGCTCCGAGCAGCCCCCTCGATGCCAGCACCAGGGTACCCACCAGTGACGGCCAAATGGACACGCCCCCCACTGCTCTCCGAGGGTCCACGTCCCTCCACGCCCAAAGGCAGTACACGGGGCTCTGCATGGCACCCAGGGGTCTGGAACACGGGTCAGATCGCATTCCCACCAGGGGGTGAGGTGCGTGGGGTGGGCAGGGACTTAGGTGCTCCTGGCACCACAGTCTTCAAATCTGAGCTGTCCATGGCGAGGCCTTTGCTTCCTCTGACCCTTAAAACAGGCAGTGGCTGTGAAAATATCCGGACCACCTGCCTGACCGCAATCCCTAAGGACAGACCTGGGTCCCACTTCCCAGACGAGGTGACAGAGGCCAAAGGCAGTAACATCAGAGCTCCCCCCCCGCCGCCGACTGTGCTGGGGCGGTGCTGGGGTCCCTGGCCGGACGGCACCCCTTTGCCCTTCAGGGCTATCTCTCTCCTCCCACGGAGGCTCTTGGTCCTTGGCCCGACCCCATCCTTCCTCGGGGGGATCCCAAGAAATGTAAAGCCTGTTATGGTTGTTCTGGGGAGAGCTGTGTTCTGGGGAAAGACAGTGAGCAAAACCCAAGACTGTCCAAGCGTCTTCGTGGTCACGGAATTACAGCGTCCGCAAACGTTAGGTAATAAAGTATAGGGTGTGCTATTCACACATATTGACACGTGTGCTGACTGATGCATGTGTGCTAATGATCGCTGCTCAGTGCTAACCTACCCCGTACTGTGAACGCATACTGGAGGGTACGGTTCCCAAGCGACAGCAGGAGAGACAGAGCTGACATCTGTGGTCTGAATGGGGCAGTCAGTCACCTGCAGGAAGCCGGTGAGGGAGGAGAGGGCACAGAGGAGAGGCGGCGTCGGTGGGGTAGAGGGAGCCAGGCCAGACACCGGTCAGGTGCCCCTCGTGTGTTAGTGACCGGATGACAGTGGGGCCCAGGTTTGGGAGGGGACACGGAGATGGAGAGGAGGTGGCATCTGGGCAGGTGCCGTGACAACCCTGGCCTTAGCCTGGCCTCACCTGTCACAACCGCTCAGTGGGGTCGCCTCCTGGGATTAAGGCTGGCCAGGTTTGGATGGGCCCCCGTCCCCTGGGAAACGTGGAGACCCAGCCAGGGGAGGGCACGTCCACACGGGGCTCTTGCCGCACACCTGGGCCTCTCCCCGAGTTTGCCTCTGCTTCTGTGGCACCTCGCAACCCTGCACTGGGCCTCACCCCTCAAGTCTGCCTTCAGGAAGAAACCCCACACTGACACCCTGCCTCTTGAGGCCTGGTCGGCCTCTGGGCCCTGCCACCTGGGCCCTCAGCCCCCCAGGTCCCCGGGCCCATCCTGCAACAGCAGAGCGAGGCCACCCACTTCCGAGCACAGGCGTCTGGGGGTGTCTGCCTCTCTCCCACCCCAGGTGCACACGTGACCTTCACCATGGCTTAAGGCCGTTTGCCTGTGGGTTTTGGCAGGGAGACCACACTTGACTTTCGAGCAGAGAAGTTCAAGTGCCTTCCGGCTGGCAACCCCAGCCCGGCAGACGGGACGGTGCACCCAGACGGGAAGGCACACGTCCCCAGACAAGACAAGGGCGGTGTCCACAGCAGGGAGTCTTAGTCACTGGGAGGTTCTAACGCACCTTAATTTCTAGTTATTCTCTTGTCTGTGGGGAGGAGCCCGTAGCACAGTGGGAAACAAGGGGCGACAGTGCACGGGGAGTCGCCTTCCAGAACAAGAATGACTAAACAGGCCAGATTTGCATAATAATTTCGTATTCAAGAAAACCAGGACTACGGGTCCTGGAAAGAGCTGATGTGCTGTCGCTGATTGGCCCTGGAAGGAATAATTAAATCCAGTGACCCCAGTTATTACATGGAAATGGGGACATCGAATGGGGCTTAATCGGGCCTCTAATTTTTTTCATAATCACTTCTGTGTTCACGTTATTAAAAACGTAATAAATGTTCATTGTAGAAATTTAGAAAGCACAGATAAGGGAAACAGGAAATTAAAATCATCTGTGGCTCTACTCTGGGGGGGTCACCACTGAAGCTTATCTGTGCATCCAGATTTTCCCATGCGCTTGGTAGACACCTTCCAAAGAGGCGGCTCACCGAACGTAAGTGTTCAGAAGCCACTTTGCTTAGTAAGGAAATCCTAAGCCGTTTGCTGTGTCCGCAGAAGTTCCTGGGAGGCAGCAAGAAGGCTGCGTGGTGTTCCTTCACACGGGGTGGCCTGTGTTGTGCGTCTGCCCCCGGGCTGGGCATTTGAGGTTATTTCCGGTGCTTTGGAGTGAAGTAGAATTTGTTGCTGGCTTTGCTTTCCTGAGGAGGGCGCGGGTTGGAAGAGCATCACCACAGACCCACGTCGCAGGCTGGTCTGGGGGAACTGTGCCTCTAGCACCACCCAGACCCCAAGACCGGCCTCGGACTCTGCACGGGAAGGAGCGGGCTGTGGCCAGGTGGGGAACCGGGGGGGGGCGGGCTGGGCCTCGGCCGTCACGGAGGCCCTGAGACCACAGAAGATGCTCAGAGAGCTTCAAGCTCCTGGTCATTCTCCACGCTCATGACTGTCAGCCGTCTTGAATGTGCTGTGTGCCCGTGGAGTTCTAGATGCTTCACGAGCATTACCCGCCTGATTGCGACAGCAGTCCTGGGAGGTAAACAGGACTGGCATCCCCGTGCCGCATGTGAATTGGCTGTGCCAAGTAATACATTTCCCTCATTTGACTTGACCCTGGCCACAGCCCCTTGACAGAGGCTGGGCAGGCATCTAAATGCCATCTAACACAAACCAACAGTAGGGAGGATGAGGACTCCTTCCAGGGTGCCAGGCCATAGGGAGCTGGGCACAGACTCCAGCCTCAGGGCTCCTCCACACCAAAGCCCCCCAGTATAGCATCCCTCCAGTATAGGACCCCTCCAGTATGGCACCCTCCACTATGTCCCCCCCAGTATGGCACCCTCCAGTATCACGCCCTCCAGTATGCCCCCCCAATAGCACCCCTCCAGTATGGCGCCCTCCAGTATGGCACCTCTCCAGTATGACGCCCTCCAGTATGCCTGCCCCAGTATAGCACCCCTCCAGTATGATGCCCTCCAGTATGGAGCCCTCCAGTATGCCCCCCCCAGTATGGCACTCCTCCAGAATGGTGCCCTCCAGTATGGCACCCTCCAGTATGCCCCCCCCAGTACAGCACCCCTCCAGTATGATGCCCTCCAGTATGGCACCCTCCAGTAGGCCCCCCCAGTATGGTAACCTCCAGTATGGTGCCCTCCAGTATGCCTCCCCAGTATGTCACCCTTCAGTGTGCCCCCCCAATATAGCACCCCTCCAGTATGGCGCCCTCCAGTGTGGTGCCCCTCCAGTATGGCGCCCTCCAGTATGCCCCCCCAGTATAGGACCCCTCCAGTATGGCACCCTCCAGTGTGGTGCCCCTCCAGTATGGCGCCCTCCAGTATGCCCCCCCAGTATAGGACCCCTCCAGTATGGCACCCTCCAGTATGCGCCCCCCAGTATGGCACCCTCCAGTATGGCGCCCTCCAGTATGGAGCCCTCCAGTATGCCCCCCCCAGTATGGCACTCCTCCAGAATGGTGCCCTCTAGTATGCCCCCCCCAGTACAGCACCCCTCCAGTATGATGCCCTCCAGTATGGCGCCCACCAGTATAGCACCCCTCCAGTATGGTGCCCTCCAGTATGGCGCCCTCCAGTATGCCCCCCCAGTATGTCACCCTCCAGTGTGTCCCCAATAGCACCCCTCCAGTATGGTGCCCTCCAGTGTGGTGCCCCTCCAGTATGGTGCCCTCCAGTATGCCCCCCCAGTATAGGACCCCTCCAGTATGGCACCCTCCAGTATGCGCCCCCCAGTATGGCACCCTCCAGTATGGCGCCCTCCAGTATGGCGCCCTCCAGTATGGAGCCCTCCAGTATGCCCCCCCCCAGTATGGCACTCCTCCAGAATGGTGCCCTCTAGTATGCCCCCCCCAGTACAGCACCCCTCCAGTATGATGCCCTCCAGTATGGCGCCCACCAGTATAGCACCCCTCCAGTATGGTGCCCTCCAGTATGGCGCCCTCCAGTATGGAGCCCTCCAGTATGCCCCCCCCAGTATGGCACTCCTCCAGAATGGTGTCCTCTAGTATGCCCCCCCCAGTACAGCACCCCTCCAGTATGATGCCCTCCAGTATGGCGCCCACCAGTATGCCCCCCCCAGTATGGTAACCTCCAGTATGGCACCCTCCAGTATGCCCCCCCCAGTATGGCAACCTCCAGTGTGCCCCCCCAATATAGCACACCTCCAGTATGGTGCCCTACCAGTATGGAGCCCTCCAGTATGCCCCCCCCCCAGTATGGCACTCCTCCAGAATGCTGCCCTCCAGTATGGCACCCTCCAGTATGCCCCCCCCCCAGTACAGCACCCCTCCAGTATGATGCCCTCCAGTATGGCGCCCTCCGGTATGCCCCCCCCCCAGTATGGTAACCTCCAGTATGGCACCCTCCAGTATGCCCCCCCCAGTATGGCAACCTCCAGTGTGCCCCCCCAATATAGCACCCCTCCAGTATGGTGCCCTCCAGTATGGCGCCCTCCAGTATGGCACCCTCCAGTATGGCACCCTCCGGTATGCCCCCCCCCAGTATAGCACCCCTCCAGTATGGCATCCCTCCAGTATGGCGCCCTCCAGTATGGCACCCTCCAGTATGGCGCCCTCCGGTATGCCCCCCCCCCCCAGTATAGCACCCCTCCAGTATGGCACCCTCCAGTATGGTGCCCTCCAGTATGGCGCCCCTCCAGTATGCCCCCCCAGTATAGCACCCCTCCAGTATGCCCCCTCATTATGGCACCCTCCAGTATGGCGCCCTCCAGTATGCCCCCTCATTATGGCACCCTCCAGTATAGCTCCCCTCCAGTATGGCGGCGTCCAGTCTGGTGCCCCTCCAGTATGGCCCCCTCCAGTATGGCACCCTCCCCCAGTATAGCACCCCTCCAGTATGGCACCCTCCAGTATGGAGCCCTCCAGTATGGCTCACCCCCAGTATGGTGCCCCTCAGTTATCCTGTAGTCACCTGGCCTTGATCTTCACCTCCATGCACATTCTTCCCCACCCATTTGCTGACCCCCTGGAATCCAGGAGTCATCCTAGGTTTCTTTCTCACCTCCATACCCCACACCTACTCCACTAAATGATTCCTTGGACCCCCAGATATTTCTTTAATTTTTCCATTTTCCCCACCTCTGTCATACAAACCGCCATCATCTGCTGTGGCTGCCTCAGCCTCCTTCCCCTGGCTTGCACCCTCCACCCATGTAGCCGGCCCCCCTACATAGTGGGGGGCGGTATCTACCTGGTTCCTGGCTGTTCTACTGCCTTCTGCCGACCACTCCCTCCCTGCTGGCAAAGGACTGCCACACGGCCAGGTGCCCAAGCCACCTCCCTCCCACCCGCTGGGATGGGCGGGTGCACAAGCTTGCTCCAGGCTGGAAATGTGCTCAGCCGCGCCCTGACTCCCGCCTGTGACAGAAGCAGAGCTGGTGCCTGGTGGGGATACAGGGGGCCCTCTGTGTGACCTGTTTCACGTGGTCTGGCCCTTGCCACATAGATGGTGGGGTGGGCCAGCCCACCCAGCTCCTGAGGTGGCCACAGGCCAAGCCCAGCCTCCTACCCCACATCTTATGGAAACCCCTGTTTCCCTTCCTTTAGCCCCATCCATAAGGGAGAACCGCAGTCTGGGGAAGAGTGGGCCTTTTCAGGGATTCTTTAGACTTCTCAGCTGGTGCAGCATCTGGGAAACCATAATGTTGCTTCTGGAGCCATGTCCATCGGGAGCCCCCCGGAAGGCCCCTATAATGAATGAGCTGCTTCCAGCCAAGGGGTCTTCAGGGTCTCAGGTTAACCCTGCTCAGGCTTCCAACAGAACCCCAGAGACTTAGTCGGGGCAAGCAGTGGTGTGTAGGCGTGGGTGGGTGGGTGTGTGATGAGGTCGTGCAGGCGTCTGGGGGAGAGAGGCGTGGCTGGCAGGTACCTATACCTGGCCATCCTTCCTAGAAGCCATTCCCTTTGTCTATGGGTCAGACTGCCTGGGAGATTCCGCCCCCCGCCCCCCCCCCCCCCCCCCACTGCAGACCCAGCACCTAAATATCAAGGTGGGATGTGTACCACTGTCAGTGCAGGAAACCCCAGACCTCCCAGACAGAATGGAGCCCGCAACCACATCCAGAGGCCCAGGCGGGGCCTCGGGACCAGGGTGGGAGCTGCTCACTTACCCACAGAGGGACGAGCTGAGGGCAGCAAGTGACCCCGTGTCTCTTTCCCTCTCTCCTGCAGCCATGAAGTCGGGGGGCACGCAGCTCAAGCTCATCATGACATTCCAGAATTATGGGCAAGCACTGTTCAAACCCATGAAGTAAGTACTGGGGGCCGGTCGGGACTAGGGTGCCAGGTGTGGGCACGGTGTGTGCTGGCACACGCAGGCACCAAGTTTCTAGTGGAAAATGCAGTGTTTCCTCCCAGAGGTGTTTCGGGTGAACTATGGGTGACTGCTCGGGCTTTCTCCCCATCGAGGCAAGCGGGCGGCACAAGGGTCCGGTGCCCTTACCCGCTCCCCTTCCTGGCCTCCCTCCCCAGTCCTCCCTCTCTCCACCTTCATCCACTGGCCGATCATTTCTACCCCAGGGAGCGTAAGTGTTTTAAACAAGGAGCCCGAATATGGGCACCAAAGAACGCCCCTAAAGGAGGTGACGTTTGCCTCTCCTGCCTGCCTTGGGGGCCAGCACGCTTTTTTATAAAGGGCCAGCCAATAGATGTTGTAGGTTTTGCAGGCTGTATGGTCTGTGTGTCCACTAATCGACTCTGCTGTCCTAGCCCCAAAGCGGCCAAACAACGTGTCGGTAAACAGACGTGGCTGTGTGCCGATAAAGCTTTATTTATAAAACTAACAGGGGGCTGGGTTGACCCCTCACCTGTAGTTTCCTGCTCCAAATAGAGCAGAAACCATGCTACCAAAATAAACATTAGGGTACTCGTTGGCACACGAAAATTTGTGGGAATGGTGGACAAGGGATATTTGACATCCAGGCCATCCCAAGAAAATTCACAAGGAGCATCGTGGTTTTGATGTCCGCTCCGGTGATCCTGGGGCTTGGGGATCCATGTGGTCCAAGGTTGCTCTGCCACCCTTTGTTAGCCCCAACAAGGCTGTTTGTGCACCGGCAAGGGTTTGTTGCACCCCCGAGTGCCCACAAGGACCGTGCAAGTTGTGTGAGCCTGCCGCTCTGCGAGGTGGTGGGACGAAGGGAAGCTGTCTTTTGTTCACCAGATCGTGGCCATTTGTCCTGATACACGATTTTCAGAATAAGCTGGAACATCTCTTCTGCTTAATATTCAAACGTTGAGGATGATGGTCACTAATTGAGGAGCATTCCAAATACCTTTCGGGCCAAAGAAAATATAGCTGCTAGTGTGTAACTTGTGACCGAAGGTATGATTTTGTGTCAGGGTGCTTCTGGGACTCTTGCTCTCATGCCTTGGGCCACATGTCCTGCTGGGGGCTTCCCCGAGGCTCCGCTTGACCTGTCTGTGGTCTGGGGCTGCCTGGAGCAGGTGGGACCTTATTCACACAGGCAAGACGAAGGCACCAGGGGAGGGCGAAGGCCTGGGGCTGCCGGGATACAGTGGGCATGCCCCATGCTGAGGAGTGCTGATGCCACCCCTGACTGGGTCCGTGAGCACAGCACCTCCTTCCCTGTGGCTGCAGGAAGGGAAGTTGGCACCTCCGTCAGGAGAATCGTATAGAAGAGGCAGCCGTTAACGGGCTTGGCTGTCTCAGGAGGACGGCTGGAGACAGGTGTGTGGACAACCAGCATGGTTCATGTATCCCCGAGTCACGAGGGATGACTGGGGTGAGACAGCTAGAGGGTATGCAGCCTGGGGGCAGGCACGGGCTCCTCGTGGAACATTCTGGAGGGGACTGAGGCCTGGAGTGGGTATGGGCTTCTCGTGGAACATTCGGGAAGGAGATGAGGCCTGGAGCAGGCATGGGTTCCTTGTGAAACTTTCCACCCTCCTTGGGCTTCTTCACGGTTTCAGCCCCTCTGCCGAGGGGAAACAGTTGAGAGGTCGCAGCCTCTCACAGGGAGCTGAAGTAGAACGGCTACTTCTGGGTCCCTTAATGTCACAACGGTGCCCTTCCCGTCCCTCCATGGAGTGACCCGTGCGAATGCCTGCGGTCAGGAGGCCCAGTGTGGGCGGAAACACAGCAGCACTGGTGGCATTGCCTGAGTGGCTGCTCTGTGCAGGCACAGCCGTCCTGGCATTTCCTGGGCCAGGCTCTGTGCCACGGGGTCACACAGTTGTTGTTGTGTCTTCAAAATGCCTCTGTGAGTTACAGGGAGCAGTATTATGCTTGCTGTTGCCACATAAAGATGAGGGAACCAGGACTCGGAGAGGTCGTATAGACTGCCTGAGGTCGAGCCAAAAGTCCAGGGAGCCTGGCCTCCGCCCCCACCCCGGCCTCCCTCTCCCCTGGGCTTCCCCTCCTCCTAGCCTCCCCTCCTCTGGCCTCTCCCGGCCTCCGCTGGCCCTGCCCCAGCCCAGCCTCCTCCTCTTCCAGGTCTCCCCTCCCCTAACTTCACCCCCCTCTGGCCTCCACCATGGCCTCCCCAAGCCACTCCTTCCCAGCCTCCCCCGGGGTTCCTCCTCCATGGTGGGCACCATCACCTCCATGGTCATGGAGGAATACAGCAGTCTGGCAGGGTAGGACAGCCAGGCTCATGGGTCCCCGGGAAGCTCACATAGCTCACGTCTGCCCCTTTTCTCCTGAATTCTCAGCACCCAGCCTGTTTATAGCAGGAGGGATGTCTGGTCCTACCTGTTTGGCATCTGAAGGCTGAGGCCACCCGTGGACCACCTGGGACAGGGTTTCTACCAGTGCTCAGCAAAGGCCAGGGGGATGTTGAGGCCAGGCTGAAGCCATGGAAACAGGGTTGAGAATCTCTAGGCAACTGGGGAAAATGAGGCCAGAAAGGGAGCGTGTATGCCCATGACCTGCCAGCTAGACTGCCAGAGCCATGGTGGGCATCCTGAGGCGAGCCAGGCCCCTTCCCCTGCACACAGCGTGGTCCTAGGCAGAGGACTGGCCGGGCACGGTGGGCACAGGGCAGGGGTTACAAGCTGATGGTGTTGCCCCCCTCTCGTCCCATCCTCTTGCTGCTCTGCTGGGTCGTATCCAGGCATTTCCTGGCATCCGGACTCCCCTCCGCTGACCGTGCCCTGAGCCTGGCATTGACTGTGGTCCTGTTGCCAGCAGCCTCCACTCCCCTGAGGACCCTGGGGCCCAGGCCCAGGACCCCAGGAGGCTGCACACGCCATTCCTGTCCCCAGTGGCTGTGGTCTGAATATGAAAACAGCTGTGGTTTATGACCATGGCATTAAAAAACTAAAATCCAAGATTAATAGTTCTTTTTAAGAAAAACTTTCTTCTCTGAACTCCTGAAAGTTTTGTAAGTTGTCAGTCCAATATTAGGAATTAATTATATGCTAGTACTGTTCCTCCAAGATCTCGAAGGATATAAGTTACGAGGCTCTAGAAGAGGGTGGCTGGTGAGATGGGGGTGGAGACTGGGGGTCCTGCAAAGTGTGGTTTCTGTGCATGGGGATGACCACTTAAAGTTTAGCATTACACATTTTTAAAAGTCACTGAAAAACACACCCCTAGCACATTAGCTCACGAGTTTCTGGACATTCTTGCTTTAGGGTTAAAGTAAGGTTTCTAACAAGTTAGGGGCAAGATGTAATTCACGTATCGTACGGTTCACTCACTTAAAGCCTACGACTCAGCAGCTTTTAAATTTTTTTTTTTTTTTACTGTTTATTTATTTTTGAGACGGAGAGAGACAGAGCATGAACGGGGGAGGGTCAGAGAGAGGGAGACACAGAATCGGAAACAGGCTCCAGGCTCTGAGCTGTCAGCACAGAGCCCGACGTGGGGCTCGAACTCCCGGACCGCGAGATCGTGACCTGAGCCGGAGTCGGCCGCCCAACCGACTGCGCCACCCAGGCGCCCCAACTCAGCAGCTTTTAGTGCATCCACAGAAATGACCATCCATCACCACAATCCACGTCGGAACCTTTTGGTGACTCTAGGAAGAACCCCATGCAGTGTTGCCGTCAATGCCCGGGTCCCCCTCGCCCACCCTGTAGGCCCAGACGCCACCGATCCATCTTCGGTCTCCGGTATTTACCAATTCTGGAGCTTCCTCCCAATAGAATCACACATAAACGTGACCAGCTTCTTTCGCCGAGCACCGCGTCCTCCGGGATGACCCGTACTGTGGCAGGTGCCAGCGCCCCACTCCTTTCCGCGCCGAACGATACTGCCTCGTGGGGCTGGGCCACATTTTATTTGTACTTCCACCTGTTAATGGCATTGGGGCTAGTTGCAGTTTGGGGTTGTTGTGAATATTGCCGCCATGAATACTCACGGACAGGTTTTTGCATGGACGTTGAGTTTTCGTGTCTCTTGGGTCCACACGTAGGAGCGGAGTTGCTGGATCTTCTAACAACTGAACTGACCTGTCGGAGAGACTGCCAGACCGTTTCCCACGGGAGCCGCTCCCCTTATGTCCGAGGCAACCCTGCATCCTGGCCAGGGGCCATTATTATCTGTCTCTTAGATCCCGGCCCCCCTGCGGTGTGGTGTCTGTCTCCTAGTGGTTTAGCCCCGCATTTTCCTGATGACTAATCATGTTGAGCGTCCTGACGCGTCCTTGTTGGCCGTTTGTGTATCTTTTCTGGAGAAATGTCTACTCAAATCTGCCATTTTCCAGGGGGGTTGTCTCTTCATTAGGATGTTGTAAGCATTCTTTATGTATTTTGAGCCCAAGACCCTCATCACGTATGTGGTGTCCTTTGAAGCATGAGAGTTTTCGTTTTTAAGTTTATTTATCGTTTTGAGAGACCGAGCACACGCGCTAGGGAGGAGCAGACAGAAGGAGAGAGAATCCCAAGCAGGCTCCTCACGGTTAGCACAGAGACAGGCACGCGGCTCAAACTCACAAACCGTGAGGTCATGACCTGAGCCAAAAGCAGGAGTCGGACGACTGACGGACTGAGCCCCCCAGGTGCCCCCTGCAGCCCAAGGCTTTTGTTCTGAGGGTGTTCTGTGTGTCTACTTGGTGGAGGCTGTGGCTGTGCTTTCAGCGTAGCATTTACGGGTGAACGTTGAGACAACACATACGCTACGTCGGCGGTGAGCTGTGTGGCTGAGGTCTGTGAGGCCAATGTGTCCACAGAGCAAGCAGGCGTGGCCACGGGCACCATGTGCCCCACAGGCAGCTGCAAGAAGCCGGTGACTTGGCCACAGCGGGTGGACTCAGTTGGACGTTCCGGAAAGTATGGCTCGTGGCGACGGACTTCAACCTGCTTCTCGAAAAGGAGCCTTCCGGGCAGGCCCATGACACGGGCTGTGACCACCCCCCAGCACAAACATTCACAGCCATCCCACACATGCCCACCGAGCCTCTGGGCCTGGCCTCGTGCCTCGGACCCACATTCTGTGCGGACTCCGCCGTCCCGCTACTCAGATGGGACAGACAGCAGAGTGCTCCAGCAGTGCGGCCCCAGGATGGGGGCCTGGCTCACAGGTGGTGCCTGTGCACAAAGCGAATCAGGTGGGCAGACGGCGGCAGACGGGGGCAGACAAGTTCCCCTCACCTTTGAGTATGACTGGGGCTGGCTAGTGCAGGGCAGGCGGCTGGAGGGCTTTCAGAAGGGACCTCCTCTGTGGCCCACCCTGCTCCAGCATGACCTCCTATTAACCATCACGTCCGCAGAGTCCCTACTTCCAAGTAAGGTCAGGTTTGTGGATCCCAGGGTCAGGACTCAGAACATTTGCGGGTCCCAGGGCCAGGATGCCGGAGGTTCGCGGGTCCCAGGGCCAGGACGCAGGAGGTTCACGGGTCCCAGGGCCAGAACGAGGGAGGTTCGCGGGTCCCAGGGCCAGGATGCAAGAGTTTCGCGGGTCCCAGGGTCAGGACTCAGAATGTTCGTGGGTCCCAGGGCCAGGACGTGGGAGGTTCGCGGGTCCCAGGGCCAGGACGCGGGAGGTTCGCGGGCCCCAGGGCCAGGACGTGGGAGGTTCACGGGTCCCAGGGCCAGGACTCAGAACATTTGCGGGTCCCAGGGCCAGGATGCCGGAGGTTCGCGGGTCCCAGGGCCAGGACGAGGGAGGTTCACGGGTCCCAGGGCCAGGACGAGGGAGGTTCGCGGGTCCCAGGGCCAGGATGCCGGAGGTTCGCGGGTCCCAGGGCCAGGACGAGGGAGGTTCGCGGGTCCCAGGGCCAGGATGCAAGAGTTTCGCGGGTCCCAGGATCAGGACTCAGAATGTTCGTGGGTCCCAGGGCCAGGACTCAGAACATTTGCGGGTCCCAGGGCCAGGACGCGGGAGGTTCGCGGGCCCCAGGGCCAGGACGCGGGAGGTTCGCGGGCCCCAGGGCCAGGACGCGGGAGGTTCGCGGGCCCCAGGGCCAGGACGCGGGAGGTTCGCGGGCCCCAGGGCCAGGACGCGGGAGGTTCGCGGGCCCCAGGGCCAGGACGCGGGAGGTTCGCGGGCCCCAGGGCCAGGACGCGGGAGGTTCGCGGGCCCCAGGGCCAGGACGCGGGAGGTTCGCGGGCCCCAGGGCCAGGACGCGGGAGGTTCGCGGGTCCCAGGGCCAGGACGCGGGAGGTTCGCGGGTCCTAGGGCCAGGATGCGGGAGGTTCGCGGGTCCCAGGGTCAGGACTCAGAATGTTCGTGGGTCCCAGGGTCAGGACTCAGAATGTTCGTGGGTCCCAGGGCCAGGACGCGGGAGGTTCGCGGGTCCCAGGGCCAGAACGTGGGAGGTTCTCAGGTTTCAGGGTTAGGACTTCAACATATCCTTTTGGGGCACAGTCCAACCCGTTTGGGCACCCAGATAAGCACAGTCTCCTTGCTCACCAACAACACCCCTTCTCAGTGCCGTGGTTGACAAGGGTACTAAAGTCTTCATCCTCACTGTTCGTCAATTTGCCCTCCAGCCATCTTGGGGCCTCTTTTTCCATGTGTTGAGAGATTAGATTAGACCAAGAGCAAATATTGTAAGTGTTTGTAAAACCCAATTCGTGCACATAGACAGCCATTCCTTGTCCTTCTGTGCATGGAACCCTACGCTGCTGTGCCCATGCTTGTGTTTTTGGAGGACCCTGTTTTGGGGGTACGGAATGAAGTGCTTGGTCACAGGGTGGGGCTGTGTTTGGCTGTAAGAGGTCCTGCCAGAGCCGTCCGGAGGCCATACAGAGGTCTATAACCCAGGGTGAGGTTCCCAGGGTGGAGCCTGGTGCCTGGGCTGGAATCCGATGTCTCTGCTCGCTGTGGGGGCTGTGCTGGGGACTAACGGGCAGGCGGGAGGTTGTCCACACGGCCTGGAGAGGTCACAGGCAGTGAACGTGTTGATCCCAAGGTCTGGGCCTTGGGTCCCTGCTCCCCTTGCCTAGGAGGGCAGGAGGCTCCCTGGGTTTGGGAGAATCAATGGATAGCATCGGGGCCAACTGTGCGCGCACAGCTCTGTGACACTCGTCGGTGGTGACCGCCCCTGTGCGGGGGGAGCACGCACCTGCTTCTCTTCCCCCTTCGCTTTCGTGTCTCCACGTGGATGCAGAAAGAACATGTGTCCAAGGCTGCCGTGTGGGTTCTGACCCTCGGACTTCCTCCTCTTTGCACATCTATCGGGGTTGTTCGGTCGCTGCTCTGGCCAGTGAAGGAGCAGGTGATGGATAGCTGACAGCTTTGTCACTCGCACCAAGTCCTTTGACCTTTCCAACCACAGAAGTAGGCTTTATTTGTATCGCCAACTCCCCCTCAAGGAGGAGGAAACTGAGGATCCAGAGGTTTAAATATCAACGGGGGGAGGGCAGCCGGCCAGGGCTGTGGTCCAGGCTCCCGGATGCCAGGTCCCGGCCCTTCAAGCGTCATCAGGCTGAGGCAGGGCTGTGGTGGGACCCACCTTGCTGGGGCTGGGGTCTGCTACGTCTCCCAGCCGGCAGATTTCCGGAGGCACCGCACATGATGAAGAGGCCTAAATACTCCGATTCGCCTCCTGTTTGCTGTTTATCTGTGTTTATGGAGCACAGGGAAGGGCCTCCAGTCCAGCATGTCTTGTCCGCCTTGAGTTACCTGTTCTCTGCACGGCCAAGCCTTGGCCCAGTGGCTGGAGGCCTCAACCGTGTGTCCTGTGGGTGCCGCAGGGCTTGCAGACTGGCCATCTGCTTGTCTCTGCAAAGAACGGAAACGTGTGCATGCGCGCGTGTGTGTGTGTAACCCAGAGAAACCGTCCTCAAACGGCTGTTTGAGGCCCAGGAATTCCGAGCAGTCGAGACGCATGCACAGAGGCAGCTGCACAAGAATGTTCCGGCTGAGGCAGTATCTCTACACGCAGAGCCCCGAGCCTCCCTCCCGCTCTGACCAAGCGTGGCCCACCAGGCAGAGTGTATCCTGAGAGCAGGAGGCACCAGCAGGCGAGCAGAGTCACCTCTGTGATTATGACCTTGGTCTGAAGTCCCGCTCCCCGTGACCTTGGCCCTGCCCTGGGCGCAGGGCAGCTGCCTCCCCCACGAGCTGAGGGCCCGAGAGGCTGTGGGGCCACGCAGGGAGCCACACGCTGGAGACCACTGAGCGACCACCACCCCCCATTAACCTGCAGGCCCCCCACATGGCCAGTGTCTGACCAGGGGCCAAACTCCCCGACAGGCACCCGCCTCAGGGACATTTTCCTGAACTCTGGGTCGGCCCTGAGCAGCCCCTGGCCCTCACTGGGCCCCCGTCTGGATGTGGGGTGAGGCCCCCGGAGAGCCTGAGCTCCTCAGCTGGCAGGGGTGCCCTGCCTTGGGGCCGCTGTGGGGCAGGAATTCCTGAAGTGATGTCCGTGTGGCGGCTGCCTGATGCAGAGAGGCAGCTGGGAGCTGCTGGCTTTCCCCCGTCCCACAGGCCCGTGCGGGCAGGGAGGCTGCGGTAGGCTGTCCGTGGTCCCCACCGGGCAGTGCCGAGGCTGACCCTACTCGGGCCACAGGCTTCCTCCACGCACGCTGCTGTCCTGAGGCCCAGAGGTGACCTGGGAGGGCTCTGGTGGGCAGGCGAGACACTGCTGGCATCCAACACAGTCAAAGCCCAGAGACCCGAGGGCGGCCACGGGGTTCTGCGAACAGCAGGTGCGGTTCTGAAAACAGATGCTCCTGAGAATGATTCACTGATCCTAGGAGAAGCTGCGGTCTCGTCCCGTCCTGTGCTCACTGTGCTGGGCGCCTGGCACGGAGCCAGAACAGCTCCCAGGGGTGAGAGTTCAGATTGGGTTATGGACGGACCTGGGCACAGACCCACGCAGGACCACTGGCGAGGCCGTACAAGGTGGGAGGGCAAGAAAGGAGGAGTCTTGGCTGCCAAACAACCTTGGGAGGAGCCCTTCGAGCTGGGTTTTGCAGGGTGAATAGGAGTTCTTCTCGGGTGCAGAAGGACTTCGAGGCACTGCCTGACATACTAAGGCTTGGGGAAATAAAAAGATTCTGAGGACCAGTGAGCGGGCACTTAGCGGAGTTTCCAAGGATTTGTCATTCTCTTGATAAATAATTCATATTTTCTTTCCACCGGTGCCCTGACCCGGGCCCCTAAGGCAAACTGATTGCCCAATAGCCAGCCACTGGGTGTGGAGCCAGCAGAGGCCTTGGCCTGACCGGAGGTGAACAAGGACCGCTTTGTGTCTATGCTTAGCGTGGGCCAATCTGCGAGCCCGCTTCCCACCCTCCTCCTGACTGGCTTCCAGGAGCGCCAGCACCCTCCCCCGTGGGCAGCCCAGCCAGCTTCAGGGTCAGACCGTGACCCACCCCCCCCAGAAGCTGCTAGAGCCCCTGTCTCTGCTGTAGACCCCTCATGAGTCCTGGTGATTGGGCCCATCCTTGCTCTGCACCCCCACCGCCCTGGCTTACGGCCGACTTACTAGCAATAAGGTCCAGCCTGGCAGGGAGCCTGAGTTCTAGTGGGGAGGACACGAACATTTCAGAGGCCACATCGTCCCGAGAGGGTTCCGGCTGAGCAACGCGGCAGAGACGATTTGGCGACAGGCCTCTCCCCTGCTGTGTGTAGGTTCCTCCCCCCGGGGAACTGGCAGAGCGTCGCCCGCGTGCGGGTGCGGCTCCGGGCCACGTGGCAATAGGGGGTGTGTAAGCCGTAAGGCGAGCACCAGACACGTGAAGGTCTAGGACAGAACATTCTAGCAACGGGCCACCTGTGGTCCCGTCTGAGGCCGGTGGCCCACACAGGTATGGAGAGGCCAGGGAAGGGCAGGGTAGGCTAAAGACCCGAGCAGGCACGCCCTGCTGGCCTCCCTGTGACGGGAGCCGAGTGCGGCTTTGCGCACGGGGTAGTGTGGTGCTGCCTCGGGGCACCGGGGCTCCCTGCCGACCCTCAAGAGCACCCCGACAAGAAAGCGAGGTTTTACGGCGGTCAGCTCATTTCCCGTGGGGCTCCCTGAGTGCCACAGCTGGGGAAGCGGGACAGGAGAAGAGCCCACGGGCAGTGGGGCAGGTGCGTCACGGGGCTTAGCCAGGAGCAGCCTTCTCCACACGGCTGAGGATGGGGCAGATCTTGTGATCTGAGCTTCAGCAGACGAGAAGGCGTTGGCCAACAGAGGCACCGCGGAAGGACGATTCGGGGTGGCTGGGACCCAGGGTGTGTGGGGGGACTCTGGGCACCGGGGCCGGGACTTCAGTGGATGTGCTGTGTTGGGGGCGGTGCTACAATCTGATCCGCTTCTGAGGAAGCTCCCAGACCAATGCGGGCAGGTGTGGAGGACGTCCCTGAGAGCACGGGGCAGCGGGGTCTAGGGTCCTGGCAGTGAGGAAGGAGGGAGGCGAGGGTCCCAGCCGCGCACTGCTGGACGTCTCCAGAGCAGCCTGCTGACGCCATCGGCCTCCCCCCAGGGCCCGAGTCCTGGGAACCCACAAGAGACGAGGTGTGCATGTGTACATGTGTGTGTGCACGCATGCAAGTGGGCACATGGGGAGTCAGGACCAGCACCGTCCCCCCACCAGAGCTCAGCGGGCGTGGGACCCGCTCCTCTCTGGCTGGTTGCGGGCTGTCAGCTCCCACTGGAGCAGCGACCAGGCTCCCACATAGACTGTGCGGCATATTGCCACTGTGGGGCTCAGCCATCAGGTGGGAGAACTAACGAGCATCTCGTTGTCAGGAGGACGAGCCCGCTGAGGACTCACCCTTCCAAGTACCCCTCCTCCCAAAGCCACACAAACATCCGCGGCTCGCCCGTCGCAGGGCCGGGGATCGGTGTCTATCTAACCTTTCCCTGCTGGCCCGTCGCAGTGCCGGGGATCGGCGTCTATCTAACTGTTCCCTGCTGGCCCGTCGCAGTGCCGGGGATCGGCGTCTATCTAACTGTTCCCTGCTGGCCCGTCGCAGTGCCGGGGATCGGCGTCTATCTAACTGTTCCCTGCTGGCCCGTCGCAATGTCGGGGATCGGGGTCTATCCCTGCTGGCCTGTCGCAGTGCCGGGGATCGGCGTCTATCTAACCTTTCCCTGGTGGCCCGTCGCAGTGCCGGGGATCGGCGTCTACCTAACTGTTCCCTGCTCACCGGTCACAATGACAGGGATTGGGGTGTAACCGCTATCTGCTGTCCCACTAGACTAGGAGCTCCACGGGGCGCGCCCCAGGTCATTTTCCTCAACTCTGTGTCTGCAGCCCCAGCTACATAGTAGGTGCACAGAATGAGTGAGTGAAGTAGAGTGAACGAGTGACTAAACAGACAGACTCCGAGGGGCTTTAATGTGTGTAACCCAGCAGCCAGGGGCATGCGGGCTCCTGAGGGTTCAGAGCAGCACCTGGCGTCTGGGTCGCCAGACGGGCCACAGTGGTGCCCGCTCGAAGGAGCAGGACCCCAGCAGGCTGTCCGGGCCGCTGCAGGTGCGCACACAGGGCTCCCAGAGGCTCAGAGGCCAGGTGCTCCAGACCCCAGGGCAGGGGAGGTCCACAAGGTGGGGTGTGCACTGGTCCCTGCAGCGACCTGCAGGCAGGGTCGGGCACGTGGGGTTCTTCGGCTGCGATGCCGCGTCCCCCTGGGGGCCTCCGGCTGCTTCCCGAGCACGCAGCCCGCGTGCCTCCTGAGGCTCTGGGAGGGACAAGCCGATTCCACGTGTCACACGGCCATTAACCTCACGGGCCCCCTGCTGTGTGGCACACGGGCCGTCTCCAGCTTTGTGGGTTATTTTTAGAGTCAGAACAAAAATGGACCCTGTTAACTGAAAACCAAATAAGCAACACCTGAACCTGGCTTTGGAGAGACTCTCCTGGGTCTTCCCAGGCATCTCTGGACAGCCCTGCCAGCCCCCAGGAGGCCGAGCTGCTGGGACCCCGGTGGCCCAGAGCGGCCGGCGTCTGCCCTGGGCTCCCTGCCCTGCAGCACCATCCGAGTAAGCTGGTCACACTGAGCTCCGCCACACTGAGAGCGTGTCGGACTCAATCAGCTCGAGAAGACACGGCAGGACAGGCACCCTTGGGGACAAAGTGGGGCTCCTGACCTGCAGGGTCTGTGGCCGGGAGCACTGTGTGGGGCCTTGGAGAAGGGTTTCCTCCCTCACCGACCCCAGCTGCCCCCGAGCCCCCCATGGACTGACCACCAGCCAAGACTGCATTAATTCAGGTTGACCGCAGAAGTTAACCGTCTTCTCCTGCTTTTACTTGGCACCCCGGAATCCCTCTGCTTAGCAAAATAAAAAGGAAAGGAAATTGTTAACAATTCTAAACCGGTTGCAAGAGTCTGGCAGGAAAAGGAATAAACGGGAAAAACTGAGCAAAACCTTCAGGGAGTGTGGTTCCGAGCCGGCACCTGCTTTGCCCCCGCTGTGCAGATGGGGAAGCTGAGGTCCGTGGGGGGAGCCGCCGTGGGGGACCTGGCTCACACTGTGGCGTGCGTGTCCTTGGAGGGATCTGAGGAAGATGATCCCCTTTGTTTGAAGGCAAACAAGCAAGTCCTTTTTTGCCCCCAAATGTTCTCCCAGACAGCAATATCGACAGTGTCTTTTTGTGTTTTTCTCTGGCTATCACGGTCCCGGGGTGCCTGTCAGCGTGCGGGCCACGACTCTAATTGTCTCAGAAGAGGGGAGACTAGCAGGAGGGAAGGAAAACACGTCTCCGTTCCCTTGTGCTGGGAAGGAAACGGAGGCTAGCACTTCTCTCGTCTGCCTGTTTCCATTCCTCAGAAGGGAATTCTGCAGACTCTGGGTCTCCTTAAACAAGCCTTGGAGAACGAGCTGGAATACAACCCCCCCCCCCCCGCCCCCGCCATCTAGAGTAGTTTGTTTTTCCGACCGGAGAGAAAACAGCATCACAGCAGTCATGTTGGTGCTGAACGTTCAGGCCCCTCAGGAGACGGGACACAGTGGCATCTCGTCTGTTACCTTGAAAAGAACGGCGAACCACAGAGGTTTCACTGCGCAAGGACGCGCACGCCTGGGGAAAGTCCCACGACCGCACAGGTCCCTCCCTAGACGCGCTCACCCTAGACCCAGGCACTTGGCCAACCGTCTCATATCCAGACGGGACCAGAGCCGGGTGACTGAGCGGCAGAGGGCACAGCCAGGCCCACGGCCCCGCTCCCGCTGCACCCCAAGCGCCCTCCCTGCCAGGCCCCGCAAAGGCCAGTCCGCTGGCCTGTCTTCACATCTGGGTTAGAAGCTCTTGCAACCTTCACACCTCCAAGTTCTTGTGGGACAGGCATGCTTTCCAGGGCTAAGGGCACCTGAGTACGTCTTCTGCTCGGCACGCTTTATGCAGGGCCCCCCTCCCCCCATGACGAGTCTGCACTGGGGCCTCCCCAGTCTTCCCAGGCCTGCTGCCGCCCTCGCTCTCAAGGGTTCTCTGGCGTCCACACCTGCAGGTGTGGTGAGCAGGGACAGGCTTAGTGGGCACCGGCTGGGGTGGCAGCCAAGCCCCGGGGGCCATGTGCCCTCTGCAGCCACTGAGGGCCTCGAACTTGCCATTGTAGCTCAAACAACACGGGTCAGACATCCATCACTAAAGACCGGCAGGCGTGTTTGACCAAGTAGGCCCCCCACACTCACATGGCACCAGGGCAGGTGACAGCCACCAAAAGTAACAAGAAATACTGACAGTGGGTTATAGGGCTGAAAGGTCACGGTGAAGTCAGCTGCCAGGGAGAGGCCCTCCTCTCTCCTTCTAGAACCTCCGCCATCCGAAAACCTGATATTAAACAGCTTAATATATCTCTTTAATGACAAGGTGGCTGTTTTCTGCTGTGTGAGTGATGGGAAGATTATCCAGGATAGAAAGGCTAATTTTTGCTTCTGTGCCTTCATTTGGTGAGTCAGGGACCCGCTGTGTGTTTAGAAGAAGGGAAAGCGTTCACCTTATCTGGTGTTTTGCCTCCTGAGGTGATCCTGGAAATGGGAACCAGGGCCCGTCCGTTCTGTGACATCTGCCCCCAGGGTATCAGCCCCCGGGCACGGAGACCTGGAGATGAGGGGGGCTCACCCTGGATTAGCCAGGTAGGCCCTGAATGCAGCCTCAGGTGTCCTGGTAAGAGGGAAGAGGAACCAGGGAAAGTGATGGGACCGCCCTAGTGAAACTGCTTACGTGGTCAGGTGACAGGCTGATTTGTCGCACGGGCTGGAGCTGGCCAACTCCTACCTCGGCATGCGAGTGGGGCCGAGTCTGTTCGTTAGAAAAGACGGTGGGGCCACCTGGGTGGCCCAGTTGGTTGAGCGTCCAACTCTTGATTTCAGCTCAGGTCATGACCTCACAGTTGTGAGATCGAGCCCCGAGTCTGGCTGGGCATGGAAGCTGCTTGGGATTCTCTCTCCCCCCCCACCCCCGTCCCTCCCCTACTTGTACATGCACATTCTTTCCCTCTGAAAAAAAAAAAAAAAAAGTAACGATGGTCAAGGACCAGAGCACTGGGGACAAGAGCAAGTGCAAAGGGCCTGCGGCAGCAACACACAGACGCCACCAAGTTCTGCCCGTTCACAGCACGACGGACAGATGGTGACAAGTGGTACTGGGGTGGCAGCAGGGCCGCATGGTGATACGGGGTCCGTTGGGAGTGCCGCGGGGGGCCCTGGGGGCACGAGGTGGTGCTAATCACACACCCTGGGTGGGATCCCCTCGGGCGCCAAGGTCCCAGAGGGAGCCGTGCGGGCGGCCACGCTGCACATCCCCGGCCGGTGAGGGTGTTGGTGGAGAGCCCGGGATCGGCTAGGTCAGCAGCCTGTTCACGCGACAGGCCGAGCAGGGAGCCCGGCGGCCCTGGAAGGCTGTGGGCATGCAGCGGCGGGGACCAGCGTGTCTCCAGCCACATGGTTGTGCAGGGACGTCTGTGGGTGCGCCTCCTGGCGGTCTCTCCCACGGCCTCTAAGCTGGCGTCTTCCCTCTGCTCCCGTCCAGCAGGCTCGGGCGGTGTGGCCGCGCCTCTCCTGGACACACGAAAGGTTTTCATGTGGCTGTCTCTGGGCCTCAGTTTCCCACCTGCACTCAGGGATCTTGGGGTGGGGAGGGGGGCCTTAGCTCCGACCAGGATGCCTGAAACCGCTGTGCGACGGCTATCTGGGCCCCCCTCCTGGGTCCCCTTCTCCGGAGTCTGACCGCACAGGGTGCTGTCGGTTCCACTCTGGCTCTCGCGCCCCACTCGGCCGGCCTCGGCCCCGTACTCGCCGCGTGGAACCTGCTGACCCGGCAGGTGTTTCGCTCCCCCGAGCGGGACTGGATGCTTCCTCCCCTCTGTGTAAGCCCAGCAGCGTGGCGGCAGGGGTGGAAAGGACCACGGAGGCATCACCTCCGAGCGGCCTCACCTGCCACACTGCTCCGAGGGGGCTGCGGGCTCCCCTGTTCCCCAGCAGCCCGGCGTGGGTGGGGGTCAGGGCAGACAGACCCTTCTCCGCCAGCTGTTTTCCTCAGGAGTCAGCGGAGAGAACGCGTCCCCGCCCAGTCCTCACCCAGCCTTGCGCGTCGGAGGCGCACTGGGTTGAAGCAGGGCCGTGGACCTGAGCACGGGGCCTTCCTGTGGCAGCTGAGACCTCGCTGGCTGGCTGGCTGGCTGGCTGTCACTTGCCTGTGGAGGGGGACCCTTCCCAGGCGGTCGTCAAGGTGTGGGGAGTGAATCCACGCAAAGTGCTCAGCGGGATGTTCAGCGCAGAGTAAGAGCCGGGTGTCTGTTGGCTTTTCTTCCCCCACAGGCTTTGGTTAAAAGCTGCCAATTTCCTGTATTTTTAACCAAGCACAAGATTTCTGTTTTCCCACAACTTAAGGAACACCGAGATGTTAATAGTGACGCCGGGAACTGGGTCAGGGGGCGTAAGTGCAGAGGAGGACGTGAGTGGTCGTCGCGGTTGCTGGAGTCCCGCCCGGGGAGCCCGGCCCTGACTCAGCTCCAGGCCCGTGGGGTGTCCTAGCCCCCAGAGGTGGTTCTGATCCGGGAGAAAACACAGACGTACAGGGCCGGCTGGAGCCATGTCTGACTTTGGGGGCCCCTGAAGAGAACCCAGGACCTGCCGTTTCTAGCCGTGTGATTCGGCACATGCCTCTTCCGTTCCCTGACCTCAGACTTCTTTGTCATTGAAGGGGGGACAGGGACCAAAGGCTCGGAGGTGCATGTGATTCTTACTGGATTCTGCCTCTTTGGCTTCTGTGAAAACAGCGGTGCCTTCTTCTCAAAATGCTCTGCGTCAGGTCTTAAAAGTCTAATGAAGGGAGCCGTGATGGCAGGACCAGATCTGAGGAAGCAGGCCGCATTCCACAGCCTGCCCAAAGCTGCTACGTCACCGTGTCCCCCTACCACTCTGGTGTTGCCAAAGGTTCTATATTCCTTGCCTGTGCAGCTGGTGCAGACGACCTCACAGTTAGCGGCTTAAAGCAACACGAACGTGTTCTCGCACAGTTTGGGGGGTCAGCATTCTAAAAGGGACCTGCAGGCTGTTCCTCCTACAGGCCCTCGGAGAGAACGTGTTTCCTTGCCGAGGAATGCAGGTGGCCTCCAGAAACTGGAGGAGGTGAGAAAACAGATCCTCTCCCCGAGGCTCCCTCTTGGAAGCTACCATGTGGCCTCTTCTGCAGTCAGATCTCCTTCTGTCTCCTTCTCATAACGACCCCGGGGATGGCATACAGAATAATCTCCCCATCTCAAGGTCGCCAACTTAATCATAACTGCAAAGTCCCTTTGGCCATGTACAGAGATTCAGACCACAGACTTTCGGGGAGAGGCCAACATAGTAGTCATTCTCACTGTAGTATAAAGTGCACGATCAGTTCTTCTTGTGCTTCCTTCCGAGCTAAGGGAAGCAAGTCCCTCTAGGGGAAGGGATTTGGTGCGGTCAGCCCAGAGAGGAAGGACAGAGGGAATGGGAAAGTGTAGCCCCAAAAACTGGTCCTGAGCAGCCCCTTGCCACGGTTTAGCCGGCTTGGGCTTAAAGGTGTCAGGGTGCTCGGGGTACCCCCGGGGGCTGTCCTGGGACCAGCCCGTTCCCTTCCCCGGGATCCAGGCCTCCTGAATGCACCAGGCCCTGACTTTCTTCGCGCCCTGACCCTCGGTTGCTGATGCCAAGGACTGACTGCACCTGATCCCTCAGCTTCTGTTTTCCGAGGGAAGTCAGCCATACACCTTCCATTTCCCTGCCCGCTCAGCCCTGCCCGAGGCCGGGTGGGGCCCACCCTGACCTCGAGGCCCGTCAGGGTGGGGCTCTGAGGCTCCGACTGCTCCCCGTGTCGGGGGCAGTGACCCCGTGGGGGGGCGGGGTTAGGGGGTGGCCAGACTAGGAGGCTCCTCCCATCCCTGAGCCCCTCGGAGCGCCTGCCACCCACCCCTGCCCTCTCAGTCACCAGGAGAGGACCGTGCCTTCCTGGTGCCGTGCTCCCCGTGCCGGCTGCCTGGTCTCCCCACCCCTCCTCCCAGGCCAGGCGCAGGCTGTGGGTGCCGAGCCAACCCCCACAGTACCCGATAGCATCTCCCTTGCGCATTTCCACGGCCCACGCCCCCGGAAGAGGCCCAGGCGGGCCGCGCCCTCGCCTGCCCCCCACACCCGGGCCCAACTTCCGCCTCAGCACCTGGAGAGGGAGAGGCGGCCGGGCGACCGGGTGCAGCTGAGCGAGGGGTCCCGCCGGGTGCGGCGGGCTCAGTACTTTTCCGAAGCGCTTCCCCAAATGGCTGGCTCGGCGGCAGCTCCGGCTCTCTGGGGACGCGCAGGAGGTGGCGGGAGGCCGGCAGACCTCCCCCCCCCCCCAGGGGGGGGAGGGGGGAGGGGGGGACCGTGTCCCTCCCCTGCCTGCCCAGCGTGAGGCTGGAAATCCCTCCGCCCCGGCTGCCCTGCTCTACAGACAGCAACGACACCCGGCTCTCGGACCCCCAGGTTCTCCCCGCAGGCGCGGGCTGGCGGCAAGGACACCCTGCAGGAGTCCGGCTGCGGCTCACGACGTCTCGCCAGACGGCTCCGGCGGGCGAGGGGCCGGGCGGACCCCACGCTTGTCCCGCCGGCGCACGGCTAGGTTTCCGCGATGCTGGGTGGTCTCGGCACAGACCTTCAGCGGTGAGACCAGCAGGGAGCCGGCCTCGCCCTTGGGAACCCTCACCAGGTAGTCCCGAGCGTGTTCCTGCCAGCCCCGGCTTCACGCTCCCCGCTTGCGTGCGAGTGCTGACCCCTTGGGCGACCGGAGCCGGAGCCAGCCGGCCACGCCCAGAGCCCTGTTCTCCTTGCGGGGGTGGAGATGCACGGAATGAACCCATTTGACAGCTGGAGCAACGGAGGGTCTGGAAGTCTAGCACACTCGCCCCCCCCCCCCGCCCCCCAAGTTGGCGATGGGTGCTGACCTGGGCGCCTTCACTCCCACCCAAGGGCATGAATGACTGGAGAGGCCCACACCAAGCCTACCTTCCACCCTGCCTCGTATCTTTGCATGTTGCCTGAGCGCCCAGCCTGGCCCTTATCAGGACGGGTTAAGCTAGGACCCCTACCCAACTTGCTCACAGCCTATAGGAGCCTTAAAATCACCCAGGGGTATTTCACACATCTGGAGGCACGCCCGAAGAGCACAGAGGCCCCAGGGGCACCTCGCAGCCTCCCGGGAGTGAAGACAGCCACTGAGCACACAGACAAACAGCACTTCATCACCACCTCTCTGCACGTCCAGGGTCATTCTGCACAGGGGTATCTGGAGGCCAAGACAGCCAGGCGGAAGGCTCGTGTGTGGCCTTGGGGTTGCGGGAAAGAGCTGCCTCTCTGTGTAAACAGCCTGGGGACGGAGGTCACTGGAAAAAGCCCTGAGGTGGAAGATGTGAGGGAACCAGGAACTGTTCTGGAACTTGGTCACAGGGCTTCCGAGAAGTGGCTGGTCTCTTCGCAGAGTAGCAGGGCTCAGAGCCACCCGCTTTTCACCTGTTTGACCTGATCAGAGGAGTGGGCTGGAGTAAGGGAGAAATGAACAGAAGCCCAAGCACTGGTAAACAGAAACGCTCACGTGTTAGCGTTACAGATCAAGCCGCTGTGATCACATCAGGCACCTCAGGCAATAAGGGGTCAGTATGCGCTAGGAATAATGGTTGTGGACGGGAGAGTGGTGACGGTGATGGTGTTGATGATGACAATGGTACAAACTGAAGAAACGAGGGTGGGAGCACCTCAAGGCCGTGGACCGGTTTGTGCCCCTTCGCCATCCTCCCTCCATCAATGTTTCATTTGTTTATGGCACACCCGTTCTAAAGCGGGCGCTTGGCTAGGCACTCCTGTCCCCAGACCCTGCAAACAGTGGTCTAGTATAGCACTGTTAAGCTCCTCCGTGGGAGGCCTGGGCGGGGGTGGGGTTGGGACAGATCTTGGGAAGGATGGAGAAGGCGAGTGCCGGTGGAAAGCCCGGCACAAAGGTGCAGAAGGGGGAAAGGCCTGGGGCTGGGCTGGGAGTGGTCTGGTGATGGAGCCACAGGGGTGAGGAGAGAGGAGGGCAGAGCTGGAGACGGCTAGGAGGTTTGTGCGGGCAAAAGTCCTGGGTTGGAGGTGGGTGCCACAGATATGGGGTGATGGGGGGCACGTTTGGGAGGCTGAGCCTGGCCAGCAGCCTGTGGCTTCACCCACCCTCGTGGCCTCTCCCTCCCGCCTGGGCCCCCCGCACCTGCCCGGGGCCCACAGCCGTAGGCGCGCTGAACTGGCCAGAAGGCCTCGGGGCTGAGGGCCCAGGACCCACGGCCTGGCCACAGAGCCTGGGCTGGGCCTCCCCCCGACCACCCGTCCGCTGCCAGGCCAGGAGCAGAGCAGCAGCGGCGGGATGTGCTTAAGACTGGAATCACATCAGTCACACCCATCTCTGGCCCGGAGTCTCTTCCACCACAAATGCGAGGAAAGCAAACTGTGCTTCCATGACGCCCAAGGCTCCTTCGCAGCCGCCTGCATGGCCGTGCCAGAGAGGAGGCAAAGGACCAGGCCCTATTCTCTCTGAGACCCTCCTGACAGCCCTGTCATGGCGAGGCGTGCCTGTGAGTGTGTGTCTGTGTGTGTGTGCACCTGTGTGCACACGTGGGGTGCAGCAGGCAGGCAAAACTCTGGGCCCTCAGCGACCCTCAGGGTCGTCACCAGACCCGCCCCCCCTGGACAGGGTGAGGACAGGTGGCCCCCAAGGGTGGGGAGGTCTGTGCTGCCCAGCAAGGCCAGCCGTAGCCCCTGAACGGGCCTCTTAGGGCTGGAACATCATTCAAGCCTCCACCTCACTGGCCAGGTCACACGTGATTCTCCCCACCCTGCGTTTTCCAGCACGGAGAAGGTCCCCGACATTTGGTAAGTTCTTACCAGGGGGAGGGCTGAGTTAGTCCCTGCCCCCAGCCTGGAAGGTGGACATGGTCCTGCAGGTACGGGCAGGGGACAGAACAGAGCTGGATTTAATGCAGGGAGCGTTTTTGCTCTGACGTGATCTAGGAAGTTCCCTGCTTGCCGAGGTCAAACACTTGCAGTCGTCATGCGTCCCTGCTCCCCAGGCGTCTGCTCAGTATCTGTGCTTACCCGATGCCGTTCGCCTGTATGGACTAGAGAGAGTCCTGTGTGTGATTTCCTGTCCCCTGGCTGGGGCGGAGGGTCACGCGTTACTCCTTCGGGGCCTGTCTGCAGCTCACTGTGGGGCGTGGATGTCCGAGCCCAGGGCGCCTAGAGTTCTTCTGTCTCCCTGGAGGAGATGTGGAGGCCAGGAGTGCACGCACGGCCAGCCGGGGGCTGCCCCGCCTTGCTCACCCCACCACACATGCTGCAGGTGGGGCAGCAGCTGGGGCTGGGCTCTGGCTTCGTGCGGGGCCATCGTGGGGTGACCCACAGCACTGCTCCAAACAGAACCCTCCTGTCTGCCCACCGGTCCGGGAGGGTCCGGGGTGAGCCTCAGGTCACCCCCACCAAGGCACCAGGAAAGTTTTGCGAGGGAGTTTGCCTTTGAGCAGCGGTTAGAAACGGCTTGCACTGTAGGCTTTAACCAGCAGTTCCCAAAAGTGCACAGCGTGGTAACGTACTACGAAAAAAACGGGCTCTGTAGTCGGTGTAGTGCTAAGAAACAGAGCGGCTGCAGGCCTCATCAGGGCCTTTATGGTGGTAATATGCACTGTTGAGACCCCAGAGGGTGCTCTACTAGGCATGTTCCCCAAACGCCAACCTCTCAGAGGGCTCCTTTTGTGCCAGAAGCCCCTGGACCTGGTTGGGTGGGACCCACATTCGGGAATGCTGACTTAGCCTTCGGGAGACATGAGAGGAAGCCTGTTCCGGGAAGACGGAACAGTGACAGCAAAGGCAGCAGAGTGGAGACAAGTTGGAAATAGCAGATGGCCCTCACTCCGGCTCAGGAGAGGGGAAGGGGGGCAGAGGGAGCTGCCTACGGGGGGCGGGAGGAGGCTGACTGTACAGTCCCCAACGGCAGGTGCCTGGTGGAAAATGGACCGCCTCTTTGGGCTTCAGAGAGGGGTCCCACAGGTGGCCCCCAAGGAGCTTCGCAGACTCCTTCACATCCCCCGCCCCCCAGGGGGACACTGTCCGGGCGGGGATGCTGGTGGGAGGCTGAGAGCAGCCAGAGGGACAAATGGCGCCGCCTGAGCCTGGCCCCAGCTCACGCCCCAGGGAGGTCCCCTTGCTCTGTGTCGGGGTGACTCCTGTGATGCCCTTGGCCCTCTGCCATCCACACACTCCCTAGGCTCAGGGGCCGGGGGCCGCCTGGCCATCTGCCTTTCTGGAGGATCTGTGTTTGGCCGGTGGTGCGGACCTGCTGGTGGGCTGAGCGGTATTTAGTAACCAGCTCCCTCGTGGGGGAAGAGCCTGACGGGAGAGTTTGCACCTCCTCGTTGGCTCACGGCATGCTCCCAGGAAGAGGTCACTGAGGGGGGCTGCGGGGGCACGCGTCACCTCTGCTTGCCCCTGCAGATGCAAGGTGGGTAACAGCCCGAAGAAGAAACTGTCGAACGTCATTAAATAACCGGCCAGTGGTGTGATTTAAATACTTGTCACTTATAAAAGGTCACTTCTGGGCACCATGATCTCACAGTTCATGAGTTCAAGCCCCACATCGGGCCGTGTGTCGACAGCACAGAGCCTGCTTGGGATTCTCTCTCTCGCTCGTTCTCTGCCTCTCCCCCACTCACATTTGTTCGCTCGCTCAAAATAGATAAACTTTTTAAATAGGTAAATAATAAAATGTGACTTATGTTTATAAAATGACTTTAACAACCGATTCACAAAATTCTTGCCAGTTTGACAGCCGGCTTTTTCGCCAGCCAGTACAAGCCTCCTGCACCCTTTCACCGGAGGGTTCGCACAGTGATGAAAAACCCTGTTTTCTTTAGGCAGACGAGGGAGCAGGAGACGCCCCCTGACTTCTTTTACTTCTCTGACTACGAGAGGCACAACGCAGAGATCGCTGCCTTCCACCTGGACAGGTGAGCCGTCCCGCCTGCACCCCGGGCCTGAGCACCGTGCGGGTGGGCCCGAATAGCTCTCCCAACACCCTCCCGAGGTGTTGGGAAATCCTATAAGTAGCCCCATTGTACAGATGGGAAAACCGAGGCATGTAAGTCTCTGCCGCACAGAGCTGGAGTCTAGCCTGCAGATGTTACGACACCCTGCGGTAGGCCCCACACCACGAACGGTGCCAGACAGGAGACCCTCGGGAGCAGTTGGTGATCAGAGTGTGGACGTGGCCCGTTGGGAATAACAAAGGAAGAGCGGAAAGGGCTGTGAGTGCTGGGAACTTTAACCCAGAGTGTTTCAGGGTGGAACCTCTGGGGCCACGGTGACACCAAGGGACATGAGCCTCCTCCCCCATCGCCCGTCTTCTGGGCTGGCTCTACCGGGCAGAACGTGAATTCCTCCCTGGGCTCCACGTGGCCCCTTGCTGCAGGCGAGGTGGGCAGTGGTGTCGAGGGCCGTGGGGGGGGAGGGGGCCTCTCAGCAGCCACCCTGCTGGCCCAGAGATCCCTGCCCCGCAGGGACAGTCACGGGGCTGGGGCTGGAGTCAGTTCCAAGAGTCTAGGGGGAGGAGCCTTCCCGACCACCCCGCAGGGTCCTGACCTCCGGCTCGGGGTGTGTCCTAGGCTGCAGCTTCCAGGTCACCCAGGCTGGTTAGAATGCAGATTCCCGGTCTCCACCCCAGACCCTCTCTCTACACCACACGATTCGTGTGCACACTCAAGTTTGCAAACCCTACTTTGCTTTGTTTTTCAAAGATCAAAAATCTTGTTTGGGGGCCACAGAAACCCCAAGTCAAATTTTCAACAATGTCAACTATTGTGCAGCCTAAACCCAGAAAAAGGCCTTTCTGTGAAAGGAACAGTTGCCACGAAGCCGATGAGGGTTCCTCATTCGGAAAGGTGAGGCCTGTTGATGACGCAGGACAGCTCACGCAGCGGGCGGAGCGCGGGCGGCACGCAAGATGCCCACATTCCCCACAGGCCGCTGCAGGCCCATCGGCGTCCCGTTTGAGTGAGCGAGTGCAGCGCAGTTAGAGGGCGTCCCATTAAAAGCAGCTAATTTAACGTTGTTCCGACCTGAGCCCAGAGGGCCCAGGCACTGGCAGGCCGGTGCTGGGAAGCAGAACACCACCCACCGTGGTCCTCATGGGGCCCATTTTCATTGGTGGCCGACGGCACCAGTCAGAGCTGTGGGCCCCGCGTTGGGCCTAGCGGGACTCGGAGACGGGAGCGTTCACTCCGCACCAGCTTAGCGAGGGCCGGGGCACGGAGGTGAAGTCCCTTCCCCTGTCACTTTCCCGCCAGGATCCTGGACTTCCGCCGGGTCCCTCCGGTGGCCGGCAGGATGGTCAACATGACCAAGGAAATCCGGGACGTCACGAGAGACAAGAAGCTGTGGAGAACCTTCTTCATCTCTCCAGGTAACCTGCACTCGGGGAGGCCCCTTTCCTGGCTCACTGCACACAGAACAGCGAGCTTAGTTACCTTTACGAAGAAGAAGAAAGAAACTTATAGTTTCTTCTTGCGTAATGCAGCCCACCGCCTTCACGGGACCACCCAAGGGCTGCCCCTTCCACTTCGGGGTGGATCTACATCACAGTGTCAAAAGCCTGCCAGAAATGGCCAAGTCATCGTCATGGAATTGATCCCCTGGGCTGGGCACAGAGGTTTTTTCCTACCATTTGTTTTAAAGGAAAATTAGGGCATTTTTGAAAATTCTCAGCCTCCCCAGAGAGTCTCCTCCAATGGTCTGGCTGGAGGAGACCTCTGTTCCCTAACTTCCTCCCGGATTTAGGCACCACCACCCTGCCCCCACCCCCCGCAGCAAGACCCTCACACAGCAACAAGGACTCCTCTGCCTCCCTCCCCCGGCTCAGCAGGGAGAGCGAGTAGAGTGGCGGCCTCTCCTGGCGCCCTCGAGGGCCAGCACAAGGGCCTGCCACAGAGCGGTGCTAATCATCATTCTCAGACGCACACAAGCTCCTGCCCTACCGAATCACCTGCCCCAGGAGCCTTTCGATGTGGCATTCAGGGCTCTGCGATCTGTCCGTCCGTCCCTGTGAGCACTTCCTTTGGGCCAGGCCCCGTGCTGAGCACCCCCTGCTTGCTGGGCCTGAGGGTGGGGACACCTTCTACCTCGTATTCGGTTCTGGAAGGTCCCGGCGATGGCAGAGAAGTGGAGTGCGGTGATAAGTGGGACCCACCCCGAGACAGATACCCTCCTGGTGGTGTGGGTCCATCTGTCAGTTCGTGCACATAAAACCCACGTAGAGGTTATGTGCCCCTACCCCCTGTGCTGGCAGCGTCTCACCACCCGACCAGAAACCAAAGGGGAGGGGGCTTGGAGGGCTTCTCATCAGCCTTGTCTAAGCCTGCCCAAGGCTGCAGGCTGCTTGGACGCCCCTGGTGACGGGGAGCCCGTCGGCTCAGAGGTAATTCAGCTCCTGTCTGCACAGCCTGAGTTGCTGGAAAGGACCTTCTTTTCCAAGGGTGGACACCTGCCTCTCCAACCGTGGGTTCTAGTGCTTTCCCCTGGAATCCCCACCCACCTACCCCCGAGACAGCAAGCTCCTCCTCCACCTCAGCCTGTCAGGGACTCTGGGATCTCTCATCCTCCAGCCTGGACGTCCCCAGCACCTTCACCGTCAGCCGCCCCTGCTGCCCCGGCTGCTGCCCCACGTGGCGATGAGCCCTCCGAGTCTAGGCTGGCCGCGCTCACAGGACCCCCAGGCCACACCCACAGGGCACTAGGCCACGCCCTCCGGGCCACGGCCACACCCGCACGGCCCCAGGCCACGCCCACACGACAACAGACCACCTCGGGCCACGCCCACTAGACACTAGGCCACGCCCTCCTGGCCACGGCCACGCCTGCACGGCCCCAGGCCACACCCACAGGACACTAGACCACGCCCTCCGGGCCACGGCCACACCCACACGGCCCCAGGCCACGCCCTCCGGGCCACGGCCACAACCACACGACCCCAGGCCACGCCTTCCAGGCCACGCCCACGCCCGCACGGCCCAGGCCACACCCACAGGGCACTAGGCCATGCCCTCCGGACCACGCCCACTCCCACACGACCCCCCCCCGGACACGCCCTCCGGGCCACGGCCACACCCACACGACCCCAGGCCACGCCCTCCAGGTCATGACCACGCCCACAGGCCCCAGGCCATGCCCACGGGACACTAGGCCACGCCCTCCAGGCCACGGCCACGCCCGCACGGTCCAGGCCACTAGGCCATGCCCTCCGGACCACACCCACGCCCACACGACCCCCCCCAGGACACGCCCTCCGGACCACGGCCACGCCCTCCAGACCACGCCCACGCCCGCAGGCCCAGGCCACACCCACAGGGCACTAGGCCATGCCCTCCGGACCACGCCCACGCCCACACGACCCCAGGACACACCCTCCGGACCACGGCCACGCCCACACGGCCCCAGGCCGCGCTCACGGGACCCCCCCAGGCCGCTGCCCCCTGTCAGTGGTCTTTCCGATTCTCATTGCAGCATTTTAGTGACGTCGTTCAGTGTTCAGAACTTATGAAACACGCCCGCCCCCCCATGCCCATCACCCGGTTTCCCCGTTAGAGGGATGCTCCTCCACATGTCTGACCTGGACGAGTTCTGGGACCTCGATCACAGAGCCCGCCGAGAGGCTGTTCTGGTGCTGGCGGAGGGGCCGAAAAGGCCTGTTGCTGCTGAGAGCGGGCCGTGGGTGGGGGCCACTCGGGCTGGATAGTGTCCCCTCAGCCTGAAACAAGTTTGTCCCCCCGTGAGCAGCCCCCAGCCCCCTCAGACAAGGCTGCTGCTGCCCGCAAGGCCTGCACCGCGGGCGCCGTGTCCTCCACCTTGGCCACCACACGGCAGGGATGTTCTAGGCGATTCTACCGCAGCAAGGGAACACGGACATGACTGGGCACCTGCGGTATGCCAGGCACTGGTATGCACCTGCTGTGGGATTCCACCTTTAATTCTTAGGCCAGCCTGTGGGGGCGGGTTGTTTCCTCGCGCCCCCCCCCCCCCCATTTTAAGCATTTTGTTGAGGTACGATTGGCATGGTGTAGACAGTATCAACGTGCGAAGTTCGAGGAGTTTTGACACGAGCAGAGAAGCAACGAACTGGCCCGTCTGCCCCGGTCCCATCCTGCCCTGTACCCCCAACAGCGCTATGTGCTTTCCGTATCTGAGGGTTTCTTTGCTTCTTCTACGGTTTTGCACAGTGGGGGTGACCGGCGGTCTGTCTGTCTTCTGTTGCTCGGCAGCACTCTTCCGAGGTCCCTCCACATCTCTGTGTGGTGTCTGCGTGTTGCTCTTTATGTCAGGGTCCCGTGGCGCTGGGTGGGTGCGTCCCATGTCGTTTACCTGGTCATCTGGTGATGGGCACCGCCGAGAGGGGACTCGGTAACCCGCCCCAAATGAAGTGGAGGAAAGGTCAAGAGAGGAAAATGAGTCAAGAACTTTCTACACTTTGCTTTCTTGGTGCACAGCGGCCTCCCTGCAGGAACCCCGCTTCTGGGTCTCGAGGTCTCACCGGGGCGCATGGCAGCTTTGCCGGGGGCTCTCAAAGGGGCCACGGAGCCACCAGTGTCCAGAATCCCAGCACTGAAGTCCCACATGTGGTGGGTGAAGAAGGGTGTGGATCCCTTCCTATAAACAAAAGGCGGAATCGGTTCCTAGTCTAAGCAGATACGTCTTCTTTCAGGAGAGCAGCTAAGCACCCCCGCCAAGCAACAGTGCAGAGACAGGCTGGGTCGGAACCCAGTTGTGCCGAGCCCCACAAAGGCAGACTGGGTCGGAACCCAGTTGTGCTTAGCCCCACAAAGGCAGGCTGGGTCGGAACCCAGTTGTGCCAAGCTCCACAAAAGTCTTTGTACTTTGCGGTAACTCTCCACGGACACATCTCATACATCCTGGAAGGTACACGCATCCGTGGGTTTCTACAAGGGGAACCCACCTACGTAAACACCTCTAGGACAAGACACAGACTGTGAGCAGCTCTGGGAGCCCCTCCTGTTCCCTCCCAGCCACTCAGCCCCACATCTTTCAAGTGACTCTTTTTCCTGCTACGCAGGCCTGGGTCTGGCTGGGTAGGCACAAGGCCTCTACCCACACGTTGTGGACACAGCGTCCAGTTTAAATGCGCACGAGGGTAAGAAGGGTCCCCAGAGCTGTGCCCGGACACCTTCAGGCCACTCCTGAGCGATGGTGGCTCCCCAGCATTCCAGCCCCACCTGAGAGCCACCCACACCAGATCCATCCAGGTGGGGTTAGGACGGTAAGCGTTCCGTTCTTCTGGACCCTCCTCCCTGCCGTGCAAAGGCCTGGAACACTCCCGGTCCCAATGCTCAGCCCTTGAGCCACATGCTCTCCAGCTCCACAGAGACCAGGTTCTCGCTCGGGGTCGCCTGTCCTGCCCCCACCCCCCCCCCCCCCGAGGTCCCCGGAGTTGGAGGCGGTGGCCCCAGAGTGGCAGGGAAGCAGGTTCTCCTGGGCTGACTCTGGCCCCCACCTTCTCCCCGCCGTCTGCTGAGACGTCATCGCTGAGACGAGAAAGGGCTCATGTCCCCTCCTCCCCCTCCCCCTCCCCCGTCCAAGTGCGGGGGTGACCTAGTGACCGCTCATCTGCACTGCCCTCTGACTCAGTGTCAGACATCTGATCTTACCCGCATTTCCTGTTTAATACTCCCAAGCCCATGAGCAGGCACTACCGGGGCCCTCATTCAGGTGGGGAAACCGAGGCACAAGGAGGTGAAACACCACACCGATTTCGCACCTCTGGGCAGTGTTCCGGGCCCCACCCTGGCTGCTCCTTCAGAAACCAGATTTGGATGTCTGACGAGGACCGTGCTGTGCACTCAAGAAATGCCTTTCTCTCTGAGCAAAGCCAGCTTAGGCTCTTAGCTTAGCAAATCCCAGAGCTCCGGCCAACAGGATCAGATAGATTGTCCCCCTGAAAGTGGGGCTGCCGCCTCGGTTATGGCTGCACCGTGTGTCGGGGGGTCGCTGATGAACTGCGTCAACACGCAGGCGAGACCACAGACTGACCTTTCCCAGACTGTCCTCACAGCAATTCCCCAGCACCGGATCGGGGATCATGAGGTCAGGGGCAGGAAGAGAGAGGCAGGCGATCCAGGCGGAGACTCCCGTGTGCCGGCGGGGCACGGCGGGAGCCCCTGCACCGGCCCCCCCCATCTCCTCTGGACCGCTGCCCATGGAGACTGCCCACGTGGGAGACTGCCCACCAGACACGGAGACTGCGGCTAGAAGGGCCTGCCAGGCTCACGTCAGGAGTCCATGGGGAGCGAGCGCGTGGCCAGAAGACTCGGGAGCCTCGTGACTGCCATGCGGGCAGGGCGCGCAGCCGCACGAAAGGAGACCCCTCGTCCGGGGAACTGGCCGTTTGCACAGCCGGGAGGGGATTTCTGGCTGCTGCACTCCCCGGGCTCTTGAGGGTCTCTCCACCAAACAGACAAGTTACTGAACGCAAGATTCTCCCGGTAAATACACACACGAGCGCCATCGCGCCCCTGACCGGCAGGGGCCTCTGGCAACAAATCGGCGTGTCGCCTGGTCAGCAAGAGGTGCCCGCTTTCTAAATTACTTGTTTCATCGAGACATGATTCGGGCGCCATGAAATTCATTAACTTCTTTTGGGCAACAAAGTGACCAGGGCGTTTTATTCTTTAAGTAACTGCCTATACATATTGGTTAGATCGAGTTAAATTTGCCCCACCCTTTTTTTTTTATGAAACTCGTCATCTTGAAGTGTGCCATTCGGTGGCTTTTGGTACATGCGTCACGTCGTGCCACAGCCCCGCTGATCTCCGCACGCTCTCCTCACCCCAAAAAGGAGCCCGTCCCTGTTAGTCACCCCCAGCTCCCGCCTCCCCCAGGCCCCGAGCCACCAATATTTCTGTGTGGGATACACTTCACATCAACAGCATCTGACAACACGTGGTGTTCCGGGTCTGGCTTCTCTCACGGCACACGCGTTTCCATGGTTCGTCTGCAGCGAAGTGTGTGTCGGGGCTTCGCCCCTTCTAAGGGTACGTAGCGTTCCACGGGGTGCGTGGACCACGCTCTGTTTGCCCACTCACCGCCGGATGGACGTCCAGACTGCCTCCACTCTTCGGCCTCTGTGACCAGGGCTGCTGTGGCCCCCGCGTGCAGCACGCTGTGGACACGTGCCCACGTCTCTTGGGTGCAGAACTGCTGCGTGGCGTGGTCATTCTGTGCCTAAGTTTTTAAGAAGCCTCCAAACTGGTTTCCACGGCGGCCTCCCCCGTTTGTGCCCCACCAGCTCTGTCCGGGGCCCCGGTCTCTCCCCATCCTCCGCAACACCTGTAAACGCCTGTTCTCTTGACCAAACCCAGCCTGGTGGGTAAGAAGGGGCGCCTCTGTGGACTCCACCGCATTCCCCTGACGACCGATGGTGTGGAGCATCTCCCCACGTCCCTGTTGGCCCCTTGCGCCTTTACGGTATCTGTTGAACTCCCTTCCCGTGCGTCAGTTGGATTATTTAGCTTTTTACGCTCCTCACATGTGCCACACGCCAGACCCTCGTCGGATCCGTGATGCGCAGACATCCCCTCCCCCCGTGGAGTGTCCACGCTTCCGTTATGCCTTTTAAGCCTCTGAGCGTTGACTCTAGAGTTTCTGTCGAGGCCGTCCCGTCGCCCACAGCTGTGTGGCCTCGGGCCGCTCAGCCCCCCTCCGTGGGCCTCCGTGTCCCGTACCACGGGGTCGCAGCAATGGGAGATCTGGGCCGCGCGAGTCCGACGGACGGTGTGGACGCGGGAGGCCCAGGCGGACGTGCGGGAGGGCGGGCGTGGGACGTGCCGCTCCCTACTCACCCCTGTGTCTGTCTGCCGCCAGCCAACAACGTCTGCTTCTACGGCGAGTGTTCCTACTACTGCTCTACGGAGCACGCGCTGTGTGGGAAGCCCGACCAGATCGAGGGCTCCCTGGCGGCCTTCCTGCCAGACCTGTCCCTGGCCAAGAGGAAGACGTGGCGGAACCCGTGGCGGCGCTCCTACCACAAGCGCAAGAAGGCAGAGTGAGTGCTGGGCAGGCCGAGCCCAGGCCGGGCCCACCTGCTCATTCTGACAGCGCTTTGCTCGGAGGGGCCTCGGGCCTGTCCAGGGCCACGGGGTGCGAAGGGGTGTCGGGGAAGGGAGGCGCGCCCAGCCTCCCTTTGTGACGCGGACGAGACCTCCGCTTTGTGAACAGATGGCGGGACGGGGCTTCCTCACCCTGAGAATCAGAGGTGCGCCCCGCGGTGGCGCTGGCCAGCCCAGAGGCGCGGGCTCTAGGTGTCCAAACTCGGCTTGCACTTCTTGCCCTTCTTGTCCCTCAGACGAGAGAGGTGGCCGTGGAGGTGTCTCTGTGGGCCTGGTGTCCAGGCTCTGTTTCCTAACAGCGACCCCCCCCCCCCCCGCAAGAAACCTGGCATCTGGGGCTGATGACGGCCTCCAGACGTGGCTCGCTCACCTCCCAGCCCCGTACTCCCGTTAATGCAGCCTCGGCCAGAGGCGCTATTCTGTGCTGACGCCTCTCTGCACCCCCCGTCGTTGCTGCGGTGATCCCGCCGTGCTGAGCTGCTTTGGGCCTCCCTGTCCACACAGAGGAGGAACTCAGCCTTCTCACAGTGGCTCCCCTGCAGGTGGGAAGTGGACCCCGACTACTGCGAGGAGGTAAAGCAGACGCCCCCCTATGACAGCAGTCGCCGTGTGCTGGACGTCATGGACATGACCATTTTTGACTTCCTCATGGGTATGTCGGCGGCCCCGGCCTGCACCTGGGGCTCCCACCCTGCACGTGACCGGCTGTGGCCACGGCACACGCTTTGCTCCGTTGTTTCGGCTCTGGTCTCACAGGGGCGGGGGGGGAGGGGCAGCCCTGGGTTTTCAGCTTGCTTCTGTCCACAGGGAACATGGACCGTCATCACTATGAGACTTTTGAGAAGTTTGGGAATGACACATTTATCATCCACTTGGACAACGGAAGAGGGTGAGCTGTGTTCTTGCTCCCACAGACCTGGCGGGCCCAGACTGTGGCGGCGGGGAGGGCCATTCCCCAAGGACATTCTGGGTGTGGTGCAGGGTGGGGGCCCCTGGCCTCTGGCTCCCGTCGGCAGGAAGTGCCTGTCGTGTTGCTCCTTCTGACCCTCAGGGGCAGTCACCCTGTGCACTGGGTCCTGTTATGTCCCCATGTTGCCCTAGGGAAACTGAGGCCCAGAGAGGGTGCTTGCCAGGAAGGACAGGGCTGTGAGGAGCCCTTTATGCCTCATATGGATGCCTGGGACTGGCTGGCAGGGACAAATGGTCCTCCCTGCCCCCTTTGTGGGGGCCTGTGGACACTGCTGGCCGGAGCCACCAAGGAGGGCCATCTGCCTGATTAGCAGGCAGGGACACAGGACCTGCCCTCCCCAAATGGTTAAAGCTGCCACTAAAGCTATTCTCAGATGCCTCGGAGAAGTGGGCACCGGGCAGCCGGACAGTTGACACGTGGGGGCCACGAGTTCCCAGCACAAAAGACGGCACTGGGCTGAGCTGACCACCGACTGCCTTCTCCACCCCGCCTGCCTAGGACCCTGCGTTTATGAGCTCCTGCCCCACGCAGCGGCCAGAAGGCTAGGCTACCTTCCAGGACCTCCCTCATCCCAGGCCCTGCATCCAGTGCCGGGGACAGCGGGGGCCGGGCCACACGGCCCTGGCGTCCCAGCAGGGCACACGTGAGGTGCTCATTCCAGGGCCCTGGGTGTCCCCGGGGCTGCTCTGTGGTACCCTCGGCACGCAGGCGACACCCTGGACAATTCTCCTCTTCTTTGGGCAGGTTTGGAAAATATTCCCACGATGAGCTGTCCATTCTGGTGCCTTTACAGCAATGCTGCAGGTAAGGCCTCCACTCCCTGCCCCCTAGGGAGCCCCGGCCCGTCCCCAGGCTAAGCAGAAACCCCCCAGTCCCTGCAGCATGCAGGCCAGAGCCCCAAGGCCCTTCCCAGCACACAGCCCACAGACCCCATAACGGCCCATCTTACGGCTGAAGACACTGGCGCCCGGACAGGGGTCCCGTCCCCAGCACTCTCTGCCACCCTCTTCGGGGCTCCCCACCGGATCCTCCTGTCAGGGCCGGGACAGCAGTCTGCGAGGCGCACTGGGTCTGCCCGGCCCAGGCAGGCGTGTGCCGCGGAGCCGAGCGCCGTCTCCCGGGGGGTCAGGCCGTCCCTCCCCGCCCCGCGTCTGCCCGTGTACTGCCAGGCCTCACGTGGCCCCTTGCTCTGCCAGGCGGGACCCTCACCGTGGCGCCTCTGGCACGCAGGGGCCTAGGCAGGCCGAGGACCAACCCGTGGCCTCCCCGCTCGGGGCCGACGCGGGCCCTCGTCCTGCCCCAGCGCCCCGCGCCCAGTCCTTAGAGGCCGGGCACCGCCTCCCGCGAGCTGGCGCCTGACCTCCCTCTCCCCTGCAGGGTCAGGAAGTCCACCTACCTGCGGCTGCAGCTCCTGGCCAAGGAGGAGTACAAGCTGAGCCTGTTGATGGCAGAGTCCCTGAGCAAGGACCGCGTGGCCCCCGTCCTGTACCAGCCTCACCTGGAGGCCCTGGACCGGAGGCTCCGCATCGTGCTGCAGGCCGTCAGGGACTGTGTGGAGAAGGACGGGCCGCACAGCGTGCTGGAGGACGACCTGGGCCCTGAGCACAGAGTCCCCCCCCGCAGGTAGTGACCGAGAGCCGCCGGCCTGCCACGGAGGAGGGACACGTGCGTCCACACCCTGCGTTCAGTGACTTTGGGAACAGACAGGCCACTCCCAGAGTCCGGGAACCTTCGGCGGTGGGTCCGACAGGACACGTCGTATTCGTCCTCGAGACCGGAGGAGGTTGGGGAGCGGGCGCTCTGTGCTCACGGACGGAGGCGGCCTGGCGGCGGGGGCGACCCACCTTTTTTGTATGGAAAGGAAGCGTTTATGTACTATTTTGTATTTATACGTGGCGTGTATGTGCATAGACAGAGAGCGACGCCCACACCCACGGACGCCAGCCCAGCTACCAAATGCACACGAGGGGGCAGAGCCCACGGGGCTGGCCTCTCCCACCAAGTTTGCTCACATCTGGACCTAACTTGAAATAAACTCCCGCCTCCCCTCCTTCCTGGGGGCCCTGCAGCCGGACGGCCGACCGTCCCATCTCGGTGCCCGGGGGGCTCCTGATGGAACCACGGGCTGGTCGACAGACTCCTGGCTCCAGAGTGACGTAAATGACCACGTCTTCCATTTCTCAGAGCCGCTCGGCAGCCCCGGGGACGCTCCCCGGCCGCTGAGGGTGCTGCTGCTGTTCTGACTTTGCTCTGATGGTTGTGTAAATACGTCACACGGGCCCCTCCGCGGGGCTCAGCAACAGGCTTAATTTTGCAGCATTTTTGTGGAATAGATTGCAATGTGGTAAAAGTGCAATAAAAATACAGCAAATGTGTATTGGGGTCCAGGTCCCCACACCCTGAGCTCGGCTGCCTGCCCACCCACCGTCCACAGAAGTCAGTCCTGGAGCTGGGAGCGCCCAGGGTGGCCTGGCGCCGTGACTGGGAAGAGAGGCCCGTAGACAAGCAGGAGGCGTGGGCCCGGGGACAACCGCCCATCCCACTCCTGCCGTGGCAGGCACTGACAAAGCTGGGAGGGGGTCCCCGAAGACACGGGCTGGTCCCAGAGGGTGGCATCACATCTACACGGCACTGGCACCTGTGGGCACACCACGTTTGCCCCGCACTGCTGGCCGCGGGGCCTGAATCCTCCCCCGGGAGCCCGCCTGGAGGCTCCCCAGACCTTCTCTGTGTGCAGCACCGTGAGGGCAGAGGGCGCTGTGACAGGCCAGCCCCGAGGCTTCCAAGGAGAGCGCGCCACCGAGGGCTCACGTAAACCCTGCAGCATGAGAACGCCTGGGAGCAGAGGGCGCTGGAAATCAGAGCCCCCAGTGCCTCCTGGGCACCCCCTCTTATGCTCCCAGCCCCACTGCTGCCCCAGGACCATCACTTTCCGTGTGCTCGGCACCTTGCAAAGCAGCCGAAATGAACTGTTACTGGTCTCTAAAGCAACATGGCAAGGTCGATTTTCTTTTCCTCGTTTCACAGATGGGGAAACTGAGGCTCCGTGAGGTCTGACACTGGGCCCCAAAGTCAGCTCAGGTTCCCAGAACGGCCAGCTGTTCACCGAGGGGCAGGAGGGCTCCTCCACGTCCCTGAGCCCCACCCGGGCCGCGCTCAGGTGCGGGAGGCCTGCCCACAGCCCAGCTACAAAAGAGCCTTAGGCTGCAAGGAAGTAAACGGGGGACGTGGCTCCCGCTCCCTGCCTCGCACAGGCTTCCAGCCCGGCGCTCGCCCGATGGCCGGCACCCACGTACCTCTGGCCCTGCCGGCCACCCTTCTCCGGTCTCCCGCTTCGGTCCCTGTCCCTGCCACGTGGGGAGGAGTAGAGTGCCCAGGAGGGCCTGCCGTGGTTCCACGAGAGGGAGCAGACAGCTCCGTGGCCCGGATGGTGCGTCTCCCCCACCCCAGGCCTCCCCAAGGGAATGGAGTGCCGGTGTCGTGGCCTCTGACTCAGGGCCAGTCGGTGCTGCACACGGCTCCAGCACCCCCCTTCCCCCCCACCCCCGGCCAACCACCATTGGTCCAGTACAGTTGGCCAGGTGGCTTCTGCAGGACCCGCTGGTGACCCAGGGACATCACCAGAGGTGACCGACCCGTGCGTAAGGCACAAACTCCAGACAGGGACAGATGGGGAAGGGACAGAGGTAGGAAAGACCCTGCTCCCAAGTTCCTGGGTGGAGACCTGACCCCCACTGTAAGTGCATTTGGAGATGGACCTTTAAGGGGGCAATAAGGCTGAGTGAGGTCAAGAGCTGGGGCCCCAATCTGCTAGGACTGGCCTCCTCCTAAGAGGAGGGGAGTCTTCATCCCCGCACAAGCAGAGGACAGGCCACGTGGGGACAGGCAGGAGACAGCCACCTGCAGGCCAGCAGGGGACCCCACCAGGAGCCGCACCTGCTCTAAGAGCCCGTGCGTAAGCTGCCTGGTAGGTGGGGCTCCCGGGGCGCCTGTGGCATAACAGGAAATACACTTTTGGTCTTTTCTCTTGGGCCCCAACACAGAACCCCCAGGTCTTTTGGAGTTTCCTGAGCAAAGACAGAAGGAAAAAGGCGACCAGAAAGAGTGAGCGTGCGGTTGTCACACAGATTCAGGTCTGGGCCCGTCTCTGTGGCCCGGACTCCTCTTGGTCCAGGACGGGGCACACCCTTGCACGTGGGGGTTCCGCTTCTCAGCGCGAACGTCCCCGGCAAATGGGTAGGTTCCACTCCACTCCAGGGTATCTCCTGTGTCTGCTGACTCTCAAAACAACCAGCTCGAAACAATCCTCACGCCAAAGAGGCCCATCTCGGGGTGACACAATCTGCCGCCCTTCAAAAGCCAGGCGGCAGCACTGGAACCAGAACGTGCGGGTGCGTCAGAGAAAGCCCAGCGCGGGCTTGGCAGTGAGAGCAGACTGTGGGCACGGGGACGTCCCTGTTCACCCAGGCTCAGCTCAGGACACGGCGTGACAAAGAGGGGATTTGCAGCCACAGAGCAGGGGGTCAGTGGGCTGGAAATTACTAAGGAGGCATGGGGTCAGGATTCTTGCTGAAGCGGGCCGGGGGGACCAGACACCCCCTGGGGGATGGGGACCCGATCCGACATCCAGGGCGAGGCTCTCACTAAACTGACTTAGAGGGTCCTTGTTAAAATCGGCCAGTGCGAAGCCGACGCACAAGTCCGAAGGCCGAGGCCACTTGGGAAGAGGGCGTCTCAGGCAGAAAGGAGGCTCCTTGTCCCCGCGACACAGGGAAGCACTTTCCCAAGGCTCAGCCACTGGGATACGACGGGCACGCCGCCAGAAGCCACATTCCCTCAACGGCCCAGCAGGCCGACCGCCCACCGAGGAGCCTACCGGGCCTGGGTGAGGACACGGGCCCTGAACAGCCTGTGCCCAGGAGGACGCGCCAGCAGACCAGGAAGAAAATCAAGACGGGGGGAAAGCAGGAACAGGGAGGGATGCCAGCCTGGATCGGTGGGCAGAACGGGGGCGGGAGGGCCGTGTCCAGGAAGACGTGGAACAACGAGGAACCAGCTCTTCGGTTGTTTCGAGGAACCAGAAGAGACAACAGCACAGCCCAGCCGGTGACGAGCACCTTCCGGGAACCAGGCAGACAGGAAAGGCCGTTCTGTCCAGAGGATCAGCTCCTCGGGAGAGGATGTACAATTACGGGAACTCACGGCTCAGCTCTGGACGGTATTTACAGACATGCCCCACATTATTGTTCCAAAGAAAGCACAGGTGGTGTGACCGAGGCGGGCCGGGGCCGGGGAGGACGTGGTCTGAGCGCTAAGCCCTCTCTGCAAGACGCAAAGTCGACAGGTGTTAGGTGAAACTTAAAATATAAAGTTTAACATAAGCCTGTCAAGCACGGAGGTAACACAAGAATGGAAGCGAGCACATCCAGGGAAACGGGCGGGATTCCTCAGGGACGCGGTGGTGGGAGCAGGAGGGAAGGAACAGGCTCTGCTGTTCTGTGCGGCCTGATGGTGGGGTTACGCAAGGCTTCGTAAGGTGCGCCCATCAGCTTCTTTGGCACACGTCCGGAATGCGGGTGAAGATACAGGGGGAGGAGGTGGGGTCAGAGGCTGGGCTGCGGGCCAGGAGGCCGTAGGGTCAGCACCGCCCGAGAGAACCCCCCGCCCAACTATGCCATTTTACAGCTGTCACAACTGAGTCCCCGACCGGAGAAATGACTTTCCTGAATCCGACACGGTGAGCGAGAGGCGTTCGGGGCCTGGATCGGCCAGACCCTCAGACGCAGGAGACCCTCTTTCTGTCTTTAAACTCAGACCACACCTCGCCCCTACACACCGTCAGCTGCTGAGAGAGAACACAGACCCACACCCAGACCGGCCTGCCCCGGGACTCCTATGAAACCTCGTGGGGTGGAGAGAGGCGAGGGCAGAGGAAGCCGGTCCCGAACAAAGTGAAGAAAAAGGGCTTTCCACAAAACTCCTCTTGGTGCAAGTCGGGTCTCCTGGGGGCGTCACCCAGCCTGCCCGGTCCACAGACTGGACAGAAATTTCAAGAGGGGCCCAGGAGAAAGTGCGGGTGACTCATTCTGGAGAAGTGAGGGGCAGGCGGGAGGCGGGGGCTGGGGGGGCACCCAGACAGAGGCCGCAGGCTCTTGGCTCGGACCACTACCCAAATTAAAGGAAGTAAATAAACAAGGAAACCAATGTGTAACGAGGGACCCTCACGAGGGGACAACATGGCTGCAGTGGGGCTTCGTAGTGCAGGTGGGTGGACCCCCTCTTGTTTCCAGGCCCCCCCATCCAGAAGCCTGAGATGCACGAACAGCAAAGGACACCCCCATGGCCCACAGAAGGGTGACAAAGGAGCCTCATGGGCTGCAGGACTCCTCCCCCTCCCTGGTGGCCCCCACAGTGTGCCTGGCACCCGGTCACCTGGGAGTCAGCTGAATGCACAGACCCCTGGGGCCAGAGCCCCAAAGTCCAAGCCCCCAGGCAGAGGAGCTGTCCTCACCCCACTGGGACAGGGTGAACACAGTACCCAGCGCCCAGGTGGCCCGGCCACAGTGCCTCGCCCAAGGGGCTCCCACCTGCCCTCACACGTCCCTCCCACACCCTGGCCAGTCTCCCAGGGAAACTCCTCCACGTGTCCCTGAGGGACACCCCTCCCAGAGGGACCTTAACAGAAGAGGCGAGCAGAGGAGGCCTCGAGCAGCCTCCGCCTGAGTGTGGGCTGTGGTGGGCGGTGAAGGACGACACGCCTCTGACCCCAGAGTCCCCACGTCGCGAGGAGGGCCCCACGTGCGCAGAGGGCTCTCCCCACTCTGCTTGCAGCTGGCCCTGGGAAGGAGGGGGCTCAGAGCCCGCTGGCAGCTGCCCGCCTGGGAACTGGGTACGGTGTCCACTCCGTCTCAGTGAGGTGAGGACAGCTCCTGGCCTGGCGGTCTGAACGGGAACAGTGGGCAGAAACCTTTAAAGAGGCCAACCGCAGGTCAGACCGGATGGGGTACAGCAGGTGCGGGGCCCCGACCAGGCTAGCCTGCGGTAGGAGACAACTCCCCACCACTGGCCACCGTGGCCAGATATGTCCCGCGGTCACCATCGTTTGGGAAAGGCCCCAGGAAAGGCCTGGGGAGGCCTGCACCAAGGACACTCCCCATGCCTGGTCCACTTGCACCACCTGGAGGAGAGCCCGCGAACAGCAAGACCCGCTCTAAAAGGCAGTGACCCCAATCCAGGGCCTCAGAGCGGAGGGGCCGTGGGGACGCTCATCTGCCTGGCAGGTGGGTCCTCAGCCAGCCACCTGAGCACCAACCAGGCCCGCCTGTCCTACAGCGACCAGGACTCGGTGGCCCTGGGCAAGGGGCCTCTTCATTGTCCCAGGAGGATCGGTACGGTGCCTGCCACTCAAAAACTACCCCCGAATGGATGAATTATCCTCACCGAGAATTGAGTGCAAGTTCTGTGCACCAGTAAACACATACAGACACTCTCTTCAACACAGAAGAAGTCTGGGGCTCATGGGGAGGGCAGTGGAAGCTATGGACGCACCACCTCCATGGTGCCACAGGGCTTTTGCACAGCCTCCCAGCCTAGCGCTCTCTGCCCCACACCAACCATATTTTTGTTCATTCCTGTTCTTTTTTTTTCAATATATGAAATTTATTGTCAAAGTGGTTTCCATACAACACCCAGTGCTCATCCCAAAAGGTGCCCTCCTCAATACCCATCACCCACCCTCCCCTCCTCCCACCCCCCATCAACCCTCAGTTTGTTCTCAGCTTTTAACAGTCTCTTATGCTTTGGCTCTCTCCCACTCTAACCTCCTTTTTTTTTTTTTCTTCCTCTCCCCCATGGGTTTCTGTTAAGTTTCTCAGGATCCACCTAAGAGTGAAAACATACGGTATCTGTCTTTCTCTGTATGACTTATTTCACTTAGCATAACACTCTCCAGTTTCATCCACGTTGCTACGAAAGGCCATATTTCATTCTTTCTCATTGCCACGTAGTACTCCATTGTGTATACAAACTATAATTTCTTTATCCATTCATCAGTTGATGAACATTTAGGCTCTTTCCATCATTTGGCTATTGTTGAGAGTGCTGCTATAAACATTGGGGTACAAGTGTCCCTATGCATCAGTACTCCCATATCCCTTGGGTAAATTCCTAGCAGTGCTACTGCTGGGTCATAGGGTAGGTCTATTTTGAATTTTTTGAGGAACCTCCACACTGCTTTCCAGAGCGGCTGCACCAGTTTGCATTCCCACCAACAGTGCAAGAGGGTTCCCGTTTCTCCACTTCCTCGCCAGCATCTATAGTCTCCTGATTTGTTCATTTTGGCCACTCTGACTGGCGTGAGGTGGTATCTCAGTGTGGTTTTGATTTGTATTTCCCTGATGAGGAGCGACGTTGAGCATCTTTTCATGTGCCTGTTGGCCATCCGGATGTCTTCTTTAGAGAAGCGTCTATTCATGTTTTCTGCCCATTTCTTCACTGGGTTATTTGTTTTTCGGGTGTGGAGTTTGGTGAGCTCTTTATAGATTTTGGATACTAGCCCTTTGTCTGATATGTCATTTGCAAATATCTTTTCCCATTCCGTTGGTTGCCTTTTAGTTTTGTTGGTGGTTTCCTTTGCTGTGCAGAAGCTTTTTATCTTCATAAGGTCCCAGTAATTCATTTTTGCTTTTAATTCCCTTGCCTTTGGGGATGTGTCGAGTAAGAGATTGCTACGGCTGAGGTCAGAGAAGTCTTTTCCTGCTTTCTCCTCTAGGGTTTTGATGGTTTCCTGCCTCACATTCAGGTCCTTTATCCATTTTGAGTTTATTTTTGTGAATGGTGTGAGAAAGTGGTGTAGTTTCAACCTTCTGCATGTTGCTGTCCAGTTCTCCCAGCACCATTTGTTAAAGAGACTGTCTTTTTTCCATTGGATGTTCTTTCCTGCTTTGTCAAAGATGAGTTGGCCATACGTTTGTGGGTCTAGTTCTGGGGTTTCTATTCTATTCCATTGGTCTATGTGTCTGTTTTTGTGCCAATACCATGCTGTCTTGATGATTACAGCTTTGTAGGAGACGCTAAAGTCTGGGATTGTGATGCCTCCTGCTTTGGTCTTCTTCTTCAAAATTACTTTGGCTCTTCGGGGCCTTTTGTGGTTCCATACGAATTTTAGGATTGCTTGTTCTCGTTTCGAGAAGAATGCTGGTGCCATTTGGATTGGGATTGCATTGAATGTGTAGATAGCTTTGGGTAGTATTGACATTTTGACAATATTTATTCTTCCAATCCATGAGCAGGGAATGTCTTTCCATTTCTTTATATCTTCAATTACCTTCATAAGCTTTCTATAGTTTTCAGCATACAGATCTTGTACATCTTTGGTTAGATTTATTCCCAGGTATTTTATGCTTCTTGGTGCAATTGTGAATGGGATCAGTTTCTTTATTTGTCTTTCTGTTGCTTCATTGTTAGTGTATAAGAATGCAACTGATTTCTGTACATTGATTTTGTATCCTGCAACTTTGCTGAATTTGTGTATCAGTTCTAGCAGACTTTTGGTGGAGTCTATCGGATTTTCCATATATAGTATGTCATCTGCAAAAAGTGAAGGCTTGACTTCATCTTTGCCAATTTTGATGCTGTTCATTCCTATTCTGAGCGCTGTTCAAACATTCCATCGGTGGAGGGGAGTGCCCTGGTCCTTCTCCCCAGTGCCTCAGTATGTCCTGTCACAGGGCTCCTCCCTCTTTTTGAGACTCCCTGCTCCCCCACTGGGCTGGGAATGGAGACCATCTACTCCCCCACTAGGCTGGGATTGCTTTCTGCTCCGCCTGGCTCCCAGCACATAGTAAGTCCTCACTGAACATTTCAGATGAGCAACGTCGCGTGGTTCAGTCCCCACCAACCTCCCCCCAGCCCCCCACTTGTCTTGTGCACTGAACTTGTAACATTCCTCCAAGGCACCTCCCTCTCCCACACTGAGCCCTGGCACCCACCGGCTGGGTCCTCAGCACTTGCTGATTCTCTACTCCACGGCATCCCCGCTGCTGGAGTCAAGGGTTCCCACTTCTCATGGTAGTAGCAGCCCCCGTGTGGGCACCGTGTGGTCCACGCCTCCTGCTGTTCACGCCCCTGTGGGCCCCCCCCCCCAAGGTGGCACCCAGGTTGGTCTGAGAGGCCAGTAGAATACAGGTCACTTCCAAAACTAGGATACAGAAGACACTAGGCTTCTGCCTCTCCTTCTCTCAGATCTCCTGTGCAGGGGAAGTTACCCGCCTTGTTGGGAGTGGCTTGATGGAGAGGCCTGCGTGGTGAGGACCTGAGCGCCCCACCCCCACCCCTGCCAGCAGCTGGCACCAGACAGCAGGCATGGGGGAGGCTTCTTGGAACGGGAGCCCCAAAGAGCCTTCAGACGACACAACCCTGGGTGACACCTTGACTGCAGCCTCATGAGAGACCCCAAGTGAAACCAGTCAGCTAAGCCACAGCAGATTTGACTCTCAGAAACCCTGCAAGACGTCAGATGTTTGTTAGCTTAACCCACTAAGTCTGGAGTGGTTTATCACGCAGCGTAGGTAACAAAATACACTGTGTCAAAACTTTTACATTAATTGCAAAAACTTTTCCATCTATGCACAGTTGCTCAAAGCTGGATTGTCAGGAGCAGAGGGGCTCACCCTGTCTACATTTCTACTCGTAGCTAGCTATCCCTGTTTCTAGTGAGCTACTGCATACGTCCTTGCAATGAGCAAAACGTAGGACAGTCTGTTCTCCACCACAGCACACTCTGCAATATGCCTGCAGCCTGCTGGCAGCCTCACGGTCAGAGGCAGGCCTTCCTTCGTTCTACCGGACCTGTGGCTCCTCCGTAGGGAGTGGTCCCCTTGTGAGCCTCCGTCCTGTGACCTGAGCAGATCTGACCTTGCTTCCAGGCACCAGGGCTGGCATTTCCAGGGCAAGAAATGCAATCCCCCGGCTGCAATGGTTGGAGGACAGCGGTGACCCTAGCCAGCCAGTGGGAAGCGACACAAGGCACTTCCTGAGCCATCACAGAGGGGCTCTCCGTGGGCAGGAGCGAGCGTGAGGCACACCCTCCCCCTTTGGGGGCAGGATTTATGGAATTAGCTATGTTCTTTCTTTGGCTAAAGTGTGGGGTTCCAGGGTCCATGCATCACCCACTGGAAGCTGGGAGCAAAAAAACCAAATCCCCCCCCCCCAGGCTCCAGGGGGCTCCAGCACAGCCACTCAGAAAACAGTGCAAGCTGCCGTGTGCCTGCCGTGTCGGAGAACTTCTCACAAGGTCAGGAACGTGGCACGCACCCCACCACCACCAGCTGAGCAGGAGCAAGCCTTGAAGGCAGATTCTGCCCTTTCAGGTTGGCACCTGATTTTTAAGGAAACTTAGCAGGAATAGATCTATAGGCACACATTGGAGGATCCGCAGAGTGAGGCTCCTGAAATTATTTGCGTTTAAAATATGCCTTATACGCGAATTCTGACACATTCAACATTCTTTTAATTTTTTTTTTTACATTTATTTATTTTTGAGAGACAGAGAAACAGAGCGCACATGGGGAGGGGCAGAGAGAGGAGGAGACAGAATCCCAAGCAGGCTCCAGGCTCCGAGCCGTCGGCACAGAGCCCGACGCGGGGCTCGAACCCACAAACCGTGAGATCGTGACCTGAGCCGAAGTCGGACGCTCAACCGACTGAGCCACCCAGGCGCCCCACATTCAGCACTCTTTACCGTGAAAAATCGAATTCTTGAAGAATACTACGTGTTAGTATGGTTCCTGCCTTCCGAAATCGAAAGGATATGTTCCAGCACGTGATTTTTATTTTCATACCTTTCTGTATCTTTTAAACTTTCTGTAACAACTTGCAATCATGAGCAAGCTGTAACGAGATGCTCCGGAGCCCCTCTGAAAGCCCTGTGTTCCCCTCCCCCTCCCCACCCTCTTTCCCTCTGCTCCAAATACGCCCCACCCTCTTTCCCTCTGCTCCAAATACCCGTTTATCAAGCACTGCGTTGCCACTCTGGGTGTGGTGGTGAGGCCCACCGAGGCGCTAACGCTGGTCTCGGACAGGGTTCCCGCGGCTGGTGCCCCCAGGTTCCCTGCACACTCCCATTCCGTGTCCTCCCACAGCCCCCTGGACACACGTGTGGGCGTGCCCCAGGCCGCCTTCTGACACCCGCAGTTGCTGTCACCTTCCTGGAGGGCCTGGGTTCAAACCCCCTCCCCACCACACACAGATAGTGTGACGTGGGGGGACACTGTGAGCCAGGAATGGCCAGGAGGGTTACTCGAGGGTCCGTCCTGAGAAGTAAGTCAGTTAATATATGTAAAAAAAAAAATCTTAGGACGTTGCTGGTCCACGTTTGCTGCTGATGTTACTATCGTGAGTAGTATTTTCAGGACGTTTTGGCTCAAGATCAGAGAACCCTTCCTTCTCACTGCCAGGCCCTGAATAAATAAGTTAATTTTCAAGTAAGTCAAGCACGTGTTTCAGAATTCTAAGACCCCCAAATCTGTTAGAAAATTTCCTAACTGACCAACCAGTACTTTCTACGCAATCGACCAACAACGCGTGTCGTTCCTTTAATGCTCTGAAGACTCCCCGCCTGCCCCCTGCGACCTCAGGAGGAAAGTCCAAGACGGGGGTCTCCCAGCACCTCAGTGGAGGTGAGGGGAGGGACCCTGCAGGCTTCTCCCTTTCCAGGCGGCTCCCTGACCAGACCGACACCTGCCGCCGCGCCCCCTGCCGGCCAGAGCGGGGAGGGGCCGCTGTGCCCAGGTGAGCAGGTGCTCTGCCCTCAGACAGGCCCGTTTCCCTGGAACCTCGGTTCTGTGACCGCCCAGAAACAGCTGTGACTCGGCAGTCTCACTGGCAAGTGGGGGGCGAGCGAAGCCACGCAGTTTGTGACAACTGGTTCCACAAGAATAGAAACAGTGATCAACGTGAATTCACGTAGTACGTTTATTACGCCAGAAACGCACGGAACTTGTCGAAACTAAGCTTCTATGGCTGGTTCTCTCCCCAGAGATCACCAATGTTGTCGGCATAGGGCGACTCGTTCTGCGTCTTTTTTTGAGAGAGGTGAAAGGCACGACTGATGCCCTGACCAGGCCACGTGCCAGTCCACGCAGGGTCGTGAACGGATTGAGTGAGTGGATACACAGAGAACTCACAGCAGTCCTGGCCCACGAGAGTTGGTGAGAAAACTTTGGTCCTTGTGACCGCTGGGCATTTATATGCATGTATGGGCCCAAACGAAACAGGTGGCCACGTCTGGCTTAGCTTCTCGTGGGAGGCGTCAGACTGAAGGCAGGTTCAGCTGGTTGCTCCGAGAACTGTGCTCTCCTTGGTGGTGGCTTCTGTGTCTCGCGAGCTCAAACGGACTGCTCGTCCTCACTGGTGGGTTTCAAAGCATCTGGCGGGTGACTGGGATGCTGGCCCCTGGATCCCAAGGGATGAGCCAGAACCAGACTATGAGCCCAGACAACGTCTCAGACCCACAGACGCGGAAGGGTGATCTGGTTTGCACCTCCCAACACAGACTCCACCAGAACCGGCCAACCGGTCGAGCGGGTCTGCCCGTTTCACACGGGTCGCAGCATCCCGCCAGGACGGTCTGGGACCAAATCACACTCCACGTGAAGGAGCCCGGACGGCAGCTGGGAAGGACGGCCGCACCACGTCATGCTATTCTGACGCCGTTCTGCATCAGGTCCCGGAAGTGACACACAGAGACAGAGCGTGGGTCTTTGAGAATGCCGGCTCTTGAGTTCCAACTGGTTTCAAACTTGGGCTCTGCTCTTAAGCAGCTGTGGGCCTGGGATCCTTGTCATCTGTTTCTCTACAGGCCGGGATGTGGCCTTCCGGGGGGAAGGGATCGTTTTCAGATGATGGGCCAGCACACATGGGTGCGTAAAGGGCTAGGTGTGTGGCCCCAGCCTGGAGGAGACGGCTCCCCACGAGAGGTGAGGCAAAAGGGGAACATGGGGGTTCTGGGTTCCTCCAGCTCAGGGACCCCCCCCCCGCCCACCCCTTGTGAGGTTAGGGTTTGCGGTGGCCACAGGAGCCAGGCGCTGAGATTTGGAAGGCTGGACTGAAGTGGCCACCGTTGATGCGTGCTTGTGCATCATATGTGTGACAAAGGCTTCAAGGTCCTTAGCGTAAGCCCCAGTGAGCAGGGTCCCTGCTGCTGGCTGACCTCGCTGGCCGGGACGGGGCAGGCCTGGAGCTCTGCCAGCTGCTACCTCATCTGTGTCCACTGCTCCTGCCTGACCGTGGGGCTCCCGGGAGAGCAAGTCTCAGAACCCAGCTGAGAATGCGCCCGAGCCTGACGGGAGGGAGGGAGGGAAGGACAAAGACAAGAACAGGGCTGGCAGGGGGCACGCCTAGACACGGGGATTCAGCAGAGAAAAGCCCCAGCCGGGCAGGGACAATGGGAGTCCCTGTCTTTGGCACCCACTAGTGACCGCTCCGTCTCGAGTTTGCTCCTCACGGGTGGCCCCTTCGGGCCTCAGCGCCGTGATGATAGTGGGGGTGGGGGGGTAGGCAGAGGGTCTCCAGGACCACTGCAGGGTTATGTAGTCAAACTTTCTATTTTGAGATAATTGTAGACTCCACATGTCACAAGAAACAAAACAGAGATCCCATGGACCCTTCACCCGGTTCCCCCTACGGTGACATCTTGGAGACACTCCAGGCACAATCCCATAACCAAGGCCCCCACACTGACACAGTCAGGACCCGCACAGCGTGTCAAGGCCACAGGGGCCCCTCCCTCCTGCCTGCACCCGCCCCTCCCCCCCCCCCAGCCCTTCTGGAAACCACTATCTGTTCTCCGTTTCTCCATTTCGTCGTATAAACGGCAGCATGTAGTCTGTGAGCCCTTCAGACTGGCTTGTGCGCTCAGCTGGAGACCTTTCCAGGCTGTTGCTGTGTCAACGGCAGGCTGCTTGGCTGAGGGGCCCTGTGGCGCGGAGGGACCGCAGCCTGTGTAACCACTTCCCTGTCCGAGGACGTGCGGGGGTGTGACAGAAAGAGCTGCTGTGAACATGTGTGTACAGGTGTTTGTGCAAATCTCAGTTTCCATGTCTCTGGGATAAATGCTCAGACTGTAATCGCCGGCTAAGACTGCGGTCACTTTCGTGTTTTAACAAACTGCCGAAACGTTCTCAGGAGGGGCTGTGCCCTCTTGTGCTCCCGCAGCCCAGCGTCTGTAATTCTGACGTCTGATAGGACGACGCGGAGCCATCGAACGTGTTTGAGCCCCAGGCTGCTTCCCATCCCAAGCAGAAGCCAGCCGTGGCACCAAAGCTAGGAGGCGCGAGGGCACAGCCCCCTGGGTGCGCTGGGGGACCAGCTGCACCTCGCAGGCCTGCCCGCCCCTCTTCGCCAGGGGCAGCAGGGGCCCTCATGGCGCCCACCAGCCAGACGGAACACAGGTCATTTCCGAGCTAAAAGTCTGCTTTGAAGGGAGGATTTTCTGGATGAAGACTCCACGCTTCCTGGCCTCAGGCAGGTTCGCAGACATGGGCCAATGCAGAACTCTGCGGAGTTTTCACGGAAATGCCTCTGGTGGCAGTCCACGTCCACTGAGAACACCCCATCCCCCACCCCCCCACCAAGCCCACCAAGATACCACCTCGTTTTTCCCCCCCTAAAGTTCCCACACCTTGTCTTCTTTTGTGCACGAATCACGACTCTGGAGCTGAAGCGCTGGCTTAGCTGTGAAGTGTGCTCCCAGGACCGCAAGCTCTGGGCACCCAGCGCTCAGGGGCTCCCTCATAGCACAGGCCCGAACCCCTTGCTGGGCCCCCCGCAGAAGGCACCCTTGTGCGCAGGGAGAGACGGTGCCGCTGGGACACGGGGTCTTGGAGGACATGCTGGACCCTGCGTCTCTGACCTGGCTGTGACCCAGTGCTCCAGACAGGGACGCGCCAGCTGGACCCAAACTACCCTGCCTGGACCTGCTGCCTGGGGCAGAAGGAGGCGGGCCGGCCGGGTGCTGGAGGGCAGCGACACTCTCACCCTCTCCGTGGCCTGGCTCCTGGCTCTGGCAACCCAAGAGTCCACTCTGGTGATCGGTTCCCGGGAGGAGCCTAGGGGTCCCCCTACGCGCCCAGGGCGCACAGACCCGGGAGCTCTGAGGAGACGTCCACCAGTGAAGGCAGCCCGCGAGGAGCCCCAGCTCGGGCTCGGGACTGTGGTGTGGGAGGGCTGCCCAGCGACTCTGCCTGGAACTCTGGGGCCCAGCGGAGGGAGCCGGAGCGCGGCGACGCGAAGCGGCAGGGGCGGGAGGCGGGAGTGGCGCCCCGCCCGTCAGACCACCCGGCGCGCGCGGCTCCCTCCTCCCTGGGTCCGTGGGCCGGTCAGAGGGTCACCAAAAGCCCCGCTCCGCAACCCTCCGCAGCTTTGCCGGTGGCTGGGGCCTCCCCCGCGCTGGGATTGGATGCGAGGGAACGGGGTGGGCGCGGGCGGGGGACCCCAGAAGCCCAGGTTCCCCGCTCGGGCGGAGAGCAGCCCACAGTGCAGACGCGGCTGGCGCGCGTCCCGCAGGACCTCAGCAAAGACCCGGCGGGCTGGCGGACGGCACGGAGGAGGCGGCAACTGCCACGGTGGCCCCTGCGGGTGCCGGGCGCGCCACGATGTTTGACAGCTCGCAGTATCCCTACAATTGTTTCAATTATGACGCCGACGACTACCCGGTGGGCAGCTCCGACGAGCAGAAGCGGCTCACGAGGCCCGCGTACAGGTGACCCGGGGCCGGGGGGGGGGTAGGAGCCTGGGGGCCAGCAACCTTCTTCTCTAGGACGCGCCTGGGAGGCGGGATGGCTGTCTTCTCGGGGCGGGGCAGTGCCGGGAGACGGGACGCGTCTGCACGTTTAGAAGTAGCCAGAAAGGCTCTCTCCGCCTCCCTGAAGAAACTCCCAAGTGTGAGGGAGAGCTTCTGGGGTCTGGGCAGAGGCGGGGAGCTCCAGGGTTCAGGCTCCCCAACAACCCCAAGCGCCCTGGGGGCAGAGGCGCGCGCCGTCTGGAGGGGCCCCTGGCGCAGGGAAAGGCTGGCCAGCTCCAGGCGCTGGGGGCGGCCTCCGCCTCAGCCCCGGGTGGCCCCATGCGCCCCTATTTGCAGCTACATCGCGCTGATCGCCATGGCCATCCAGCAGAGCCCCTCGGGCAGGGTGACCCTGTCCGGCATCTACGACTTCATCACGCGCAAGTTCCCCTACTACCGAGCGAACCAGCGCGCCTGGCAGAACTCCATCCGCCACAACCTGTCCCTCAACAGCTGCTTCGTGAAGGTGAGCCCCCATCGCCCCTCCCCCCCACCCCGCTCCCCGGAGTGGCCCCTGGGTGTCCTCGGCCTGGGGACTCCTGGGCCAAGTCCTTCCTGACTGGGGGCGGGGACGGACTGTAGAGCAGCAAGCCTCCAACCTGCCCCGTGAGCAGCGCCACCCACCCCAAGGCCAGGCACCTGCCCCGGGGCTTACCCTGGAGCCCCCGGTGAAGCCAGGCGCCCGGAGGGGCGGGCCGGAGCGCTCCGGGAGCCAGCCCCTCCCCCCCGCGGAGCCCCTCCCTCTCCCGCAGGTGCCTCGGACGGAGGGCCACGAGAAGGGCAAGGGTAACTACTGGACGTTGGCGGCCGGCTGCGAGTCGCTGCTGGACCTCTTCGAGAACGGCAACTATCGCAGGCGGCGCCGGCGCCGGCGCGGCCCCAAGCGCGAGGGGGCGGGGCAGGCGCGTGCGGGGGGCGCGGAGGGGCCGCAGGGGCCCCCCGAGCCAGCCCCAGGCCCGCCCCCCGCCCCTGCCAGCCCGGCCGCCCTGGGGAAGGAGGAGCACAGGGGCATCAAGTTCAGCATTGACTACATCCTGTCCGCGCCGGGCCCTTTCCCGGGGCTCAAGGGTCCCTACGGCCAGCAGGAGGGCAGAACCCCCCGGCCGGAGGCCCAGCCAATGAACCTCCACCTGTGGACGATATGAGGCCGGGCTGGCGCCCGGTGGGTCCCGGGGCTTCCGGGCGATTTCGGCCCCACCTCCAGCCAAGAAGCCAGGTTTTGCCACATCCCGCTAACTTCCGCAGACTCGTGTTCCGTGCCGAACGTCAGCATGGGCTGGAGGGACAAGAGGTCAGTCTTCTGGCTTCATCGTTCACAAGTTCCCTTGCAGGAAGACCCACGGGGTCCTGCCCTAGATTCACTGAGCAGCCCCACTCTGAGGGATATGAATGCAGGTTCCGGGCCACACTCACTCACAGACAAGGCAGCACCTCATCCCTCTGTCTTCTGAGAACTGGCTGCACAGACCCCACACCCTGGAAGCTGCCCGTGAGCTCTGGATGCAGATGGCGAGGTGGGTGGGCATCTTCCCAGAGCTAAAAGTGAAAATGGTGAAACCAGATATTCCTTGACCCCATGAACGTCGTCCCCGAGTTTTTGACCGTGGCCCTGTTACGGACGATGTGATCGGAAGTTTAAGCGCATCTCGTGTTGCGGACAGAATATCCAACGATTGCTTGCTTCAGAAATCCCGTGCACTGTTTTATACAGGAAAGAAGGCAGGAAGACAGGAGGAGCAAGGGGGGGCTCCAAATTTGGGACAACATGGGGGGAAGCACACTTTTCTTGGTTCTTGGGAGCAGGGAGTTAGCTCCTATTTGGGCGCGTTCCGCCCGGCTGGTCTCCCAAGAAAGCAGACACTACGTAGCAGGCGGCTGACAGATTCTGCTACACTTGAGCTGTACAATTAGGGAGTGCACAATTACAGGCATTGGAGGTGGGTACACTCCATTTGAAATGTAAATGATTTAATTACCGTGTGGAGACGGGCATCTTAAAAAACACAATTATGCACAGTGAAACTATTTGACCAACCTTATCATTTTTCACCAGCCCATTTTTGCAGAGTTAATTGCTTTCCATGACTTAATTTGAACATTAGTATGGATTACACCTAATCTGATCCACTAGGTGACAACGATTGGCTAATTCCGTAAACAACAAAAACACGCCCAAGAAGGCTGGCTGTCTCAGCTGGGAATTACATGGTCGGGCTTTATCGGACTCTGAAAAACCCAGACCTTAGTAAAGGAAGGCAGGCGGGAGGTAGAGACAGAGCCACGCAGGGACTCACTCGGACTAGCTTGCTTCCGATTCAGACACGTCGTTAAACCGCCACAGTATCACTTGTCCACCCTGTACAGACTCCTTGGGTCGCCGTCATTGTTTTGAGAAGAGGGGAGAAGGCCGTTGCTTGCAAATGTTGGGAAACGCCTGGTCCCTGAGTCCGGAGATGACCCCTGGTGGTGATGCGCCCACCGCCTGCCCACCGACGCTCGCTCCGTTTGGCCAGGCCTTGCCAAGGGGGCAGCCTGCCAGCCTCGTGGGAGGAGGGGAGCCCTGCCTCAAGGAGCCCTCTGGAAAGGAGGAACAAGGACACCTCTCCGAACACGCCTGCTGCCGGATCTCTTGCCTGGGGAGGCACCCGACACCAGTGGGTCCTGCTGCCCGCCGGGCACAGTGCTGGGCCCCCCGTCTGGGGCTGTCTCCGGAGCGGGCACACCGGCCCTGGTTGACGGTCGCGTGATTCCCCCTCCCTGTGCTACAGATGGGGCCCGGCGAGCAGGCAGGCCCGGCCTGTGGCTCTGGGGCTGGGCTGCTAACGCTTCCTCCACACTAAGGCTCGTGCGGCTCGGCGGGGCCCTGTGCATGTGTGTGCGTGTGTGTGTCGTCCGTGTGCACGCCTGCTATTGACGGCCCTTTGCCGGTTGTGCGGAGAGCGCTGTTTTAACGGTAGTCGACACGGCCTGGGCGGTGGCGCGACCCGGCTGGTGCCGTCACACATAAGTGGGGGGCACACGGCGTCCGAAGGTGTATTTTTCTGCTACCGATGAAGCGAAGACGATGTGCGTTTTATCTTTCCGGTTCTAGCCGTGTTCTTCCTGTGTTTTGTGCCGGTGAGCACAGCCTGACGGCGAACAGGAGATTCCTGTGTCCTAAACAGGGTAATTTTGGAAGAAGGTCCAGCCTTGGTGGGGGGTGGGGGGTGCGCCTGGGGGGCCAGACAGGCGGTTAGCGTGTCCTCCCTGTGCACGCGGTCTGGGGCAGACGCTCACCGGCCACCGGGTGGCGAAAAGGGTGGCTCCGGGCAGGCGAGGTCTGGGCGCCAGGAGGTGTTAACGTTTGTTTCGCAAAGGGTATCAATCATGTTCTCGAACGCGAAGGGACATTTTCAATTTGCCAGCGTGTGATACCCCACGACTTCCCAAAGTCTCCCAGCCCTCAGAGTGAGTGGCATTTAATACCAGACAACATCGCAGGGGTGAGGGCTGGCTCTGGCCTATTCAAATGCCACTGCCACCACGCAGACTCGCCCAGCGCCGTTGTAATTAAAGACTTTATGCCTCTCTTGCAAATCCGCTGATTGATCACCGATACGTACATTACCCCCACATCACCCCCGAGCAGATGTCTGCCACACGGTTACGGATCACCAGGTTTCCATTAACAAAGCTGGGAGGCGCTGCCGTGCGGGAGTTCAGGGGAGGTGTGTGCAAAGCACCATCGCGCCGAGCGAAGTTCCCGGCTGGGCGGCATCCAGGCTGAGCTGCTCCTCACCCAGCCCCTGTGGGGGGCTGTCCCTCCTCACGGTGGCTGGAGACCGACGGAGACCACACCCACATTCGGGGGGACAGAGAGAGAGCCCTGGGACCGGAGCAGGGGCAGGACTTGGGTGCCCAGCGCCCTCCCTCGCCCCATGTCCGCCCTCGGGGTCCAGGGAGGCCTCCCGTGGCTGACAGCGGCCTCCACACCAAGCCATCCGTTGGCTCTTGATCTGCCCCCAGGGAAGCAGGGAAAAGGCCTCATCTCTCCTCAAATTCCTTCCTTCCTTTAATGAGCAGTTCTGGGGCTATTTGTTCATTCATTCATTCAACAAACGTCCAGGAGCCCTGTTCTAGGTGCCGGGGTGCAACTGTGAGCAAGCTGTGTCCCTGCAGCGTGTACGGGGAGCCCCACGCCTCCACGGGGCTGGGAAGCAAGCCTGCTCGCGGGGTGCTGAGAGAGAGCACTCAGGGTTCCACAGCTGGCTCAGAGAGTGTGGCCAGGCAGGGCCCCACAGGAAGCCACCTCCGGGCTGGGCAGGCGCACGTGTGCCAGGGGGGAAGGGCATTCCTGGCGGGAGGTGGTGAGCCAAGCCCCCGAGGTGGGAAGGACGTGGGGCTGGGGGCGTGCAGAAGGCCAGTGCGGCTGGAGAGGACACAGGCAGGGAGAAATGAATGAGAAGACCCCAGCCCCCAAGTCCAGGCGGAACATCCGTTTCTCGAGACTCTGAAACGCATCTCCTGCGTTCGCCTGTCTGCCACTGCTCTTTCTGGTACCGGGAGCTCCTACGGGGCAGCCCCTTCCCGTGTTCGGGCGCTTCGCCTTGGCTCATGTGGCCTCCACACTGGCTCTTACTGGAGCACACGCACCGCGTGTCTCCTGCTCTCGTTCTCAAACCTCTGTCCCCGACCTGTCCCATCTTGTGCTGGTGAAACCAAGATGCAGGTCCGGGCTCGGTGGGTGATGCTGGTGAGAATGGCGTACAGAGGGGGGAGGGGTCCTCTGGAGTTCCTGTCAGCACCGGCCTCCTTGGCATCTTCTGAGCCTCGGTTGGCTGTCCCAGAGTGACCTTGGAGGCCTTCGGACCCGTGGTCCTCGTCCCCCCCCCCCCCCGGGCGGGGGCCGGAAGCAGCACCAGGCTGGGAGCCTCGAGGTGTGTGTGCTCAGACAGGGCACCTGCCCACCGGAGCCCTGGGGTCTGTATCTGTGGCACGGGCCACCCCAGAACCCCCAGAGACACAGCTGAGATGGAGTAGGGCCACGCCCAGGCCACGCCCAGAACCCCAACTGCTAAGTCTGTCTTCCGTCTCACGTTCCCCCCTCTCCGCCCCCCATCTGCTCAGCCCAGACCCAGGGAGGGAGTCAGGGAAGGGACTGGCTCACTGGGCTCTGAGGGGCCTCATGGAAGCCGGATCCCCAGGCCGGGCAAGTCCTCTGGGCACCTCCCTTCCTTGAAGCAGCCCCCAAGGCTCCCGCTCCTTCCCTGGTACCCCAGATCTGCCCTGGGCACTGCCACAGGCAGGCAGGGATGGGGTCTGCCTTCAGAGGGGCAGGGTGGCCCCGGAGGGCTGTCCTTCTCCCATGGGTACGGCTTCCACAGAGTCTACTCTGGCCTCCCATTCTGGGGCTTGGGCAGCACTGCCCTCTCTGCCTCATCCCTGCACTGTGGGCTGAGGCCCTCCGCACTGAGCTGGGTGCAAGGACACAGGTACCTCCCGTCCTGTCCTGCCACCCCAGGGTCTGGGCTCCCTCAGAAATTCCTCTGGTTCCAACCCCCGGGATAGACGCTGGGCTGTGTGGGTGCAGACCCAACGACAGTGAGATTACCTGGAGGCCAAGGACTCTGGGACCAAACAGGCCTACTTCTAAATTTTTTAATCTTTTTTTTTAAATGTTTTTTACTTATTTTTGAGAGAGAGAGCACACGCAGGGGAGGGGCAGAGAGAGAGGGAGTCACAGAATCGGAAGCAGGCTCCAGGCTCTGAGCACTGAGCACAGAGCCCGACGTGGGGATCGAACTCGTCAACTGCGAGATCATGACCTGAGCCAAAATCGGACGCCCAACCCACTGAGTCCCCCGGGGGGGCCCCTAACGGCCTATTTCTTACCAAAAGTATGTAACTGAAAAGAAGCATTGTAGGCTGAGGTCAGGTAGTGGCCTGCCTGGGGCAAGGGTCCCCTCCTGGTCCCTCTGTGCCCCCCACCCCAAATCCCCGACACATGGCCCCTCTGTGGAGGGTCCTTCCATGTTTCCCATCCGGGGTTCTGACCCGGCTCTGCTGAAACCTCTCTCCTGGCCACAGGAGCATATTTGGAGCAGATCTAAGCTGCCCAAGGAGGCCGCAAGTGGGGAGGGCCATGGGAGGGCTTGAGGGGGCCTGGCCTCACAGGGGAGGTGTGGGGAGGGCCATGGGAGGGCCTGAGGGGGCCTGGCCTCGCAGGGGAGTGGGGGAGGGAGGCCCTTGGCTTTCATTCCTGGTGCAGCCACTCCCCCAGGCACCAGAGGGTGACTGCAAGGGGCCTCCCACCAGAAGTGAGACTTTACATCAAGGCCATGGACTCACCACACAGGTGTCCGAGGGGGCGAGGGGGCAGCTCCCCCGGAGAGGGGTGCTCATCTGACAAAATGAGGTTGAAGGCAGGGCTGGGGAGGAAAATCCTCAAGCGTCAGTGACCAGGCCGAGACCCCACAACAACCCACTCTCAGAGGACGTCTGCCCAGAGTATGTGTGAGGACAGGAAAGGGCCCCCCTGGTGCAGGACCCTGGTGGGGAGGGCGGGGGCACTCTGCCTTCGGGCCAAGCGGGCAGCCCCACCCACCCCCACAGATGACGAAGGCCTGGAAGTCGCCGGGGGGCGGGCGGAAGGGCATCTCATCATTCACAGGTCAGCTGTGCTCACCCCGCAGACCCGGGCCTGGCAGTCGGGGTCCAGCCCAGATGACAGTACCAGCAGGTGCTGGTCTTTGCTGGGGGCTCCCCACATGCTGGGCACTGTTCTGAGGATCCCCGAGCCATATGAAGTGGGTCAGGTGACTCCCTCCATCTCATGGGTGAGGCAGAGAGAGGGTGCCGTGGGGTGTGAGCTTCTGGGGTCCGACCACACCTGTCGGCAGCTTGTCTGGAGGGCCCCAGGGTCACTGGCAGGAGTGTGACAGCTGGGGTCACTCTGGGAAGTGGGAGAGTACAGGGCCAGGCGCCCGGGGTCCCCACAGTCCCTGGGAGCCTGCCCCTACCTGCCTCTTCCCCGGGTGCCCCCTGCTCTGTGCCCTAGGCAGGTGGCTGAGGGCAGGGAGGGGGCAGACCCAAGCTCCATTTCACAGGGGAGGAAACTGGGGCTCAGAGACGCCTCACAGAGCTTGTTGGGGCACAGGCAGGTCCTCAGTCCACCTTAACCCATCCAGGTGCCTGGGATGCCAGGCCGAGGGTGTAATAACACCTTCCGGGCTAGAGGTGAAATGTAATCAGACTGGGGCCCCACCGTCTGCCAGCTGCGGCCACCATTTGACCCCAGAGACCTCAATTGTGGGAATGTGAGGCAGCATGGACCTGTGCAGCCCATCTTCCCAGGCCCCTGCCTTCCAAGCGGGGGACATGAGAGCCGCCTCTCCCTCCCCACGGGGATGAGCCTGGGCCATAAACACTCCAAGAGGAACCTGGGGGAGGGGACGGCGCACGCGGTCTATCACGTGTGACTTGATTTTGTATCCAGCCAAGTTAACAACCCGCGAACATCTGCAACATCACAGTTTCCATCCCTCTAAACACGCAAGTGCCTCTTTGCTGGTGGGCCTCGCCCGAGCGCCCGCTGCTCTAGAGAAGCTCCCGGAAGGGAAGGCGAGCCCGTCAGGCCGCGTCCGGCCGACTGAGAATTAACGGCCCCGCGCGCTCTTGCCTGGCTGCGTTTCCCCAGCTTTAGGCCACTTGAGACGGGGTCCACACGAGATGTGAGCTCGCTCAACCGAGACAGCAGAATTAGATTTATAATGAAGTACAGTCACACAGCCACGTGGTTTCCGAAGAAAAGGAAATTGAGTGGGAACATCCGAGCTGATTTAGCTGTCGGTGCGAGCCCCGTGGGGAAGCTGCCACACCGACCGCTGGCCGCCGCACTCCCCCGTCTCGCGCACTTCCCCGTGTGCCCTGCCAGGCGCTCCTAGCAACCGCGGGACATCCCCAAGCTCACTGCGCCCACCTGGTCCCCGGGGGACCCGCGAGCACTCCGCCTCGTTCCCGTTCCCACGAGCCCAGGACTCACACAACCGTCTATCCTCACCCTCCAAAGCCGCTGAGCCTCTGGGTTTGAGAGACACCGCGGTTTTTGTTCCTGGGTTTGGAGCAAGGACATGAGCGTTAGAGCAGCGCCCTCATACGCTGGTTCACGGGAGCTGATCCCAGACGGCGAGGGTGTGACGGCCGTTCCCAGCCGTCCTCATTTCACACCCGGCTCAGTCCCTCGGGGCGTGCCTGTGGCCAGCTGCCAGCCCCGTGCCTGGAGCCTCGTGCGGCACTCGGCAAACACGGATGGACCTAGAGCCAGGGCCCCTGGGGGTCCTGGTCTAGACCCCCCTCTTACGGGCCACGGTGGCAGGAACCCTGGAGGACAGAGAGCAGGGAGTTCTGCCACCCAGCAAGAAGTCGGGGCAAAGGGGCGGCACATTGGGGGCCAGTGGGCCCGGCGGCGGCACAGCTGGGGCCCCTCTCCACACACACAGAAAGGAAACACGGGAGGCCAGCCTGGTGCTCTGGGTGGCAGTGCAGCTGCCTCCCTCGAAGACACAGGTCCGGGCTCTGGGCACCTGCACGCAGTGGGGACTCCGGGGCGCCCACGAGAAGCCGCTTTGTCTCTGCTGGCCAGACAGGCGCAGGACGACAAGGAGAGCCAGACTGCCCAGGCCGGGGAGTTGTGTTCGCAGGGAGGTCCGGTGCACAGGCACACACGCACGTGTTTGCACACATGCACGCAGCACCCGCCATGGGAAATGCACGGGCTCAGAGAGAAAACAGGCATCTCACCGGGTGGTGGGCTGACCTCCCTGCTGCCGTGGCACCCGCGGGCCCTGCCACCCGGAGCGGCCTCTCCCAAAAGGCCTCTTCCACCCTCACGGGCTCGCAAAACCCCGTCTGGCGTTTAAGCCATGGTGCAACACAAGCCTCCCTCCTCTGTCCAGGCCCCCGGCGCCCGCAGGCGGAACAAAGCTATCAGGGCACCTACTCAAGTCAGAGGGCAAGCAGCACTTACAGGGGCACCTCATCTGCCCCCGCGACACAGGGGAGGGAGCAGAGCCTCAGAGGGATGTGCCAGGGCCGCATGGCTCCGGGTGGGTCCCTGGCCTCCACCCCCCACAGAGGCAGGGCCAGGAGCTGTGCTGCCCCCCGCCCCCCCTCCTCCTGGAGGCATCCGACTTCCTGGCAACCTTGCCCTCGGTAGGTGCTCAGTGCATGCACGTCCTTGCCTCTTGCAGGGCCTTGGGCCCACAGGGCAGGACGCTCCAGACACGAAGACAAGCCAGGCACATGTGTGTGCAGTTGCTGAAAAGCTAGGAACAATTTTTCCCCGCTGTTTTCTGTTCAGATTAACTGACTTGGCCGGATGCTGTCCGGGAAACGGGCTGCTGTGTCCTCCCGTCAGCCTAGAGGGGCAGACCGGTAGACCCCAGCACCCGGGCACGACGGGCTGGCGGAGGGGGTGGTCTGGGCCAGGCTGGGAGACCGGGGCCAGGCCCAGCCCCAGAAGCCCAGTGCCCCGCGCGCGGAACGTCCACTGTGGTCCACCCTGTCTGTGAGCCAGTCCCGGCGGGGCTGCTGGGGACACCTGTGCTCTACTTCTGGCCCGCCCCCATTAGGGCCAGCACTCGGGACCCCATAGTCCAGTCCTAGAGACGAGGGGCCCTCCCAGGCACTGCCCACAGCACTTGAAGCAAAAGAGGCCGGGCGGGCGGATTTGATCCCCATTCTACAGATGAGAGGCTGAGAAAAGAGGTGGGTCTGTGTGGTTCTTTGTCCCCCACCAATGGCCCTTCGAGGGCCTCACGTCACAGACCGTGGGACAAGGGGTGGCTGCAGACGCCTGTGTCCCTCAGCAGCACTTCTGGTCCATCCTGGACTGGAGCCTATGCGTCCTACGTTGGCTCTTTCTGGATCTGCCTCTCTGGGTGCCATTCTTGCCTCTGGAGCTCTCCCCTGGCACCTGGGGGCTTCGGCAGGAGGAGCAGACCAAGGGGCCCGGGACCCTCCCAGAGCAGGGTGTTGCTGGTGGAGAGGGTGCCATGTTGAGGCCAGAACTGGGGCAACCAGCATCTGCTCGGAGAAGCCCGCACCTCCGACGGAAGAAGGTCTGTTCCGCCCAGAGGATCATCACTGCAATCAGTCCCTGTGGCTGGCTGTCCCCACCCTGCTCCCTTGGGGACAGACCCTCCCACCTATGGCCACCTGGCACACCCTTCATCCTTGAATGGATCCAGACTTCCTCAGTCAGATTACTTCTTCCCCTTGGCCACAGAGATCGGTGTAGGGAGGGTCACAAGACCCCCACACAACTGAAGAAACCCCAGTCCCAGGGCCTTTGCTGAAACAGTGGGCAAGAAGGCAGGTAGAACACGACTCGAACTATATGTGGCTACATACGGCCATCTCGCCCTTGCCTAAGAAAATCCCACTGGAGAATAAGCAGAGCGAAAAGATGGGGAGACTGATTCTTGACAGCGGGAGAACACCTAGATCCAGCCACACCTGCAGCCATTACCTTGCAGTTATCTATGCCAGTAACACTCTACGGGGCTCAAGGTAGTTTGATTTGCGATTGTAACACTCCCGACTGAAGGAGCCTTGTTTATACAAGTGTTTCCATATTTGCTCCTCAACGGGGGATAAATGCTTTAGCCCAAGAAATATATCCCTAATGCAAGAATCATGACCAGTGGGACAGACATAGCAGTTTAAAGGCCTTCATGCTCAAGCACAGGGTGGAAGCCTGGCCCACAGGCCACTGAGTCTGAACCCCCTGGGAAAGAAATGCAGATTCTCCTACAAGTTCTGAATCAGTACGGCTGAGGAGGGCCCTGGAATCTGCATTCTCACAAACTTTCTGATGCGTGACAGAGTGTGGGAACCACAGTCCTGGTCTCCCTGCAGCTGGGGCAGTTGCAAGAGGGCATTCAGGTAGTTAAGACCCTCGTGCTGCCCGCCTGCCCCCGCCCTGCACTGGGGGCTTGGTCTGTAGACTCACACATCGGGGGAGGGGTGGAGACGACTCTGCCGCACCCTATGTGCCAGAGAGAGGGTGGCCCCCTGGGACACGACCCTGCTGCCGAGGCCAGGACCGCACTGACCCGGGCGGCCAGCTGCGAGGAGAAGGGCGGGGGCGGGGGGGCTGGAGGGATGGCCACCCCAGCCATAAGAAAGGCTCAGAGCCGGCACAGCCAGGGCGGGCACGGCAGCGGGCGAGCCCTGGGCACCGTGTCTCCCACGCAGACACAGCCTCCCATCCAACAGAGGAGGCAGGGCAGACTCAGCTGGGGCTCCCGCCCCTCCAGCCACACGTCTGAGCTGAGGCAACACCGGCCCTCCCTACGCTTGAACTTTTGCACTTACACCGCTGCCCATCCGCCCCATCCCCTGCCGGGCTCCCCGGGGTCACTGCCGACACATTTGCTGCACAGAGTCTGGCTCGGGCCGCGTGTCGAGGACCAGCTGCTGACCCCGGCCCGGCCCCTCCCGGCAGGCGTGATGCCCAGCCCTGTCCGTCCAGGCGCTCTGGACCAGGAGCAGAAGGGGCTTCTCCCACCATCTGTTCACCAGCGTGGCGTTCTCGGTGTGAATGTGAACACGGGTGTTGCCGAGGGCCGGTTTGTGCCTGAGGATGAGCGTGTACCTGCGACCGTGTGCTCCTCTGAGTGTGCACTCTTGTGCATCCACGTGCAACCGTGCAAAGTGCAGGTTTTGCTGGTGAGTGTGCAAAGCGTGGGTTCTCTGGATGTGTCTGGCGGGGCGTGTCTCACCCTCCAAGTGACAGGCGGCTGGGGAGGGCGGAACAAGCACGCGCAGGGGCCTCCAGGACCTCACGCTCCCTCACTCCCAGACGGGTCTGTCGCCGCCCTCACGACCGGCTCACATCAGCGCAAACCCGGCGGCTTCTCCCAGTCTTTCTGTGCCAAGACGTGTGTTCAGTGGCTCCTGCGCCCAGATCGCGCAGGAGTGTCTCCTCCCAGGGCAGGCGGCAGCTGGGGTCTCGCAGGGGTCTCCACGGTGAGCTCACCCGAGAAGCCAGCACCATGCGGCCGAGGAAAGCAATCAGCACGCCGCCCCGCTGAATGTAAAGGTTAGTACATAAATCAAGGGAAATGTCAAACGCCTTTTTACACTGATTGAGATGTAATTTAGGGCGGGGCCGTGCCGGTCACTGGAGCACAGGGAACCGGGAAGAAATCACGTCCATAATCACCTAGAGATTGATGGACCCTCACCCCAGACCCAGCCTTTGTAGCCTCCCAGGACACAGTGACTGTGGCCGGTGTGGGTCCTGCATCCGTGGGACTGACCTGAACCCAGGATGCGTCACAAACACAGGCCGGACCACAAGAACTTTCCAAATGCCCCACAGACAGCACACATCCTGAGATCATCCCTGAGGGGCCGGGGAGGTCGTCTCTGGACATAAAGCTCAGCTCCACCGGCCGGTCTCTCCTCGGCCAAGACCTTCCCAGGCACTGGGTCTCCTCCTCTCCCCTGGGGCCCCCGACCGACAGGATCCGGCCCAGGGCCTAGCGGCTTATGAGGGAGGTGGGGCTCCAGCCTCACAGGTGTGACAGGCTTCAGATACACTTTTTACATAACATTATCCTCCCATGAGACGATGCACACAGTCTGTGTGTGTGTCAAATGTGTTATTGAACACAAGCGTTAAAAACACTTCTAAAAATCACAGCCCTGGGGCACCCGAGTGGCTCAGTCGGTTAAGCGTCTGACTCTTGATTTCAGCTCAGGTTGCGATCTCATGGTCCATGCAGGAGGCCCACGTCGGGCTCTGTGCTGACCTCATGGATCCTGCTTGGGACTCTCTCTCTCCCTCTGTCTCTGCTGCTCCCCTGATCGGGCTGTCTCTCTCTCAATATAAATAAATAGATCAAAGTGGCCCCTTCCCTGTCTCAGCCTCAAGAGACCCTGGCCGTGCCCTGCTCCCCGACCCCGCACTGAGGCGTCCTCCGGGTTCCCGAGCTGAGCCTGGCTCCCGGCTTTCTGCTGTCTGCTAAGGAGCCAAACATTAGTCCCTTGTTCAGGCACCTGCCTTTGCAGCCTGGCTACCAGACATTGTGCTCTGAGACTCAGTGCCCAGGCTGCCTCCTTCAGGAAGACTCCCCGCTGCCCTTCTGTCCAGGCTAGGCCGCCTGAGGACTCTCACCACCTGCCCCAGGGTTTCTGACTCTCAAACCTCTTTCCTTCCTGTCTGGATCAAAGCACCTCCCAGAAGGGGTTCCAACAGCCCCTCATTCCCCTTGGGAAAGAGTGTGCCTGCCCACAGCACCCCGGCAATGCAGAAGGACGGACCTCGAACGCTGCCTTTCCTCACCACGTGGGCCCGTAACCATGGCTTTATTTTCTGACTCAGCTCACGGGGTGTCACCCAAAATAATGATCATGGTAATGGTGGCTTTCCCTGCACAGAGCTTCTGACATACTGTTCCAGGCGCTGGGCCTATGTTCACTCATTGAACGGTCCCAACAGCCCTACCCGGTTGGTGCCACATCACCCCACTTTACAGATGAGAAATCCAAGGCACAGGAGGTGGAGCCCATGCCCAAGGTCACACAGTCTGCGGGTTGTGAGGCCAGCGTTTGGACACAGGCATCCTGGCCCCAGAGTCGTCATCTTTATGCATTCTTCCCGAAGGATGTCAGGTTTAATTTTTACAGAAGAACCCGGACTTTACGTAAGTCTGGCCTTGAGGGGGGAAGGCAACTCGACTGGAGGGCTGCTAGCACAAAAGTCCATGCCGGCGGGAGGGCAATAGGGCTGGATGGAGCAGGAGGGACACCGACGCAGGTGACCAGGGACGGGGCAGCGGGGACACCGGTGTGGCCGACCAGGGGCGAGTGCGAGCGGGCATCCAGCACTCACGCTGTCCCGTGGAGCTGCGTCACCTGGTAATCATGACAAAGGGACAGCTCTGAGGGGATGGGAGTCAAAGGCTCTGAGGCTGCAGCCAGACGGGGGAGGGCAACAGACAAGAGCAGGTCAACAATATATCTGTATTGCCACAGTAGCCGTAACAAGGAGTGTTTTCACAGAAGGCAAGAGCTAAGAAAACAGTTGATTCGTTCCAAAGAAATCAAGAAAAAAAAGGGAACAAAACCCAGAGAGGCGAAAGGGAAAGTGGACAGTAAGAGAGTTGACGTACGTCAGATCTAAGGTAAAGGGACTGAAAACTCAGCGACACTCACAAGACCAGTCTAACCACAAGGTCACAGAAGGGTCAGAAGCAAAGCAGCAGGGATCCGGGCCAGGACAACACGAGCCAGCAGGACGTCCGCTGATGCGACTTGACTGACGTCGTACGAGGCAGACGCGCAGAGATACAGAGGGGCGCCTCCGGACGGCAGACCCGAGCCCCGTCTGCAGCTCCAAACAGGTCCCAACGGCAACGTCGGCCAGCCCACTCGCTGGGTCGAGACACGAGGTTGTCACGTTCAACGTCGGATGAGGTGCAGAGATGCAAACTCAAGGATCCAGAGGACCCGAACTGGCAGGAAGACAGTAAATACAAAACGCAGATGCCCCGGCACGGGAAGGGAGGCGGCCCTGCTCAGGGTGTGCACGCTGTTACCGGAGCGCGAGCCGCAGGAGGAACTCACAGGCACAGAAACAGGAAAGGAAGGGACAGTCACATTGCGGGCGACGTGGCTTCTTATGCGGAAAAGCAAAAGACTACAGACTGGTGTGTTTGGTCGGCTGTGTTTGCACAGCGTGGCAGGAACGCCCCTCACGACTGCTTCCTACACACAGGAGCACGGGGAGCACGGACGTTACCGGGAGGAGCTGGGCGGTAAAGGGAGAGCGTGCCGCAAGCTCAGGGCTGGAAGAGCCAGGGCCGGAAACTGCCGATTCCCTGAAAACTAACCTGTAGGTTCGGTGCAATCCAATAAAAATCTCAGCAGGTAGCTCCTTCTTGTTGTTTTGTAAATTGAGGGCCCATTCTAAAACTCACATGGAAACAGTGTCGAGAAAACCCGGGCGATCTCAGAGGCGGACAGAACCCGTGAGCGGGAGAGGCCCACGCACAGGGCACAGGGTCGCCTGGCCGGCCACACCCCGGAAAACACTCCCAAATGGAAGGAACGAGGCGGCCGAGAGAAGAGGGACTGGCCGCCTGCCAAGCCCGGGCGGAGGGGGCACAGCTCAGGAGCATCTGCACAGACGCCTTTCTCTGCTCCTGCTCCCGCGGGCGAAGACTGGAGCTTCAGCCGACAGCCCCTGGGGGTCAGCAGTTCCAGAAGCAGCCGGCCACACGCTATGGCGGCACCGTCCCCCCCCCCGGCACTCAAGCATGGTTCCAGCTGGGGGAAGGTGCTGGAGAGCTGGCCGTGGTCGGCATGACGTGGACCCTGCAGTCTGACCAGTGGCCGGCCTGTGGCGCTGAGCACCCAGAGGACAGGAGTCCAAGGGCAGAGGGCGGGCGGGGAAGAGCACATCCCTATTCACGCAGGGGTTGTATCTCTGCCCGGCGTGACCCAGGGCCAGTGCACGTAGGCCTTGGAGCTGCAGCGGGCAGGCCTGGCCTTCAAGCCCCAGGTGCTCCTCTCAGGCCGCAGTGGGGATGTCACTTGGGCCCCTGATCACCACTTGCATGGTGTGGGACCCTGTGACCAGGCTCTGGCTCAAAGGCCGGGACACAAGCTGCATGCACCCCCTCCGGGTCGGATCCTCAAGCGGGAGGAATAGGCTTCCTCCCCCGACCCCGTCCCACCGCCTGCCGGCTTCCTGAAGAACTCAGACGGAAGCCATCTGTGGAGGGTGAGCGAGCTACAGGACGGGGGTCCCCTGACCCCCAGCCAGCCCCACAGCACCCACCTGGACTTCTCTGATAGACAAATGCGTCCAGTGGCTGCTTAGCTGCTCCGCCCTGGATTTCTCTGGCATAAACCCTTCCCAAGGCATCGCCAAGGGGGACTGCTCCCCCTGGAGATGGGACAGCAGTCCCTGGGGCTGGAATCAGGCTTCCGAGCGGCCCCGCATCCGCCCGCCCAAACTGAAGAGGCCCTCGCTGGACTCGGTCGCCTGCACGAAGCCGGTGTTCTCACCGCCACATCCCCATCTCAAGGCCACGTCCTCGGGGCAGCCCTGGGAGCGGGGGAGGGGAGCGAACCCACATTCCCAGGATGGGCAAGGAGCCCCCGAGTGTCCCGGTCCAGCTCGCGGGCCTACCAGTGGTCACGTCTCCCTGACCACGTTCCCGGTGCCACTGCCCCCAGCTGAGCTCACGAGGGGCCCCTCAACACGGCAGGGCTGGGGATGAAAGTGCGGCCACAAAACAGGGTCACCACAGACCAGACCCAGGCTGCCAAGGGCAGAACCCAAGCCTGAGGACGGAGGGAGCGAGGGGCACAGCGGCTGGGGAAAACACGAAAGGGACGTGGGTGCCAGCCACAGTTTGCTCACCGTCCCCCTTCTTGCTCTGTTCCCCGTAGTGCTCCAGGGAGTGATCCCTCCTCCCCAGGACACGCATGGCAGAGTCTGGAGGCAACACTGGTGATCACAACTGGGGGGGCGGTGCCCACGGTGTGCACTGTGCAAAGGCAGGGATGCTGGTGAACACCCTACAGCACACAGGACAGCTCCCACTGCGAAGAATTATCAGGCTCCAAACGTTGATGTGCCCAGAGTGAGGCCCTGACGCAGGCGGTCCGGTGTCTCTGCGTTACATTTTAGACCTCCGGTTGTCAGATGGGTTTGTGACTCAACTAGAAGAACAGACGTTACCGGGTGGTCGGCACCTCCAGCGTGGAGGTGGACGTGGTAACTGATGAGACTCCACAAGGCTTCTGAGTACAGTTGTGCAGGTTGTGCACGGCCCCTGTCTTTTTATCGCCCTGCTCGGTGAGTGCTTGAAAAGAGTTTCCAAATGTTGGCCATTTTCTCCACTGACCGCTCATTCTTGCGTCTCAGACCTTCCTTTTCGGGTCAGTTTTCTCCTTCCTGAATTATGTCCTTAAGTTCTTCTTTCCATTAGTGGTCCTTTCTCAGGCTGAAGATGTCTTCTTCCTCCCCTCCTTCCCTCCCTCTTCCTTCTCCTCCCTACCCCCCACCCTCCTGCCGTCCACCCCTCCTGGCTTCCGTCCCTTGTTCTGACTTCAAAGGGAGAGCATTCAATCTTCACTGCTCGGTGTGATAGCACTGGGTTTTACAAACAGACGGCCTTTGTCAAGTCAAAGAAGGTTACTTGTATCCTTAGTTTGTGTTGGGAATGGGTATTGGAATTTGTCAAATTCTTTTTCTGCACCTACGGAGATGATCACGTGCCTGTTCTTTTCGACTTCCTAGCATGGTCAGCTACGTTGATTGATTCGCAAACGTTACAGCACCCTGCGTTCCTGGGACAAGCGCCCTTGGTCATGGTCTATTTTTCTTCTTACACACGTTGGTACCCATTTTATAGAATTTTGTTTGGACTCTACGTCTGTGAGGGATACCGGTCTGTAGTTTCCCTGTCATGACTTTGGAAAACAGTGCGGCCACTGCTCCAGGAGGGAGGCACAGACTTGCCTTGTGACCACTTGTACGTGCGAGTCTCGGGGCTGAGCAGACGCCTGTGGACGCACTCTCACGGCAGCCAAAAGGTGGAAACGCCCCAAATGCCCACAGATGGGTGGGTGGACGCGCACAATGTGGCCTGTCCAGACAGTGGAATATCACGCAGCCATAAAACGTGCAGAAGTGCTGGCCCCTGCGACCGCACAGACGTGCCCAGAGGCGTGCTGAGTGACAGAAGCCAGTCGCCGGGGCCAAGTGCTATAGGAAACACCCAGGCGAATCTGGAGAAGCCCAGGGAAGGGAGGAGGAGAGACTGGGGAGCGACCGCTAACGGGTGAGGGGCTTCCTCTTGAAGTGGTGAGCATGTTCCGGAACTAGGTATGTTGCTGAGCCTACTGGTACACTGAACCGTACAAGTTAAAATAGTGAATTCCACGCCATACGGATTACCTCCCAAGTTTTCCACTCCGTGCGCACACACACGACCTAACCTGGGTGAGCCCTGACCACACTCTCGCTGCCATGGAAACTGGGACAGTGTCACTCCCTCAGCGTTTGCTTCCTTGTGTCTGAGACGGGGGCAATAACCCTGACTCACAAGGTGGCTGTGCCAATCAAGTCAGATAAGGCACGGAACACCCTGGGTTATTGTGCTAAATGAAGAGATAATGCGCGCAATGTCACCCGAGGCTCAAAAGTGGGGCCATTTACAAAACGTCACCTGGCCCTGTTCCCAGCACACCTGTGGGTGATTTGGGCCTGACACCTGGGAGTCAGCCTTCACCCCCGGCAACTCCTCCCTCAGCCTTCTCCCCTGGGCCCTGCTCCCCACCTGCTCCAGCCACAGTGGGACTTCGAGAATCACACCGTGCCCACGCTTTCCCTGCCGTGCCCTGGGTCCCCACTAGGATTCTCACACACCTACAGTAAGTCCACGTCTGTACTACAGTCCCACGAGGCCTTGGGATCTGCTCGTCCTCACCCCGCTTTCTCCTCCGTGCTGCCTGCCTCTCCCACAGTCACTGGGCTCTGGCTGCTCCCACCCCAGGGCCTTTGCACCACTGTCTCCTGGCCTGGGATGATCTCCACTCCGTGTCCTCACTCACATCTCTGTAGAAATGCCACCCCGTGGAACCCAGCAGGGCAGCAATCACCCGCCTCTCCCTTGGCTTTGCTCATAACTGCACTTCCCACATGAGACATGATGATGTTACGCTCTACGGCGTTATGGTTGATTAGCTACATTACAATTTGGGGCATTGGTTTCCTTGTTCACTTGCCTTCCCCATTACAATACAGGCTCCGTGTACACACCAGACCTTTGTTGGGGGCTCTTCCCATGCCCCAGGACAGTGAGCGGATGCAGTGGGAACTAATGTCCTCACGGGCGAAGCACCACGGCTCCCCAGGTGGTCCCACACCGCAGGCAGCAACGCACTTGTCCGGGACCCTCGAGGCACGAAAGCTGAGTCCAGAGGGGTGGGCAGCTTCCCCTCCATCCCCACCCTCTCCCTGTCACTGTGTCAGGGTGGCCTTCCAGGAACACGCACAGCACCTGCTCGCCCACAGGTGAGGCCAGAGGTGCACGCCCGCGCCGCGACACCAGGGGGCAGCAGAGCGCCAGGGAAGGACCCGTCCTCGGAGCCCGGAGCCCGTCTGGAGAGCGCGCAGAGTGGTGATCGGGCCCCGCCCCTCGGCCCAAGCCCCGCCCCTTGCCCGGCCCCGCCCCCCGGACCGAAGGGACCCAGGTTTGGGCTGCAGGGTCTTCCCGGGGGTCGGCATCCTGAAATGTGTGCCATGGGCGACGGAGCTGGGGAGTGGGGCGGCGGGAGGCCTCCGCCAATTGAGGTGACTCGGCCAGGCCTTTCTAAGGCCCTGGACTCCGGTTCTCCTGAACTCATTACCGCCATCCCGGTTCCGGGGGGACACTGCCAGGGAAACACCAGACGTCTCGCTGGAACGCGTGCAGCCCGGAGAAACCAAGTGGGGGGTGGGCTGAGGCATCCTGGCCCCTCCCACAGCCTGGACAGCTCCAGCCTGGGCAGAAACACTGGGCCCGGGGGGCCTCTGACCTGGGCCGAGGCCCGGTGAGTTCTCTTGACCCCCAGCCTAGACGGGCTTCCTGGCCCCGCAGAGCCCTTCGGCCCTGCCTGCCACTGCCCCTCACTCTGCTCTGGTGGGGGTGGGCGGGAGGACCACTGTCCACTGGGATGCGTGGTGAGACTGAGCTGGGAGGCCAGAGTCAGCCCAGGTGTCCAGGTCCCGTTGGACCTCACCCCCTTTCCCCTGTCCACCCCCAAACGCCACTTTAGGGTCTCTGGATCTACTCCCAGGCAGGCTGAGAAAGGGTCTTGCTCTCAGCAGTGGCCAGGAGGGACCCCTGCCTGAGCTGCCGTCCTTGAGGGAGACCCTAGGGAGGTCTCTCAGACTGGTACCTGCAGGCACCCCTTTGAGGGAGCCATGGAGTCTGGAAATCCCACACAGATTCTAACCTGTCCCACTAGTGTTTTGTACGAAAATAAACACATGTCCTCCGGCACCGAATTAGAATTTTCCATTAAATCCGGTTTAAAAAACAGGAATGTTGAAGAAAATCTGAATCTAGGGAGGGCTGTTTGGGGTTGCGCCCCCAGATCCAGGTCAAGGGCACACTGTTCGTGTCCTCTGGGTTTAAAGGCGTACCCACAGAAAGCCCCAAAAATGTCCATCAGCCACTAACACCGCAGTAAGAGTGAGTAAGAGTGGATTTGCCAGGAGTTTGGAGGCAGTAGCACCTGTATGAGCAGGTCACCGACAGCTGCAGGGGGAGGCAGGGCTGCGACATCCCAGCCCCATGGGGGGCTCTCCGGAGGGGGGTGCAGGGCGAGGCGGGCGGCTGTGCGAGCCTCCTCCAGCTTAGCATTTCCATCTTTCCTGGAGCCCTCCCCAGGTCCCCAGGATCCCCAGGATCGCCAGGCCCTGCCCACTGAGCCCCAGAGCCTACCTCAGATGACCAGGGGGTGTTCAGGGGTTGTTCCTGAAAGGTAAGATCGCGACTAACATACAGGCACAAAAGGTATCCGAGACTGTGTGGCACTCATTAATTAATGAGGAAACCAGCAGCATGTTGGAACTGGCTGGCAGGCAAATGCAATCCCCACATCACACAGGAAAGAGGGAGAGCTGAAGGGAGTTTATACACGACAGGAGGCAGGTCTCCCTGCAGGGCAGTGATCGATCACACTCGCCAAACAAAATGAACTTCATTTCTAGGGCCGCGAATCGGTTTTCTGCACAAGAGCTCACCGGAGAGGCAGAGGTAGCCCGGGGTGGGGGGGGGGGTGTGTGCTGGACGAGCCCCTGCAGAGCCTCCCACAGCTCCTCCCACCTGGCCAGACCACCTCCTTGCTCTATTGTCTCCAATGCCACAGGTCTGAGCCCCGAGCTGGGCAGCTCCCTGGGGCCGGGCTCTCCGTCCATGCTCCCTCTGTGACCCACACCTAGGCTGTCCCACCTTGCAACCTTGCATGTCTCCTCTCCCGGAGCAGCTGGCCCTGCGCTTGAGAGTTGCGCTGGAAAGAGGCTGACGGGACTGGGTTCGAATCCTGCCACTGCGGACTGGCCATGTGATCCTGAGAGCCGCCGCTCTGTGCCGAGGTCTCCACGTGCGCAAGGGGGGAGTGCAGAAGTGCCCACCCGACTGACCGGTTGTGAGGGCAGAATGGGCGGAGCGAGGGCCAGAGCTGAGTGTCAGGAGGGTGGGTAGGGGTGCCGGCTTCCCCCTCCCCCATCCACCCCCTACCATCCCCTCCCCACTCCCCATCCCCCACCCCGCAAGTCCTCCCTCTGGGGCCTCACGGCCAGCTTCCTGCCAGGACATGCTACCCCTGCCAGGTGAGGCAGGGGACACTGGCCTGCACAGACCTCCCTCTGTCCTGCCCGCAAGGCATCTCTCGCCTTCGCGTTCATAGGAAACAATACCCAATGCCTTGCTGCAGCACGCGGGCTCTGTTCTGTCCGGCCCTGGGATGCGTAGTTCTGGCCCTGTCTCCACCGTCTTGAGCACGAAGACTGCCCACATCCCTCCTCCCTCCCCATCCCAGTAACCACAGCCCGCGTGCTTGGGGCCTAGAGATGCCCACACCCCCTCTCTCAGACAGGGCCTAGACTCACTCATATACATCACACCCTCCTCTCCTGGTCCCAGGCCGCAGGGAAGCGTGGCCGCGTAAGCTAAAGGTCCAGTCAGGGTGGTTCCCTATGTAGACGGTTGGCACAGACCTTCTCTTTCCTCAGATGTCAAGTCTGGAACTGGAGCAGCCATTTTGTGCCCATGAGGGAGAGCTGGATTTGGAACGAGGCCAACTATGCAGAAGGCACACAGAGATGGAAAGAAATTCACAGCATCAGTGAGCCATGGATCAAACCACCTCTGAGAAACACACACACGCACCCACCCTGCCGTGTCTCAGGGACTCCCAGTATCTTCTGCCGTCAGCCCTGTTTCAGTTAAGGCAGTCTGGTCTGGCCCCTGTGTTCCTCATGGACACCCTCCCCTTGTGTGCAGCTGCAGCTGGGTTCCGTCTTTGCCCTTATTTTCTGGGACGCTTCGGGCATCAGAGCAGCAGCCCAGCCGGCCCGCTGCTCTGCTCGCCAGCTAGCCGGCACTTGGGGCCAAGCTCCCAAAGACCCCGGAAGGGGCCCCTGCCCAGAAGCAAGCCGTTCCCATGTGGGGAACCTGATGCGGCTGCCCGGCTGTCGTCACACTGCTCAGTAAAGGACACAGCGGGTCGGGGACACAGTGGCTCCCCTGCCTTCGGGGTCCTCAGCGTTTTCTCTGTAAGTATTCCCTCCTCACCAACCCTCCAGAATACACAGACTGAGACCTCCACCCCTGGGAGGCGGCGAGGAAGCTCCAGGCTGGAGGTTTATGGACAGATTGGCCGGCCCCACCAGCAGCCCGAGACCTGCTGATTCCATGCCATCAGTTAACGAGAGCCCTGGGGTTTTCCTTACACAGCAGCTTGAGGTAATCACCAAGCCCGGAGTGCCCGGCACGCCGGCCCGTGTCCTCCTGTGCTTTTCAAATACCCTGAAATGCACGTCATGATTCTGGAAGCTTCAGGGACGGCTGGGCGGCTCAGTCGGTTAAGATCACGGTTGGTGCGTTCGAGCCCTGGGGTCGGGCTCTGTGCTGACAGTTGAGAGCCCGCTTGGGATTCTCTCTCTCCCTCTCTCTGCCCCTCCCTGCTTGCTCTGTCTGTCTCTCTCAAAATAAAAACTAAACTAAACGCAAGAAGATTCCGAAAGCTTTGGCCAGTCTGCAATTTCAAGTAGCCCTTACGAAAAGTCCAGACAGCCTCCCCGTATCAAACGAGATTAATCAGTAACGAGCTGTAATGTTATGAGGTCATCTCCCGACACACGGTAACTCGGGGGCAAACCTACCTGATTGGCCAGCACGCAGAGCCTCGGGAGCTCTCCCACACTTATCTGTGCCGCGAGCCTTACTCGAGATGTTTGTCTTGCTTGAGTTACGTGTGGGCGTTGTTTCACTGCGCACGTCCCGGTCGACCTGGCGGGTGTATCTCGTGGGGCACATGCCACGCACACGGCCACCTCAGGCCAAGACCACGAGGAGAGGTGTGGTTCCCGCAAAGGGGAGGCCCTCGCGTGCGATGTGGCCAGAGTGAGTCTTTGTGACGTCCCCCGAATCTCATCATCCACAGAACCTGCTTTCGGCGGACCTTGTCGCCCTCGCGCTGGCCTGGCCCGCGTCCCTGCCGGCCTGTGCGCCCGGCCCCTCACCCTGCCCTGGCGGCTGACCTCCACGGCCGCACGGTGTGGCCGCCTGCACTCCTCCAAGACGACACCACGGCCCCCGCTCCCCCGTGGCTCTCCCTGCAGGACCCTAGGGAGGTGTGGGTCTCCTACCGACAAGCTGGCCCTCCCTCCATTCCCGGCGGACAGAATCCGCCCGCGGTCGTGGAGGGACCATGCTGCTTTCTGCCACGGAGTTGTGGGGCGCCCTCGCACACGGCAGCAAGACCGCAGGCTTCCCCCGCCGGCTCAGCTCACCTCCACATGCCCTGCGCGGTGCCCCAGTGCTGCGAGCTGGAGCTGACCGCCCGGGTGGATGAACGCGTGACTGTGACAGACGAGGGGCCCGGGGAACGTGGACCCGTGAGAACCTCCAAAAGGGGGAAGCGACGGGCTGCAGGGCTCTGGGGTCTCCGTGGGTACGGGCGTCCCTGCTCCGACGGCCAAGGAAAGAGGACTCTGCCCACACGAGGACTGTCCGGGCGCAGACGTGGGAGGGAGGGCAGAGCCTGGTCAAGCCCAGTGCCCGGCGCCCAGCTGTGGACCCTGCCACGGAGGAGGGTCACCCACAGGGGAGGGCGGAAGGGATATCAGCTGCCCCAGGCACCGTTCCCAGCAGGCGGCACAAGGTGGCTGGTCCGACCTCAGACGGCCCTGAGGTGGGGAGCAGCTCGGAGGTGATGCAGTCGGGCACAGAGAGCAGAAGGCCTGGCAGGCCCCCCGCTGCCACGTGTCAGAGCCAGGAAGGGGCCCCGGCCACTCGGCTGAGTTCACCTCAATCTCGCTTTTGGATCTCGTTAAAGAAACACACTTTTTTTTTTTAATTTTTTTTAACATTTATTTATTTTTGAGACAGAGAGAGACAGAGCATGAACAGGGGAGGGGCAGAGAGAGAGGGAGACACAGAATCGGAAGCAGGCTCCAGGTTCTGAGCCGTCAGCCCAGGGCCCGACGCGGGGCTCAAACTCACGGACCGCAAGATCGTGACCTGAGCCGAAGTCGGATGCTCAACCGACTGAGCCCCCCAGGTGCCCCAAAGAAACACACTTTTAAAGCAGGCGGCTTTCCGTAGAAAGTAACAAGAACCTTGCCTCAAACTGGCCTCTGTGAGTCCCCCCAAGCGGACATTTTGAGAGGTGCGCAGGGTTCTGGGGGGCGGGGGGGGACCCAGCTGCTCAGCCAAGTGTTCCCGGAGCAGCGACAGCCCGCCGAGTGGCTGGCGGGACAGCTGGGCCCCCAGGCCCGCCACCCACCAGTGCTGGCGGCCAGGAGCACGGCGGGTGTCGGGGCATCCAAGCGAGGGGTCCCTGACGCGGGTCCACAGCTTGGGCGGGGACAAAGGTACTGCTTTATTGTCAGGTGGCCTTTTGCGGGAGCAAGAGGGTAATTCTCTCTCCAAAGTGGTTGCTGCCATCCTGTTTCTCGTTGTATCATGCACGCACACAGCCATTGCCCCACATACGTACTCAAGCATACAGCCATCTGTAGCCATATACGTGTCTTTACGACCTCATCTGAGGTCACTACGTGCTCCAAAATGCCACGCGGAAAGCTGCCTGGGATCCCGAGGTATGGATGGCCTAACTAATCTGCCAACCCGCCCTCTGAGCCAGGCGGTAGGCCCCCTCGCAGTGCACCGCTGGGATGAAGGAGGGCAGGACACGCTCGCACGGCTCTCGCTGTGTGTGCTGTGCATGTGTTCTCTGGGACGGCTCTCCACAGTGGTCTCTCCCGCGGAATGGGGTTCTTCTAGCCGCAGTCCCTCTCACTCTGGGTTTCATCCCCCAAAGGATCCTTCGCCACTTTGCTGTTCAGGCACTGGGGAGCTTTCACGTTCACGGTGTGTATTCCTTTGTCATGTGGAAATGGCCGGTCCACGTCCCGGGCCCAGGTTCCACCCGGGCAGCAATCCCACCCGGTCCAGCCAGCTGCCCAGCTGCCCCCTGGGTGGCCCGACCCCTCAGGTGCCTGAGTAGCAAGCACAGTTCATCTGTGACGAGCCGGTCCCGACCACTTGCCTGGCATCACCCACCGGTCACCGTCCGATGGGCGTTTTGGGGTCCTGTCTTTTTCAATAGATTCTGAATGATTCACAAGGACTAAATCTTCATCTCTGGGTCTCCTCAACACCCAATAAAGCCTCTTCACTCAGAGAATATTTTAAACGATAGGTGGGTGCCCATTAAACATTTGTCATTTGCCTAGTTGGTTGGCTTGACTCTATTTAGCATTGTCAAGAGTGCTGGCCTCAGTTACCAAGCAGAGAGATTAAACAGCATATTGTAGTAGCAGCAAAACAACAAATGCCTAGGAATAAACATAACGAGAAACACGCAGGATATATACATAAAGAAAATATTAAGATACTACAAGTAAAGCCGAAAGACAGTAAACCAACTGGGGAAAAGATATTAACAATTTTATAATAAACCATGAACTAATCTCCAAAATATGTAAAGAGCTCCTACAAAACAATAAGATAAAGTCCGGCGACCTAACTGAAACATGGGAAAAGAATCCAAATAAGCAACTGGCTTTTTAACGAGATGCTCAGTCATACAACAAGAGAATGTAACTTAGAAATAAGGGAGGGGCTCAGTCAGTTAAGCGTCTGACTTCAGTTCAGGTCATGATCTCACAGCTTGTGAGTTCCAGCCCCACACGGGGCTCTGTGCTGACAGCTCAGAGCCTGGAGCCTGCTTGGGATTCTGTGTCTCCCTCTCTCTCTGCCCTTCTCTGCTTGCGCTGTCTCTCTCTCTCTCTCAAAAATAAATAAACATTAAAAAAATTAAAAACAAAACAACTAAGGGAGATTCCACTTAATTATCAGATCATGAAAGAGCAAAGTGCTGGACAACCTTCCATATCAGTGAACTCGTTGTTAAACAGACACTCTCGCACCCAGCTGACAGACACACAAGTTAGTGCGATCCTCACAGTCAGGAAGTGTCACCACCAATACGAGGGGTAAACACCTGTGTCCTCTGGCCCAGTGATTCACTTACCCTGTGTATACAGCCGCACTTCCCCCCATGTACATAGCCCCACTTACCCCATGTATACAGCCTGACTTCCCCCTGTGTACACAGCCCCACTTACCCCCGTGTATACAGCCGCACGTCCCCCGTGTATACAGCCACACTTATCCCGTGTATACAGCTGCACTTACCCGGTATATACAGCGGCACTTCCCCCCGTTTATATAGCCACACTTCCCCCCCCCCCGTGTATACAGCCGCACTTCTCCGTGTATACAGCTGCACTTACCCCCGTGTATACAGCCGTACTTCCCCCCGTTACAGCCGCACTTCTCCGTGTATACAGCCGCACTTCCCCCCGTGTATACAGCCGCACTTCTCCGTGTATACAGCTGCACTTACCCAGTATATACAGCCGCACTTCCCCATGTATACAGCCGCACTTCCCCCCGTGTATACAGCCACACTTCCCCCCGTGTATACAGCCGCACTTACCCCCGTGTATACAGCTGCACTTACCCGGGATATACAGCTGCGCTTACCCGGGATATACAGCCGCACTTCCCCCGTGTATACAGCCACACTTCCCCCCATGTACACAGCCGCACTTCCCCCCGTGTATACAGCCGCACTTACCCGGTATATACAGCCGCTCACAGGTCGATGAGTCCCATGCAAAGTCATTCACTGCATCATTATTCACATGACCTAAAAGCCCATTAATAGGAAACTGTTAAATCATATCGGGTCCATAAAATAAACACAGTTTTTAAAACGAATGAAGAGTCTGATTCGGGCTTTGGTCAGCCAGGTGGGAGAAGGCCTCTGCCTGTACACATCGGAACGGCCAAACGGCCAGGGCGTGGAGGCCGGAGCTCGGTGCCTCTCCTATGAAGCAGGTACAGCTGTGAAATGGTGCGAGCCGGGGTGCTGAGAAACAGAGGGAGGCCGCTAAGACACAGGGCAGGTTCAACAGGGCTGGCAATGCCACCGGGGGGGAGGACGACGACATCGAGGTTTGGGGCCCCCCACACAGCCAGGCACTCGGCAGCAGGATCCCAGCAAGAAGGCTTCCCCAGCGGAAAGACCCACAGGCGTTGCAGGCAAGGCGCTCAGAACCACCCCCTCCACTCCCACCTGCTCCCCACTCGCCACTGCCCTCTGGTCTGGCCCCCACCGCCCCCCCTCTGGGCTGCGAGATCCTGTCTGGGCCCCGCAGCATCAGTGGCCCTCGGGACAGCACTTGCAGAAGCACGAGTCAAAAGTCCAATTTCCTTAGAATGCCTGCGTGGTCAGGCCCACCTCTTTATAAAGACTTTCTTTTAGAACATTCTCAGGTCTACAGAAAAGCTGTACAGGAACCCCAGGACCCATTCCCTCCTGTCGCTAACATCTTCCATGCGTGTGGTGCGTCTGTCGCAATTCATGAGCCAATAAGGCAAGTGGTTAGCTGAAGCCCACACTTTATTTGCATTTCATTGGTTTCCCCACTGGGCTCCTTGCTGTTTGCACGCCTGACTAGAGTTGTGACCCATGTGACTATGCTACCTGTTAATTACATTATTCCATTTCTTTTTCGACCATGTCTCAGTGGGCCCGGACCCACGACTCAATGGTTCGAGGACCCATGGGCCCCCACCCGCGACACCACAGCAGAAAACACCTGGGCCAGGTCAGGCTGGTTTGGGGGATCCCCTCCTGGGCAGGGAGGGCGGTGAGGACACTGAGCCTCCGGCGTGTCTGAGCCCTGAAGGGCAGAGACCTTGGCTGGCCTGGCCTCCACTCCGCCAGCAGACGAGGGAGGACAAGGTTCAGGGCAGAGAGACAGGGGGTGTTTTCCCCCGGCTGCCTGGAGCTCAGCGCCGTGGCAGATGACTGACAGTGTTTGCCTCCTGACCTCCGGTGATGCCTGCTGCAGCCTGTAGGGCTGCTTTCCAGGAGAAATGCTATCTGAAGTGTGAAATCAGCCATTCCCGGGGCATGAAGTCACTGCTGGGGTTGGGCAAGGAGGGGGCCCCAGGCCCGCCCCAAGCCCTGACCTGGAACGATCACTTCCCAGGGAAAGTGCGGCAACCCTGCAGGTGCCAAGGCACCCCGGGGCAGCGACGAAGCAGTGGGCTCCCCTCCCCTGAGCACCCTCACCAAGCCTCGGACCACCGTGGCTGAAACAGCGCAGGCCCAGGGCCCCTACAAGAGCGGCTCAGGGCAGCTGCTCACCCGGCCCTGCACCCTCCCAGGAGGCTGCACCTTGACCAGCTCTGTCTCCTAAAGAGGCCACAGTGCCAGTGACAACCCCTCAGCAGCCCCGCCCTTAGAGCAGGGGTCCAGCCCCCAATCTCGGTTTGAGGGACTAAGGTGGTAGGAGGATTTCCTCCAAAAGAGTCCTGAGGGGTGGCCTGGGATCTCCCCAGCGCAACAGCAGCGGGCCCCACGGCTCACCCTGGACACCCAGTGCATGCTGGCCTCGGGGGATCCTGCCCCCAAGTCCCTGACCATCTGGCCTTGGAGCTCAGGGAGCACAAGGCCCCCCCCCTCCCCCACGGAAGGGGCAGGACCTAGCTGCCCCTCCTCCACCCCCCAAGTTGGAGCTTTGCGGGTAGGCCCCTCAGGGGCCTGCTCCTAAGGGCTGCCCTGCTGCCTCAGGCCCTGCCTCCCCACCCCCCCCCACTCCCCGCCCCCGCCCGCCGCCAGCCCTCTCAAAGGCCTTTTCATCCCTGTGTGGACAACACCACTGGCCGCATCAAAGAACTTCTATGGAAAGTCATATTTTTCCCCAAACCAGAAAAGTTCAGGCTCAGAGCACAAACATTCAGCTCATTATTTAGAAATAACAAGTCCTCTGGGTCCTGGTATCAGATCAAAGCTCAGAAATTAAATTCTCCAGAAGAGGAGGAGGCCTGGGATCAGCAGATTTGTGTTTGCTTATTTTTTTCATTCGGCAGCTAAAAAAAGGGGATCGAAATCTGCCTAGCGGTTTGGAAGTCTGGCCGGGGTTTGCGAGCCGAGGAGACAGCGTGCTCCGGAGGCTCCTGGGCGTGGAGGCTGAAAATATTTGGTTGACATGACAATGGAGACGACTTGGCGGCGGCTCAAGCGCAGGTCTGCAGGGGAACGCGGCCCCACCTCCCCACCCTGGTTCACACACGCAGGCGCACACATGTGCATGCGTACACACGTCCACCGCAGCATCTGCACCCCGGAACCCACACGTGTGCACGCAGGGGGACCCGCCCACCACGTGCACAAGCGAGTGCGCACATGCACAGAGCAACCGCCAGAAGAGGCACCGGGAGAGGCGCGGCTCTGCGCTTTCACCGCAATCCCAGGGAAGACCCAGCGCACGTGCTCCAAGGCCCCCAGCCCCAGCGCCCCCAGACCTGGGGCACGGACCCCACTCCTCTGCCCCTCCACTTCTGGGGCTCCCCTTGGCGGGCCTCCACCACCCCGCTCCGCAGACCCTGACCCTCACCTGGGGCGGTAGGAGGGAGCGAACCCCTGGAGCAGCCGGAACCTGGCTCTGAAGCCCCGCCCCTGGCCCTGGGATTGGCTCATCCGTGGGCATGTGACCTGGCCCCAGCCAATGAGATGGCAATAGCCCGGCACAAGTGCCGGATGGTCCATCGCGGTGGGTAAGCCAGGTGCAACGTAGCCTCTCTGAGCGCTGGATCGCACGGGCCCTGAAGCCCCACGTCCCAGTCTCAAGAGCCCATACACGCCTTTATTACCTCAGGTAGTTTGAGTTGGGCTTTCTCCTAAATGTGAATCCTGGAGGTTGGAGCCAGTGGTCAGCCCTTCCCATCTGTCATGAAACGGGCTGACAAGGCGATCTCGGCTGCTCGCCACCCCTCCGCCCCCAGGGCCTAGCAGGGGCGACCCCTCGGGCTCTGCACTGCCTGGCTCCCTGCCTCCCCGCCCCCATCCTGGCACTGCACACTATCCCTCCTCAGCCTCTCCAGTTCTCCCCCCTTTACGTCCTTCCTGCCACTTGGCCTTGGCCTGGAGACTTCCTCTGCCCGAGACACCTGTCCCCGCCCTCTTTTCCCCCTTCTCCCTGTGCACGTGATGCACTTGGGGCCCTCCCACCTAACCCAAGACAGCGCACCTCAGATCAAAGCCCCATTGTCATATACTCACCTGTGACATTGCCAGTTTCCAATAATTAGGATGTGGATATCTGAGCAGTTTTTTTTTGGGGGGGGGAGGGGCACATTAGCCAGCCTACCCCCTACACATGTAAACCTAATTGTGTGTGCGTGTACACACAGGTACATGACATGCACACATGCTCACACATGGAAACAGACATGATCCTCTTGCCGAGGTTCCCTCAAAGCAGAGCCTGAGACAAGGATTGGGGTGCAGGTGGTTTCTTTGGGAGGAGATTTCAGGCAGCAGGAGTGTGAGGGCATCGCTGAGAACAGAAGCCTTTGCAAGAGGACACTCCCTTGGCCCCTGGCCTGCCTGCACTGGGCCCCTCTGAGAGACCACAAGGCTGGAGTACTGATCATATTTATGACCCAGTCAGTTGGGGGTCACTCCTGGTGCATTACTGGGCCAGCACTTCTGGGGTCCACAGACAGAGCCTTGATGCAAGTACACTGAGGCAGGGGCCTCAGAGCCAGACATGCCCGCAACTCACATGTGGCAAATGTCCTCGGCTGGCCATGTGCTTGAGCCCCCATGGCACCCCGTGTCAGGAATTTGTCCCAGAGCAGGACACATCAGCACATCCCCAGGGTGGGGGGCTTGTGGGAGCAGACACAGACTGAGAACGCACTACTGTGAAACGGGGCGGATGGCCTTGAGTTTCTCCCAGAATTCCTGTCCATCCATTTAGCAACAAACACCGAACAGAGGGGAAGAAATGGGAAGTAGCTGGAAATGCTGAAATGTGAGGCTTTTTTCCTCAAAAAATGACAAAAACTGTATCATAGATAAGCCCATCTTCCAGGCAATGTTGTCTCAGGCTGTGTGTATTAAAGGCGTGAGAATGAGTGCGAATTAAGTACTCAGGTGCAGCTGGCCGCTGGAGCTGATGGGCGCAGGGCACTGGCCAGGGCCTGGCTGGGGCTTTCGGGGTGGCTGTGCTCTGGGCACAGGCCGGGGAGATGCGGTAACCCCTAGGCAGCCGGCGGACCGGGAGCCAGCCAGAGCCCTTCCTGGACAGACCGAGGGCCCCCAGCATCGCGTTCTCCCACAGGGATGTCGAAGCGAGCCGGTCCGCATGAGCCACGCCTCCACGAGCACCTAGGTGGGCAATGACATTGGTGATGTCAGCCCTCATGCAGCCCCTCTCCGAGAGGACTTCCGACTCCTTCCACAGAGGAGCAGACCGGGGCCCGGGAAGATAGCTGAGTGTCCCTGAGCTACAGAGCTGAGATAGGAGACACGGGTCTGCCCCACTCACCGCACACCTTCCCAGGTCTTGGGGGCACAGGGCTCAGTACAGACCCAGCTGGATCCCCACTGGCTGGGTGGCGAGGGAGACACAAAGGCCACCTGTGCAGAGCATACTGGCTGTCTGGCGTCCTAAGGACACGGGCGTGGGGTGGCGTCCCCCTGGGGTCCTCTGGGCTCTCCTGGCTGGGGCTGGGCACACCTGGGTTCCATGTTGCTGGTTGCCTGTGTGTGGCCCAGGGCAGGCCTCCCCCCGCCCTCCTGCAGAAGAGGCTGTCTGGTGGCCAAGAGGGCTTACCTGGGAGCTGTGTCCTGTAAGGCGAGTGGCACCGCGGCAGGTGCAAAGTGCTCCGTGATGACCCTTATCAGTGTCACTGCCGCCACCATAAAGCTCCAAGCCCTCAGGTGCCCGACCCGCCATCTCAGTGACCTCCGGAGCCCAGTTCTGCACATCTTTAGGGCAGCCTGAGCTTCTGGTGGAATCCCCTCCTCAAGGACAGACCGAACCCTCTGACCCTTTGCTGTTTACAGCCTGCACGCCTGAGGGCAGAGGTCACCCTGCTCTGCTCCCGGGTCGTCCCAGCAAACAGTGCAGGGCTCAGAGAGCACTTCTCGGCCACTCAGATGACCAGCAGGTGCTAATTCCTCCCAGCTCTTCACCAACCCTTCGAGGCCCCTCCATCCTCAATGCTCTGAGCTGGAGGGAGAAGTCGTGTCTGTGCTGCCCGCCCAGGGAGCCCCCACCCCCCAGGAGCCTGGCCGTGGCCCCCAGTCGCCTCCAGCTAAGTCTCAACGTCCTCCCCCAGCAGAGGCTTAGACCCCCACGTCGGCCTTGGTTTGGGGCTCCTCACATCACAGCCCACAAGAAGGCTGATGCAGGGGGCGCCCGGTGTGGGCGTGGGGCAGGGAGACGGTCACTGGATGGTCCACCCGTGTGCAGATTCTGGCTGCAGAAGCTGGGGGCCCCCCTTCATGGTGACCCGAGGACCTAGGACACGTCCCTCAGCGCGGTCCTCAGAAGGGTGGAGGTGGGGACGCGGGTCCGGGCTGCGATCTGCTAATGATTGCAAGGCTGCCCTGAGGGACGAGGGCTCATTTTTGTGGTGCCAGAGCGACCCCCGTGCGGAGAAGCCAGGAGGAGGAGCTGCCCGGCCGGCGGGCGGCGGGGCCTGGGGTGGGACCCCACGCAGGACCGTGCCCTTCCCGCCCGCAGGACCACGAGAAGTGGACCTCCACGGTGTGAAGGCCCCCTGGCCTGCGGTGCTCTGACAGCCACCGAGGATGTCAGGCTGAGGTGCCGGGTGGACGTGCGCTTCCTGTGAAGGGTCCGGGGAAGACAGCACTGACCTGCTGAAGCCCCGCTGAAGCCCCGCGGCCCCGGAGGACAAGCCCTGCAGGCTCGTGGCAGAGGCCTGCTTGACCCCGAGACCCCAGCTCGCCGGCTCTCGAGGGTCCCTGCCCTGTGCCGTCCCTTCCTGGTGCCCTTCCCACCAGAGGGGAGACAGTCGTCCCCCCCACTCGGGCTCTTTGGAGAACTAAATGTCCTTAACTTGAAGGCCGTGTCTTCAGAAGCGGCTTCTCCGCCCTCGTCCTCTTCAGCCTGGCACTCAGCCTGGGGCCCCCAAAGCAGTAGCATCACCAGCACAGGAGGCTGGGGATGCCCCAGACCTCCCGAATCAGAAGCTGTGTCCAAATAAGACCCCCGGGGGCCTGCGCACGTGTCAAGGTCGAGAATCGCTGGCCGGTGGCCAAATGGACAACCTGTCCCAGACTGTGGTCACCTGTCCACGGCGGGGGCAGCCATGAGTAAGCAGCCACTCCCACCCACGGAGCCACACCAGGCGTGTCCTCGGGCCCAAGGTCTTAGCGCAGCCCGAGGCTCCAGAAATCCCGGGGTCTGCGCTCTCTCACTCCGGTGACCTCCCGGCCTCTTTGACCATCACACGCGTTTGCCTAGGAACCTGTCGCGCCTGGCAGAAGGCGGGCCCGCGGGGGCCGGTGCACTGACCGCGCCCCACGCGGAACGCGGGAAGGGCGACTGTGCTGCCTCCGAGGCCCCTGCAGCTGCCCTGGGCCCCTCTTCTGGCGCTCTGCACCCGTCCCCCGCCTGCCCCCCCTCGACCCGAGGGGAAAGCAGGCCTGGCAGTGGGTGCAAGCCTGTCCCCGGCCCCAGCTGTGGAGCGGCTGAGCTCACGGGGAACCGGGCTGCGGCCTGAATGCGGCCCTTGTCTCCGGGCTCTTGTCAACAGCCTCCATAACCGCCCAGCGCCCTATTGACTCAAGATAAGTTCCGGGAGGCCCAGAGCAGCTCTGTCTGGCCCCGCATCCGCCGGCCAAGGCCGGGCCGGGCCAGCTGGGCTGGGCAGGGCCTGCAGGCCGGGACCCAGCTCAGCACACACCCTGCCCAGCCACGTGCTTCATCCTCACCCCGGGGCCCTCCCCGGGAGCCCTGCGGGCGGCCGCACTATCAGCTCCACTTGGCGTTGGCAGGAAGGACTGTCACGTGTCCCCACAGCTCTGCCCACAAACAGGTGCTGGAGGTGACATCATCGCTCATGGCAGGGATCACTGAGGCCTCCCGACTTCTATCAATATTTACGTTTCCAGCTCCGCGGAGGATCTAATCAGACTTCCGATGACACCTGCCGTGTTTCTGGCCCACTGTGTTCCTGGCTGGAGGGCCGCGGTAGGGCCCGGTCTGGGCTGGTTTGAGAGCTTATCCTCCTCGTCAGGGCCTGGGCAGCCGACGGGCAGGGCCTCTGGGGCACCAAGCGAGGGGACAGAGCTCGGTTAGGGGACGAGGCACGGGAGTGGTGCTCCTGGCTGGTGTCCGCTCCAGGCCCCGGGCCCCGGGGGGGAACAGAGGGCCTGTCCCCTCCATCGGGGTCCTCAGGCTGCAGCCAATCTCCCCAAACCTCTGCACTCATGCCAGATGAGCAGGCCCTACACTCAGAGGGTCATCTGAGAAAGAAAGGGGGTGGAGAAGGTCTTTCCAGAAAATTCTTTTGGGAAAAAGCCACTCTGCAGAGGGCAAGTATGGTACAAGGCGGGTGGGACCACCAGGCCTGGGCTGTGCTGCGGGGATGTGACAAGGTTCCCGCCTGCCTGCCTGCTCACCACCACTCCTGTACCTGGTTGGCTGCAGGCTCACTTACCTCTCTGCTCTGGGCACCTGCACCCTTAAAACAAAGCAGCAACAGAGGCACCTGCGAAACCGCCCTGGCAGCTTCTGGACGCAGACCCTCACACCCTCTGCTGCTTGGGGTCTGGGGAGAAGTAAGTCCCCTCTATGTGCTGTGACCGCCCCCCCCCCACAACCTGCCCCAGGGGGCCCCAGAGCCTCCGAGAGACTTCCCAGCAGCGTCTGGGGTTTTATTGACACGCCAGAGCAGGAGATAAACCCCACCTAATGTCAGAACAAATACTAGGCTGAAACCGGAGAGGCCCGGGAGAGATAAGGCAGGCATCCGCCCGGGGCTGTGAAGTGAGCAGGGGAGGGGGAGGCTGTGCCCCTAGCCACCCCCACCCCCACCCCCAGCCAGGAGGAGCTCTGAGGGGAGCCCCCACAGCCATTCCCGGTGGGTCCAGGGCGAGGCCTGGCTCCAGGGGCCCAGACAAACCCGCCCCTGCCCTCCTCATACTTGGGTCTGGCAAGGGGCACGCTTCCCAGGTGACCACACAGCTGATGCCCAGTGACGGGCGGTGGGCCCTCACCCGTTGGTGGCAGAGCTCTGGGTCTCTCGTGGGCGAGGGGCAAATGGAGACAGGTCAACCTGCCTCCGATTCCACACTCAGGAAACTGGACGGGGGTCGGGAGGGACCCCACCCCACATGCCCCAGTGCTGTGTCATAACGTTCATGGAGTATCTGGACAGGGGAGGAAGACGTTGCCTCCAAAACCCCATCCCCCTGGGGTGAAGCGGACAGAGCTGGGCCCGCGGAAGGGCATCTTGCAGAATCCCAGGAATTGTGCACCTTGGGTCGCCCCAGGGCCCCTGGCAGAGCGCCCCGCCTGAGCCCGAGGTGCCACGGCAGGTGCGAAGCAGAGCTGGGTGAAGCCTGCCAGGTTCCACGGGCAGATCTGGGGTCCAGTCCCCCCATCTCCAGTCTGGGCCCAAAGAAGCCAGGCGGTCAGAGAGGAACAGGCTAGGGTCCTTCCCTGGGAGAGCAGGGGGAGGGCCCAAGGTTGTCCAGGAGGTGGGAGAGGCCCCAGTGGAGGGGTGGGGACCGACAGGGGACCTCCTCCAACAAGGCTGGGAGTCTGCAACCCAGAGGCCCCAAGGGCAGGGGCAGGGGAGCCCTGGGGGCAGCCGACAGGGGGCCTGGGCCAGACCGACCCCACTGGGCTCCATCATTTCTCTACTGTATGTCAACTGAATTACTTTATTATAATATAATATAATAATTATATTTATGTCAACCAAGTGGTAATTTTAGATGAAATGGACAAATTTCTAGGGAGAAATGGCTCACCAGGCTGGCGCGGAGAAAGTTTGGGGAATGTTGATAAGGATTTGAACTCCCGTTCAGTCCCAGACAAGCCCTGAAGCCGGAGAGCAGGTCCCTCTGACCCCAGAGGCTTGACTTTTCCCCTAAAAAAGAGACATGTTCTAGCGAAGGAGGGAGAACTTAGCAGGCCCTGGACAGGGCCTGTACGTGTGTTGTGTATGTGTGCATGGATGTGCATGTAAACGTGCGTGCACGTGTGTGCGTGTGTGCCTGTGCACGTGTGTGGAAACGCGCGTGTGTGCGTGTGCACGTGTGAGAGCATTGTGTGAGCCTGTGTGCGCAGGCACGTGGGTGTGCACGCAGAGGGAAGATGTGTGGGCCTCAATGATATTTAAATATAAAAACGGTTACTATAACCTTGCCTTCATTGATTAATGTTCAACCAGAAAGTAGTTTCCAGAGCAAACTCTATTAATCTCACATAATTAATCCTGGCTCAATTGTCCAACCCTGATACCAGTTTCCAATTCTCTGTCTTGCATTTCACTGAAATTATATTCATAACAATCATCTCTCTTCCAGTTCAGTTTCGCAGTAAAATGATGATTTACTCACTGTTACTTGTTCACACCCATTTTCGTCTTTATGGCACCTCGTACTGGGTCTTTGGGGGGCAGGAGACAGACCCCGTGTAAGTCTCCCCAGGGGACCAAGCGCTATGTCGCCCCTTCTCACCCACTCCCCCACCTTTGCAGACACAACGTCCACTTGTCCTGGGTCGAAGTTTGCACCAAAAGCACAATGTACCACGGAGATGTCTACTGTCCTTGCTTTCTAAAAGATGCTACGAAGGAGTGATCATTTCTGGGGGTTTTTTTACCCCTTGCTGTCTGGTCTTGTTTTTGTTTTTACAGCCAACCCAGGAGAAAGTTGTGACCAGTGAGCAGTGCTATGTGAGTGGGGACAGGGGTGCAGGGGAGAGGGGGGCAGAGAGGGGTAGGGGACAGACGTCACTGAAGGGGAGACGGACATGGGGCCTCCCACTCCCACGGTGGGTCTGCAAGTTTTCTGTGTCCAATGCCAACGTCACTGTTGGCCGCCGTGCTGCCTGGAGACGACCTCATGGAACCAGAGGGCTTGGGGTGCAGGACCCCGACACCAGGGTAAGTCACTCGTGCCCACTAGCTGCCCTGCGCCCAGAGCCCCACAGGGGCTTATAGAGGGGTGGCGGCTCAGACCCCCTCAGCCTCTGCCCTCTGCGTTGTCCGGAGCGAATCCTGCCTGTTCTGCGCCCAGGCCCCTCCAACGTTGGGGCACCACACGTCCTCAGGCATCAGATGCAGAAATGTTTGGAAACTGCAAACCCAAGTTTTCACTGTTACGTCCCCTGCGGGACTCAGCCAAGAACAGAGCTTTAGTGGAAGGTCTCGAGGAGGGCCCTCCGTGGCTTCTCCGAGACCATCGGACCACGTGGCCTGGGAGCCACGGACGTCTCGTCCCCCCTCCTTCCTGCACCTGGCTAGGTAGGGGCTGCTGATTCCTCCTGGGCCCGTGGCTCCTCGGGATGACCTGGGGGGCTCAGATGGGGAGCTAATGCCACCCCATGTCTACCACCTCCAAGAGCTCTGGTCACGGTCCGAGCCAGCCCCACGTAGGAGGGGGCAGGACGGAGACCCTCGGAGGCCTCCAGCCTCGGGCACCTGGCACTGCACCCCTGTGCCGTCAGCACTCTGCGCGCCTGTTTCAACTTAACCTGAATTAATTACAGGAGGGAAGGCTTCCTCCCAACCTCTCTCCCCTTTATTTGCTTGCAAACAGCTCAGCGGCCTGTGGTGAGAGCCCTCAAAGGTCCCTGGAAGGGGGCTGAGGGGCGGGGAGCTGGCCTGCTGGTCCTCAGAAGGCCGGGTGTGCTCCTGGTACCCACCCGGCCCTGGCGGGCGGGCCTCCCTCCGCTGTGCCAACTTCCAAGTCCCCTCCTGGGTGCAGCAACTCAGGTCGTTGAACCAATCGGCAAAGGATCACAGAACCAGCGTCCGGGGGACCCCCGACTACCCCTGCGGTGCGGGGTGAGGGAGTGCCCTTTAGACCCCTAGGCTGTGGACTTGGCCCTGAGCTGGTCCCTGAGATGATGGGTGGGCTGCAGGCACAGCGGGATGGAGGGGCTTGGAGCACAGCCCCAGGACAGAAGGGTCCCGGGGTTGGGGGCACTTGCTTCTGAGGCCACGCAGGGTCAGGGTCCCCAGGACTAGAGGAAAGTAGAGAAGGAAGTAGCTCAGGGAGGTCATTCCTCTGCCCTCTGTTCTTCGCCCTTTGCCCTCTGCCCCGTACCCTCTGTTCCCTGCTTCCTGTTCTCTGTTCTCTGTGCCGCTGCTGGTCGTGGCCCTGTTTCCAAGGAATCTGGGAGAGTCTGAATTGCACAAAGACAAACAGGGACAGAGGAGGGAGCCAGGGGGCATCTGGCTGATGGTCCAGATGCTCATGATTCAGGACCGCAGGCCCAGCGCCCACAGGGAAAGCCCTCAGGACAAGCAGCAGACACTGACAAGCTCCCGGACATTCTTCCCAGGCCGATACAAGTTGCCAGGGAACAGATGCCAGGAAGGAGTGTAATGTGCATTCGGTCACCACAGGATGTACTTCTCTGATGTGCCCGAGACTGGCACAGTGCCTCGGGCTCACCAGACCCCTGCGGGCCCACAGAAGGGTGACTGGGGGCATGCGGGGCAGCCTGGGTACTGGGGACGAAGGCCTGGGGGAGGGGGGGGGTCCCTGCCCTTTCACTTGAGCAGGATGGCTTCCTGCGAGTCCCACGTCATCTTGGCTGGGCGGTGGAGGCCACACAGCGCCCATCTCAGTGGCTCACAGGAGATGGCCCAGGTAAGATCATTGGTTTGCACACGGTACATACCTGATAAATGGACGTCTTGATCGGGGTTTCCATGTTTAGAAAGCATGACCACATATTGCACACATGCCTCTGGGTGTGCAGGGAAGTCTGGCCGAGAAAAGTCTTGAGCTCTCCCCACTTGTCTCTGGACGAGAGCTGGTTCTGCAGGTCTGTAAGATGCTCCAGAGAGAGAGGCCCTGCTCCTCCTGGCACAGCCACCACCTGCTCCCCTTCAGGGTCATCCTGGGTCCTTGGGCACCAGCTGTTCTGAGCCTCACTTTGCAGCTCTGTTCTGGAGCCCAAGGCAAAGCCATGTGGGTCTCAGACCCCTCATGGCTCCTGAGGCTTCTTCTGTAGTTCAGGTCCTCTCCAGGGTGGTGATCAGACCTGGACCCAGGTCACTGCCATCATCATCACCATCATCATCACCATCACCATCAGCCCCATTTCACCAGCACCATCACCATTACCACCATCACCATCAGCATCACCATCATCACCACCAACATCATCACCATCACCATCATCACCATCACCATCATCATCACCATCAACATCACCATCATCACCATCACCATCACCATCACCATCATCACCATTTCACCAGCACCATCACCACCATCACCATCAGCATCACCATCATCATCACCACCACCATCATCACCACCAACATCATCACCATCAACATCACCATCATCACCATCACCATTTCACCAGCACCATCATCATTACCATGATGGGGGTCGCTGACCAGAGCAGCTCCCGGAGCACTGGCTCGACAACACTTCTGGCCTATCCTGATCCTTGGCCAGGTGGCTAGGGAAGCCAGGCATGGCCTTCGGTGCATCCTGGAGGCTTGCCCACATAGATGGAGGCTGGGGTGGGCCAGCGGCTGTGAGCACTGAGCCCCCTCCCAGAGGTGCGGTCGGGCTGGTGGCTGTCTTTGACCCCAGAAGGCTGAGGGAAGACAGGTGCACGGGCACCTAGAGAGGCTGACAGGGGCCTCCTTTGTTCTGCTGCACCTCCTGAGGGAGAGGGGAGAGGCCCATGGCCATGCTCGAGACCTGCAACTTTGCGGAAAACCAAACAGTCTAACCGGCAGGTGGAGGACATTCTTCCAAATACAATTCCATCCCTTTCTAACCACTGATACCCCTGGCTTGGCCAGAAGTTCAGGTCAGGTGCTGTTTACGCCCCTGCTTGTCCCGCATGGGCCCCACCTGCCTGGACCCCAGCTGCCCTGGGTTTTGGAGGGCTTCTCCAGCCAATCATGTGCCCATTGCCACAGCTCCAGGGACATCCCGTGCAGAGCAGTCCCCCTACCCCCATCGGAAAGTGTCAACAACCCAGCCCCGCTCCAGGCAGAGCCATTCTAGAGACACCGCTTCTCCTGCACTTTCCCCGGAGGGAAGGACGCTTGAGTCCCCTCCAGGCCCATTTACCTGCTTCTGGGAAGAAGGAGTGCCTTAGGAACAAAGGCCTTCCTGTGGGACCCCGAGGCTGAAAGAAAGAAAACTTCACCAAGATGGTTTGGGCAGGGTGCACCGGTAACTCCCTTTCTCCCTCTGCATAAAAACGTTCCTCAAGAAGGTTTTTGTGATAACAAGACCCCCAGGGGGCCCCCAATGATCCCAGCTGCCTGTCACTTGCCCCTGTATGTGGCCAGTCCCACCGTGAACGTGAGGAGGTGACAGGGTGTGACCCACGGCAGGCCCGTTGATCTCTGTGGAAGCAGCTCTTCCAAGAGGACTAGCGTCCCAGCCCCGCGACGGAGCCGCCTGGGAAGGTCACGCTTCTTGAACACAACCCAAGCCAGACAGCCCAGCATCAAATTCCTGATCCACAGAGGCCACGAGACAGGGATGTGGTCACTGTCCTCATAAGCCACCAAGTTTTGGGGTGACCTGTTACCTCTACACATAATCAACACACTTTCCAGCATTTCTGGAGCTTGGATTGTGGAACTTCGTCAGGGGCGGTGCAGGGACAATAAGGGGCCTCGAGGACCAACCAGGACCCTGGTCTGAGAGCCCCTTCCTGTCACTCAGGCTGAGTAGCACCACAGACCCTCACGTTCTGGCAGGTGGACGTTCCAGATCAAGATCCTGCGGGATGTTTCTGGTGAGGCCTCTATTCCAGCCTGGCAGAGGCCACATCCCTGCGGTGGGCTCACGGCCTTCCCCGGGAGAGGAGGAGAGAGCTCTCCCCCTCTTCCCATGAGGACACTGTCCTATGGCATCAGGGACCCGCCCATCTGACCCCATCTACCCTTAATTACCTCCTAAAGCCCCATCCCCAGACGCAGTCACGCTGGGGGTATGGCTGCAGCCCATGAACCGGGGGACACATAATTCTGTCCATAGCAAGCTCTGAGAGGAGACAGGGTCCTTTCCTTCTGAACCCTGCCCCTTGGGAGCCCATCTCCAGATGCCAGCCCTGGGCACCAAGAGGTCAGGCCCAGGGGCGCCTGGGTGGCTCAGTCGGTTGAGCATCCGGCTACGGCTCAGGTCATGATCTCACGGTTTGTGAGTTCGAGCCCCGCGTCGGGCTCTGTGCTGACAGCTCAGAGCCTGGAGCCTGTTCGGATTCCGTGTCTCCCTCTTTCTCTCTCTCTGCTCCTCCCCGCTCATGCTCTGTCTCTCTCTCTCGCTCTCAAAAATAAATATTTTAAAAAATTAAAAAAAAAAAAAAAAAAGAGGTCAGGCCCGGCCCAGCCCTGGGCCCTGGGTTCTTCAACGTTTCTGCTCCTGAGGCGGCTCCCCTCATGGTGGCCCACCCCTCCCGGTAAGCCTGTGTGTTTAGGGAAGGGGAAACTCGGGTGTCGGCCTCCAACCACATCCCAAGGGGCCTACGAGGTCCTGTGTTGCACCTCCCATCTGGACCGTCGATCCCAACCTGCCCCACCTGTGGGGGAGAGAGAGGGTGAACGTCAGGGGCTGGTGTCAGAGGCTCTTGGCCTCAGAGGGGCTCAGGGACAGAGTCGGGGGAAACCGAGGCCCAGGAGACCGTGGGATCTGCCGAGCCTGCCCAGTAGCCCAGCGCCGGACCACCTCCTTCCAAAACACTGTCTTCTCAAAGATGCTTGGAAGCTATTTCTTCTCTGAAAATTAAACAAACACTTTGATCTCACGGGTAGAACGTCAGAAAGCATCTGCACACACAGCTGACCCCAGGCTGCCCCCCGCCCCCGAGACCCCTGGCTAGCCACGCACAGGTTTCCGGGTCTTGGTCCGGCCTTGGTCCGGGACCGGAGGGTGCCCTGCAGACACGGGGCGGCCAGCAGAGCCCAAGACCCCAGGCAGGGGGTGCTCCTCCTTCCCCAGAGGCCCCGGGGAGGTGCCCAGGACGGGTGTGGGCACTCGGGGTGGCCAGGCCACTTCCTGGAGGGTTTGCTTACTCTGCAGGGCCCAGCCGGGCACCCCAGCTCCTCCGGCGACGTATTTACTCAGACCCTGACCACTTGCGAACGGGATCTGAGGTGGGCGGCTGGCCTGTGTGTGCAGCAGCCAAAGTCAATGGAAAACGCTCTCGGGGGAGGAAGGGAGGGATGCGGGACGTTTGACCTTCGGAGACAGGGCTCCGGCTGCTGTTGGCCACGGCCAGCACCGGAAGCAGGTGCACCCGCCTGGGGGGGGGTGGGGCACAGGGGAACAAGAAGGTGGCAGCCTGATCCCAGCCCCGAGGAGAACCTATTCCACTCCGTCTCGAAGTTTATCTCTCCCCTCTCGCTCTCTGCCCTGAGTCGCGTGAGGTCACTGCCTTGCTTCCTATACAGTCTGATCATGCACTAGTCAGTCTAACAAACAAGGTCACGCTTCCCACGGTGTGTGGCCGGCCCCTCCCCTCCGCTGAGAGAGCCTTCCTGCTGCCGGTGGTGACCGCGCTGTGTGAATTCGCACACGTCCTTCCCGCCGCTGGGGGTGCACATCTGGGTCGCGTCCAGCTTTCTGCTCTGTAAATCACACTGCCTCGAACATTCCCACAAAGCCCCCAAGTCCACCGCACAAGACGTCCCCCGAGACAGACAGCTGAGCGGGGAGCCTTCCCCGACACTGGCGCCAAGGGCCCCAACCCGGAGGCGTGAGGGTCCTGTGGCCTCGCCAGCCCTTGGTATGGTCAGACTTTTTAAACTTTTGCCAACCTGCTGGATGAGTAACGGTCTCTCATTGTGATTCTCACTGGCTTTTCCTGGTTACTAATGAGGTTTGATCCTATCTGGGCTTCCTCTTTGGTGAAATCACTGGCCCGTTTTTAGTTTGGTGCTTTGTCCCCTTGATGCCTTATAAAGTTTGTTTTTCATGTGCTGGACCTTCCGTTTTTCGGTGTGGGTAGGGCAGACCTCCTCCTACCTCAAGGTTTGTCCCTTGTCTCCTTTTATGGTGCCTTTTTATGAAACAGAATTTCTTAATCTTAATTTGTATCAATCTTTGCCTTTATGACGATTATTTTGTGAATTGTGGAAGAAGTCTGTACAGGGTGCCAATTATGAAGATGTCCCCCATATTCTGTCCTAAAACCGCTATAGTCTCGACATGTAGCGTTCAATCTGCCCAGGCGTGTGTGTGTGTGTCACAGTCGTGTGAACCAGAGGCACACGTCTCACTTCTTGTGTGTGGATACCCAACCGTCCCAGAGCCATCTGCCGAAAACCCATCCTCCCCACCCGTGCCTCCTGCTCAGCATTAGGAATCATGTCTGCTCGGGAGCCCCGCCTCCCTCGCGTGACGCCCACTCCAGCCACGATGACGATGACGCTCGCTGCTGGAGAAGCTCCTTCCTCCCCACTGGGATGGGTGCGACTGTTCTCTCCACTTCTCACGTGTACGTGTCTTTAGGTTTGAGGTGGGCTCCGTGCAGACCGCACCGGCCGGTCTTGTCTTCAGATCCACCCTGACGATCTTTCTTTCGCCGGAGCCCGTGGACCGCTGACGTCCCAAGCGGTGGCTGGTACACAGATGGGTTAATATCCACCAGATTCGGCGGTTTTCGGTTTGTCACCCTTGTCCTCTGTTCCTGGCTTTGTCTTCCACGCCTTTTCTCCGTTTTGCAATTTTATTTTATTTTATTTTTATTTTTTTTTTCTTTTTTCAACGTTTTATTTATTTTTGGGACAGAGAGAGACAGAGCATGAACGGGGGAGGGGCAGAGAGAGAGGGAGACACAGAATCGGAAACAGGCTCCAGGCTCTGAGCTGTCAGCACAGAGCCCGACGCGGGGCTCGAACTCACAGACCGTGAGCTCATGACCTGAGCCGAAGTCGGACGCTTAACTGACTGAGCCACCCAGGCGCCCCTCTTTTTTATTATTTTTATCGGTTGCCCCAGAGTTTGCAACATACGTTCACTGCTAATGCAAGTTCACCTTCAAATATCCCCACCCTGCCCCACAGGCTGGGTGCGGGGGCCCCATCGTAACAGGCGACCCTGCTTTCTCCACCGGTTCCTGTCTTACACCTACCATTCCGTCCTCTCATACGTGGAATATACACGTAAGACACACACAGAAGACACACGTGTAGGATACGTGCGTGAGCACACATAACTGAACACGTTGTTACTATTCTTATTTTCAACAAACCGATACATGCTGGATCAGTGCAGAATAAGGAAAAAGAAGTTTTATCAGAAGTCACACAAGGGAGGGGCGCCTGGATGGCTCAGTTGGTTGAGCGGCCGACTTTGGCTCAGGTCATGATCTCTCAGTCTGTGAGTTCGAGCCCCGCGTCGGGCTCTGTGCTGACAGCTCAGAGCCTGGAGCCTGTTTCGGATTCTGTGTCTCCCTCTCTCTGACCCTCCCCCGTTCATGCTCTGTGTCTCTCTCTGTCTCAAAAATAAATAAACGTTAAAAAAAAAAAAAATTAAAAAAAAAAGAAGTCACACAAGGGAATCATTTCACCAGTCTGATGCTTCCCCAGCAAATATCCTCCTCCCTTTTGTCATCGCTCCAAGCACTCGACCGCTGCTGTATTTATTTTTTCCACCAGCCTTCGCCTGTCCTCGGCTCCTTCTCTTGGCAAAAGGCCCGTTCCTGACCTCTGACACTCCACTTGGGGGGATCTCAGCACTTTTCATCATTAAATCACCTGTGTCGTCACATAATTGAAATGTTAACCCCTCACTGTAGTTGTTGCAAATCCGCATGCCCATGTAATTAGCCTTTTACCTTGGCCACGGGTGTTTGGCACACAAAAGCTTCGAATTTCCTTTTAGATAAATGTTTATCTGGATCTTCACACGCGAAGATGTGCGGTGCTCTCCTGCTCACCGGCCGAGCAGACTCGGCATCCGTGGCCGTGGACTGCCCGACCTGGCTGCCAAGATCAGGCCGCAGCCATCCCGGCGTTTTCCTGAGTTGCCGGCCCCACCCCAGCCTGCCACGGTGGGGAGCGGGTCTCACCCCGAGCATCACAATCGCCTTCGGGCTTGTTAAAGCCTAGAAATTCACATTCCTCGTGGGTTCCGGGGCTGCTGCTGCCGTGGGGCCAGGGACAGCGTTGCCGTCCCGAGATGAGACCTGACAAGGACTCACCCGTGAACCAGAAGGGCCTCGGGGAAGGAGGAAAGGGTTCAGGCCGAGAGGGGAGGGTGGGGACGCTGCACAGGCCGGGGCAGGAAAGGCCCAGAGGGAGAGCGTGTGCAGGGGGCAAAGGCCGGAAGCTCTGGGTACTGGTCCACGGGCTGAGCGGCCCTGATGCCCGGAGGGAGGGGGAGCCCCGGACCAGCCCTGGAGCCTGGCTGTGCTCTGGCAGACGGGCAGTGGGAGTCTCACCGGCTACCACCATCACCGCATCCTCAGTGAGACACGGGGAGGCCTGTGGCTTCCCGTCTCTCAGATGGTGGGAGGGAGGGGACTGAAAAGCCAATCCCTCCCCAGCTGAACCCAGCCCCAGCCTACCCAGAGGGTGCCAACCTCCTCACTGGTCAGCTTTGCTCCCCAGATGAGCTCCCTGAGGAGCTGAGGGTCTTGTGAGGATAAAATCAGTCCCAGTTCACCAGCCTCCCGGGCAGGTCCAACAGCCTACAGACACGAGAAATCCTCTGTGGGAAGGTTGTTAGGCACACCACGGGCCTCAGGGGAAAGGCTGCTTTGCAAACTGACAAACTGACCAGGCCGGGGAACAGAAGCCCAGCGAGGGAGGGGCTGCCCGAGGCATGGGGTAGGCGCCACGAATCTGAACTAGGGCTGAGAAGGCCCCACCTGCTGCAGAGGGAAGGTCATGGGGGAGCACGCACCCCATCCGGAGAGGCTACGTGTCCCGTGGCCTCAGGGCTCAGAGTGGGGTCTCTCCGGCTTGGCCTAAAGCCCACCAAGCCATCACAAGAGTGGGGACCTGAGGCCCAGCTGGGTCTGCTGAATCAGAACCCTGGTGTCTGGGAAGTGCCCCTAGGGTCCCACAGAGTGTTCTATGGGCACCCGGTTTGAGAACGGGTCCCGTAGTGGTCCCATTTCTCCGTGTGCCTTCCAGACCTTGGTCCGGTCCACCAGCTGGCACTCGACACCACCAAGGGAGTGGGAAGAAAAGGACAGATCTGTGTCTCAGCTGCAGGGATGTGGTGACCCACACGGTCACCACAACTGGCAGCCTCCCCCTGGGGTCCAAGCACGTGTCCCAAACCTGTGGCTCCCCGCAGAAACTCCCCCCAAAACTCCATTTTGGTCCTGGGACAAATGTCCTGAATTCCACCCGGCAGCTAAGTGACAGGTTGTTTTATTCAGTTGGGACACTATTTCTGAATCCACAGGCACTGCTCCCCTTACAAACCCTGAACCCAGATTCACGCCCCCCCCAGGGAGGACCCCAAGAGTCCCCCAGATCCACCCCCACCGTTTGGCGACACCCAGTTCTCCCCCAGACACTCGGGTCTGTGGGTCGGAAACGTGTTATTGGCCCAAACCTGTGGAGCCTTAAGTGGGGACTCGAATGGCAGAGGGGCCTGGGAGCAGGCGGCTTGGGCGGGAGGGAGGACGGCAGGACATTCCTGGACAAGAGGAGACACGGGCTGCAGCCGCAAGGAAGCCGCTCTTGCCGAATCCCGGATGCGGCTCGGGGCACATGTCTGGTCTTGCGGGGACAGGCGGCCCCCACTGGTGCTGACAGCCCAGCCCCTGGGGTGGCCTCTCCAGGCTGCAGGTGGCCTATCAGCGGTGGGAGATCAGCCCTGGGGCCGGGAGATTGATCGCATTCCTGGGGACCCAGCCCGCACCCGCGTGCCAGTCCCCGGAGCAGAAACCCTGCGCCCCAGTCGGCGGCGTCCGTGGCCCTGCGGGCTGGTGGCGAGGTGAGCCCAGCGGCCGGCCTCGCTTGGCCAGAGGGAGATAAGACACCTACACAAACAAGGACACAAAGCCGGCTCTCACGGCCGCGCCAGCTGCGCACCAAGCCCTCGGCGGGCACTTTATGGCGCATTATCTCTTCTGTGCCCCACAATAGCCCTGCCAGGTGGGAATTCTGCTCCCATTAAACAGATAAGGAGACAGGGTTCCGAGAGGCAAGGGGGTGGCCAAGGTCACCCAGGTTATAAAGCTGCTGGGCCTGGATGCAGCCCAGGCCCACCTGGACACCAAGCCCACCCCCCTTTAATGGAACATGTCATAAATAGACTCTTTGTTTTCGAGAAAACGTTTTGAAAAGGAATGTTGGTTCCAGGGAGGAAGCAGGGGCAGGACACAAACTGTGGCTTCTCCCTTTGTCACCCACATTCACACACACGGGGGGGGGGGGAGAGCCCCCTCCTCCCTCTCTCTCTCTCTCTCTCTCTCACACACACACACACACACACACACACACACACACACGGTTGGGGGGGGGCAGGGGGAGATGGACATTTGTCCCAGGACCAAAATGGAGTTTTGGGGGAATTTCTGCAGGGAGCCCATGGCTGGCTGGGGCCACAGCCCAGAGGAAGGTGGAAATGGGGGGCTGACACTAGGGGGAGGCTGCATAAAGGACCCAGGGGGAGCCAGGGGTGGTGGCACCAGGTGTCTGGAGCCATGGGGGTGACGAGGGCAGGAGAGCAGGTGGAGGGACCCTGCGTGAGCACCCCCCACTCTGCATCCCCATGACTTCCCCCCACCGACCCAGCAGGATTCGGGGGGTTTACTCAGAGACCCCCGGTCTGGGATGCCAGGAGGCCTCAGGATGAAGGGGAGATTCTGCGGGTGGGTGTGTGAGGGGGGAGTCTTCCGGAAAAGTGACCCCCAGGGAGGATGCGGCCTGAGGGTTTCCTGGTGAAATGGCCTGGCCTGATCAACCCACGGAGGCTCGCAGCACAGTCACCCAGCTGTAGCAGGAAACAGGTTGTGTGAAACACAGACCCAAACAGACACAGAGAGAACCCGCCTGCCGGGCGAGACCAGGGTGTGGGGTGGGGGAGATGCTCATCAAAGGAGAGGGCAGCACAGATACCCTCCGTGCATCCAGCAGCGGGGTCGAAGCTGCAACACAGCACTGGGCTCTTTGAAGGAAGCCCAGAGAACAAAGACAAGCTCTTAGAAATAAAAAATTCAATAGTAAACCAGATCAGGGGACGCCTGGTGGCTCAGTCGGTTAAGTGTCTGACTCTTGATCTCAGCTCAGGCATTGATCTCAGGGTCATGAGTTCAAACCCCAGGTTGGGCTCCACGCTGGGCATGAAGCCTACTAAAAAAAAAAAAAAAAAAAATATCTGCACAACGAGGTTGAAGAAATCTTCCAGAAAGCAAAGCCAAAGGACAAAGTGACAGAAAACTAGAGAAAAGAGAGTTTTTAGCCTGTGGGTGACCAGGTTGGTGGCTCGACACCCTAATAGGACTTTTAAAAAGGGAATAGAGAACACGGAGGGAAGGAAATCGTTGAAGAAACAATTCAGAAACTTCCAGGCCTGCTGGCTGGGGACAGCAGGATGCCCCAGGGCAGCAGTCACAGCTGGACCCAGAGCTGGGAAAAGACGGCCTGGGACCCAGTCCTGTCACAGGAGGGCTAAGGAAGCAGCTTCGGGCTTTCCCACAACACGGTGGGGCGGGGGTGGGGCGCTGCAAGTCAAATGAAGTATCCAGAATTTTGAAGGAAATCACGTCCCCTGGGATTTGATAGCCAGACTGTCACTGGCGAGTGATGCGACGGGGGACGCGTATCAGGCACCTACCCTCCGTGCGGTGCGATCACACGCACCGCAAAGTGCAGGCTTTGCACAAACGAGCCGATGCGATGAAGGTTCTGTTCCGTGTGGCACTCCTTCCTTTCCCACGACCTGCTTAGCCCCCTGTCGGTGAGCTGTTAATCTGTGTCGTATTTCTCACCGTCACCGGAACAGCGATTGCCTGGCACACTTGGGGTGTGGCACACGCTTAGGGTGCCGAAACACCCACAGACAGCATGAGGGTGGACAGGCACGGCCCTCCGGGATGGTGGAACCAACCCAGCCCCGTGTTGGTGGGAGAAGCCCACTTATCTGCACCCTTGCCCACGCACCAGGAGGGAGGTGGATCTGGGGACATGGCCGGCGACCCCCACTCGTCCTTTTCGGAAGACCCCAGCCGGGCCACAGAGGCTTGGAGGCCCTGAGGTCGGTGAGGGAGGAGCCCGCCCACGAGACCCTTGCCGACCAGGCAGATGAGCTGAACCATCTCTTGGGCTGGGCCTGGGAGCAGGTGGCCCCTGGGGTGGTTCTGCCAGAAATGAGCCCTGAGCTGTCGCTGGGGACACGAGGGGACGGCTGGGCCCGCCTGTCGGCCCAACCCAGCCCCGAGACTCACAGGCCTGTGGGTGCAGGTCCATCCGCCTCTCTTCTTGGCGGCCCTCTCCCAACCTGCCTCCGGTTCCTCCTCGGCCGGGGGCTTGGCGGGGGGCCCAGAGAGACCACCAATGCTACTTGTCCTGGAAGCTGTCCTCAGCTCAGCAGACCAGCGCCCCGCCCCCACCAGCTCTGCAACGGTTCACCCAAATAATAAAAACAGGCGACGATGCAGCTTTGATCCCGTAGCAGCATCTCCAAGGGCTGTGAACGTCCCACCCCGGCCCGACCACCCTTTCACGTGCAGCCAAGAGGCTCAAAGGGGAGAAAACGTTCCCAAAGCAAACACCCTTTGCCAGGGCAAACTTTGCAGTAAAAACAGAAGAGGAAATTCCTAATCTGCCGCCTCATGGGTGACCAGCGGTCCTGCGGCAGGACAGCCACGGCCGCGAGCCCTGTGCCTCCAGCTGAGGCGTCCCCGCCAGGCTTTGTTGTGGGGACCGCAAACTCGCGGGCTTGCCCGCGTCTTTGATCTGCATTTGGCACCGTGAAAACTCCGTTGGCCTGTCCGGGCCTCAGACCCCGGGGGCCTCTGTCCCCCACAACACCGTTTCCCCAGACTCTGCAACTGTGCGTGCAGGCAAGCCTGGACACGGGGGCCAGAGAGGCCCCGATGTCACCTGCGGCGGCAGCCAGGGCATGTCCGGGGGAAGGAGGAGGTCAAATTCCTGGGCCGCCCGGCTGCCCCCCTCGCTGCGTCTTCGTGGCTGAGGTGCGTCTCACCTTCAGCTCCCGAGGAAGCACTCTGCTTGTGTCCCCAAGCGCAGCAATTGTGAATATACTTTCCAAAACCTATATATACCAAGAAATAGTTCCAGCCGGGTTTTCCCGACGCTTGAGGGCCCTGGGCTCTGTGACGGGTGGATGCCAGACGCAGGAACGGTGGCACGAGCGAGACAGCGGATGCGGGAACGGGACACTTTCCCGGGGCACCTCTGCTGGGGTCTCGGGGCCCGGAGCACCTTCTTTCTCCACGAAGGCCTGGCTCCGGGCTGCTCGCTCAGGGGCTCTGCCTCCTCCTGGGATGGGGCAGCTCCGGGGCCTCCACAATGACCCTCCTGTCTCAGGAAGCCAGGACTCTGTTCCGAGTCTCCCTTCAGGTCACGGCTCCCTCACACTCACATTTCCGCTGAATCTGTACGGTTCCTACAACTTCCCACCTGCTCTCACGTTGGGCTGTTTGATGATGCTTTCCTGGCCACTTGAGACCAGAAGGATCTCAGGTCTCTTGATGATCATTCACTCATTCTCACACCCATTCATTCACTCGTCCACACCTGCCTCAAAGGACGTCTGCACCAGCTGCTGAGGACCCACAGGCAGAAAGAGACATGGTTCTGCTGTGGGACTCGTGCTCTGCTGCACCAGGAAGGCATGGAAACAAATGACCCCGACTCGGGCTTCAGGCTTCTGTTTTAGCCCCGACCCCCACATGCTAAGGCTGGCCGGAGGGGCAGGTGGGGACCGAGCCTTCGCTGTGGGGGGCCCTGGATGTACAGTGATGGGGCTGGGACACGGATCCAGCTGCAGTGACAGTCTCGTCTGGCCTCCAGATTCTGTCACGCCGACCAGAGATGTTCACTTCAGGGAGACAAGGCCCGTCTGCCTTATGCCTGCTGGAATGCACAAGTGATGGGTGAGTAAATAGGGTGCGTGGGAAGGGTGTGGGGACCCTGCCACACTTGACTCACCAAGCCCGCCCTCCATACAGCTCATCATCAGATGGGCCCACGGCAGCCCCTCCTGGCTCCCTCCGGCTGGAAGAGACTGGGGTACGGCTGCAGGGCAAGCCCAGGGGTACGGAGCTTACAGGGAGGCCCACAGGGAGGGCCATAGGGACAGGGACCCCGCAGACGGACCCCACCGGAGTCTGCACTAACAGATGCTGCCCTCCCCAAAGTCTCCAACCAGGATGCTGTCCTCCCAAAAGTCTCCCGGTGGCCTGGGAGAGCAGCCCAGCTCTCACCGAACGGCCTCCAGCAGGAAGCTTGACTGTGCCGTCCCTCTGCCCGGCAGCTGGGTGACCCTCGGGGGGCCCTCGACTGCACTGGCCCTGAGTGTCCAAACCCCAAGGTCCGTTTCCATTTGAAGGTGGTGGGTTCCAGCCCTCTGATTGGTGAGGTCAGAGCTCAGAAAGCGATAACCCTGAGGTACGTGAGACCAGGCCGGGGTGAGTCCTCGAAGTGAGCCCTGCATGGAGCCTGGCAGGGGGCATCAGCACTTGCCTGTTTTACGGATGGAGAAAACGAGGACAGCCCGGCAGGACACGAGGGAGGCACCAGGGCAAGCAACCCCTGAAAAGTATGTAAAGCTAAAAGAGTGAAGATAATGGGACGTCTCGGGCTAAGATGTGAACGTTCACTTGAAGGTCATGGAGGCTTTCGGCGCCCAATGGCATGACTCGCTGCCGGGGCCATGGAAAAACCGCGGCCGAGCAGAGAGCCAGAGGCCGTGTGAGGAGCAGGTCCCGGGCCTTGGAACTCTGGGAGGGCCCAGCCCGGGGGGGAGAGCAGAGGTGGTCTCTCGGGTGTGGGGGCCCGACAGGGAGGGGGCAGACCAGCACCCCCCAAGAGTCATCACGTGAGGGGCCAGCAGGGGTGGTTCTGACTCCTATCGCCTCCCTCTCCTGGGCCCACACCCTCCCCCTGCTCCCCGCTGCCTGCTGATGTGAGTCCGAAGGTCTCCGCAGGAGCCTGGCAGGATGGTGAGGACCTCACTGGGCAGAGGGAAGGGTGGCCCGCGGGCATGGGGACCGTGGAGCACAGACCCGGGGGAGGGAACGTGGAGTCACAAGTGGTAGGAGATGAAGCACAATTTGCAGAGGGTGGTGGGGACCCCAGAGGCTGGGGGGAAGACAGCCCCCAAGAGGAGCTGCAGGGTCTAGAAAGCCCTCAGGCATGGTGGGGGGGGGCGGTGCCCTGCAGGCTGCTGGCAGGCAGGCTCTGCCCTGGCTGGTGGCTGTCGGCTTCTCGAGAAGGAAGTTTTCTTCTTCTCCAGCTGGAAAGGAAAGGCAAGAGAGGCAGGTGGGCGGCAGCTTCGGGGCAGGGAGGCGTGGGGAGGGGCCCTGTGGGCTGGGCTCAGGCATCCTGAAGGAAGGAAGGAGGGCTGCAGGCAGGCGGCCGCTTGTTGGAGTTGAGGGCGGCTGTACGGCCCAGGTTGGGACACGCCAGCCACAGCGGCCTCTGCCACCACCTCCCACTCACAGCACCCCCCCCCCCCGCCCCTCCTGACACGTCCTGGGAATCCCTGGCTCCACATCTGCTCTCCACTGTCTCACTGCTGCAGGTTGGGGGAGGGGGGGCACGGGAGAAGGGGTCCTTATAGTGTCATGTCTGCTCTGTGCCAGCCCAGTGCTTGAGGTGTGGGAACGGAGGGACACATCTTCTGCTTGGAGGGCCTGGGACACAAGGTCCGGCCCCAGGCAACAATGCAACAGCGGAAGGAGATGGGGTTGGTGCCAACTCTCCCAGCAAGAGTGAACGGTGCATAGAGCCTGTGAAGACCTGTGTAAACATTGTCAAATCCCTTCCCCTTTCTGAGCCTCAGCTTCCTTGCCTGAGCAATGGGTCAATAGCCTGTTATAAGGATCATCTCATCAGCAATAGTAGACTTAGGTGCTTCCTAGGGGCTGTATAAATGGATGGGTGGGTGGATGGATGGATGGCTGGATGGACGGACGGATGGATGGATGGATGGATGGATGGATGGACGGAAGTGTCGGTGGATGGATGGACGGATGGATGGATGGACGGACGGACGGACGGATGGATGGATGGATGGATGGATGAGTGGGTGAGTGGGTGAGTGGATGGAATGATAGATAACTCAGTGTGGCAAACTTTAGAAAATGTGGAGACAAACGCAACTGGAAACTTGCAGTCCGTTCAGGAGTATTTTCTGTGTGCCTACATTTTGTCCATCTCCATGCAAGACACCAGGGGAGTTTCTACATGAGAAGTAGAAGGCAGCATGATTTGGGGGGTCGAGCACAGCATTTTCTGCTGCTAATGATTACAACACAAGTACTCACCCAATACCGGAGACAGCCCTGGCAAAAACGGTCCTCATCCTCTTAATTCTGTGGCAAACAGAGATGGTCAGTGGTGCCCTCCTCCCTGGAGAGACGAGGCTATGGTACAGACAGGCCAGGCTGCAGAAGAGGGGTCCACGGTGGGGAGGGTGCACATAAGTCAGGTCAGTGTCCTCCAGCCTGGCCAAGGGCACCCTGTGACTGGCCTCTGTGGGTCGGGTCCTACCCACCCCACCCAGCACTGACCCTAGCCAACCTTTGTTTCACTTTGTGTCCCCTCCATGCCGGGCTCTGTGTCGGCTCACACTGGTTGTCATTATCATGGGAAGAGGGAAGTCTAAGGTCAGGTCAGTGCTGATGCTGGAGGATAGCATCTGGAAGCAGCTGAGAGCAGCACCCCTCACTTGAGGGGCCTCCAGGCCTCTCAGACCCCCCGCCTTGGCCTGCACACCCAGCTCCCTCCAGCCTTGGCTTCTGCTCCCTTGTGTGTCAGCCTTAAGTGAGGCCCTGGCCTTGCACCGACTCTACTCACTAGTGATTCTTCAAGTTCCTGAGTCCCAGCCCCGTGACAGAGAGAAGTTCTGATTGTCCGGCTCATTGCTGGAAGCCTGGTTGCACTGGCCACAGGGCTCCAGGTAGACTCTGAACGTGGTGTCTCCGGTTGGTTGTCTCTCCTGGATCAGGCACGGCCAAAGCGGAGTTGCAGAGCTGAAACCCAGGGCCTGGGTCGCGGGGGCTGCGGACAGAGACGGCTCCTTGACTAACACCCACGGCATCCTGTGCATGTTTAGGGCGGAACGAGGCACCTGCTATGATGGGTAATTCTGTGCGTCAACTTGACTGGCCGTAGGCGGCCCAGACATCGGGTCAAGCACCGCTCTGGGCGTGTCCGTGAGGATGTTTCTGGATGAGGTGAACACTGGGATCGGTGGACTGAGTCAGGAAGTCTGGATGGAGTGGAAGGGCTTCGCAGGAACCTAGTGGTTTGTTTCTCTGGGAGCCTCACTAATGCACCTGCCTTCTGGGACATCAGGAGCAGCTGCCCCTTTGCAGCTTCCCCCTGACGTCCTCCGCTAAGGGGAGCAAGAGTGCAAGCCCAGGGTCGGCTGGGCAACTCTCGTCCTCACTCGGGATTGCATACTACAACTGACCCGCAGCTCCCGGGGCTGAAAAAAACCGGAAACGCGTCATCTAGAATCAAAAAGAACCACCCTCTTGCACCTCGCTGCCCGCTGTGCCTCTGACTGTCCTCCTCTGGCTTCTCAGACACGTGAGCGGCCTCCAGCCCCAGGGGACAGGCACGTGGCCATCCCTGCCCAGGACGGTGCTGCCCAACACAACAGCTGCTGGCCGTGCGATCCTAGTGAAATTTAAGGTAATTACAAATCAGGGCAACTAGAAAGCCGGTTTCCAGGGCTCTCGGGTCACAGCGTGGATGTGCGACATCCATCATCACGAGCAGCTCTGTTGGCCTGTGCTGACCCAGTCCGTGGCCACGCGCCCCCACCCCGGCCACCGTGGCCTCGTTCACGTCTGCGCTCCCTTCACTCAGCCCAGCAGACACGGCCTCAAGCAACCTGCGTCCCCATTTCCGCGCTGGTTGTTTGTTGGGCTGGGATCAGATGCCCGCGGGCCCAGGCGCATTGTGGGTTCGGGCAGTGCCCCTGTCTGTTCCCGGGCCGAGCAGGTCCACGTCCCAGTAGGTGTCTGCAGGATGAATGCAGGAACGCGGCCTCCCGAGGAGAACAGAACCACACAGCTTATAGATCCAAGCCCGCTGTGTCGAGAGCAGGAGCCGGGTCAGAGGCTGGCAGCGTCCATGCACAGTCTTCAGGTAGCACCGAGAGGTTCCCTGCTTTGCCCCGAGAGGGGTTCTGAATCTGGAGCTTAGCCCAATCTGGAGGGCTTTTCACCGCTGAAGGGAAAGTCCTTGCAAACCGATGTTCGGAATGTTGCCCAAGAGGAGCCACTTCCGGACTGGGGGCACGAGGCCTGGGTCTGAGGGAAGCTCTGCATGGGGCCCCTCCTCCGAGTACGGGCTGAGACCCCCGGGGAGGGAAAGCTCGTGGCCCCTGTGCACAGGGGCGGGGTGTGGGACATCATTGTCACTGGCTCCACAGCAGGAAAAGGAATGGTCCCGGGCTCCCGGACTGCCCCACACCCTGCTTCTGGGGAAAGACAATGGGCCAGGAGGGCAGGGGCAGGAGACGGACGCCAAAAGGGCGGAGGCCCCGCCGGAGGGGCTGCGGGAGCCCAACAGGCAGCCGGGCCGTGGTCGCACTAAGCCAGCCATCCCAGGGCCAGGACCCCGGGCACGGAGGGGCGTGGGGACAGGAGATGCGGGATTTCTGCTGCCAAGGCCTGGGCGGGACGGCCTTCCCGAAGGGGCAGGAAACAGATGGCCTGACCAGGATGGTCTCTCAGGCTTTCTGGGGGCAGGGAAGGGCCAGGACAAGGGAGGAGGCCCTTGCCTGTGCAGAGATGAAGCTGGTGGGGCTCCAAGTCGGGTCCCCCCCACCCATCACAGGAGGGGCTGGGGGCCATCTCTGACCCAGCACCACGGTCGGCCTGGATAAGGAGAGTGAGGCCGAGAGCAGTCCCGAAGGGGCCAGAGTGGACCGACCGGGCCTCCTCCGATGTCCCGGCTCCGCGAGGATCGTGGGCGTGCGGCCTTCGGTCCACGTGGGCCAGGGGGTGGGGTTCAGCCTCCTCCTCCAGCAGAGGCAGAGGAAAAGGGGGTCCGGGGAGGGGCTCATCACAGTCAGAGGAAGGCTCCCGGCCCCTCTCCCACCACAAGGGCACCCAGTGCAGGCCGCGTTCAGCAGACCACTAACAGCTCTTCTCAGAGTCAAAGACGCACTGGGTCTGAGATGTGGGGCCAGTGACTCACCTTCTCTGAGCCTCAGTTTTTCATCTGCAAAATGGGTGGATGACAACATCACCTCGTAAATTCATCAGGTAAAATTAGCAAGGGCGTGCACACTGCCTGGAACGGAAGAGATAATAAACAGCACAAATTACCGTCATTACGACCGTTTATTTTCCAGTCAAGAAATCCATAAGAATGCACCAGGGTAAGACACCAACATGCTTTGTGGGGACAAGAAGAGCGACTCCGGGGTCCCACGCGGCCCCTGCGAGGCCTCTGTGAGGTCCCCACACCCATCCTGAAATGGCACGGCCGGGAGACAGAAGCCCCCTACCTCCCCACCAGTCCAGGCCTCGGGCCACCCTTCCCTCCACCAGGACCCCAAGCCTGAGGCGGATGTCCACTTCTGAAACACCAAGCCCTTGGTCAGCCCCCGTGCGAGTCCCCGACCCCGGCCACGCAGGCCCCTTCCCCAAGGTCTCCGCATGGGCCGCCCGTGGGGCCTTGGGAACGGGGAGAACGCCCATTTGTAATGAAGCCTCAGGCAGGCTCTGGTCCACTGACCGAGGCTGCTGCCCCAGTCTGCGCCCCCAGCCCAGCCTCTGGACACTACAAACTGGGCCTCAGGGGAGACTCCGCCTCCTGGAAGCCCACCAGACAGCACAGGTGATGAGGCCGACTGTCCCTGCCCTCCCTCAGGTGCAGGGACACTGGGCCGGGGCCGGGAAGGGCCCCAAGGGGGCCCACAGGACCTCTGCATGGGCGGACTCGTGCCACAGATGTTTCTTGCTTGGTTCTGCTCATGTCCCTGCCGTCACCTGCCCTGTCCTGTGCTGGCACCTCTGAGCCGGTCCCTAATCTGTCACGTGGTAACAGCCACCCCTTGAAGAGGAGGTGCCCAAAAGCGGTCATCACTCTGGCCGCAGCCCCAGGGCTTGGGGCGGTACCCTTTGAACTTGACTTTCCTGGCCTGTGAAGTTGAGGGAAAGTGACCCACCCAAGACCTGGCTCTAGTTCCTGGCAAAGTGAAGACTTGGGCGGGAGCCTGGGCTCCAGGAGATGCAGCCTCCTCCCCGGCCACCACGTGGGGGGAGGGCGCGTGGGTCCCACGCTGCCCCGGCTACTGCCGAGGGCGGAGGAAGTGGAGGCCAGGCCGGCGACCCCGCAGGAGCCCCAAGCCTTGCGGGTGGCACCTCCCTGCTGGCTGGCAGCCTGGGTCACGGACGCTGCACAGAAAACAAGCATCGTCAGAAAGCGTGGGTGTAAGTCACAGCGTCTTGGGACCCGCGGGAGGTGTTGGGTGGGGATGTGCCCCACAGGCCAGCCTCTGAGCGGGTGTCTGACCAAGCTGCCACAAGTGGCTTTCCAGGCACTGGATGTCAGTTCAAGGCCCTTCAGCCCTCGGTGACAGGCCCCCCAGGGCCCCGTCCTGGCACTCTGCTGCCAGGCCTGCGTTGAGAGCAGGGAAGCATGAGAAGCCCACATCGTGTCCTGGGGTGGCTGTGACAACAGAAATGCACACCCTCCCAGCTCTGGGAGGGGGGGTCCCCAGTGGAGGCCGGGCTCCTCCCGGAGGCTCTGAGGGAGAAGCTGCTCCAGGCCACTCCCCTCACCCCCCAGGCTTCGCCGTCCTTAGGGTTCCTCGGCTGTGGACGCCTCCTCCTGACCCCTTCGTCCTTCATCGCACTGCGCTCTCCCTGTGTGCACGTCTGTGTCCAAATCCCCCTTTTATGAGGACACGGTCATGTTGAACTAGGACCCACCCCACTCCAGCATGACCTTGTCTTCACTAATTACATCTGCAATGACCTTATTTACAAATAAGGCCACGTTCTGAGGCACTGAGGTTAGGGCTCCAACACATGAATCTGATGGTGCAAAGGCAGCAAGGTGGGGGGCTGGGGGGGGGGGGGGCTTCTGTTTCTCAGGACGCCCCAGCCCTAGGAAAACCGAGGCAGGTCAGAGGAACCCGGCTTTCCTGGAACGCAGATCTCAGGGCAAAGCCCACAGGCACAAGCTTTATTGTGGGCACAGCCCCAGGGCAGCAAGACAAGGGGAGGAGGAGAGACAGGTGGCTGGTTCCTGGGTGAGAAACAGCTTCCCCAGAAAACAGCCTATTATCAGCCCCGTCGGAGCCCTGGCCTCACCTGCCGACAGGTAGAGAGGAATTCACCTGTGTCCCTGGGCCCACTAGCAACATGGCTCGTGGGGTATTAACCTCCACAGCCCTACAGGGTTTCCCTCAGCCCCTGGGGAGGCGGGGCTCTGGGCCACGGGAGGGCAGCACAGGCAGGAAGGCGGGGGCTGCTCCATGCAGAGCCCATCCCAGCATCCGGCTGCACTCACTACACTGGAACCTCCAACCCCCATGTGGACCCTCCAAGTTCTCCTTGCCCCCCCCCCCCCCCCGCCCCTCTTTGCACCACCCACCGAGCCGAATGAAGGCCAGGCTTCCCCAGGCAGCAGGAGGCCTCTCCTCACTCCTCTCCAGCTCAGAGTGACCCTGTGGCCACCTCGTCGGCTCAGAGCTGCCGTGGTTCCCACCCCGGGAGTTTCCCGTGAGACGTGCAAGTCACGGGAGGACAAGGTTTGAAGGAACCAGGTAGATGGCATCAGAGGCCACCTCTCGGGGCCCCCGAGCCTCCCGTGCTTTTCAGGCCTTGAGCACTCATGGACCTTGCCTCCGAACAGCCCGGTGGCGCAGGGACCCTGACAGGGGAGGGTGCTAAAGCAAAGCCAAGAGACCTGCCAGGGTCCTCTTCCAGAAGGACGTCGGGAGACGTGGGCCCAACAAGACGCCTGAGAGCCACCAGCTCCTTTCCACGGAGCACAGGTGCAAACCCAGGAAATAAAAAAGGCAACGAAAGGAGAGGTTCCAGATGGGACCTGGGCAGGGTGGTCAGGAACCCCAGGACTGGAGAGGCGGTATAGACTGGGTGCCTTCCCACGCCCCGCCAACGGGACCCAGGGGCCACAGCCCGGCACCTCCTGATGTCCAACCAGAAGCAAAGTGTTCATAGCACATCAGCTGGAGCCCAGTGCTCCCACCCTGGAAAGACCCCTGTCCCCTCAGGCCAGATCCCTTCCCACGAAGACACACTAGGGGGCCCCAGCAAGGGGATCCCCACATCAATAACCGGCCCGGCAGCTCCCTGCCCAGAGCCACAGCGGGGCGTGGGGAAGCCCCTCACCTCAGGAAGGCCCAGGATTGCCCCAGAGGCCCCAGATAAACCGAGGAAATCCGAATAACACCACAAACGCTCTGAAAACTGAGACGTCATCAAGTTCAGCCACGGCATGGGCCCGGACCGCGTGATAACCTTGGACAGGGCAGCAGCAGGCTACAGTGAAATGTTTAAAAAGACTCAGCCACAGCGTGAAGGGTACGACCGAGAATCACAGCCCAGATGAGAAGACACGTAGCTGCAACCAACACCAAGAGGGACAAGATGCCGGAACTTTCCGGCGAGGGTTTCGGCAACAGAAGCAAAAACTCAGCAGACGGGCTGAGTAACAAAGAGGAGACGAGGAGGACACAGTCTGTGCGTCTGGAGACAAGTCAACAGAAACAGCCCCACATGAGCCACAGAGAGCACGCAGACCCAGGAAAACCCAACAGACCCCCAGGACCAGGGGAGCGATCACAGGGACCCACCAGTTTCCGGAAACTGTGCACAGCTAGAAGATGTTCAAATGAGCACTGAGTGCAAACTCGTCACATCTGGTCAAAGACAGAAACCCACGGTGTGAGCGGTGACGAAGGCACCACATGTGGTGCGTGGTCTGGACAGGGCAGTGCTCGGAGGGAGAGTTACAGCGCTGCGTACCCCCCAGACAGCATCCCCAGGCCCCCGCGGACCCTGCTGCAAGAAGCCGGACACGAGGACAGTCAGAGGCGCAAGACCAGCCACGGGGTGGGGCGGAGGTCGGCGAGGAAGACGGGGAAGCTGACAAAAATGGAAGACACAGGGCAGAGCCCCCGCTCCTGGGTCGGCCAGGGCCCGTCACCGGCTCCCGCAGCCTCGCCAGGACAAGAGAGGGCGGTGAGTCACCGCTGGTGAGTTCTGCACCCCAGAAGGAGCGGACCATCGATAAGCGCTAAGCATCAATACTCAACCGAGACGGAAGAGGTGAATCCAGCAGTCCCATAACCAAGGGAGACTGGATCCATAGTTCAAAAGCTCCTAAAACAGGAACCTCCCGGATCTGATGATTCTACTGGAGAATTCTACTAAACATTTAAAGAAAGAGGGGCGCCTAGGTGGCTCAGTCGGTGGAGCATCCGACTTCAGCTCAGGTCATGATCTCAAGGTTCGTGGGTTCGAGCCCCGCGTCGGGCTCTGTGCTGACAGCTCGGAGCCTGGAGCCTGCTTCCGATTCTGTGTCTCCCTCCCTCCCTGTCCTTCCCCCCCTCCGTCTCTCCCTCTCTCTCTCAAAATAAATAAACTTAAATAAAATAAAATACAAAAGAAAGAAAGAGCAGCACAAGTTTACACAATTTCTTCTAGAACATGGAGGAAGAAGAAAAAGGCTCTTCAACCAATGTTATGAAGCTGGTGTTATCCTGATACCAACACTAGACAAAGACAAAAAAACCAAAAAACAAAAACCACTATTAAGCACTATCTCTCCTGAACACATTGCAAAAATCCACTGCAAAATATAAGCAAACCAAGTCAAATGAGGCATAGAAAGAATGCTATATACACGACCAAGTGGGGTTCATCCCAAGTACTCCAGGCTAGTTCAACGCTTAGAAATCAGAGAAAGGATTCGCCACATCAACCAGCTGAAAAGAAAGATGATGTGACCCTATCAAACTACACAGAAAGTGCATCTGACAAAAGCCATCACCCATCCCTAACGAGGACCCTCGGCAAGTCAGGGTCAGAGGGACATTTCTCGGCTCGCTAAGTGTTCAGTATGGTTCCCAAGGTTGGAAACCATCTCAGACGGCCGCAAATGTCATGGATGATGAAGAAAACCCCAGATACAAACAAACGAAGAGTCATCATTTTTGAGCACTTACTATGCTCCAGGTGCAGCCCGGGCACTGACATGATGGCCGCCCCAGGGGGAGAAATAGTCCCAGTTCACAGACACAGACGCTGAAGCGTTGATGGGCCCCACGTCAACGGGGGCTCAAGTCCAGGCTTTGCCCTGCCCTGTGGTTTCCAGTCCTGACCCCTGGGAGGGAGCTCATTGTCCTTAACTGGATTCCAGCTCCCAACGCAGTCAGAGTGGCTGAGCCTTGCCCTCGACACACACGGTGCCACCACGGTGGGGACAGAGGGCGGAGCAGGCCCACGGACCTGGGCAGGAGGGAGCACCCCCCTTTCACGAGAGGCCCCGGCTCGGCAGCAGACGGACAGGCAGGGTTCCCCGGCAGGCAGGGCGTCTGGCCGCTTGTGGGAGAACGTGGAGGTCAGGGAGGCCACACCAGAGGGCCGTGGCTCAGCATCCCTGACACGGGCTGGCTGCTGCCCTCTTAGCAGGCCGGGCAGTGAGATGCCCTCGGACTGTGACGTACGCACTATGGCAGAACACGAAGGTTTGCCCCAGTGGGTGGTGGCTTAGGGGAACCTGTGTCATCCCCGAGTGTGCTACCAATCGCTCACACTAATGATCGACTGAGGCCCCCTGTCCCACCCCAGCCCACGTAGGCCTGGAACAGCCTCTTAGGCGGGCAGCAAGGCCTGAGTCCTGACTGGCAGGACTTTGTGAAGGCTGATGGATCTACATGACAAAGGGCTGGGACAGAGACCAGGGAAGGGAGCCCCTCAGCTCACAGGAGGCCTGGGGTGGGGGAGGAAAAGGTGAGGAAGAGGGGCCACCTTCAAGGACACAGGGAAGGTGGGTTCTCTGATCACTGCTGCCGCTGGGCTGGGCAGCTCCTGGGACCAGGTCCTTAGGAGCAGGAATCACGGGCCCGCGGTTCTCGGCTCGGAGCTCAGGACACGGCCAGCGCTTGGACCTGGGACTGGAGCAGCTACTCGTAGCCCTGACCTTCCAGAAACCATTCGCCGGGGCTGGGATTCATCCTGCCCCACTCAAGCTTGCAAGGAGACCCCAGCCTCCCTCCAGAGCCCTCCCCTGCTCACTGCTCCCATCCTGGGTGTAGAATGGACAGAGACCTGGGAGGCTAGGAGGGCGTCAGAAATTGAGAGGGAGATTTATCACTGGGGCCCCCCTTCTCTTCCAGTCCCTTGGCTGCAGGGTAGGGACTCTGGATCCATGTCCCTGAGGAAGTGACAGCTATGTCTGCCCCCCCTCCCCCGCCCACCAAGGAAGGCCGGAGTCAGCTACCAGCCCCGTTTGAGATGTCACAGAAAGGAACACCCACGATGCCCCAAGGAGGCGGCCTCAGGCCCTCTGGAGTTTCCTCACCCTGGATCCCTTTCAAAAAGCCATCCCTGCAGGGAGCCGCACCGACCACGGGATCCCAGGCCGGATCCTGGGCCGGATCTGCGTTGAAGGGAGCCGGCACGGCAGACAGGGGGGCTCTTCAGGCCGCTCGTTACGCAGCAGTGGCACTGGAACAGCACATCTCCTCCCTCACACGCAAAGCCGCCTGCCTGGGGCTGAGCCCTGGGTTCACTGCCCCCAAGTGTTGGCTTCTGGGCGGGTGAGTCTCGGGCAGTTCACACCAGCAGCACCCCTGAGGCCCTGCCCATAATTGTGGGTCCCTTCTTCCTGCTCTAACAGGCCTTCACCGAACGCACCATTCCGGGCACGGCTCGCTGCAGTGGCCCAGACGGACGGAGCCCTGCCGTCCTGGAGGACCGCGGTCTGGGGTGTTGTGTGAGGCACAGTGCACAGCCTGGAAGAGGACCCCAGGGCTAGACTTATAGCAAACCTGAGCCCCCCAAGCTTGCACCTCTCTGACCCACCCCCCCTTGCCATACGGGGCTGCCGTGCCGGCCCGTGTCGCCTCCTTGAGCACCTCTAGCTCCAGGCCATCTTGGGGCTTTAGCACTTGTCATTCTCCCCCCAGAGGCCCCGCTCACGCCCCGGCCACTTGCGTACACGGTCTCCCTCCTTCCCCACGTTAGCCTGCCTCTCCACACCCGACACGGCCTGCAGCGGCTTCGTTCATCCGCCTGCGGCTTCTCCCACCGGCCAGTGAGTTTCTTGGGAGCAGGGACCAAATCTTCTTGGCCGTCTTATAACCTTGGGGAAGCGCCAGGCCGGATAAACACAGGGCACCAGATAAATATTGTTGGACGCACAAATGAATGAATGGGTGGTTCGTAGCAGGGGGAGTGACATGGTCTGATTTGCATCTCGAAGGAGCGCTCGGCGCAAGGCAAGCCTACGGACGGATACGGGAGATAGAGCACGCCGTCAGGGTGCGAGAGGATGGAGGCCGGGCGGGACCGGTGCTCCCGGGGGCTGTCAGGGAGGACACGTGACACCGTGCGCTTGCCAGAACCCGCAGAACTGGACGTCAGAGACAGCCCCTATGTAAAGTGCGGGCTCAGCTAACAAGAACAGGGCGATATCCGTTCATCAGTCGTTGCCCGTTAAGAGCGTCCGACGTTAACAACCAGGGAAACCACCTGTGTGTGGTGGGGTGGGAACTCCGTACTTCCTGTTCAACTTTTCTATGACCCTAAACCCGCTCTAAAAAAAAAGGATGTCTATTAACCTTTTACAATCTCTGGGGGACGACAACGAGGCCACTCTGTCCCCACCAGAAGGGTTCAAATAAAAACAGTAACAGATGTTGGTGAGGCTGGGGGGAAGCCCCACGCCGTTGGGGGGCGCCTGCAGCCCCCACAGAGCACCAGCAGCGGCCCCGCGGCCGAGGGGAGAACACAGGAGGACGCCGCGTTTCCCACGGAAACGCGTGGGTGCCTGTGTTCATCAAAAGTGCGCGCACGGAGATGATTCAGGCGTCGCACCAAAGACGACCCGGCCCGGAAGCCGTAGAGGTGGGCGTTTCCTCCGGCCGAGCCCACGCAGAAGTGGGAATGAATGAACGCAGCGGCACGTGGATCGATTTCATAAACATCAGGCTGAGTGATGGGAACCAGACACAAGGACACGCTGCCTCGTTCTATTTATATGAAGTGCCAAACGGTCCAAACCACGGTGTGATGATAAAAGTCGGTTGCGGCTGGAGCAGAGAGGAGGCGGCGGTGGGCCCGCCGCGGTGCCCTCTGAGTTCAGCCCGGGCCCCTCCTTCCCTCCCCCGCCTCCCCTCCTCCCTCACGCCGTCCCCCGCTTGCCTGCTCCTCCCAGCCCCCTCTTCTTGGGGAGCACGGCAAAGGCCAGCGGTCCCTCCAGGGAACTGGCCTCACTGGGCGAGGACTTTTTGAACCAGACTTCAGAGTGGAATTTTTTTCCTCTCAAAATAGAGAGGAATTGGCTGTCCAGCAGTTAAAGATAGAATCCTGCGGCAAAGGCCAAGGTCTGAGCCCCTGTCCCAGCTGGCCGCAGAGAGGGGTGTGGAGGCCTGGCCCCACCGCTCAGGGGACTCAGGGGTTTGCTGTCCCAGCTGCAGCTGGCACCGAGTCAGGTGACCAGTACCCCCCACCAGCATGGGCCGGGGACTCGAGGAGTCAGGGGGAGGGCCAGCTTGCTTCCACAGAGGTGTTACAGGGGGTTTCCTGGAGGAGAGGACCCCATGGAGGCAACAAAGTGGGCTGGGAGCAGGAAGTGGCTGGCAGCTCAGGGCCTGGAGCACAGGAGAGCGGAAGGGCAGCGGTGGGCAGGTCAGGAGAAGCCCTGAATGTCAACTCAAGGAGGTGCGCTTTGCGCGTGGGCAGGGAGGGGCCGCCAAAAGGCTTGCAGCTGGGGCATGAGGGCCACTGGGCAATGATGCCTGCCCAAGGCGAAGGTAGTCCCCTGGGAGTGGGGGCCCAGCCTGGGTGTAGAGCTGGGGGGCGCTGGGGGCACTGGGCACAGCTGACCAGAGCGAGGCTCCCCACACTCCGCACTCCAGGTGGGGCTTCCGAAGGCAAGCTCTGGTGCATGGTGGGGCCTCCCGTCCCTGGGGTAAGGGCCACACCCACCCTGGGGCCAGGTGGCAGTCCCCGGGGCAGCTCAGGGCCGACCTTCTGACCAAGGACAGGCTTACAGCCGCCATCCCAAGTAAGGACAGGTTCTTCTCTCGGGAAGCCCGTCGCTGTGGAATGTGTGTGTGCCATAGCCCGTCCCCACCAGGGGCCCAGGTGGGGGGCGGGACACCTGTGGGCCGTGTGGCCACCCCAGCTCAGCGCTCCGACGGGCTATGCCCGTGCTGCCAGCCCGTGGGCTCGGACCCGCCTCTCAGGGCCACTGCTCTCCCAGGGCCAGGCAGGGAGGTGGCCGTGCACCTGAGCCACCAGGACGGAGGCACAGGAGCGACAACAGGGAGGGGCAGGTCCGCGCCACCTGTGGGCTCGGGGCACTGGCTTCCCTTCCCACGGCGCGTCCCCCTTGGCTTGGCGGCCAGAAGCCCCCCGCGCTCCACCTTCTCTCCGAGCAGGAGACGATTGCGTGGCCCACGTGGGCAGGAAGGCCGGGCGACAGTCGGGGCCTGTAAATGGAGCCCCTGGGGGTCAGAGGGGCCACGCCCCGCGACAGCCACCCTGAGCCCATGCCCCCCCCCCCCCCAACACACAGGGCTGCTGGGCCCACACAGCATCTCCTCCACGTGTGACCTCAGGTCACAGAACACCATCCACGTGGGGGGAGGAAACCAGGCTGGAGGCAGTGAGCCTCTGCTCGGGGCCACACACGGGCAGGAAGACCAGGAGGTCTCCAGCTGGACCCTACCCCGAATTCCACGGGCTCATGGTCACCGCTGTGCGCGGGGGGAGGGCGTACCTCCCCAAGGGAGCTGGGAAGGGGAAACTGAGGCTCGGCAAGGGCCGCTGAGGGTGCCACGTGCTGTGCTGTGCAGTGTGGGGGCCCCCGGGGGACGGTCCCCATGCAGCCCGGCTGGGCGCTGGCCCCAGGCTCTGCTCCGGTGTCCCCATCACAGACTGACTCCGCCAGGCCCCTGCCCCTCACAGAACCTCTCCCCAGACCCCCAGGCAGAGCTGGGCAGGCCAGCACCCGGGGACAAGTGGTGCCCACTCCCAACACGGCTGGCCTCAAGCTACCAGGGACGTCACTGAGGGCAGACTTGGGACGGAGGCTCCTTCCCCCTGCAGGTGCGCTAGATGGGGTTCCTCTACGCAGCGATGGTGGCTGTGAGCCGTGGCCGGGACCAGAGCCAGACTTACACCCATCTTGTCAGGAGTTTTCCTGGAGCACAGCCGTGCCGGTCAGTGACATAAAAATAAGTTATTGATGTGGTAACTAAATATCGTAAAATAATTCAGAAGGGATGTGTTGTAAGTATTTATTAGCTCTTTCAAAAACAGCTTTGTTGGGGCGCCTGGATGGCTCAGTCGGTTAAGCGTCTGACTTTGGCTCAGGTCATGATCTCCTGGTTTATGGGTTCGAGCCCCGTGTCGGGCTCTGTGCTGACAGCCCAAAGCCTGGAACCTGCTTCGGATTCTGCGTCTCCCTCTCTCTCTGCCCCTCCCCCTACTTGTTCTCTCTCTCTCTCTCTCTCTCTCTCTCTCTCTCTCTCTCTCAAAAATAAGAACTTTGTTGAGTTACAATTATCATCCAATAAACCGCACATGTTTAAAGTATAAAATTGATAAGTGACACGTTAGGCATGCATATTATTTGCACAAACACGTGTCTGTGAAACCATCCCCACAATACAAGAATGAGCACATCCATCACCTCAATGTGACCTGAGTTTGAATTTCCTAGAGTTTTGTACAAACAGAATCATAGAATTTGAAATCTTTCTGCCTTCTTTCACTCAACATAATCATTTTGAGATTCGTCCGTGTGCTGGCATGTGTCTTTCCTTTCATGCTGCTGAGTACTATTCCGTGACATGACCGTGTTAGCACATTTTCCATATTCACCCGCCGGTAGAGACCCAGGTTACTGGGACTATCACAAATACAGTTGCTGTGAACATTTCTGCACAAGTCTTTTTTTATTTTATTTTTTAATTTTAGAGACAGAGAGCACATGATTGGGAGAGAGACAGAAGGAGAGGGAGAGTGAATCCCAAGTAGGCTCCTGGCCCAGCACAGAGCCTGACACGGGCCTCAACCTTGCGACACGAGATCATGACTTGACCCTAACTCAAGAGTCAGCCGTTCAACCCACGGAGCCGCCCAGGCACCCCTGTGCACGCACAAGTCTTCTCGTAGGAACGTATGCCGTCCTTTCTCTCGGGCAAATAGCTGAACCATGTGGCAGGTGTAGGGTTAAGCTTTGCAAAAACTGCCAGACTGTTTTCCAAAGTGTTTTTAAAACCTTTCCACCTCTCAGTCGGTTGAGCTTCCGACTTTGGCTCAGGTCATGATCTCACGGTCTACGAGTTCAAGCCCCACGTCGGGCTCTGGGCTGACAGCTCAGAGCCTGGAGACTGCTTTGGATTCTGTGTCTCCCTCTCTCTGACCCTCCTCCGTTCATGCTCTGTCTCTCTCTGTCTCAAAAATAAATAAATGTTTAAAAAAAATTTTTTTAAAGAAAACAGGTTTTTACTTGTCAGAAATTCAATTTTTTATAAAGTCAACTTTTTCTTACCAAAGATTACGATTTGGGTGTCATACCTAAACAATCTTTGCCTAACCCAAGGTCACAAAGCCGTTCCTCTAGGACTTTCATAGTTTTTGACTTTACATTTAGGTCTTCAATCTGTATTGAATTAATATTTGTATAGCTGAAATGCACAGATCAAAGTTTTATAGTCAGGTAAGTGATGGATGGGAGGAGAGATGGTAGGAAGACAGACAGACAGATGATGGACGGATGGACGGATGGACGGATGGATGGATGGACACAGACACATGATAAGAGGAATGCACTCACTCCAGCACCGCTGTCTAAAAAGACTATCAATTCTCCATGGAATTGTCTCAGTTCCCTTGTTGATGACTGGCTGTCCACGTGTGCAGGGTCTGTTTCTGGACTCTGCTCATTCCTCTGTTTTTCTATCTTTCTAAAAATTTTTTAATGTTTATTTTTGAGAGAGAGAGAGAGCGAGTGAGCGAGGCGGGGGGCGGGGGAGGGCCACAGAATCCGAAGCAGGGTCCAGGCTCTGAGCTGGCAGCACAGAGCTTGATGCAAGGCTTGAATTCCCAAACCGTGAGATCACGACCTGAGCTGATGTTGGACACTTAACCAACCGAGCCACCCAAGCACCCCCTCTCTGTCTATCTTGACACAAATATTACATTGTCTTGATTACTGTAGGTCATGATGAATCTTGAAATCATCAAATGTAAGCCTCCAACCTCGTTCTTCCTCCTTGCAGCCATCTGGGCGGTTCTGGGTCCCTTGCAATCTCACAGGGATTTAAGGTTCTAACTGTAAGTTCAATGTCCTGAACAGACAGAGAGCTATTCAGTTACGCATTTCTTCTCGAGTGAGATTTGGTAGTTCGTGTCCTTCACGGCATTTGTCCTTTTCACCTAAGACGTTGAACTTACTGCCATAAAATGGCTCGTTATTATTCTCTGTTATCTTCCTATTTTTTCCTACCATCGTGTCACCTCGTTCGCTCCTGACCCTGGTTGCCTGTGTCTTCTCCCTTTTTCCTTCTGACCAGTTCACCAAGGTGTGTGCCAAGTCTATTCATCTTCTCAAAGAACCAGCTTGTGGACTCATCTGTTCTCTCTTGTTTTTTTGTGCATTTTCCATGCCATTCACCTTGTGCTAGTCTTTACCATGCTCCCTCTTTTTGTCTTCTTTGTGTTTACTTTGCTCTTCGTTTTAGAGCTCCATAATGTGGAGTTGAGACCAGTCTTTTCTTTTCTCACATAGGCATTCAACGCAGGGACTAGCCAGCTTTCTCCGTAAGTGTCCAGATAGTAAGGATTTCAGGCTTTGCTTCTAGTAACAGCTTTGGGCCCAAGGGTATCTTGTTGGATATTAAGATATTAGTAAAACCACCGTGATCTTTCACACTTGATGTTTCTGAGGCATGTCACCTTCCAATAGCACACGGTTGGACCTTCGTCTCTAAACTCCAGTGTGACAATGTCTGCCTTCAGTCTAATCTAATCCATTCGCATTTAATGCTGTGATCGATACGGCCGGGGGTACGTGGGACATCCTCCGTTTGTTTTCCGTGCGTCTCACTGCGGTTCCTGCTTCGGCTCCTCCTTCTCCGCCTCCCTTTGTAGCTAGTGCACATTTTGTAGTGTGTCGTTTACGTTCCTTTGATCATTTGCAGCTAGGCATCTATATTCGAAGTTAATTTTTTAGCAGTTGCTCTAGGGCTGATGATACACAATTTAGCAGACTCTGTTTCCGGAGATACTAACCTGCCTCCAGGAAGACACGGGAGTTCTCCTGTGTCGCTCTGTCCCCCCTCTCCTGCTGGTATTGGTGCGCCTGCACCTAACAGTGCAAGCTGTAATCGACGCTTTATGGGACCTCGTGGCTTTACTGGCCACGCCCCCTCCTCTTTGTCTCATCTGCGGACTCAAGCTACCCCTCCGTGCCATCTGCTCTCTCCAGTGTACCTTCATTCCCACCCCTCCTCTGTGTTGTTATTGTCAAATACGTGACATTTCTCTATGTTCTAGATCCAACAGAAAATGTTAGAGACATTGCTGTATGCAATTGCTTTTCAAATCGGGTGAGAGATGCAAGGAGAATGCACGTGGAATTGGAGTGTCTTTTATAATTGCACCCAGGGTCACCCTTTGCATCCCAGTGTCGGCTGGAATTACTGTCCAGGGTCACTCCCTTTCAGCCGGGAAAACAAAGTGAGCATTTCCCTGCCAGCAATAACTTTGTTCCTTGTTTTTGTTTGCTTGACTTCCTAGCAATAGCTGTATCTCACCTTCCTTTCTGAAAACCTGTTTTGCCAGATACGGGATTCTTGGCTAACGGTTCCTCTTCTTTGAGCGCTTTGCACACAGCGCCCACGGCGTCTAACCGCCACGGTTTCCAAGGAGAAGCCAGCAGGCCCCCTTGTCCACGCTGAGTCCTTTCTCCCTCACTGCTTTCCCAGTCCCACACTTCGGCTGTGATCTGTCTGCTATGTGTTTCGTATTTTGTACTTTTGCATTTTTTCCTACCTGAGTTTGTTGAGCTTCTTGGATGTAGATCATTGTTACTTGTGAACTTCGGGAACTTTTCAGCCATTATTTCCTCAAATATCTTTCCTCTCTTAATACCCCCATCACATATGTACCCTTGTGCCTGATAGAGTCCCACTCGTCTCCTTGCACCTGTTCCTTTTCTTCGCTATTTTGTTTCTTGTTTTCTTTGGGTTTCACAATCTCTGTCATGCTCTCTTCAAGTTCATCGGGTCTTTCTTCTGCTAGCTTAAATCTACTGTTGAGCCTCTCTAGTGAATTTTTCGTGTTGATTATTATACTCCAACTCCAGAATTTCCATTTGGTTCTTTTCATGCTTTTTACCGCTTTGCAGATGGTCTCTATGTCATGAGTCACTGTCACTGCGCCTGCCTCTGCATCTCTCAACACGGCCTCCTTCCTTGAACATATTTGTCATTGTTTCTTTAAAGTCTTTGCCTGCTGAGTGCAGTACTGGCCCCTCCCCGTCCCTCCTCAGAGGGAGCAGTTTGGGTAGCACAGGGTCAACAGACCACCAAGGATGCACAGGTTTTGATGACCACCAAGGACACACAGGGTCGACAGACCACCAAGGACGCACCAGGTCCAATGAACCACCAAGGACGCACAGGGTACGAATCACTAAGGACACACAGGGTCCGACAGACCACCAAGGACGCATGGGGTCCAAAAGACCACCAAGGATACAAAGGGTCCGACAGACCACCAAGGACGCATGGGGTCCAAAAGACCACCAAGGACGCACAGGGTCTGACAGACCACCAAGGATGCATGGGGTCCAACCCACCAAGGATGCACAGGGTCAACTTACCACCAAGGATACACAGGATCAACAGACCACCAAGGACGCACAGGGTGGATGGACCACCAAGGACCCACAGAGTCCGACGGACCACCAAGGATACAAAGGGTCCAAAAGACCACCAAGGATGCACAGGGTCGATGGAGCACCAAGGACGCACAGGGTGAACGGACCACCAAGGATACACAGGGTCGATGGACCCCCAAGGACGCACAGGGTCAATGGACCACCAAGGACACACAGGGTCAACAGACCACCAAGGACCTACAGGGTCCGACCCACCAAGGACAACTCCAGAGTCAGCTCGGTCCCCTTTGATTGCCTTTTTCCATGATCTCCCACTGAATCTCTGCCTCGTCTGCCTCTATAGATATCACACCAATCTGCTGCCAGCTGATGGCTCTATTGATTTCAACAGCGCCCTGGAGCGTGAATGAATCCAGTGTGATCCAATAAAGTCAGGCCTGTTGGCAACGGGAAGGCGTTGGCAGTCTTTGAAGCTCGCCCTGCCCCTCCCCTGCATGGAGGCTCTGTGCTGATGGGACAGGAGCTGGGGGTGGGGAGCTCAGTCTTCACCAGCCGTCTGCCCCCCAGATCCTCACCACGGGGTAGGAGCCAGAGGGAAGGCAGGGGCATAACTGGTGCCAGCCACCGTCTGTCTGCACCACCCAGCACAGATCGTGGAGAGCATACGGCCCGGAAGCGCGGGACCTGCCAGTGTCCCCTGAGCACACCCAGAATAGCTCTTGTATGCTGTGACGTCGGGGGAGCTGCCTGTCTGCCGCTAAGCCCCCCAGGACGGCCCTCCGGCAGCACAGAGCTTGGGGCGGGATGGGGGTGGGGGGGAGAGGACCACGTTCTCTCTTTGTAACGTTCATTCATTCGTTTTGCAAGAGAGAGCGCGCGCGCATGCACATGAGCGGGAGAGGGGCAGAGAGAGAGGGAGAGAGAATCGCAAGCAGGCTCCATGCTTGGCACAGAGCCCGACGTACAAAGGCTTGACGTGTGCGTGTGCACACGCGTGTACATACAGCCTAATTCCTGGGATTTCTTCCTCCCATTGTTTCGCCTCGGAGAGCTGCCTCCACGATAAAGCCAACACATTTCAAGGAACGACAGCGCTGCTGTCAGCCCACAGTGTGCCGCGGGTTGGGACGTTTTGCTGTGTCCCAGTTGTGCTTCCAGAAAAACTTCCAAGCCAACAAAAAATATCCGGCCTCCCAAAACTAGTCCAGGGTCACAGGTCAGAGGGCAGTCTTCCGCAGGGAGGGGGCAGGAGGGGCTGGCCACACTGTTCCTCCACTGGCTCCTCAAAACAAACTGTTTGTTTTAATGATGAGACTGGACGCCTAGGACACATGCACGTTTCCGCACGTGTGCATGTGATGCTTTAATAAAGAATTTACAACTAAAAAGCAGGTCCCTCCTCAGATGAGCCCTCTGAAGCTGCCATTGGCCCCCGTCTCTGTCATGCTGCCGGTGACCACCCCAGGAGCCGTGGCCAGCTGGCATCGGCCTGAGGCCCTCAAGCGATGGCGGGCTGGCACCAGCCGCTGCAGAACGAGGTAGGGGTGCAGGACGATAGGCACCACACATCCGAGACGCAGCACGAGCTCCGAGACCTGCATGCATGTCCTCCCCATGCACTTTGACGACCGGCTTGAACCCCCTGCCTCCCCAATGGAGGGTGGCACCCCTTGGGGGCTGTGTCTTTCCTTCCACACGGCCAAAGCCCAGAACTCTCCGAGGCCCCAGTGCCCCCCCTCGCTCAGGGTCTGGGGGTGGCAGGACCCAAGATGGGGAAGCGCCAGCTGTCTGAGTTTCTGGAACCCAGCAGGAGTAGGGGAGAGGGCGGACGGCCGGCTAGCGCTTTGCAAGGAGGCAGGTCTGCAGCTCCCGGGGGGGGGGGGGGGGGGGGCGGTGGGGGGGTTGCGGCACAGCCAAGCCGGCCCTCCCCCTGGAAAACCCCTGGGCCCGGAGCCTTACTCTGCTGCTCTCCCTACCACCCCCAGGCCATCCATTTGCCCACCAGACAGCCGCAGGGCGGGGTGGGGGCTCTCGAGGTCTGGCCCGGGCCCGACCCTCCCCTTGGGAAGAACCACACCAATGCCTTAGTCCTCACTCCTCTGGAAGGGCCGAGACAGGTCTTTAGAGGGAGCAGGCAGCAAAGGCCTGCTTTGAATATCAACGTTTTCTGAAGATCAAAAAAGAAAAAAGAAAGAAAGATATTTTGGAAACATCTAATGTGCCAACTAATTAAGTGTCTGATTATTAACGAGCTCTCTCCCAGAAGAAGGGAAAACAACCAGGATCCTCGGCCGCCCTGGATACAATCAGACAGAAAGACAGAGTTTCTCACACCAAAAACACAGGCAACGAGACGAAACAGACAAATAGGACCACATCAAAATTTTCCGATTCTACGCGGCAAAGGAAACCACCATCAGAGTGAAAAAGTAACACAGAGAATGGGAGAGAACGTTTGCAAGTCATTGATCTGATAAGGGGTTAGTAGCCCGAATATGTCAAGAACCACGATGGCACGTCAGCAAACACCAAATAGGCTGATTTTAAAATAGAGGAAGGACTTGAACCGGCACCTCCCCAGAGAAGACACGCTAACGGCCAACAAGCACGTGACGCGGTGCTCGGGGCCACTGCTCACTGGAGAAGCTAAAGTCAGAGCCACAGGGAGACTGGGGTGGCCACGATCAAGGAGATGGAAACAGGTATCAGCAGGAGCCCCGACGGTGGGAGTGGAGGGTGGGGCGGCCGCGGGGGAAACGGTGTCACTTCTTGCAAAAACGAGGGTCCGGCCATCTTGCTTCCGGGTGCATCTGCAAACAAACCGAAGGCAAGATCTCAAAGAGATATTTCCATGCTCATGTTCAAAGCAGCATTCTTCACGGTAATGGAGAGGCAGGCACAGCCCCAGGGCCCGTGGACAGAGTACCATCTAGATACAACGGAGCATCACTAAACCGTAAGGAGGAAGGAATGACACCTGCTAGTAGTACGTGGACGAGCCCGGAGGACGTGATGCTGAGTGACACAAGCCAGACACAAGCCTCCTCGATGGAGAGGAGGACACACACTGGGACCCACTCCCACGAGGTCCCGGGGTCGTCAGAGTTAGGGACACGGGAGGACACACACTGGGACCCACTCCCACGAGGTCCCAAGGTCGTCAGTCTCATGGACATGGGAGGACACGCACTGGGACCCACTCCCACGAGGTCCCGGGGTTGTCAGAGTTAGGGACACGGGAAGACACACACTGGGATCCACTCACACGAGGTCCCAAGGTCGTCAGTCTCATGGACATGGGAGGACACGCACTGGGACCCACTCCCACGAGGTCCCGGGGTTGTCAGAGTTAGGAACACGGGAGGACACACACTGGGACCCACTCCCACGAGGTCCCAAGGTCGTCAGTCTCACGGACACGGGAGGACATGCACTGGGACCCACTCCCACGAGGTCCCGGGGTCATCAGACTCACAGACACAGAGTAGACAGCGGGGCCAGGGCTGGGGAAGCAGGTGGGGGTCCATGTGTAACAGGGACAGAGTCTCGGTGTGGGGAGATGGGACGTTCTGGAGACCAGTTGCACAACAGCATGCATACAGATAACACTACCACACACTTACAAACGATCAAGACGGTACATTTATGTGTTGTAGGCTTTCTTTCTTTCCCACAATTAAATTTAAGAAAATAGAAAAGGAGAAGAGAGTTTCTTTGTCCTCATCCTGCAACTCGAACTCCCTGCCACAGGCCCCAACAGTCACAAGAACGAGGTGACGTGTCGGCGTTGCTCTCCGCCACGGCCGGGGTTGACAGAACCTTCTCATGGCTCGTCTTAGCCCTGCCGCACAGTCTCAGGAAAGCTGGCAAACACCCCTCCCCCTCCATCCGTCCTTCCATCCATCCACCCACCCGCCCACCACACATGCACCCATCCAACAAATATTCGTTGAGTGATTATTCTGTTCCACATGCTGTTCCAGGTGCAGGGAGCCCAGCAAAGAGGAGGCAGACAGGTCCCTGCCTTACTGGGGTTCCCAGTGGGGGAAGATAGGGAAGTAGAAACAGAGAGAGTGAGAGAGACGGAGAAATGATCGATGATGCCAGATGGAGACAGGTAGCTAGCTAGATGATAGACGGTATAGACGATACATACATACATACATAGATGATGGGTAACAGAGACGGGCCTTGTGCTAAACTGCACAAACTATACCCATCAGGCTATTAAGATCACAGGAAATGGTGGCAATTGTTTTCAGAGTGAAATAGGGTGATGTTGTAGTGGGTCGTCCTCACTCAGAAGGGGCTCCACTGGGGGGGAGGGTGGCCTGAGGGAGGGGAAGGAGGGCCTGAGGGAGGGGGAAGGGGCCTGAGGGAGGGGGTCTGAAGGAGGAGGAGGGCAGACTGAGGGAGGGGACCTGAGGGAGGGGAAGGGGGCCTGAGGGAGGGGGAGGGTGGCCTGAGAGAGGGGGAGGGCGGCCTGAGGGAGGGGGAGGGTGGCCTGAGGGAGGGGGTCTGAAGGAGGAGGAGGGCAGACTGAGGGAGGGGACCTGAGGGAGGGGAAGGGGGCCTGAGGGAGGAGGAGGGTGACCTGAGGGAGGGGGAGGGGGCCTGAGGGAGGGGGACTGCAGAAGGGGGAGGGGGCCTGAGGGAGGGGGACTGCAGGAGAGGGAGGGGGCCTGAGGGAGGGGGACTGCAGGAGGGGGAGGGGGCCTGAGGGAGGGGGACTGCAGGAGGGGGAGGGGGCCTGAGGGAGGGGGACTGCAGAAGGGGGAGGGGGACGGAGGGAGGGGGTCTGAAGGAGGAGGAGGGCAGACTGAGGGAGGGGGACTGCAGGAGGGGGAGGGGGACGGAGGGAGGGGTCTGAAGGAGGAGGAGGGCAGACTGAGGGAGGGGGCCTGAGGGAGGGGGAGGGGGGCGGAGGGAGGGGGCCTGAGGGAGGGGGAGGGGGGCGGAGGGAGGGGCTGCAAGCTGGGAGCCAGTCTGAAGAAGGGGAGGGGCGGGATCAGAGCAGGGTGGGGGCAGGTGGAGAAGGACCCTGCTGATTCGGGGCCTGGTGGGGCTGAGAGCAGGGACCACCGAAAGTGCCAGGCCCCGGGCAGGGTCACGCGTGGTCGACCTCCGACCAGCTCCCCTCCCTGCCCGGCCTCAGCAGTCTGTCCAGCCGGCACTTGTCCCCCCGTCTGAGGCCCCCAGAGACTAATCCATTTGCCTGCACTAATCCAGGCTCAAAGGGGGCCCGGCACTTGGGGGTGGTCACCTGCAGGAGAGGCCCCCGGCCCCCCTCCCCAGCTAATCCCTGCCAGGCAATCGGGCTGATCAGGTTTCCAACAGCTCAGCCCTTGCTTCCCAGGCCCAGGACGCCCCACCAGGGTGCTTTGGGGACTGTCCCGACAGGCCGAGGGTCAAGGAAGGGAGAAGCCTGCTCTCACCAAGTGTCCTCAGCGGGCAAGCGCCCTGACCCTCTGAGCCTACCTCGGTCAGGAGAGGCGGGAAGGGTCTGCCCGGCCCCACCTCCCCAGGCCCTGCGGCGGGGGGACCGGCCCCCTAGGCTCCTGCCACCCTCCTCTCCCACGGAACCTGGTCCTGGATGAAGCAGCCTGCCCCTTCCCAGGAACCCGTCCGTGTTTTTGAAAGGCCTGCCCGTCTCTCTGGCCTCAGATAACACGGGAAAGGGAGCGTCTTTTCATCTCCACTGACCCTGGTTTGGGATTTTCAGGGTGCTTGTCTGAAGGGTGGAGGGCTGGCAGCAGGGGGGGGGCCTGGGGGGCCTCCCCTCGCTCGGCCCCAGAGCCCCCACTTCTGCTCCCCAGCAGTGAGGCTGGGTCCGCTTCTGCCCACCCCCCCGCCTTTACTGCAGCTGTGTTTGCTCTTCCAGATTCAGAATTTCTGAGACGCGAAGTTTTCGTGTGAACAAACTGAAACACAAGTAGAATTCACCGTGCACCAGGCCTGTCCTGCTCTCCCTGTCACAGCTACCTTGGCCACTAGAAATGTGTGTTCCTGCACCAGGCTGCTGCAGCCAGGCCGCTCACCTCCCCAGGCTGGGCAGGCAGGACCCTCTGGGGGGTGGGCCGGGCTGGGCGGGGGCAAGGCCTGCTCTGTGCCTGCAGCCCTCAGCCGGGCCCCGGACAGACGGACAGAAGCCCGAGGACCAGCCTGTGCGGAGACCAAGGCCTCCTCTGCATCGGGCACCGAGGCCGGGCCCCTTCCTGACTTGGGGGTGGGGCGGCAGCCGGGCCGGACGCAGCTTTCCGTCTGAGCCTGGCCTGGGACCGAGTCACGGATGCCTTGGGGTGTTGGAGCCCAGCCACACACCCTCCTCCTTCTCTGGGGCGTACAAGCGTATTCCACGAGAGCTGTCTGCTTCCTCCAATTCACACCGACCAGCACTGGCTGAGCACCGACTGTATACCAGGAGCAGTGCCAGCTGCCTGTGTCCAGGGAGCCTCGGGGGGCAGTGCCCCCCGCCACGGGCACCAGGATCCTGAGGAGCTGCCGGCCCGTGCGGTGTCCAGGGCACGGATCCCAGCATGGGGTCAGATGCTCACACTCTCTGGGCCTCAGTTTTCCCACTTGTGAATTGGGGACACAAGTCATGCCTGCGTCACAGGCCTAAAGAGAGGACAGACAGACAGGAAGCTGCCGTGATACCATAGGCGGGTCCCGTGGGCGCCAGGCGCCGCCCGTGTCACTGCATGTTTGGCATGAGTCACGCCCGGTGGCCGGGCTCTGAAGACTTGGGAACCCCCTGCCACACGAGTGCTGAGACGCACGCCCAGCCGCCTGCCACCCTCCAAGTGGCCGGTGAGAAAGCTTCCTCCTGGAGAGAAAGAAGCTGACCAAACACTTTCCATGACAAAGGTGATCCAGAGACATTTCAACACTTTATAACGGGCGGCACAAGCCAACAACCTCTTGTGCAATCCGGACCACACGGGCACGATGAGTCTCCGGCTCCAGAAGCTCGGGAGGAACGAACAGAAACTCTAGAGCCTGAGGACCCTGCACTGATAAGGGCTCACCTCTCCCGGGTGCCCCTCCGTGCACTGAGCACTCGCCGTGTTGCACGCTCTGGAAGCAGGGTCTGGCCCCAGATCAGAGCACGAGGCACGGGGACCCTGGGCGACACCAGGGCTGAGCTGGAGAAGCGGGACCGCCCTGTGCAGATAGGGGCTCTGTGGAGGGACTAAGCCCGGGAACCATTGCAGGGAGAGGGGAGCAAAGAGCTAGGAAGGGATTTGGGGGTCCCAGGAGATCACCAGCCGTCTGCTGGGAGCTGAGCTGTGTCCCCCAGAAAGAGATCTGTTGGCGTTTGCAGAGTGGGTCCTTATTTGGAGATGGTGTCTTTACAGAGGTCATCAAGTTACAATGAGGCCACCGGGATCTCAGCTAGGGTGACCGGTGTCCTTACAAAAAGGGGAAATTTGGACGCGGACACACACACAGAGGGTAGGCCACGTCAGGCCTGGAGTGCTGCGGCCACTAGCCAAAGCAGGCACGTCCTCCCCCAGCGCCTCGGCGGGGACGTGGCCCTGGGGCACTGGTCCCGACTTCCAGCCTCAACACTGCAACCCGAGGATGTGTGTTGTCTGAGCTGCCCCAGGAAGCAGGCCAGCCGTCCTGAAGCACGGGTGCAGGCGGACAGCTGGAGCTCGCGTGGAGGCCAGCGCAGGCCGGAGGACCTCGGCAGGCGAGGAAGTGCAGGGAGGGCATTGTCGCTGCAAAGCTGTCCCCCAGGGAGCCTGACGTGGTTCCTGCACCAAGAAACCCCCGGAGAGCCAGAGCCGCCGGGCTCCCCTTCCACCCTCTACAACCCACGCAAGGTCCCTGTTGGGCCAACTCCATGTAGGGGCCACACGGAGAAGGGGTACGGTCCCAGCTCGGCCAAGTCCATACCTGTGCCCTCAACCTCCGCCCCTGGCTCGGCAGGAGGCTGTGCTGGGCTGCTGACTTGCCCTAGGGTGTTGCGCCCGCCCATTTCCCTGGTGTAAACCCTCCCTCCTCAGGGCACGTCCGGCACCAGCAGTCTTAACAGCGGCTTGCAAAATTCCCAAGTATTGGACGGTCGGCCCTGGGAGCACGTGGGTTCAGGAGGACATCCCCCCCGGGAGGCAGCGCGCCTGGCTTTCCTTCTCTGCCGGGCAGCCCCACAGGCAGGCGGGCAGGTCCAGCCTCCACCAGCCGGTCCCCTGCTCCCCACCCCCCGCCCCCACGGGCCCCAGCCCACAACGGCTCCACGGCCTCTGCCACGGTGTTGCTTCAACCGGAGACGGGCGCTATGCAGACGTTCGGAATGCTGGTTCTACAAACCCTTCCAGAGAAACTCCCGAGCTCAGTGCTGGGGATGCAGAGGTGGGCCGGGCAGGGAACCCCCAGGATGCCACATCCGTGCCCCGTGAGAACACGCTGTCTGCCAGGCTCAGTGTGCTTCCTTTCACCCGGGTACTTTATTTTAAGCCCAAACGTTAAGGAAATTTGCAAAAACGTAAAACAATGCTATTCTTCTTACTATTTTTGCAGATTATAGTAAATTTTCTTAACAAGTTCACTTATGCTCACATCATGGCTTTATTATTGTTCATGATCATTTTCCTGGGAGTCGGGTTTTTATCCCTACCACAGAGATGAGCATAGAATGACTCCTTATGCCAACCTTGGTGTGACCTTGGCTGTCGGTCCAGCCTTGATCCTTGACCACAGGCCCACGTATCCTCTCTGCCCATCGGCCACTCGTGCTCTCGGCAGGGAACCCCTCGCTGGCACCTCGCGCCCCAGCACCACTCCGAGGAGGCCGGGGCGCCGTCCAGCGAAGGTGGCGGGGAAAGCAGGATGTTTTGCTAGAATCCCAGCCCAGTTCGTGCAGAGGACGGTTGGCTCCATCTGCCTGGAATCCTGCCCCTCTCGGCAGCTCACGTCCAGGCTCGGAGGGGCAGCCAGCAGGGACAGGGAGAGCCATCCACCAGGCACACGGCCCAGGAGGCAGCAGAGGCTCTGGAAGCTTGGAGGCCCAGGGCTCTCCCTCAGCTCATTTCCCTTCTGCAAGTACCTCCCGGAGAGTCCCCAGCATCACCAGTCCTCAGACAGGACTGGGGTGTCCGAGCCCCAGGGCCAAAGGCCAGGGTGGGCCCTGGGTCCCTGCCCAGGGTGGGCGCGCCCTCCCGGGCCTCCCCGGCCATCCGGCTTCCGGCTGCTCCCGTCTGGCTGTTTGCTGTCAGAGCCAGAGGCCAGAGAGAGAGGGACCCACACCTGCACACCCCTGGAGGCCACCCCTGGGGCCTCCGTCTTGGATGAGGCGGGCAATGCCAACCTCGGTCAGTACCCAAGCACCCGCAGGCCCCCATGACCCAGCCTGGACAGCACAGACTGCCATGGCTGTCCAAGCCTGTGATTTATTTCCTCCTCGCTATGGGGCTGCCCTGTGTCTTGCCAGTGGCCCATGGCTGGTGGGGGAGGGGGTCACTATCTCAGCAGCTATATCTGAGCATAGGCCGGCCCCCCCCCCATGTCAAAAACTAGTATTTCCCTGGCTCTCAGCTTTGAAAGGGCTGTCCGCTGTCCCTACAGCCCCGAGACAGAGAAGCCCAGAACACAAAGCCTCCAGCTGGCCTAGAAAGGGTGGAGGTGGAAACACCAGGTAAGACCTGGCACGTCCCCTTACCATCCTCCCCCCGTCACGCCAGTCGGGCCTCCGAACTTCTAAAAGAGAGAATCCATTTGGCCCAGCTCTTCTCCCAGCGCTGATACTGCAGAGAGAGACCCCTCGCCATCCCCACCCTGTGTGCTGTGGCAAGGAGGCCCCTGCCTGAGGCCCCACCCTCCGAGCCACGAAGGGGCAGTTCAGGCTGGGGGTCCAGCTTTCCCACTCCTCCTCTGGTCCCTCACTGAGGACTTACAGGCGATGCCCGCAGGACCCGGGGCCACTTCCCCCCCGAGGCGATCCCCGCAGGACCCAGGGCCACCTCTCCCCCCAGGCGATGCCTAAGGACCCCAGACCTGCCCTGTCCTTGTGGGCATCTGTGCACAGCTGGGACAGGGTAGCAGCTGGGGGCACGTGGACAAGGCGGGTGGCAGAAAGGCTGGAGGTGTGGAGCCATGTGCTGTTAGCCTGAGACGCCAGAGGAGGACCCCGTGAGGAAGAGCCCAGGCCAGGCCCCAGGTTCCGGGCTGCGTCCCCTCTCTGGGCCTCCACGTGCCATCTGCCCACGTGGGCAGCGCTGTCCTATAGACTCTCTCGCGGTAACAGCTGTGTTCTGTGTCTGCATTGTCCAATACGGGGCCACCAGCCACACCGCGGACTGACTGCTCCCGGTCACTTGACTTTAATCACTTTAAGCAGGAACGGCTCCTGGTGGCTCGTGGGTCCACCCTGGAAAGAGCTGGGTGGCTGCTCCATGAGGTCATGCGGTGAGATGCCGGGCACAGAGCAGGGCCCCGAGGTGGAGCTGGTGGCAATCCTTCCTGTTTCTGCTGTCACCTGCCCCCAGAAGCAGGCCGGCTGTGGTGCGGAGGGTCCGACGGAAGGCCACGGGGCCAGGAGGGCTCACCATCCCACTGACCGATCGGGGGCCAGGGGTGGGGGTGTGACTTGCTCTTCCCCTATCGTGAGCCCCCCGCCCCGGCCTGGCTGTCTGGAGCCTTGAACCACCGAGGTGTTTGGGGGCGGAGGACCAACCTCACAATTATTCCAGAACAAAACTGCCAATGCCAACATGTCTGATGTAAACTCTCTGTCCGGCCTACCCCCAGCCAAACCCCACAGGCGCCTGGAGACCCACCCTGCCTGCCTGGCCTCTGCAGATGGGGCCCCGGTGGTCGTCAGGTCGTCAGCCACGGCTCGAGGCGGGGAAGGAGCCCCGGGTGCCGTGTGCAGGTGCCTTGCTCTGCCTGGGGAGGGCCCAGCCTCCCCCCAGCAAAGCTCAGGGCTCCACGTTCCAGGAGAACAGACCCACAGCCACGAGGCAGGGGCAGCGGGGAGGCCCGTCTGAGCCGTAGGACAGGCACGCGGTCGCAAGGCACACAGGCCCAGGTGGCCTTTCTCCCGCTCCTGCGGGACTGTGCTGGAGCCGGGAGAAGGCGGAAGGAGGGGTGAGGGCAGGCAGGCCATCGCGAAGCACTTTTCTAGAAGGCAGTTTTGCTCTGAAATCTCAGCAGCCCGGTGAGCAGAACCGTCTGCCTATGTCTGGAGGCCACGCACTGAGCACCACTGGATTGGTTAAACAAGCAAGGTCCTTCCTCACGGGGGACCCAAGGTGAGGGTGGGGCGGGCACATCCCTCCACAGCAGGAACGCCCCCCAGCGGCTGTCCTGCCTGCGGTCGGCGACTGGCTGGGGCGCAGGTGAGAGGCAGCACAGGCCCGTGAGGGAAGCCTCACAAAGGCCATGACATCCCAGGAGGGCCTGCCTGGGTCCCTGTGTGACACAACCAGCCCGGAAGGATGGGGAAAGTGAGGCCCGGTGAGCAGCTGCCCTGGGCCCGCGAGGGAGCCAGGCCATCTGGGCCAGGACCAGCCCTGGGCCTCCTCCCTCCACAGCCCGTGACTCAGTGTCCCCCGGAACAACCCCTCCCCAGGGCTGGGTCCAAAACCCCTTTCAACCCACACCCAGCCCTCGGCCAACAAGGGCTCACTCAGCCACCAGGAGAGCAGGGCTGGGAGCCTGGGAGAACAGTTTGTAAAAGTGTAAACTGTGCTTCCCTCCAAGGGCACGGAGAGGCCATCCCGGGGAAAGGAAACAGGGACCACCAACGCACGGGAAGAGGTGGCCAAGCTCACTGGCAATCAAGGGCGTCCAAGCCGGACCCCCCAGACGGCAGAGCACAGGGGCCTCCCTGCCACGCGGTGCCCTCCTTCCCCACAGGGGCGTATGCGGTGCTGCCCCTCGGAGGGGGCCGGGCAGAGGCCCACCGAACGTGAGTGCCCATTTCCTCCCGATCCCGGAAACGCAGCCCAGGAACCAGCCCTGGGCTGGACGTGCGGTGCCCGCGGGCTGCGGACGTGTGGTGAGGGACGGCTGGAGGCGTGTGGTGCCCGCGGGCTGCGGACAGCAGGCAGAGCTCGCGGATGTGTGTCCACGTGCGTGATCACAGGGCGGTTAGACTGGAAGCAGGACAGGTAGGTGCCAGAAAGCCGCTTTATCAAAGACTGGTGTGTGTGAGGGTGTGAAAGCGAGAGGGCGTGTGCACGAACGTGTGCACACGCATGTGTGGATTTGTGTACACGCATGAGTGTGCACGTGTGTGTGAGTATGCACACGTGCGTGGGCACACGTGTGTGGATGTGTGCACACGTGGGGGTGTGCACGTGCGTGTGTGAGTGCATTGTGCGTTCACATATGTGTGTGTGCTCACATGCATGTGTGCGCGCGCGTGTGTGTGGCTGTGTGAGTGTGTGAGTGCATTGTGCGTTCACATATGTGTGTGTGCTCACATGCATGTGTGTGCGCGCGTGTGAACATTTGTGCTCATATGCACACAGACTCCCCTGGGCATCAACCGTGTCACCGACACGGGCCACCCCGGAAAGCGGCTGGAAGGAGGGCGATGCCCCCACTTCTGCGTCACCTTCACAGGGATGAGCTCACACTGGTTTCGAGGGAAAAGCAGCCCCCAGACTCGTAGTGAGAGCCGCTCCCGCTGCAGAGAGTGCTAACGAAGCCCGTGCCCTATGTGGCCTCGGTTTCCTCGTCTGTAGAATGAGAGTGGCAGCCCTTTCTCGTTTGGTCCTCACGACGCAGGGGCAGCATGCGGGTCCTGGCGCTGTGGGCGGCCAGGCCACTAGCCTTAATGTCCAGATGATTCCCACCCTTGGCCAGGTGCGCCCCCAGTAGCTCCCCACCCCGTCCTGCACACACTCTGGGCTCCATCTGGGCAGGCTCACAGGGGGCCATGGGGTCAGAGAGAAGGGCCTGGCCTCGGATTAAGATGGGGACCAAGGGATGAGGCCACAGCACTGCCCTGGGGTCAGTCAGGTCAGGGGAAGACAGGAGCTGTCCTTCTCCAACACCCAGGAGAGACGCCTCACTCTTCCCCCAGGGAGGACCCCTCCTCCCCAGGGAGCACTGTAGTGAGCACCCCTCTTCCCCAGGGAGTACTCCTCCCCAGCGAGCACCCCTCCTCGCCATTGAGCATTCCTCCTCCCCAGGAAGCACCCTTCTTGCTGGAGGGAGCACCTCTCCTCTCCCATTGAGCATCCCTCCTCCACAGGGAGCACCCTTCTTGCCTGAGAGAACAGCCCTCCTCCCCAGCGAGCACCCCTCCTTGCCATTGAGCATTCGTCCTCCCCAGGGAGCACCCTTCTTGCCGGAGGGAGCATCTCTCCTCTCCCATTGAGCATCCCTCCTCCCCAGGGAGCACACTTCTTGCATGAGGGAGCATACCCCCTCCCTACTGAGCACTCCTCCTCCCCAGGGAGCACCCCTCCTCCACAGGGAGCACCCTTCTTGCCTAAGGGAACATTCCTCCTCCCCAGAGAGCACCCCCCCTCCCCAGGGTGTACTCCTCCTCCCCAGGGTGTACTCCTCCTCCCCAGGGAGCACCCCTCCTCCCCAAGGAGCACCCTTCTTGCCTAAGGGAACACCCTTCCTCCCCAGGAAATACCACTCCTCCCTGAAGGAGTACTCCTCCCCAGGAAGCATCCACACTCAGGGAGCACTTCATAGGGAGCCAACCACCCTGGGAGGGGACAGACAAGCTCAAGGTGCCACAGGGGGCCCAGGGCTGGCATCTCCCGGACAGCAACAGGGCAGGGTGGGTTGTTCTGCAGGAGTCAGAAGGAGCAGGTTCTACTCTAACCGGGTGTCTGTGACGCCCAAAACAGGCCCAGGCAGGCTTCCCTGGGACCAGATCCGTGGCTGTCAGGCAACCCTGAGCAGAGCTCCCCCTCTTCCAGCTCAGGTGAGGGGACGCTGGGGGGCACACCTGTGGCCCCAGAGAGTCAGAAGGGAAGGTGCTGTGGTGTCCAGACCCCCAGGCTCCAACAAGCACCCTGGAGGCCACCCGGAGGGGATGGGCTGGGGGAGTGGCCCCAGCATCTGGATGCTCACCTCAGGCACCCTGGTCCCAGGCGGAGACAGACTGTAGAGGGCAGTGACCTGCTTTGCAAATGGCTGTTGCTACAAAGCAGGGTGAGTGACGGTAGAGCAGAGGCCACACACAGATACCCAAAGCCCTTTGGTGAATGACAGCCGTCCCTCGCCCAACGGGGCTCATGGCTCAGAAGCACAGATCGGGCCTGGGAAGTACAGCCTTCTGTGGAGGGTGGAGGGTGGGGTAGCCAGAAGAGAAGGGCAGTCGTGTTCTGGGAGTGTTTGGAATGGGCCCCCCTCCCCAGACACCGTGAGAGCCTCAGGCCATCCTCCTCCTCCCCTCTCCCACGCATCCTGTCCTGTCCCCATCACGTCCACAGGCTGTCTGGGCACCGCGCTGCCCCCCGTGGGGCTGGGAGCCCGGCCCCACGGGGCAGGAGTCGGCACAGTCCCTGAGGAGTTCAGGAGACCCGCGGGGTCTTCGCACATTTGGGGTTTTCCCTGCCCACTACCTAGACTCCAGAATCAACCCTGGATGCTTGGCCTCTCCCACACGTCTGTCTCCTTCCCACCCACCGGGCGCCATGAGCCCATCGCGTTTCACTGGACGCAAGTAAGTTGCAGACATCAGTGGACGTCAGGCCCCAGGGTTGCACGCCGCACAGCACTAACTCGAGTCCGGTATCTGTCTGGGGTAAAACGTGCCCCCAGTGGGACTCACAAACCCCAAAGACACAGGAGGTGAATTCTGACAGACGCACAGCGTAGTCCCGGCCCCTCGGGACTATCGTCACCCCCAGTGCCGCAGTTCCGAGACACAGGTGGCTACTCTGGTGTGAACTTAAGTTAATTAAGATTAAGTTAGATGTAACAGTCCCTCACTTGCCCCGGCCACACCTCAGGAGCTCCGTGGCCAGTGGCCCAGACCCAGGGCCCACCGTCACCACAGAAACGTCTATCAGACCTCGTTCTGAAACCCGTTTTGTCCAACACCTTCTTGGAAGGATCTTGGGGAAAACCGCATACGTGACCACGTGCCACGTGGGGCTGGAGGGGTCGCGGACTGCAGGCCAGACCAGACCCCTGGCTACCTGTGCCCCTCGAGGGGCACAGACATGGCTCAGACACTTCCCACAGGCCACGGTCGCTTGCCCACTGGCAGCGTGGGCGCTGGGCTGGGCTAGGGCGCGAAGCCCCAGCCAGCCGCGTGTGGAACGGTGCAGGGTGGCGGATCGGCCATCGGCCCACATCGCTATGCGTTTTTCACGGAAGCAAACGGTTCTTTGCGCGTTCGCCTTCCTGTATGGGGCGGTCCTGACACCGCAGCCTTGGGCCTTTGAAGTATTTCAGGTCAATATTAATCAATCATCGGGCACAGACTGCGAGGAGACCATTAGCCGTCGGAGAGCCGGGCTCGGGAACGGCATTCTGCAGAAATGAGGCTGCTGCCGGGCAGGGAGAGGGGGGACCGGGCTCCTAGGGCACAAGTGGGCCCTGTTCTCCTGCCTCACGCACGTGCTGTGTGGCCTCAGCCAAGCTGTCTGACTTCTCTAAGCACCAACCTTCCCAGACCCCTGGTCAGAGGGAGATTCCCATCAGCCTCGGGGGTGGGCGAGCCCAAACCTAGGAAAGGGCCCACAAAGCCCTGCACGCTCTGGGCCGGCTGACCGCCGGGCCCGCCGCCACGGCGCCCCAGCCCTGGCCTGGACCTCAGGCAGAGACGCCCAGACCGGCCTCGGCTGGACCAGGTGAGACTCCCTCCAGAACGGCTTTTGCTGGTCTGCACCCCATCTTCGGGGCCCAGAGCGGGACTGCGGACGGGGCCTGTGGGCTCTGTGTGGACGTTGAGTACAGCACGGCAAGCCGAAACCCGTTTAATAAAGTCGGTTCTGTCCCCCCGGCCCCCGCCCCAGTGATCCTCCAACGTGGCCTGAACAGCAGCTTCGAGGGTGGAACCCTGTGCCCCCTGGGGGCTCCCTGACAAAATGTGAGCCAGTTCCCTCCCTTGTCGTGCGAGTATACCTCTGGGCACTCAGGAGCCCCCGCCTGGGCCCCCACACTCTCAGGACGGAGGAAGCAGCGAATCCGTGAGCTGGCGATGATCACAGTTGTTACTATCACATTACATTAAAAGCAAAAGTGAGGAACTTTCCAAACCCCTCATTTTCCAAGTATCTGGACTGGCTGTGCCACTCTCTGTGCTGAAGGTAATCTACGAGTCTCATAGCCTCAGGGTGGGTGTGCCCCTGCCCGTCTCCTCCCAGAGCTGGTACCTCGCTTCGGCAGTTTGGAATCAGCCACGTGGGAGGGGGTATTTACCCACAGAAACTGGCAGGCCCTCCATCGGGGTTTTCTTCCCCAAAGAGCCAGGAGTCGGTTACCAGCACACCAATGAGCCATCCGGGCCTCGGGCCACACCCGTTGGGAGGCTGCCTTTCCGAAAACAGGTGTTGTTCATGAAAGGTAAACCGAGGCACGGCCAAACCAAAAGTGGGTCGGCAGGCTCCCTGGAGCCACAGCAGAGCAGGGGAAACACCAGACCGGCTGTGGCCCCAGGAGCTGCCTGGCCAGCTGAGATCACTCGTCCTCCGGTTCGAGCGCAGGACCCTGGCTCCACCGGCTGCCTGCGGAGCACCGGGCCTCAGAGCCTCCAGTCTGGCGTCCTGGCTAAGTGACCGTCTCACTGCTCCCCAGGCTGAAGCAGTCTCCAGACTCACTCAGCCCAGGGGAAGGGAAGCGCTCAGAGTGTTTGACTTCTGAAAGTTCCAGCATCTAGGAAAGGCCAGAATCATCCCTTCAACGGCCCCCCACCACCTCCAGGCTCCCTGGGTCCACTCACGCCCAGCAGGAAGGCCACCAACCTGGGAAAAAGCTGGGCCTGACAGGGACCAGCGGGTGGAGGGGTTGGGTGGCCACAGGGACCTTCCTCCCTCTCAAACTGGTCAGCGCTCTGCCCAGCCAGGACGTGGAGGCCTCCGACAAAAAGACTGGCAGGTGGGGTGGCCGTGGCCCCCCTCCCCACGGCCTCCAGACAGTCTCTGGCCCACAGAGGAGTTCTGTGTGGCCTCTGAGGGGGGCCAGCGCCCACACCCTCAGACTGGCAGCCTGGCAGGCCCCGTGGTCCTTGGAAAGAGAGGCTGGGGCCAGGACAGAGCAGAGCTGTGGAACTGAAAGGGCACAGGCCACCGTGGGCGGCGAACAGGGAGGCAGACAAGGGAGCTGGGCTGCTGGGCACCGGGAGTCGGGACACAGGGACTTGGGCGCCAGGGCCAGTGGTCCGTGGGCTTGAGAGCGGGGGGCTGGGGGCCAAGGACGGGCCGACTGGAGGTCTGGGGGACACAGAGTTAAGACCATGGGCCACCAGGGGTGTGGGTGGCCGGCAGGCTGCAGGAGCACCAGAGAGCTGCGGCCAGGAAGCTCAGAGCTGGGGGGCTGCAGACTGAGGGACTGGGGGGCGGGGGGCCCCGGGCCCGGAGCGGCCACCCACAGGCCGTGTGTGCAGGGTCAGGACGCTCAGCCTCGGAATGGAAGAGGCCAACAGCCCAAACTCTATACAGCCCTGCAAAAGCCACGAGCGTCTCACCCGCAGCTAAGCAGGACCTGAGGGCTCTAGCTGTGTGACCTTGGGCAAATCACCCGACAGCTCACTGCAGAAGCAACCTGCCCGAGTAGACTTTCAGCGTGGAGACTCGCTGGTGTAATAACCCCGCCCGTGAGGCTGCTGAGGCGGCCGGGGAAGTGTGCAGGCCGCCCAGCCGGGGGCCCCTCCCTGCCTGCTCTCCACGGGGCCCTGTGCTCCTTGGGCCCGTGGGTCAGCTCAGTCTGTCCCAGGCAGTCTGCTGCCCCTGCCTTCATGGGAACGACGGCTTGGTGGCCTCTCTTCTTCTGACTCTGTGAAGCCCACTACAGATCACACAGGGCACCCCCAGATCACTGGTGTCTGGTCCCCGCCCCTAACCCTGCTGTTTAATACTCAGCCCGGGAGTGAGGGTGAGGAAGGCGGGGTAGGAGGGGGAGGGGGGGGAGGGAGACCCGGCCAGCCGGGAGGGGTTGGGCCCTAGAGCGCCATAAGGGCAGCAGGTCGGGGCGCCCCTCCTGGGTCCAGCTTGCCGGGGGCAACCTGGGACTGTCACCTCAGTGAAACACTAGGCTCTCCTCCCTCCCCTGGGTCACCTGTACGGGCCCTTAAATATCCACCCCGGCGGCAGGTGGGCCAAAACCACTGCCCAGGTGCAGCCACGGGTCAGCAGGCTCTGGTCTGGGGGGAGCAGCAAGGAGCCGAGGGCGGGTGGTCCCTCTGTGGGCATGCCACCCTGAGTCTCGGAATTGGGGATTCTAGGAACTTCGGTGGCCCATCTCCCATATGGGCTGACTGAGTCTCAGAGAGACTAACCTGGGGCCCGACGTGGAGGCGCCTGAAGCGCACAGTGGGCCCACCCCAAACCCACCTTCTCCACCTGCCCAGGGCCCGGCCTGGCCTGCAGGTCTCCCTGGGCACTTGTGGCACCTGCAGGGCCTGGGACAGAGGAGACGCCTGATGGAACTCAGACCTCAAGACGGCCAGAGGCACGGTTCCCTTGTTCTGGGAGTCCAGACCCCCTGACCTGGAGCCCTGAATCCCAGCCAAGTCTCAGGTTGTCGGGCCACAGAGTTGCCAGGTGACAGCTGCCCACACAGGCCAGCGCAGGTCAGACAGAGCAACCAGACTCCACACTGGGCCGGGGGAGGCCCCTCAGACGCCCCTGGACCGCCCTCTTCTCCCGGCCCGAGTGTGAGAGGGCAGAGAGCGTCCAGAATGCAACACGTGCCTTCCACAAAACCTCCAAGAGCGTATGGGCCATGCCAGGTGTGCGATGTGGGGACAGACAGACGATGGAGTCCCCCAGACCTCCCTGCTCCGTCTGTGAGACGGGGCCAGGTGTGACTCCCTTGGCCAGTGCCCTCACAACGTTGGCCCAGGGCCCGCCCCCGCTTGCAGCTGGGAGCCCCCCTCCCCAGTCCCACGGGGAGGCCCTTCTGTATGCCGGAGCAGGTGGGGCGCTGCCCCCAGAGGCCCCACACGAGGCACCCTTCCTCAGATCCAAATCTCCCTCCCACCTCCTCCCCTAAACACGTGCTGTCTCTCACAAGCTGGATGAGGGACCAGTTTTCTGAATGGAGGTCGGGGTGGAGGGGAAGGGGCCTGGGCCACTGGCCAGTGGGGTCACCCCGGCAGGCTGCTCTCCTGGGGGACAGTAGCACCCACTTCTCGGGATGGAAAGAACCGAATTCGACAAGTCCGGTAAAATGTTCCATCCAGGGCCCTGACTCAGGAAAAGTCACCCAGCACGCTGTCTGGTGACGATGACTCCTTGTCACCGGACCTCACGCCTGCTGCCTCCAGAGCTGGCGGGAACAGGCCGGACGGACGGGGAGCGGCCTTTGGTGTCGACAATAAACAGAGCCCTGCTCGCCGGGCCGGGGTCTGAAAGCCCCCTCCGGAAGAAAGCCTGGAGCAGGGCCGCGCTCTCGCGGGGGAGCGTCACCCACCAGGGGAGGCGGACAGGCTGCAGACAGAGACCGGGCGGAGGGGGAGCCGGGCCGGGAGGCTCACAGGCCTGAGGGGCCGATCCCAGGCTCAGCCCCCAGCTCCGGGGACGTGTTATTTATGTAAGCCGCAGTTTTCTAGGCGCCTAGTAATTTTCACCTCCCTCCCTGTCAACCAGAAGACAGGTTTTCACCTTAAAGTCGTAGCTGATGAGCAACCGAAATAGGAGGAGAGGTGTCTAAATGAAAGTAATTTCGCAAAGGGGCTTGACTGACATGTGACGACAATAAAGTCGGGATGAGGTCCGGGCTATCAAAGCAGCCCCAGGCGGACCGGCGAGAACGGGCACATCCCCAGGAAAGGCCCGCTCACTCCTCGCTTGTCTGTCTCTCAGGGTCCAAAAGCTCGAACCAACAGGCACAGTGCTCGCTGTTTCAGGGTGTTTCTCTGTAAACACTTTCTAAGTCCCAACAGAAGTTTGATTACAGTTTGGGTGAGACGGAAGACGAGAGGAAGAAACCATATTATTCAGCAATTAGAGTCGCTTTCCTCTCTGCACATGGCACATCACTGCATTGCTTATGCTCTCCCCCCGTGGGTCCGGACAAATCCCCCGGCCCACGTCCTGCAGTCCCTAGGCAAGATGCCCCTCCGCGGTGACAGCGTGCTTGCGTGGAAAGCGCGACCTCGGGGGTCGGGCCTGGCTTCAGCAGCTCTGTGGCTCAGTCACTGTGCTGCCTTTAGAGAAAGAGCCGACCTGGAAGGAAGAGCTCTGCTTCCTCGCCTGTGAGCGAGGGGAGGGAACCTACCTGCAGGGCTTCCGTGTGAATCCAACGAGGGCATTCAGGGCACGGGCATCAAGCGACAGCCGCGGGCCAACGTCGGGCACACACGTGGCGCTGTGTGGAATAGCATGCAGTGCTCAGAGGCAGCCCCGTGGAGGAGCGGTCTCAGCTCAGAGGCCCCCACTGCCCCACAGACCCGGCCCCTCCGTCCTGGCCTTCAACAGACAAGGGGGCCTCCGCCTCGCTCCCTGAATGCATTCCTGAGTCTGGGATCTCACGGGGAAGTCTGGAAGGGGTGGCTCACTGGGTGGCCCACTTGTAAATCTTGAACAATGACATGTGGCTCAGTTTCCCTCCTACAAGATGGACTGAGCCACCTCCCGAAGCCGTGGGAGGCTAATGAGTCAGTGTTTGTAAAACGCTTTGCGGATCAGATGAAAGGGGCTCCGGGAGGGGGAGCTGCCCGTCGGGGGTGATTATCGTGGGCGCACAGGCACGCTCACCCCTGCTCCCTGCGCCCCACACGCAGATCTCAGCACGGGGCCCAGGCGGTGGGAGCCCTCCCACCTCGCACCTGCTCCCGGTGGGGCCATGGGGCCTGGCCCGAGGGTGGCCAGGAGGGCCCTGCGCACAGCTGTGCGCTGGCTGCTGCCCCCAGAGCCGGGGGGTTGCAGGGAGGTTGGCCGCGGGGAGGTTGGCTGCGGGGAAAGAGCGGGACGTGGCGGCTCCCCTAACCCCCTGTGTTGGGCCACGTAACCCCCCGCCTCGTTCATAAACCAGTGCACAGGGGCTCTCTCTGCACAGATCCGTGGGCAGGACACCATCTCCACGGGCCGCCGGGGCCGGTGCTATTCCAGAAGCGTGTCTGAGAGCAGGTAAAGGAAGCACGTCCCACTGCAGCCAGAGGGCCGCCCGCCTTCCCACCAGACACACGCCCTGTGGTCGCGGCAGCAGGAAAGGCCTCAGGAGTGGCATGGGGTCACAGCGGTCCTCCAGCCGCCCAGACCTGCACCCCCGCTCGGCTCCGAGGGGTCCGCCTGCCGCCCCGGACCTGCACCCCGGCTCGGCAACGAGGGCCCTGGGACAGTCGGACAGGTGGCCTGGGGGGAGGTGAGCGTGAGGGCCAGATACAGGAGCGGCGTCGAGTCTTGGCCCCGAGAAGGTAAAAAAAAATACCTTCTGGGAGGGTTTTCTTTGGGTCCCAAGCTGAAATGACAGCAGTCTGGATTGCTGGGTTGAGGTTCAGGGTGGAAATTACATTTTATTGTTCCTTTTTAGGCGATCGAATGCAGACCCGGGCAATTTTAGAGTTACACCTGCAGTTCCCCTTGGGTCTGTACTGGACGCTCTGACCTCAAGAAACTGCCCGGACTAGTGTCAGGACTGGGCCTTGCCTCCCGGGTTCCGTAGGGAATGAATGAATGAATGAATGAATGAATGAATCTCCTTGGGGAGAACCAAGCTCAGAGAGCAGAGGACCCACGGGGCAGGTCACAGGTACCTGATGCATAAAGATAGCCCTGTCCTTTGGATTTTATTTTTTTATTTATTTTTTTATTTTTTTTAATTTTCTTTTTAACGTTTTATTTATGTTTGAGACAGAGAGAGACTGAGCATGAACGGGGGAGGGGCAGAGAGAGAGGGAGACACAGAATCGGAAGCAGGCTCCAGGCTCTGAGCCGTCAGCCCAGAGCCCGACGCGGGGCTCGAACCCACGGACCACGAGATCGTGACCTGAGCTGACGTCGAACGCTTAACCGACTGAGCCACCCAGGCGCCCCGTGGATTTTAAAACTTAAACTGCGCTATGGGCACGGACACTGCCCTAAACCAGCCCATTTCCTGGAGAGCCGCCCCCGCCCCCTCAGCTCCCGCCCGGCAGAGGCTTGTCGCCCAGCAGGAAGGCCCCCGGTGAGGTCAGAGGCTTGGGGCCACTTGCACAAAGACCACAGAAACGCCAGATGCCTCAGAGAACCCACCTGCCCGGCTGCTTTCCGGAACTCCCTTCTCCAGCCCCGGGGCCGCGTCCTGCTTCTGCGGCCAGAGGGACCCGGGCTCACCACCCACGGGCAGTAACCCAGAGCCCCCGGCCCATCCATCACTGTCAGGCCCCGAGAGCGGCCTGGCTGCCGCTGCTTCTGTCGCGCACAAGGCATGAGGAGAGGGGTCGCCTGGGGCCAGCGCTGGCAAGGGCGCTGTGGGTCCCACCGAAGGTGCCTTGCCAAACGCACACTGGCTTGCTCTGGCTGGAAGCCCAGCCTCCTCGGGGTCACACGGCCCGACCGGGCTGAGACAGGGGCTCCTCTCCCTGTGCGGCCCCAGCTGGACAGAAGCCCTGAAGTGGCGGGTGCTGGGACTCAGGCCTGCCTCCGCCTTCACCATGGTGACCAGCTGGCAGCCCGTCTCGGAAGCACCTGCTAAGGGCCAGAACTCCTCAGGGGCCATGAGGCGGGACCCCACTTCTAGACCACTGGAGTCCCTCTGCGAGCTGCCCTGTGGGCCGGCCTGGGGACGTGGGAGGCCCCTGCCCCAAGGAGTAGTGCAGGATGGCTCTGGTCCCCATGAAAGACGAGGCCTCACTCTGCTTTGGGGCCATGGAGGCAGGAACAGCTTGAGGCCCACCCACCCCAGGTGGGGGAACAGCACAGTCCTCAAACTGCTATGGCCGTGGTCCTGCCCCAGGCGGGGGGACAGGCCTGTCCTCGAGCTGCTATGGCCGTGGTCCTGCCCCAGACGGGGGGACAGCTCTGTCCTCGAGCTGCTATGGCCGTGGTCCTGCCCCAGGCAGGGGGACAGCCCTGTCCTCAAGCCGCTATGGCCATGGTCCTGCCCCTGTCCATGGGTGATAAACCCAGACCCTAAAGATCTACACCTACGGGGACCCTGACAATGGTCTGACCCGACTGCTCCCTCCATAGATGGAGAAACCAAGGCCCAAAGAGAGCTGGGCCTCTAGGCTTGCCCTGATTCCTGACCCTAAGCAGAAGCTGAGGGGCACAAGCATTTATCAGACTCCCTGTGGCTGAATGCCACGTCCCTAAGACACAGAAGGGAGATGTCATTCCAGCACAGGTGAGCGTGTTAAGGCCTCCTGCTGGGCTGGCTGGACGTCGGGGGTCCTGAGTCTCTCCCGCACCCGTTGGGCAATGCCCCCTGCCAGGAACAGCAGTCACTCAAGGACAACCCTTATCTGGGGGCCCCAGTATGTCCCCCATGCCCCAGGAATGGAGAGGAACGTTGGCTGTCCTTGGACAGCACCCCGACTTGGAGTCCTGAGTGTGTACTGTTGCCCTTGCCAAGACCAAGCCCTCCCCAGCCTGCGCGTGGCCTTGGAGTGGCCAGCCAGTGTCAGGCGGGGAGGAGCCTCAGAGGTGATTCAGCACAACATTCCCATCCTGTGGCGGGAAACGGAGGCCCAGGAAACAACAGGGACTTGTCGGAGGTCACACAGGAGCCGGCGGCCCAGGTGGGTCCGGGACACCGAATCCAGGACCTGCCACACGGCCTACTGTGCTTTCCCCTAATCATCGGCAGGACAGGGAGACGGGGCCATGTCGCCATGGGACTGGGCGAGCGGATGACTCTGCTGGGGCTCCCGTGACGAAACCCTGCAGACGGGGCCACTCAAACCACAATTCTTTTCCCCCCCAGTCCCGGAGGCTGGAGGCCGTGGGGCTGGTTTCTGATGAGACTCTCCGTCTCGCAGGCCCTTCTCACTGCTGTGTGTTCACGTGGCCCGACCTCTGTGCACCCACACAGTGCAGTGGGGGTGCTCTGTGGGTCTTTGTCTGATAGGGACACTGGTCCCACTGGGTTGGAGCCCCACTCCGTGACCGCATTTAACCTCAGTGACCCCCTAAAAGTCTATCTCCAAAGACAGCCACACTGGGGTCTGGGGTGGACTTAACTCAGTCCAAGGCAGAGCATCAGGTGCTGGAATGACTCCTTCCAGGAAAGTTCCAGAGTGTTGGGCCCGCATTGTGAGGGTGGGAGGGCAGGAAGAGTCGCCCGGCCTGCCCCCGGGAGCCGCCCGTCTGCTTCCCGGATGGTCACGGGACTCGTGGGCACCCAGGAACTGGATGGGATGCCGCACGGGCTGACAGTGTCTCAGCAGAGGAGGAGTCGGGGGGCCCTGCATGGCTGCGGAGACGAACACAGAGGTGGGGGGGTGTCCGTGCCGCTCGTGTGCGAGCCCTCTGTGCATGCCCCTCAGGACGATCCCCATGTGGCCCCTGCAGCCCGACGTCCAAGCAGGCACTGACACACAGAAAGCCACTGGTCCCCTTCGTCACCACCTCCCTCTGGGCGGGGTCTGATCCACAGTGGGGCCTCCCAACCCCGGGTCTAGTGCCCCTCCCCAGCTTCACCCCCCCAATCCCAGGAGCAGCGGGTCCCGGGGGGAGGGATGAGCTCCCAGATCCAGCTGGGCGGCCCACCCGGGCTGTTCCTGGGCTGATACTTGAGCTCTGGACTGAGTTGTTTTTCCTCCACCAAGAAATCCTGGCAGAGGCCACAGAAAAGCCGAGACTCACCCCAGGCCAGAGCCAGGAGGCCCCGGGATAACAGGTCATGCTAGGGTGGCTTCCTGCCGTCCCCAGCCAGCTCCTGAATGAAATCAGGCTTGGAGAGACTCTCGGGTGTCCCAGCTGGGCCCTCAGCCACCACCAGCCCGGAGGGGCAGGTCCTCGTTGAGAAACACACACCAGAGACCAGCACCCGGGTTCAGACCAGGTTCTGGTCTTCTCTGCAAGACGGAGCCTCCCGTCCATCTTGAGTGTGGGTGAGTTCACCACCGAGTGAGGGGCACCCAGCAGGTGCTCAGTAAAGTGGCCCCCAGCCCGATGTCTGCCAAAGGCTTGTGGGGCCCTCAGTCAGTTCTGTGGAGTGATCCCTGGTGCTGGGCACCCCTGACACCCGCACAGCAGAGAACCCCAAGCCCCCAGCTGGACAGAGCCCCCAAGGCTGAGGCAGGTGGGTGCCGGGCCTCTACTCCCTCATGCCCTAGGGAGTGAGTGTGAGGGCAGGAGGAGGAACCAGACAGACTGTCCATCTATCCCCACTCTCCCTGGGAACTAACCCTGCACAGCCACTCAGCCGCATCGCAGAGGGGAGCCCCAGGGGCAACAGAGTCTGTGGCTTTTCCGCCCCCTATTTGCCACCACGCTCTAAGGTGCTGGAGTGTTAGCTTTATGAGGACGGGACTGTCTTGTCCCTTCATCCCCTCATCCAAGGCCTGACACCGAGAAGGTAGTAACTATTGGGCGGGAGAGTGGGGGAGCGGTGGGAAATGGGTGAGTGGTGGATGAACAGCCGCCAGGCACAGCCACGGTGCAGCGTTGTGTTTTGAGCCTCCCTGCCAACTTTTGAGACACATGCCCAAGCATTAAGAATATGCTGAGGACTTTCCAAGTTTCTTTCTTTTTCTTCTTTCAAAATGCGGTCTGCTGGCTTCCACATCAAGCAGCCCTTTCTGAATTACAGGGTATATTCCCCCAGGAAGCTCAGGCTGTGTTTCTTGGCCCTCGGAAACGGGACGTGTCTCAGTGCCTCTTCCCGAGGGCCCCCTGGAATCAAGGGGTGCAGCACCCAGGGTTCTGGCACCCTCCCACTGTGCACACACCCTTGGGGCAGGGAAACAAGGCCCACCTGCCTCCTGGGCAGTAGCCACTTGTCGGGGAGAGCACGGGGGTGCGGAAGGGCCTCCCCTCTCCAGCTGGAGTGCTGTCCCGAGAGCCAGGGTGCTGGACCTACAGGGGGGCCGGGATGAGAACCTCCCGCGTACCGAAGAAAGACGAGACCCTACCGTGAGAGGGAGCAAGGCCACCGGAGCTGGCCCTCGCGTCACCGGGGACGCCTGACGAGCGCCCCTCAGTGTCCACGCATCCGTGCACACAGGTGAGCTTTCGAATTCGCAAATGACCCCTTTCCACTTGGAAAAGACCTGCCCCGCTCTGCTCTCCACCCTGCTGCAGCCCCGTCCGGGCCCCGGTGCTCCTCACCCTCCAGGTCTCAGCTCAGATGCCCCCAGGGAGAGTCGCTAATGCCCCTGGGTGAGCATCCCCAGCTGTCCCTCCCCACAGCGGTTCATCTTCCTACCACACCCACCCCGTCACTGCTGCAGCCCAGTGCCCAACAGGCCACATGGCGGGGGCTCAGTCTGTCCACGGGAGCAGCCTGTTTGGCCTGATGGTTTACGAGGTTTTAGAAGAGACCAAGAACCCATCAACATATGAACATATAAACATATGAACATATAAAGACCCCATATGAACATATAAAGACCTGTACACAATACTCACCAAAGCTTCGTTTGTAATACTACAACCTGGAACCAGTACAAATGCCCACCAGCAGTTGGATGGATGAACAAGCAGTGGACGCCCATTCTCCAGATCCATCCACCCCCGGATTCATCCATGCATCCCACGGATCCATCCACCCCCACATCCCTACTTAGGGCATGAGGAAGCTCTGGGGTGACGGCACGTTCATTATCTTGATTTTAGTGAAGGTTTCACAGGTCCGTGCTTATGTCAGAATTTATCAGATTGTACACTCTAAATACGTGTAGCTTGTTGCACATCAATTATACCTCCATAAAGCTATTTTTAAAAGGAAAAACATGTGGTTTGGGGATAAAAAGATAGTCATATGAAGAAAGATTAGATTGGACCAATTCCTCACCCTTTACACCAGGGATAAACACCGATGGGTTAGACGTGCATGGGAAATAAAACAAAACAAAGCCATGATGAGAGAGATCTTGCTGGCGAAGGCTTAGCTCTGTGCCTTGAAGCATCGGTGGTTACACAAAGCTACACGCGTGATAAAATGCCATTGAACTACACACACACTGTCCTGGCACTGATTTCCTCACCTTGATATTGTGCTATCGTCGTATAAAATTCAACCACCAGGGGAAAGCGGTGAAAAGCACAACATCTCTGCTGCTCCCTTCGAATCCACAATGTTTCACAGCAAGTATTTGAAATAAATAAATAGACCAACAATTCGTAAAGGCCTAGCAGAAAACACGGATAGGTTTTTCCACGATCTCTATGTTTGAAAATATTTTTGCTTTTTAGAAAATTAGGAACTAGATAAGCAGCAATCAGGGAAAACAGCCTCGAACCATCAAAGACAGAGGGTGACTGGCAAACACAGAACGACGCAAACAGAGGACGCGTGGCCCGAAGAAGCGCGCGGGGGGCCCCAGCTCCTGAACCCCGTGAACATGGCAGGCGCAAGGTCAAACAGCTTGTCAGGGAAAATGCGGACGTTAGCGGAAAAGTGAATCTGGGGGGATGTTCCAGTCAAGTACAGTTCAGGCGACCCAGCCACGTAAATCTACTCTTCAACTGTAAATTTTATGAAATCTATACACAGAGCAAGCATTTCCAGTGGAAACGCGGGTACAGATTGAGACGCACGGTAAGTGTAACACACGTGCCAGATCAATTTTTTTTTTAATTTTTTTTTTTTTAACGTTTATTTACTTTTGGGACAGAGAGAGACAGAGCATGAACGGGGGAGGGGCAGAGAGAGAGGGAGACACAGAATCGGAAACAGGCCCCAGGCTCCGAGCCATCAGCCCAGAGCCCGACGCGGGGCTCGAACTCACGGACCGCGAGATCGTGACCTGAGCCGAAGTCGGACGCCCAACCGACTGCGCCACCCAGGCGCCCCCAGATCAGTTTTTTAATGGATTACATGTTGAGACGATATTTTGTGAACCCAGACTTGATCACCCTGCTCTGGGTCCAAATACTCGCCCTCCGAGCGCGGGGAGGGGAGACCCTTCGCTCGCGCTCTTCTGCTGAATGTGGACACGGAGTTGTGCGTCTCGTGCTCCTGCCAACAGCCTGTGTCCCCAGAGCGCCCCGAGGATGAGGACAGCTGCGCGAGGGCGGCCGTGGGTCTCGGACAAGGTGCTGAGCGGCCGACCACCGTGGCCCCGTCCCATCTCCCGCTCCTCACGCCTCAAGTGTTGCCTATTTTGTGTCGGGTCGAGGGCAGCCAAAGCACTCCCCGATGCCCAGCAGCTCTCAAGTTTCGGGAAGGCTCCCACGGGGGTCGAGAGGTAATTTAGGACAGGCTAGAGGAAGCTTGATACCCAGAGGGGGAAATGCAGTTAGCGTTCACGCGTAAAAGAAAGAAAAAGTGAGGTGATTTAAAGAAAAACGTTGGGTCAACGCCAATGCAGCGTAGGGCGGGGGAGCAAAACTCAAGAGGCAGTAAGCAAAGGCTGCCCAAGTGGGGCAGAATGCCCTGGTGGTGCAGGTGGGTAAGCGGAGGCCCAGCACACAGCAGCATCCCTCCCAAAGTCACCTGAGCCCAACTCCCAGCCCAGGCCTGTCTCAGTCAAGCTCCTGCCCCTCCTTCCCTCCCTCCCTTGCCCCCGTCTCTCCCTTTCCCTCTGTCACTGCCTCTCTGTCTCTCCGTCTGTTTCTGCGTCTGCCTCTCTGTCTCTCTTCTCTCTGTCTCTGCCTCTGTCTCTGTCTGTCTCTGTCCCCCTCCCCTCATCCCACTCTTCTCTGTCTTGGGAAGAAAGCTAGGGGACGCTGTGTCCCCTCTCTGTGCCCCCCTGGGCTGGGCTGCCCCCACGGGAGCTGAATGAGAGCCCAGCTGGGACTCCTCAGACCTGGCGCTTTGTTCAGCTTCAGGGAGGGTGTGGGGGGTCTGGGGGCGCAGCACTGGCAGGACGGGGCTCACTGGACTTCCCCCGGGCTGGCTAAGAGCTTGGATTACACAGGCTCCAGGACGGAACCTGCGAAGAGGCCAGGGCCTCCTGCACGGTGGGGGCCCCACTCAAGCCCTCCCTTCTGGGCTCGGGCAGGCCGCCCTGGAAATGACAAAGGCCAGTTAGTCACTTCCCTGGAATTGTCACATCCAGCTGCCCGGTCCTAAATAAACAAGCCAGCATTTCGCCCAGCGTTTTCGATTTTCCCAGGCACACACCGTATCCCGTGTGGCCATGTGGTCTCTCCGGGAGGGGGCTCTGGGCCTGCCCCCAGGTGGCAAGTCTTGAGTGGCCCGGCAGGAGGCAGTGGAGCGGGCCCCCCAGCAGGTGCCCAGGGTCACCCCCTTTGCCCTCCTCTGGCCCCACCAGCAGAGCCCTTGTAATTTGGGGTGACATCGCCCTCATATTGGCCATGTTTGATGAGAATTCTCCATCGGCGGGAGGAGGGTGACATTTGTGGCAATCCCAAAATAGCCCCCAAAGCTGCCCGCCACCCCAGGGATACCCGGAAACCACGCCCAGCTAAGGGCAGAGGTCACCCAGCTCCCAGGCCTTTGATGTTCAAGGGGCCTTGAAGAAACTTCCAGAAGAGGAGCGGGGCCACAGCTCCGCCAGCTCCTGGTTCACGGGAGCCACGGCGAAATATCTACAGAGAGAACAGATGAACGATTGACTGGATGAAGGAACGAAGCCAGAAAAATGGAACGTGAAGAAACAAGTGTCCCTGGGGGCTCTGGCGGGGACGCCCGGCAAATGTGGTCGGAAGCGTGGCCTCCAGAACTGTGGGAGGTGGACCCCTGCTCTCAGCTGGTGTCTGCTCCCTGGTTAGGGCAGCTCCAGGACACTGAATCACAACAGCGCCTGGGCGTGTGATGCCCACCACCATGTCACCCTGCTCAGGGAAGGACTGGCGTCGCCCCATCTGAGAGACGGGAGCGGCTGCAGGAGGATGCGCCCAAGGTCACACAAGGTCTCACGCTGCCCTCCCAGCACCGGTCGCGGGGCCCTGGGCGTTATGCCTCAGCACCACATCCGCCACGGGACCATCCTGGACCCTGTGCCCTCATGGTGGTGTAAGGGCTCCACGCGTTTAGCCACGGACACCTGCCACGTGCAGACGTGGGCACAGCGAGCTCCAGGTGGAGCGTCGCAGAACCGCAGTCCTCTACCTGGCCGCCGTGTGCCTCCCGGTTCCTTCCCCAGGTGTGGATGAGCCTGGGGGCCCTGCGTGTGGCCTTGGGGCCCAGGAGGCACGTCCCCACCCTCTCCATCGAGGGGCACGGTGGGGGGTCGAGAGTCAGGACCCACCTCACAGCCTGGCGTGGGCGTGTTCTGGGCGTGTCTTCCGCTCCCGGAAGACAGCGAGGGGGTGAGGACGACCCGTCCTCTGGGCTGCCCAGAGGTCACAGCCAGAACCTTGCCCCGCCTGTGTCCCTTTCATCCGGCGGCCAGCCAGAGCTGTGGGGGCAGGGCCACAGAGGTGCCCAGACCCAGGCAGAGAAAATGCAGGCGCGTGTGGGAAACCCTGGAAACCCAGGAAAAAACGATGTTACGTTCAGCAAACGTGTGTGTTGTGTGTTTTGTCCAAGACACATCTGTTTATCGGCTGGCCTGTGAGCCCCCATTTCACAGACGAAGAAACCGAGGGAAGAGAGGGGTGAGCCACACCCCAAGGTCACACCATGGTCCCAAGGTCACACCATGGTAAGGAAAGACCCCCATGTCGGCCCCCAGTTGTTTAAGTCATACCTTCCTGTTATGGTCAGTGCTGTTTTAAGGGAGTTACTTATGGAAGATGAAGTCCACGTGGGGTCATGTCCCCCGTGGCGGGCACCTCTGTCCTGCCTGGGGCTGCCGTTCCCCGGACCGCCTGGATGCTGGATGCCTGTCCTGCCAGCGAAGCCCGGTCTCCCCCCCAACCCTTCCACACACGGGGGCCGTGGCCGTCCTGAGACTCGGGGAGGGGAGTAGATGACCCAGGTCTGAGTTCCTGACCACCGAACCACACTCAGGAGCGTGCCGTGCTCTGGGCAATGGGGGGGGGGGGGGGGAACGGACCGGCAGGACGTCGATCCCCTCTCTGAGCCTCAGTTCCCCTGCCCCTCACTTGGGTTCCCGCTAGAGAGTTCCAAGGCTCCTGGCCCCAACCGCCCACCCGAGACCAGCACAGCGGGTGCACAGACCCACGACAGGGCTAGATTTCCGTTGCCGGGGTGGGCTGGGGTCTAACGGGTAACCTTCCCTGTGCCTCCCAGGAAGGAGACTGTTCTGTGAGCTTCCTGCCCCTACACCCACAGGGCGGCTGGCGGGAGGGACACTTCCTGGCCGCCTGCCAGCTCCCCGGCATGCCTGCGGGTGACTTCTGGAGCCTGGCCAGATGCCGTCACACGTCCCAGGGGCCCCTCCGCATTCTTGGCTTTTGTTTCCGATGACGCGGGGTCCCCCGGAAGAGGGGAGTCATGGCGGGGAGGGGCCTCGGCGTGATTCCGGATCCTCACCGGGACATCAGGCCCTGAGCCCAGTGGCAGGAAGGGGCCGCACAGGCCCACGTGCAGAGCACAGGCCGGGGGGCTGAGGCCCTGAGGCCCGGGTGCAGGGAGAGCAGGACAGCCCAGGCCTCGGGGCACACGGGGGCCGGGGAACCCGGCTGGGTGGCTCCGGCCCCACAGTCCACTCCCCTGGCTGTGGGCGTCGGCGGGGCCCCTCCGGGTTACAGGCAGCAACAACTGTGCCCTATTTATACCATTGCTTGACTGTCCATGGGCTGCGGCCGGCAGATCCCGACCAGGATTCCGCTGTGATCGGTTTACATTTAAAATAAATGTTTCCTTAACTCGAGTCTGATCTCCGGCAATGAATTTCGGGAAGCGGGGAGCCAGGTCCAGCCTGCAAGAGAGGCCTCGCTGCTGGGCACTCGGGGACAGCAGCGACGCGGCCAGCAAGAGTGGTCCCCTGACCCTCCTGTACCCCGGGGGCTCCGTGCACCCTGGAGCCTCGCCCGCCAGGTGACCCCAAGGCAGTCCTGCCCAGCCAGCCTCCACGCCAGCCTCCCTTCTCCCCGCTGGAGTCCCGGCTTCTGCACGCCTCAGACACAGTTCCTCACCCGGCCCTGCCCACCTTACAGACGGCTCTGGAGCCTTCCCAAGGCGGGCTGTGAGAGAGACTAGCTCGAGGCACATGGGGCCTTGTTTTCAGGGACCCCAATGGATGCCAGTGGGTCAGATTGAACTTCATGGCTCTTCCCGAAGACGCCCCTGACCTCCTTGCTCTAAATGCAAAGGGACTCTCAGAGTTCGCTTGGGGAACACAAAATGCAGCCTCCTAACCATGATGGCAGCAGCCTGAGCTTGGCTGTGCCTCAGGATCCAGTCCTGTCGGTCTCGGCCCCAGCACGCCCCATGGAAGGCAGACGGGGAAGAGGCCGGGGGCAGCTGAGGTGTGCTCACGGCCACCTGCTCCTTTGAGCAAAGATCGGGGAGGGGACCACGAAGACGGCCCTGGCTGGGCTCCCAGTGAAGCCACCAAAACCCCCAGACCGATGAGCAAAGCCTCCAAGGAGGCTCCTCAGTGCCCCTCTCTGTCAACCCAAGCTCTTGGAAAGGCTTCTTCTCGGCCGGATGAGGCCCCTGGGCCCGTGCTCTGAAGAGGGGCCTGGGTCATCAGCCCCTGCCTCGGGGGGTGGCACGCAAGGCCAGAGCTCGGTAAGACAAGGGCGCTTGTCTCGTGTGTGAAGAGCGTCTGAGCCCGATGAGGCCCAAAGGGGCTGGTCCAGCTCCAGCCGAGGAGCCAAGCCCTGACGCAGGTGTCAGGGACCCCGGGTGGTCCAGGGAAGGGGAGGGCGATGGGGACCCCGCCTGCATCCCACCCCAGCCTCCAGCAGCCCTGCCCTGGGGACCCAACTTGCTTCCAGGCCTCACGGTTTTGAGGACACATGACACCCCCAGCCACCTGAGGGAAGCCTCTGCCCAGGGGAGACGTGGCAAGGTCATGGGCGGGGCTGGCAGGGGAGGCAGGAGGTCTTGGTCGGCCGAGGCAGGCGCTGGGCCAGGCTCCCCTTCCTTTGCAACCCTGTTGGGGCTGCAGTGCTCAGTACCTCCCCTCCGCTAGGGCGAGGGACTCCAGCCTTGAAACCCACAACTACTGTGCCCCGCTTGGGGCGCTCTTCTCTCCAGACAAGGGGGTCTTGGCGGTGCGGGGCAGGGGGGGTGGTGGGGGGTGGGTAGTAAAGCAGCCCATGTGACTGAGCGCCCACTGGGCACCAGGCTCTGTGCCTGGAGCCTCACCCTCTGAGGTGGGTGTGCTGTGATGCCCATCTGACAGAGGAGGAAACTGAGGCTCGCGGGGCCAGGGGCCAGATGCCGGCATGCTGACTTCCGAGGCCCTGTGCTGGATCACGGTGATGTCGGGACGGTGGCGACATTGGGTGAGGACTGTGTCCCGAGAAAGGCAAAGACGTGGTCTGATCCCAAGGCCGCCTCTCAGGCAGCAGGAACCACAAGCGTTTCGTTTCCAAGCCCAGCAAACCCTGGAGGCCACTGTGTGTCCCACCAAGTGCTGCGGTGACCTGGAACTCACGGCCTAGCGGAGGAGGCAGAGAGTGGGTAGGTGGCCCCAGTGCCTGCGGTCAGGGCTACAGAGCTGCAGGAGAGCAAGGGAGGGCCCAGTGTCTGTGGGCTGGGGTGCTTCGGGGACAGCTCGACCCAGGAAGTGCTACCAAAGCTGGGTTTTGAATGCTGAATAGGAGTTTTTCTCCAAGGAGGAGCGTTCCAAGTGCAGAAGACAGTATACGCGAAAGCGTGACGTCTGTGAGAGCGTGCTGAATGCCAAGTGCGTCGAGGGGCTCGTGCATCAGGAGGGGAAGTCGAGGGGGAGCCCCGTGTGTATGGCAGTGGCAGAGACAGGATCCACTGTCCCGGCCCCAGCTCCCCCGCCATCCTGGGGCCCCTCCCGTCTATTTGCAAACATCCCGTAGAGGCCTCTCACTGCGGACCGGAGGTGGTGCAGGACAGGCACCCACTCGGCGGGGGCCAGAACTCCCGAGGCCAAGACAGCAGGCACTTCCTGGCTCTGGGCTCAGATCCCGGGGGAGGCTGGGAGGGGCACCCAGGGTGGCATTCCAACTCCTACTACACAATTTGTCCATTTCCTGCCCTGGCTGCAAATTTCAACCATTCCCTCACAGGCCATCTCCGGCCTCTGCCCACTGCCTGGCCCTGCAGTGACCCTGGAACCGGCCAGGCCCTCAACCAGCATCCTGGTGCGGGCACGGGTGCCAAGCCAGAGTGGTGGGGAGACTGGGGTCTCACGCGGTCTGTGCCTCCCTGGGCCACGTGCCTGGCCACGGCGCCACCTGCTTTCGGCCGTGTGGGGCTGGTGCCAGAGGCCCTCTGAGGTAAGAGGCGCCGGCCAGAGGTGGGACGTGGGCTCCTGCTGGGCCTCTACCTGTTAACCCTGAAAGCGTGGTCCCTCCTCTCGGGGAGGGGGGCCTTGAGGGGGGCCCAGGCCCGAGGCGTCAGCGTTCCAGGTCCAGCACTCAGATGCCCAGCACCCCACTCCCCGGCAGGCCGACCTAAACAGATCCCGGGAGATCTGGCAGGGATCCTTCTGGAAACTTGAGAGAGCAGAGCACTCCATCTCTGCGGGGACCCTCTCTAAGCTCAAAGATTGCCCCGCCCTTAAGAGCATTATCCTGGAGACCAGGTGAGGGCGTCCGGCCTCCCTTGCAGCTAGAACGCAGTCCTGCGAGCTGGGCCCCGCACGTCTGGGCCCCGAGCAAGTCTTCTGGGGAAGCTGGGAGCCCCGGGGACCCCCTCCTGAGGGCCTGTGGCCTGCCAGCAGCCCAAGGCCTTTGGGGTGTGTTCAAGTCCTGTCCACAGAGTCTGGGGGCTACCCTTAAGAAGTGATCCTTAAGTGTCCTTGGGCATAAACTAGCTGAAATGGGGCCTGCTGCTGGCAGCCAAGAATTTAACGCAGGCTGACGCCGGTTGGGAAGCTAGGTGCCGGGGCCGACGGGCACTCTGTGGATGGTGGCAGCCTTGTATGGTGCCCACCCAGCCTGGAGACCCCCTCCCCGCCCCGCTCAGATCCCATTTCCTGGCCCCAGCCTGGGCCTGCCAGGAAGGACCCTTCCCCGGTGCCCTAGAGGGGTCGATCTCTCTTCGTCCCCAGAAGCAGGCACCCAGCTGAGCCCCTAGGGGTGGGAGCGGAAGACCCCTGCCTCCCAAACCCCGTGTTGAGAACGGCAGGCGCTGGGAGGTCCCCGGCGCCGTGAGAAACCCCAGAAGAACCCTCGGGGGTTCAGGCCACCCCCCCCCCCCGCCCCGAGCTGGGCCAGACCTCCAGCTCCCAGTTACAGCCCCAGAGCATGCTCCCCGGGGCCTGAGGAAAGGCTGTCAGTGGACACGTCCCATCTGGGGACACCCGTGACCTGGCCAGGATGGCAGGGTCCCAAGCGTGCCCCGCGGTCACCTCACGCTGGAATTTGCACGGCAGGCCCAAAGGATCCGGCCATGTCTCTAATCGGGGGACACCATGGCTCTCCGTGTGATGTGAACCCACTGACCACCAACCAGCGCCCTCGTTCTGTGGTCTGGCTGTGCCCGAACAGCTCCATCCTGACCGTGGGGGAGGATTCGCTGAGAAGGTGCCCCGAGAGGGAGGGGAGAGTCCCAGCTCACCTAGCTTGCTGCTCCCACTGCCATACCAGTGACCAGCCATCTGTGCGGCATGGGGCTTCAGGAAGGGCAGAGAATGCCACGCGGATGCAGACCCTGGGGGCCACCCCGCCACAGGGTGTGATGTGGGGCCAAGCTCACATAAAGGGTGTGTTCATCCAGGCCGCGTGGGGCTGGGCGCCCTCCAGCCCAAGCTGTGAACCCAGACAGATTTTCCATGCTGGGGCCCAGGGCCCCCGCCAGCCTGCTGTTAATAAAAAGTCACAAGGCTCAGCCAGAGCAGCTCAGAGAGACGGGACGGCCTTCCAACACATTCTAGCTTAGTGATTTAATGGCAGAGCCGGCATGCACTATTTATGTAATAAATCCATCCATTTGGGGGTTTTAGTATGTCAGAGGAGGCTCCTCCCCAACCCCACCCCCCCCCCCAAACACAGAATCCTGAGAAAATCTCATTTCACAGGTTCCCATGAAGCCAGGTGCAAAGCAGCCGTGGCCGGCGTGGAGCCCGACTCCGGGAACATCGCTGCTGGCAGCCGGAGGGAGAGCACGAAGCAGGGCTTTCTGGGTGTGGCCGCCCTAAGGCAGGCAGGTGGCTCTCTGCTTCCCAGGAGAGGCGCCCCCCCCCCCATCGCCTGACCCCGCTCTGGGGGGAGGGGGTCAGTCCCTCCGGGCAGGGGCTACATCCCAGCCGAGAAGGTCCTAATTCGACTTGCTCACCGGCGACCGCACTCCTACAGACTTAGGCACTGAGGCAGATGCTTCGGGCACAGGCTTAAAACCCGCCTCCGAGCTAGACATTCAGCTAAGGTTCATGGACCGAATTTCAACTCCAACATCAGAGCAGACCCTGGTAATCTGACGGACGCAACTCAAACAGCCCGACTACACCCCAATCTGCCCCAGGCAGCGAACCAAAGACCTCTTAGTACTTGGCTTGCAGGTGCGGGCAGAGGGCACGAGGAAACGCCCTCTTGCAAGACACCAAAGCCCCTGAGGCGGGTTGAGCTCTGGGGCCTGGATCCAGGCGACTGCCCCCGAGTCTGCCAAGCACCCCCTCCTCCATCGGCCGCCGTGATAGGCGGTCGGTTTGCTGCGAGGCGGGAACCGGGAGTCCATGCACGGTGGCGGGCTGGTCACACACAGGGCCCCCCAGGCCCCACACCCACCCCGAGAGTGAGGTTATGGTTCCCCGGGGCGGACGAGGGCACACGAGAGCCTGGGGGTGTTGAGGGGTTTGCCAAGGCGCCCCAGCCGGAAAGGGAGAGACGGCACTCAGGGCGGAGCCTCGCACAGCCCACCGCCCACCGGGGGAGCCCACTGGGCCCTGAGTGCTCTCCTCTGCTCCTGCAGGGCCCTGGGCCCGGGAGGGCGCGGGGGGCGGGCACGGGAGTCTCAGCAGGCCCGCCCCGTGACCCCGCTGTGCAGAGGCAACAGGCAGACGTGGGCCCTGCCGATGACCGACGAGGGCCCTGACTTCATGCGTGCCCCAAGAGGCACGACCAAGCGGGCCAGCTCTGCCCCGAGCCCCGAGCCCACCGACCGGCACCCCGTACCTGGGTCAGCGCCGCGATGCGCTGTCGGTCATCTGCCTCCCGGGGCCGCCAGCGCCGTCAGTCGGTAGCGAACACAACTCGCCTCTAATAAAACAAATCATCTGAGGCTGGGGAAGCCACAAGAGGAAACAGCTGTGTGCTCTTGGCTGCGAACACGTGTTTCTACGCCCATCTCCCCGCTCCCCGCTCTGCTTCTGCGGAATTCCGGATTCTTGGCCATTTTCTGACGGCAGAGCGTTCTGTGCTGGGGAGAGCGGTTCCGAGGCCTCGCGCACATCACCTGGTCACACGCAGGCAGAAGCCGGATCCGCAGGCCACGCTCAGTGCCCGCTGTGTGGGTGCGGAAAAGTGAGCCGTGGACCCTGACCCGACTGTACCCCACAAAGGCCGTCCCGGCCACAGATACCGACAACGCCCAAGGTGAAATGCCTCCTGTGCACAAAGGCGTCAGCCAGGACATTCAGATCGGCCCTGTCCATAATTGTCACAAATCGGGACACATCCAAATGTCCACCAGTAGGCGAAAAGAAAAACAATCTGGGTGGGTGGGGGGTGGGGGGGGTTGTGCCTGGGTGGCTCAGTCGGTTGAGCGTCCGACTTCGGCTCAGGTCACGATCCCGCGGTCCGTGAGTTCGAGCCCCGCGTCGGGCTCTGTGCTGACAGCTCAGAGCCTGGAGCTTGTTTCAGATTCTGTGTCTCCGTCTCTCTGACCCTCCCCCGTTCATGCTCTGTCTCTCTCTGTCTCAAAAATAAATAAAAACCATTAAAAAAAATTAAAAAAAAAAAAAGAAAGAAAAACAATCTGGGGAACGCAGCGGGACCCTCATGAGAACGACAGACTGACCTGCTGATAAATTCAATGACACAGGTGACTCTCAGGGAGCGAAAGCTGTGAACCAAAAGCACATGCAGCGTCTGCACCCGTTGCTGGGAATTCTGGAGCAGAAAGCATGGGTCTGCGCTCGCTGGGGCCAGAATAGCAGCTCTCCTGATGGGGGACTGGTCCCGGGGTGCAAGGAAGTCTCCTGGGTGTCAGGGGATGCCCCATACTTTGGGAGCTGGGTACCCAGGTGTGTACGTGTAAGAGGTCACGAAGCTTCGCACACAGCTTTGTGCATTCCAACAGAGCCCCATGGAAAGACAGGTAAATGCTTGAGGAGCGTCAGTCCTCCCGCACCCTGACCTCCTTCAGCTGAGCTTTACCTCCTAAAGGCAGGAGCCAGAGGCGGGTCCTGCAGAGGGAAACCCACCCACCCACCTGTGGCAGCAGAGAGGTTGTTAGGGGGCTGTGTCCTCAGACCAGGTGAAGACAGGTGCCTACTTCGGCCCCAGGACCACTGTGTTGCGGCGGGTCTTAGAAGTGGAGACGCCGAGATCTGAGCCCGCTGGCTCCAGCCTGATGTCCGGGGGGAAGGGTGTCAGGCCCACGGCGCCAGGCAGGTTCCCTCGGGATTCGCCGACCCTGGGGAGAAAAGGCAACGTCCAGAGCCTCCCCAAGGACTGCATCCCATCACCACCCGCCTCCACCAATACCAGCACCACGGCTGCCGACCTCACCTCCCCCGTCACCTCGACCTCCACCACCTCCTCCATCACCACCTCCACCGTCACCGCCATCGTCTCAGTCATCCCCTCATCACCATTACAACCCCTCTGAGCCTATTTCCTTCACTGCTAAGATCTGGTATCCGGAGTCCCGAGGCAAGTGACGAGCCCTGCAGTCCAACGTGGGTCTTCAGGCTCTGACTACAGGGCTCTTGCCCCTCTGCCCTCGGTCCCACGGCCCCACCAGCTCCCTCCACAGCCTCGTTCCGAGATGCTGAGATGTGTCCCCTGGAATCCCAGCTAAAAGTCATCCTGAGATCCTGTTTTCAACGTTTATTTATTTTGGGGACAGAGAGAGACAGAGCATGAACGGGGGAGGGGCAGAGAGAGAGGGAGACACAGAATCGGAAACAGCCTCCAGGCTCCGAGCCATCAGCCCAGAGCCCGACGCGGGGCTCGAACTCACGGACCGCGAGATCGTGACCTGGCTGAAGTCGGACGCTTAACCGACTGCGCCACCCAGGCGCCCCGAGATCCTGTTTTCAAAGGTCCGTGTAATCCACGCGGATCTGGACATCCTACCCTCTTCCTCACGCACCCAAAAGCGTTAACTTGAAGGCAATCCCGTGAGTTGCGCCAAGTACCAGGGCTCTCCTCAGAACCAACATGGCGGCACCCCGTCTCAGCACCCTGAACTCAAGCCTCCCCCGTTGGAAGTCTGCTGAGGGGAACTGCCCCCCCAAAGAACGGCTACCACCAACGGAACAGCCGTGCCCTCGGCAGGCACAGAGCAGAAACCTCCCCCAGGACTCGACAGCCATGCAGAGCTACTGTCCAACAGGGTAACACTCGTCACACGTGCTACTTACCTGTCAATTAAAGGTGAGTGACGCTTTGGGCACTCAGAACCTCGGTCACACGGGCCACACTTTCAGGCGCCCGGTGGAGACAGGCGGCCGGTGGCTGACATATTGGACGGAGGCTCCGTCCATGGGATGGAGCACACCTGTCACCTCAGAAAGCCTGTTGGACTTTGTGGAGGTGACAAGCCCCAGTCAGGACTGCGTCAGGATCCAGAGCCGAGGGTCCGGAACCCGTGCAAGTGTCCTGGGGGAGGCAGGGCAGAACCAAGCACCCCAGACGGGGTGGCTGTGGACAGCACATATCTGCCCCCCGCGGCTCTGGAGGCTGGAAGTCCCGGAGGAAGGGGTCTGCCGGCCACTCCCTTCCGATGCTGTGAGGGACAGTCTGCTGGATGTCCCTCTCCAGCCTCGACTGGCTGCTGGCCGTCCTTGACGCTCCTTGGCCTGCAGGTGGCGATGCCGATCCCCACCGCCACTGCCACGTGGCCTCCCGCGCGCGTGTCCGCGTCCCCTCTTCTGTGATGACACCAGCCCCTGCTCCAGCGTGGCCTCAACTTAACCATCACGTCTGCAGAGTCCCTACTTCCAAGTAAAGCCACTTACACAGGTTCCAGGGGGACATGAGTTCTGGGGGGGCCCCCGCCCCCTCCACCCTGCAGCTCCTCGTGCCCCTGTCACCATCCGCACTCTTTCATGGAGACCCACCTGCTGACCGTCTGTCTCTGCTCCTAGGGCACCGGCTCCTGCGTGGGCGCCTGGCCTCATCAACACCGCTCAGCAGGAACCCGGCCCACGGTACACGCTCAACAAACACCTGCTGAATGGACGGGCGAGTAATACAGGGGCCACAGTGGAGATCAGATTCCAGATTCTCTAGAAGGCCTAGGTCGCGTTGCGCACCCCAAACAAAGCATTCCGGATCCCGGCGGATGATCGGGGAAAGATCAGCCTGGGTCGGAAGCCTGCATCTGCTGGGTGGTGCAGTCAGCCGTTCACTGCCCTGAGCCCCCGTTTCCTCATCTCTACAACAAGCCGGGAGGCTCGCCTCTGCAGGCTGACCTGGGGGTGGGCAAAAGGATGGCCAGGGTCGGGCCTGATAGAGAATCACCCCGGTCTCCAAGATGGCCTTGGGCGAGGAAGGGTCTTGAGGAAGGGGCTGTCTGCGCTCAGAAGCCCGTGAGTGCCGCACCAAGTGACGGTGCGGCCGTGTCGACCAGTCCTGGGCAACCGGCTCCAGGGAGCCACTTGTCCGACGTGGTGGCCGGGAGCCACGGCCCAGAGCTGAAGTCTGGGGACCTTGCCACTCCCGCCTGCCCCCAGAGTCCCGGGGGGGGGGGGGCTGGGGTGGGAGGGAACCGGGGAGAAGGCAGCTGGCGGCCCAGGGAGCTTCTGGAAGGGAGCCACTCTGGAGTGGCGCTGGGCCTCTTTACGCGGCCCGCCCAGGCCGGGGCGCGTACTCCTCCTCCCCCGGAGAGGAGGAAGGCCAGGGGGCTGGTGGCAAACCGTCCTGGCAGCTCCCCAGGGGCTCCTGGACAGGCTCGAGTTTCCAAGGAGCATAAACTGTCTTACAAATTAAGATAGCAACTCCGATGACTGAGAACATTAAAAATAGCTACGCTTGCTCAGCCCCTCCTCAGGGTTCTGTGGGAAAGAGTCCGTCAGCTGGACGGCTGACCCCACGGGCCTCACGCTGACGCGGGGCCGGCCCAGCTCCTGGAGAAAGCGTGGGAGGAGCTGCAGGCCTGGGTGCCCTGTGAGCGGTGAGCGGCCATGCGGCCCACCCTGCAGCGTCCCTGGTGACAGGAGGGGACACCGCTCAAAGAGCGTGTTGCCACGGCATCTGCCCCGTGGGACCGGTCACAGCCCCTCTGGCCCCTCTTTGGGTCACTTCCTCTCCTACAGCTGCCTTTTCCCAGCCTGCCGTGCACAAGAAGGAATCCTTTGGCCCCACTCGAACGTTAAGAAGGGACATGTTAACACACAAGTCCTAGCGTGTGCATAACAAGGACGTAACCGAGTCGGGTGCCTTTGGCTCAAGTACGGAAGAGCTGACTCGAAATGGCTTTAAAGCATGCTGTGTCGCGTGACAGGAAGTCTGGGCTGGGGCACTCAGCGATTATGTGACATCACAGGACTTGGGATCCCTCCTCTTCTCTGCTCGGCCGTCCTCACTTGGCCTCAGTTCTCAGAATTGGTCTTCGTGTTTGTAAGATGACTGCCATGGCTCCGGGCATCACATCCCCATCCCCCAACCTCCAAAGACGCCCCTGCCTTGTGCCTCTTTGTAAGAGCCAGGAATATATTCTCAGGGACCCTCTAAAGTCTCATTGCCAGAATAATTACAAGAAGTTGTCTCTTTGTGCTAAAGGGAACACGTATTCCTTTTGTAGCACAAAGAAAGTTTAATATACTTTTCTAAAGAAACCCTCTTGTCAGCGGAGTGCAGGATGTGGACTCCAGAGCCGTGGGCTCGGTCCTCCCAGAGCAATCCCAGGCTTTGCCGGAAAGGTCCAGGACAAGGGGGGCCCGGGACAGCCAGCACCACGTACGAGAACCCACCGAACCCCCGGATCCCAAGGAAGACTTTTCTCTCCTCAGTGCCCCACCCCCCGGCTGGCGCTCCAGCACGGAGGGTTCCAGAGGGCGAGGCCTTTTCCCCTCACCGGCTGCAGGGTCCCTCCAAGGAACACAAACGGGCATCTTGCCCCACGCGGCCCGGCCCTGTGTCAGCTCACGGGCTCCGCTGTCCCTCGCCACCCTAGCGAATCCGGAACTCAGCGGCCTGACGTGACAGGAGTTTACGGATGGCTCACTCGAGGCCCCCGGATGCTCCGCGACCCGGGGATCACTCAGGACCCCAGACTCCAGAGGGAGGAGGGCCCCCCCCGCGGGCGCCTTCCTTCCCCACCCCTCCGTCCTTCGTGGGGACTCGGGTCCCGGGGGCACTCCGTGACTCCACGCCGTAAAGCCACAAGCCGGCATGCAGAGCGGCCCTGTCTCCTGATGGACCCTGGCGGTGGGCTTGGATCCGCGGGCCGTGATGGCAGCAGGAAGCATCCAGGCCCCCCTGTGAGGAGCGTCACTCCAGCGGCAAGGGGTTTGTAGAGAGGAGGCCGGCGGGGGGGCCCTGTCCGCGGAGCCCGTCCCGCTCTGTCCAGGCCCCCTGGTCCGGCCCGGCTGGACCAGCTCACAGGACTGGGACAGAGACCGAAGCAGTGTGGCTGTTTCTGTCACGTTAAAGCACAACATTAATTCAGCCATGTCTCCTGACCTCGAAATGTCTGAGGAGCAGAGCTCTTGGAGATGAATTATTCATATCTGGGGGACCCATTCTCCCAACATGTGGGAAAATACACTGGGTTTTCCTCCTAAAATGGGGCTGTTCCACCTGAGGGGCTTGTGGAGAAAGAGGCTTTCCCGGCAGACCCCCAACCCCCCACCATGGTCTCCCCTGCGGGTCACGACCCCGACGCGGGCCTGGCCCAACGGATGACTGATCGGGTCTGGATCGATCGCAGGCACACGTGGATGGAAGTCTGCAGGAAGCTGTGCTGGGTCTTGTACCCCGGCCAGAGGCCAGCTGGGGGAGCAGGGACATGGTCGGGGAGGGAGCGCTCACGCCCAGCACCCCCGGGTGTCGGCCCGCTCTGTGGCCTCCTCACCAACCCCCCCCAACACCCGCATTCATAAGGTGTTTGCCGAGCCAGACGGTGACCAAAGGGCCCTGAGGCTCAGTGCCAATATTCTGTGGCTCGAAACCAGAACATTCCTGGAGATTTGCCTTAAATTCACCAGCACCGGGGCCGGGGTCTCTCTCCCAGGCTGGGAAGTCCCTGCGGCCCCTCGGGCTGCGGGAAGGACCAGGTCCTCCCAGAGCTTTGGTGAGGGAGGGGGCTCTGGGGGAGCTTGGCCCCTCGGCGACTTTCTTGTGGTCACTCGTGTTTGCGTCTCCCTGAGGGCTGATGGTGGACAGCATCTTCCTCCAAGCCTTTTGCCAGCCGTGGAGCTTCCTCGGTGGCGCATTGGATATTCGCACAGCTGCCGTGTGTCCATTCCTGGCTCTCAACACCCACCGCAAAGACCGGAGACACCGTCCTTTCCCTTTCCTGAGGGCCGCTGTCCAGTGAGTGAGGCCCGGGCGTGACGCTGTTTGGTAAAGTGAGCACAGGGCTTTGGCCGGGCTGGGCTGGGGGCCCCTCTGGATCCACATGAGGAGTCCCGCCCTGGGCTGCCACCCCCCCGGGTTCCAAGACCTGAAGAGACAACCCCCCCCCCCCCCGCCCTGCCCAGGTCCTCATCTATTAACCGAGGACAGGAAGGGTCCTGCCCCAGGCCCACCGCTTACTCACAGCACCAGGGGCACAACTTGAGCTTGACCCACACCCGGGCATCCTGGCGACCGGCACTGTCTCCTCCACTGCTGGGTGGAGAGTCAGGGAGGGCTCCCCGGAGGTGGAGCCAGAGCCAACCCCGGAGAACGAGCAGCCAGGTGTGCGTCCAGGGGTGGGCTCCAGAAGATGTCCTGCGTGAGCATCAGCACCAGGCACCATGTTCCAAAGCTGTCGGGCCCGCTTTGCTTTCCAGAACTCAGGTCCAGGGGAGAGGGCAGGTTGCTCGGCGTCCCGATAAGTGCCGGGAGCGTGACCCGGCCAGCCCCTCCTCCACCCTCCCCTGGCCAGCTGGGGCAGGAAGGCTGCCTGACCTCCCCTCCAGGGCCCAGTCTCAGCATGGCCTTGAAGGGGTGGGTCTGGAACTGACCTGGGGGCTCGGCCCGGGGGTGCTGTGGGGTGGGGTCCCCCTGCAAGCCTCTGCCCCCTGGCTTTCCCAGGGCCTTTTACCGCCACTGTGTGGGACCCTTTCAGATTCACTGACGGAAGGGCTACCAAGGGCCGGGGGCCGGCAGGAGGTCTGCTCACAGCTCCTACTCAGGTAAAGGTGGGCTGGGGGCCAAGGCCCAGAGGAGCAAGTGGGGAAGTGGCCAGGCTGTGGGTCTCTCTATACTTGCAACATGCACCCTCCCCGGACGTGGGTGGGCATCAGGTGTAGATAATCCAGCCTGCGTGCCAGCGGGGCAAAGACATCCTCTCCCTCTAGACCCGGGAAGCAACACTTAGGGGGTGGTATCCAGCAGACAACCAGAAAGAAGGGCCGGGGGGAGGTAACAGACTGTGCAGAGGGATGCCCCCGGGATGGTGGGGCCCAGAAGAGAGGTGAGCAGCGGCAGGAGTCAAGGGCCAGTCCTGTGGCCCTGGCAGGAGCTGACCTCCACTGGGGCGTGGGGGGGGGGGGCGGGGAGACTCCTGACCCTTGTCCCGCAACTGCCCATGGGGACAGGGCACGGAGCCTCGGGGGAAGCCCTGGACCGAACTGCCTGGCTGCCTTAGACCCCGGTCCGAGCCCCGGGCACTGCTGAGCGTGGACGGGAGGGCAGAGCGGCACCAGGTGCCCGGCCTCACCGAAGGTCACTGCTTGAGCTCCAAGGAGGCCCGGAGGGCCAGCTGGAGGCCAGGAAGCAGTGAGCCCAGCACGGGACCCCAGGACAGGAGGCCGCTGTGGCTTCTCGCAGAAGCCTACCCCAGGCCTCAGTTTCCCATGAGCCCCAGGGGAACGGGCCGAGCCAGAAAGCACGCCGGGGCAGGTCCCACGTCTGCCGGAGCTGGGCCAAGCCGCTCCCGCCCTGGATCAGGAGCGCCCCTGACAGAGGCCAGCCTCCAGTGCGCGCAGGAAGGCTGAGGGGAGGCTGAGTGGCGGCAGGGAGCCAGCACCTGATCCCGCTAATTAATGGCTTCGAACTGCCCCGAGGAGCAGCCCCAGCCCAGGAGCGTCTGGCCTCCAAACAGTGGCGTCTCCTCTGAAGAACCCCTTTGTCTAACTTTGTTTTAATGTTTGGAAACCAGAGGCTAACCTCGCCTAATCTCTCCATCTCGTCCTCACGGGCAGTCCCTCAGCAGAGCTCAGTAACAGGTGGTCCGGGGTGGCAGGCAGTCACCCCCCGCCTCCCGGGCCCCCCTCCCCTCGCCCCCGCCAGCCCCCCTTCTGTTAGCGGCAGAGGCTTCCCCCCGAGTTGGCGGAGGGTCGTTCTCAGCTGGCCTTGCGGGAACGCTCTCCACCCCACTGCTTCAGCCTGGGCCCCGCCAGCCCTGGGGTCCCCACTCACACGGGGGTGTCTTCCCTGATCCCAGGAGGGCAGGGCGGGTGCCCTCAGCAGACCCTCTCAAGCCCCGGAGAGGCCGAAGGCCCGAGGGAGTTGAACCCCAGGCTCAAGTTCAACGTCTGAGTCCTCTGTGTATGAGACTTGGGGTCAGGCTCCTTTCTGAACCCGCACCCCACTTTTCCTCCTGCGAAACTGAGGTTGCTCATGGCTCCTGTCCCCAGGGGTGGCTGTGAGGGTCAGACACACAACGCGGCCCTGGGATCCAAGCCACTCTAGCCGTTTTTCTTCAAACCTGCCTTTTCGTTTACTGTGTGCTGATGCCTGACTTTCCCCCTCAGCCAGTAGCTCCATGGAAGCAAAGATTCAATGGTGCCAAGCACAGTGCCAGACCCGTGGTAGGTGCTTAAGAGATGCTTGCTGGGGGGGCGCCTGGCTGGCTCAGTCGGTTGAGTGACTGACTTGGGCTCAGGTCATGAGCTCCCGGTCGGTGGGTTCGAGCCCCGCCTCGGGCTCTGTGCCGACCGCTCGGAGCCCGGAGCCTGCTTCCGATTCTGTGTCTCCCTCTGTCTCTGCCCCTCCCCTGCTCACACTCTGTCTCTCATTCTCTCAAAAATAAATAAGTATTTTAAAAAATATATTAAAAAAAAATGTTTGCTGGATAGATAGACGAATGGCAAATGGATGGAAGGATGTGGGTGGGCGGATGGACGGATGGACGGACGGAAGGGTGGATGGGTGGGTGGGCTGATGGGAAGGTGGATGGGTGGAGGGACCAATGCAAGGGACGCTCCCGAGGCAGTCCCTTTCTGATGTCTAATTGCAGCGCAGTCAGGGGCACCCGGCCTGGCAGGAGGCACGTCTCTTCCCCCCCACTGTGGAGTTTAGGTGCCCTGGAGCACAGCTGTGCAGAGAAGGGTGTTCAGCCTGGGTTCCTGAGGGCCGGGGCGAAGGGAGCTCTGCCGCACCCCATCTCCCAGGAAAGGGGGAGGAGGTACAGATGGGGGCGGACGCTGGCAGAGTCCCCTGGGTGGGGACCGCCCTGCCTTAGGGAGGGGCATTTGCCTCTGCCGGGCCCCGGGTCGGGCCACGTTTGTGGGACTCAGGGTGAGTGCTGGTTGCCACAGGGCATCCTCCCTCGGCCTACAACCTGGCGCGCTTTGCGCCGCACCCCCCGGGCCCTTCCTCCACATCCCCCCCCCCCCCCAGGATGCCCTTCTCGCTGGAGTCACTCTTCACAGTTTTTGTGGAAAATCGGTCTATTGTCTTCATCGCTCGGAGAGCTATCATCTCGAGGCTGGGGCTTCCGAAGGCGTTGCCATGGAGACGAATTTTCTGTCATAAATAAAAGTATTCTGGGGTCAGGAGATCTCAAGCATAACTAGGACAGATTTTGAGGGGGAAAATGCCAGAATTCTTTAAGCACACAAGACGATGATTTGGGCTGCTTTTTTCCGGAGGGTGTTCTTTGGGCCGTTATGACTTGGCACGGGAGCCCAGCCTGCCTCGGAAAGTGGGGTCTGTCCCTCTGCTGTCCCCAGTCGGGCCCTCCCTCTTCCCACTGCTCGTGGACTGGAACCCCCACCCCGCCCCCGACCTGGCGTGAAACCCAGTTTACCTGTTCAGTGAGGCCTGGAGAAGCCAAGAATGGGAGGGTCCCTGGGGGTCCCCCGGGCCTCCCTCTCCGGCCCTGAAGCTGTGACCGGCTCACCCTATGTTTCTTGGCACATTCCTCAGCCGCTCTGAGGGGCCGGAGTCTGCTCAGGTGCTTCCCTGTGAGCTTGGGGCCAGAGAAGACATGAGCGGGCGTGCCTCCTGAGGCCCCACAGACGAGCCCCCAGCCCACCAGCCCCGTGGAAGTTAGCTTTAGGGATTTCCTGTGTTCAGGGTCGCCGAAGGTCAGTGTTTCAGGAGGCAGGGGAGGCGGGAGAAGAGCCGGCGGGGGGGGGGGGGGGAGGGAGGGAAGGTATGCAGGGCTGAGGGGGTACAGACGCCACCCAGGCAGACAGACGGACGGTGCAGGCCCGCGGCCAAGGGCTGTTTGCCAACCCCCCCACAGCCCATATTAGGTAAACAGAGTCTCCGCCCAGGCCCCAGCGCCATCCCTGCACAGGGCCCCCCATAATCCGGGAGCTGCGGCTGCTGCCCGAGGCTCCGGTCCCCAGGGTCTTCCCGAGGTAGCTCCAATCCCTAGGAAGGTGGCTTCCAAATAATGAAGGAGGAGGAAGGGAAAGGGGAGGAAGGTGAGAAGGAGGGAGGAGGGGGAAAGGGGAGAAAGAGAGTAGAGGGGAGGGGAGGAGGGAGGAGGGAGAAGGAGGAGGGAGAAGAAGGAGAGAGGAAGGAGAGTGAGGAGGGAGAGGGAGAAGGGAGAGGGAGGAGGGAGGGGAGGAGGGAGGGGAGGAGGGAGGGGAGGAGGCAGAGGGAGGAGGGAGAGGGAAGAGGAGGGGGGAGGAGGGAGGAGGGAGAGGGAGAAAGGGGAGGGAGGAGGAAGAGGGGAGGAGGGAAAGGGAGGAGGAAGGGGAAGAGGGAGGGGAGGAGGGAGGGGGCAGAGGGAGGAGGGAGAGGGAAGAGGGAAGAGGAAGGGGGAGGAGGAAGGGGAAGGAGGGAGGGAGAGGAGAGGGAGGAGGGGGAGGGAGAGGAGAGGGAGGGGGCAGAGGGAGGAGGGAGAGGGAGGAGGAAGGGGATGAGGGAGGAGGCAGAGAGAGGAGGAGGAGGGAAGAGAAAGGTGGAGGAGGGAGGGGAGGAGGGAGGGGAGGAGGGAGGGGAAGAGAGAGGGGAAGAGGGAGGAGGAAGAGGAGAGGGAGGAGGGAGAGGGAGGAGGAAGGGGATGAGGGAGAAGGCGGAGAGAGGAGGAGGAGGGAGGAGAAAGGGGGAGGAGGGAGGGGAAGAGGGAGGAGGGAGAGGGAGAGGAGAGGGAGGAGGGAGGGGGCAGAGGGAGGGGGGAGAGGGAGGAGGAAGGGGAAGAGGGAGGGGAGGAGGGAGGGGGCAGAGGGAGGAGGGAGAGAGAAAGGAGAGGGAGGAGGGAGAGGGAGGAGGGAGGGGCAGAGGGAGGAGGCAGAGAGAGGAGGAGGAGGGAGGAGGAAGAGGGAGAAGGGGGAGGGAGGAGGAAGGGGGACAAGGGAGGAGGACGTAGGGAAGAGTCCTGTTCTGGTGGGTCATGTCCCCACTCCCCCAGCTGAGAGGGTCTGTGTCACAGTGGGATGCTTGGCTAAGATGTCTGAAGTGAAGTCCTGAAAAAAGTTCTCCTTAACCTGCAAATATTCTGTAAAGCACAGCCCCAGATAATCACCAGGACAATCCTCTCAGGGCCCAGGGGCTGAGATCCAGAGAGGGGAGGACCTGCCCAGGGTCACACGGCCAGGCCTGTGCCCTGCACCTGTCCGGTGTCCCCAGACCTGCTTTCAGCCTGGGGTTCTGCCTCCCGATGAAGTGTGACACTTCATGGATTCAAACACAGCAGGCTTTCAGGCCCCCGTGCCGTCACAGGCAGGTCTGCTGAGGCTACTCCCTGTCCCTCGGGCCAAGTGGGGCCACCCTAGCGGCACTGCCCCCTCACTGCCACACGCCTATGGCATTTCATTAGTGCGGGCCATGGGTCCTGGCACTTGCTTTCTGTTCAGGAGGGCTGTGCGTCCACGTGCTTGTGCAGGCCACAGTGTCATCCAGAGAAGGATGCCGGGGTGTACCCTGTCAGGCCAAGGCATGGACGCCCACTGCTGGGCCGGGCTGGCAGGATAGGACACGGCCTTTACCTGTGCTCCCACTTCTGGAAAGGCCGCATGCCCGGGGACTCAGCTAGGTCCCACAGCAAATGGGAAACAGGGGGTCACCTACGTGGCCACAGAGCCCGGTGCCCACCCTGGAAGCCAGCAGAAATCACGGTTTTGAAGATATTTAATAATCGGGAAGGGACTCTTTTCAGGAGTGGAAAGAAACTTGAAGTACATACAAGGAGTACTCAAGGGAAACTAGAAAATTCTTTGAGGTGAATGAAAACTAAAACACACACACCAAAACTCATGGTGAGTGCTACAGCTGTGCGTGGAGAGAGATCCAGAACTTGGAAACTCCTAGTGTGTAAAAAAAAAAAAAAAAAAAAAAAAAAAATCTCAAATCAGTAATTTAATCTTCTATCTTAAGAAACTGGAACTGAAAAAGCAAACTCAACCCAAAACAAGCAGGGAAATGAAATAACAAAAATTAGAGGGGAATAATAACATAGAGATAAGAAAACAGTAGAGAATGTTAACAAAGCCAAAAGTTGAATCTCTGAAAACAGCAACAAAATTGATGAAACTTTAGCTTTACTCATAGAAAGAGAACTCAGACTACTAAAAGCAGAAATGAAAAAAGAGAACATCACTACTAACCTTACAGAAATAAAAAGAATTAAAAGGGAGCACTCTCAACAGTTGTAAGCCAAGAAATTACATCACCTGGATGAGATGGATGAACTCTCAAAACCCTACAAATTATGGAAATTGACTCAAAAAGAAATGACTCCAAGAAAAATGAAGATCCATAATGAGCAGAGAGAATAAATTCATTAAAAAACAAACAAACTTCCTACAGAGACAAGGCCAGCCTTCATGGGTGAATTCTACCAGACATTAAAAAAAAAAAAAAAATTAACACCACGGCTTCACAAACTCTTGCAAAAAATAGAAGGGGAAGGCATTCATTCTCATGGAATCATTATTTTTATGTACTGACACCAAAACCAAGTGATCACAAGCAAAGAAGACCATGGACAAATACCATTCGTGTATAGACATAAAAGTCTTCAGTCTTCAAGGAATTATTAGCAGACCAAATCCAGCAACACATAAAAAAGTGATGATACTCCATGACCAGCTGGGGTTTATCCCAGGAATGCAAGGTTGGTTTAACATACAAGAAACATATAATATTGTGTGTGTGTATAACATATATATATATATATATATATATAATATTAAAAGAATAAAGAAAAAAAAAACATGATCACCTCAACTGCAGAAAAAAGCATTTTGACCACAACCCAGCACCATTTCATGATAAAAAAACAAACAAAACAAAACAAAACACTCAGCAAAGGAGAAACAGAAGGGACCTTCCTCATTGGATAAAGGGTGTTGACAGAACAACACCATATTTAATAGTGAAAGACTTAACACTTAACCTCCAAGACCAGGATCAATACAACACTGTGTGCTCTTTCCACCTGTACTCAATGCTATACCAGACATTCTGGCGAGTGCAATTAAACACACACACACACACACACACACATACACACACAAGGAATAATGCATTGGGTTGAGAAGGAAGAAATAACTACTCCTATCCGAAGGTGATGTGGTCTTGCACATAAAAAATCCTATGAAATCCAAACACACACACTCACACACAGCAGAGCTGATAAACGAGTCAGCAAAGTTGCAGAATACAAGATCAATACCTAAAGCCAGTTGTCTGCTGATCAGTAAGCCCTAGCAATAAACAATCTAAAAATTAAAACAATTCCGTTTACAATAGCATTTAAAAGAGTAAAATAACTTAGGAATAAGTGTAACCAAAGAATTGTGAGACTCGCATGTTAAAAATCACAAAAATATCACTTAAGAAGTTAAAGACGCAGGATTACGGTGGCAAACCCCAAACTGATTGGCAGATTCAGTCCCCATCCAAAATCCCAGCTGCCTTTTTTGAGGACATTGACAAAGCGGATCCTAAAATTCAAATGGAAGGACAGTAGACCCAAAATAGCCAAAACAACATTGGCCAGGAAGACCAAAGTTGGAGGGAGGACTCAACACTTCCCGACGTCACCCTTCAGTCACAAGGAGGGACAAGTCAGTGGAACAGAACTGAGAGTCCAGAAATAAACCCTTACATTCACGGTTAGTTGATTTTCAAGAAGGGTGTCAAGCCAATTCAATGGGAGAAAAATAGTCTTTCCACGAATGGACAACTGGACGGCCATGGGGAAAAAAAATAAAAGTAGACCCCTACCTCACACCATGTACAAAAATTAACTCAGAATGGGTTAAAGACCTAAATATAAAAGCTAAAACTATAAACTCTTAGGAGAAAACATGGCCATAAATCTTCACCACTGCATCCCCTAAAATCATCCTGTTCATACAATTTGGGGCAACTCTGGTGTACTATAATCTCGGGGCACAGGTGAGACAACCAAGGCCCAGAGAGGGGGCAGCCCTGTGTGTAACCTGTGACTTCTTCAAGGAACTCCCTTGGTGTGCACTCTCTCCAAGACAAGGATGGATGGGTGGGTGGGTGAATAGACGGATGGACGGATGGATAGATGGATGGATGGATACATGGGTGGACAGATGGATGGATGGATGGATAGATGGCTGGACAGATGGATGGACAGATGGATAGATGGATGGACGGATACATGGGTGGACAGATGGCTGGACAGATGGATGGACGGATGGATAGATGGATGGACGGATAGATGGATGGATGGGTAGATGGCTAGACGGATGGATGGATGAGTGGATGGATGGATGAAGAACTTCCAGAGATCTGGCGGCCACAGCCACGGCCCTCCAGCTCTCTAGAAGTTAGGGCTGGCCGGCCCTGAGGACGTCTGGGTGGGTGCTGTTCTGGGGGAGGGGGCAGTGGCAGCTGGCACCACCAGGCTGTGCTGGGGGACAGGGTGGAGGGCTCTGGACCAGCAGAGGATTGGAAGGCAGCCCCGGGGTCAGGCAGAGCTCATGGCAGGTGCCACAGTGCTGAGCTAGGAGACCCCGTGTCTTGGCAGCCGCCTCTCTGGGGGCACAGTTTCCAGTAGGTCTACAGCAGCCTCTTTCTCGCCAAAAATGCAGCTGTAGGGAAAGGCCCAGAGCCTCTGTCTGGGGTCCCCGAGGGTGGGCACCAGGGGATGTGGCGGGGACAGCTGCCTGCTCTCCCTGGGCAGGTGGGACTGAGCAGGGACGAGGAAGGACCCTGAGGGCAGCTGGACAGAAAGACCAGGGTCCCTGCGCCTGTCCCCAGCTATCCCGAGTGGAAGGCCCCTTCCAAGCACCTAGAGAAGATGCCTCTGTCCCCCGGGTCCCCTGGAACTGCCCCGGGGCCATGCCCACCCAGGCTCATGCACAGCCCAAGAGACTAGCAAGCTTCTCCGGTGCAGCAGGAAAGGCCAGAACGGGCGCCCCACCATCGCCCTCCGACGGGCACTCCCTGCCAAGGGCACGGCCGGCCCAGAGCCTAGAGCTGGTGATAAGCGCAGGACTGAGCCACTGGCAGAGCTTTGGGGAAACTGTCCAAGGCCGGCCGAGCTCTGGGGTCCTCGTCCGCTGCCAGCCAGGATGAGGGGCAGTCTGGGAGGTACTCTTAAGGGCCTCGAGTCCCCCAGGTTAGGTGAGGGGACTCAGCCCATGTTCTGTGGCCAAGGACTGGGGTCGGCCCCCTCGGGGAGGCCGGGAGCCCCTGCCCACACCTGAAGCCTGCAATGGACGCCCCACCCAGGGACCGTCCAGGAGGAGCTCAGAGGGGAAGCAGTATTTCTGTCCGTCTGTCGTCTGCTGTACATCAGAACCACAAAGGGCCTTCTGGGCAGCAAAGCGCCTGGTGGAACCCCCGTGTGGCATGGCTATGCCAGAAAGGGCCACAGGCCGCCAGCTCCAGCCCAGGAGCCAAAAGGGCCGGGCGGGGGTGCCTCAGCCCCCGGGGCTCCGGGCAGGGCCTCACTTGGGCTGCGGGGCGCAGGCCCCAACGGGGACCGCGTCTGTTCCCTGGTCCTCCCAGGAACACTGCCCACTGATCAGCAGGCTGGGGGCCAGATAGCGAATACTCCACATTTTTTGGCGGCTCAAGGGCCTGGTTGGAAACAGTCACTGTTTTATTCTGCAGAAACCACACGCTTTGCGCCCCGTGCCCTGCAGGGAGTGGGGGTGGGCACTGTGGGGCGGCAGGCCAGCTCCTGCACACTGCTGTCACCTCTGAGGCCAGGCTGGGCGCGGGCCCCCGGCCCGGGGGTGATTCCGAGGGCGCCTCCCTTGGTGCTGCGAGGACCATCTGAGACGGGGGCCCTCAGGGGCACGAGGACCCGGGCTCTGCCTGGTGCCCCAGGGGCCACCAGGCCTCCCTTCACGGGCTGCTCAGGAACCTGGAAGCACGGACTCCTATTCCTGCCTCTGAGAGTCCCCGGCCGGCGAGGAGAGACAGCCTGGGACCCAGAAGCCACGTCAGCTGAAGAAGGTGTGAGCAGCGTGAGGTGGTCCCGCCCGGGAGGGGCAGGCAGAGAACCTTCCAGGCCCTCACACCTGGAGGCCACCTGGCCCAGCCTTCACCTCCTCCACACACTCTGTGCCTGTGGCGTGGGAAGGTGGACGGGTGCGTGAGTTTGTACCCTCCGCCCTCCCTGTGTTGAGAAGCCGCCTGGGGGGGTGGAAGGCGGGATGGACAGTTTTGGGGCCTGGGGCCACCCCCAATCATGCTCCCCGGGCCTGAGGGGGCAGCTCCTCCCCTACGCCTCCTTTGTGTTTCGAGGACCCCGTGACTCCACTCCGAGGGGCTGCTGGAGGCCGAGCCCCTTGGGTACGTCGGGGCGACCCGCACAGACGGCCAGCAACAGTTTTCGAGAGCGGGAGGTGACTCGCCGGAGTCATCCAGTGAGGACACCCAGGGTCACACGGCTAGGTCGTCCGAGGTCACGTGGTGAGACACCCAAGGTCTCACTACCGGGTGGGTCCAGGGCACAGAGGAGCCCCACAGAGCCACATTCTCAAACCCCACCCTCGGCTGCCCCCAGCCCGTGGGCACGAACGGTCCACAGACGGATAGAGGCAGGGAGGTCGGTGGAGAGCAGGGGGCAACGGGTCCCGGCCAGGCAGGGCCCCAGGCCCACCCCTGGGTGCAACCTTCACGTTAAGTGGCACGGAGGTGGGCACACTGGGAGGTCTGGGCCGCAGACGGCCGCGGCACGGAGACCCCAGATCAGCCCCGAAGCCGCGGAGACACGGCCCCACAGCCCCGTGGTTTCCATGGCCACCCACAGCTGGGCGCCCACTCCTTCCCCGCCAGCACCCCCACTCGGCCCCACGCAGGCGCCCTCTCGTGCCAGGAGGGAGCCCGTAGGACCATACGCTCACACGGGCGCCCCCTTTCCCGGGGGAACGGCTCCCAGAGACGTTTGCAAGGCCCCCGGGGTCCCACGGGAAAGAGCACAGGTGGGTGGTGCCCTGGGCGTCTCCCTGCTTCCAGCCCTGTATCTCTTCTCCAAGGAGCTACCTGCCCACCAGCCCTCCTCAGGCTCTGCTCTGGGGAGCCCAGGTTAAGGCACCACAGTCTGAGAACACACGGCCGTCCACCATCCCCCGTGAGCGTGGCCTGCCCGGAAGCCGGGCCCGGCCCGGGAGTCCCCTCCGTCCTGCCACTCAGTCCCGCGGGCCAGGGCTCCGCTGCCGGGCACCCCTGCTCCACCCGAACGGTTAACTGAAATCAACAGTCTTTTAAAAAACTGAAGTGCACGTCGCTGACCAAAATGAACGGTCGCGGCACCGGGGCCAACTGGATTCCTAGTGCATCGCTGCTCAGTGAGCACGGACCCTTCTGGGCCACACTGGCACATGCCGAGCCCCAGTCTGTGCCTCTACAAAATGGGCCACGCGGCAGGCAGGGTGGACCGAACCCAGAGGGCTTTGGGGGCGGGGCCTGGGGCACCCACCGCAACCTTGCCGGGTGCTGATAACCCGGAGCCCCAGGACGAGACCCATCGCGGAGCCACCTGGCGTGCAGCCGGCAGGGGCGGGGCTGGGACAGCAGCTGGGACCCCAAGTGGACGTGAGCGGGGCGGGGGCCAGCCTCAAATCCCACCTCCAGCTACTGTCTCGGGGGGACGCCTGAGCATCGGAGCCTCTGTCCCCGTCCGTCCGCACAAGGACGCCACACGCCGTGGCAGACCACAGAACCTGACACTCACCAGGGACCAGGCCCGGGGACCAGGCGTCTCTGCTCCACCCCGGGTGAAGCATGACAGGTGGAGGACAGCCTAACTGGCCTGGAGCTTCAGCTTGGCTGGGAGCAGCTGGGACCAAGGGCCGGCCCTTCCCACGCGACGTGGTGAGGGCTGCGGTGACGGGGAGGAGGAGATAAAACTCAGCGCTGCTGGGGGTGGGGGGCGGGCGAAACAGGGGAAGGGGATTCGGAGGCACAAACTCCCAGCTGGGACACAAGCAGGTCGCGGGGGGGTGGGAAGGACAAGCGGAGGGAAGAGTCACCAATGTGATGATGTCGTGCGGGGACAGGCGGGGACACGAGTAACAGAGAGAATGGTGCCATGGCTAACTACACTGTGCGCGTCACATCGCCGGCCAACCACACGCACTTGGGTAAAACACAGTCGGGCTGCACCGGCCAGCGGCACGTGGCAGGAAGGACTCGCCGTGGCGCCAGGTCACACAGGTCAGGGCCTTGGGCCCGCCTCCACGGGGATGGGTGGTGGGTGCGTAGAGGACTATGGGAGGCCTTGTCCAAACCCCTGACCCTCTGGGTCTTCTCCTCTCCTTCCTTCTCCTCTGACCCTGGGCATGTTGCACTCCCTGGGGGTCCGGCGGCCGCCGTCCCCAACCCTGTTCCACAGCACGTGAAGGCCCTCACCCGGGCCCGGCCACGGCCACGGCACTGCAGAGAGGCTCCCCTGGCTCACGTGTCCCAGGGAGGCCGAGGCCAGGCTGTCTGCTGCGCCCCGCCCCCGGAGAACGTGGCCCCCTCTTCCGAGGGCCGAGGGCATGTCAAGGGCGCAGCGCCCCATCCTTTGTCCCCACCCCCAGAACGCAGTGGTCTGGGCCCGGCCCAGGCTGGAGAGCAGCGTGTGGAACCCCACCACACACGCCAGGAACACCCACTTCACGGACCAGGGCGGCAAGTGTGGGCGGGGGGCGTGGGCTGCCCAAGCTGGGAGGAGGGGCCCTGGGCAAGGACAGGCAACTGTGGCTCTCCGGGCAGTGCGTCCAGTGGAAGGGAAGCCACCCAAAGCTTCGCTCCGCTGCAGCGTCGGGCCCAGAAGCCTAAAGGACAAGCCAGGGGGCGGGGGCACCGTGCTTCTGCACAGGGAGGTCCCCGCTGGGGTCCCCGTGCGCATTGTACAGAACCCTTGCTGTATGCCAAGCTGCGGTCCCCACGGTGCAGATGGACACAGAGGCCCGTGGCTCAGGGACACAAGGCTTACAAGATTGCAGAGCACCAGCCCTGAGCAGACGCGCCCAGGTACGGGCTAGGGTGACGGGCTGGGAGGGGCCCAGGCAGGCGCAGAAATGCCAAGAATTTAGGGCAAAGCCGCAACAAAGCCTGTGGGCCGCGTAGGCCTGCGATCCAGAAACAACCCGGCCACAGACCGCGGCCTCTGCCGGGTGTCAGCCCCTTCCTGGCTGGGTGTGGACGCCAGCCTGCCCGCCCCCGCTCCACCCAACAGCACAGGCCCTCAGCAGGGAGACAGGCGGCCAGGTTTCCCCCCCACAACCCTCCCCCGCCGCCCCGGGCCCTCTTCCCGCCTCACCCCCTCCCCAGGAGGGCACCAGCTTTTCTGCTCTAGCGCTAATGGACAGATCCTTCATCCACCGGCTTTGGGCAAAGGGAAGAAACCGGGTGGTATCATCAGCATCTCACGGAGACATAAACACATAAATCACCATCGTCCATCTCCCGTCAGACCCACTGCCAGCGCACGGGGTCGTGAGCGGCGCGGGCTCGAGATGCCCGGCACGGGGCCCGGGACGGCGTCAGCTGCGCCTGGGGCTGGGCGCGAACAGGGGGCCCGTGGCCACCTGCCCCCTCCGCCCCCCACCCCCACCCCAGCCTCCCTTCGCTCGTCCTGCCGACCAAAAACTACACCGTGGAGATGTGCTGCTGGAGAAATTCCTTTATAAAAGTCCTCCCACGAACACACAGATAACGGAGACACTCGCTCTCGCGCTGGAGTCCCCGCCCACAGCAAAGGGATCTTGACGGCCACGTAGCGTGTCCACTTTGGGGACACGGACGGCAGGCCACGGGCGACGTGGGGCTGCCTGCCTTCACTGGCTCGCGCACGCGGGGACAATCAAGTCAACTCACTTCCAGATTAAACCCATCGTCTGCTTGGCCGCGCCCCTGGCCCGATGGCTCCGTTGGCCCATCCCCACGAGGCTCCAGAATCTCGAGCGCCGGCCTCGCTCCGCGGGCTCTTGCGGCAGGGAGGGCGCGGGGCTCCTCCAAGTGATCGTCCGCAGCTCCAGAAACCGCTCCGCGGACACGTGATGGGAGACGGGTCTAGACTCGGTTACACAACCAGAAAAATGGACCACAAAGCACTTTTCCCGTGTATGGGTTTTGTTGGTGAGTTTTTCTTTTTCCTTTTGGTTCAAAAAAAAAAAAAAACATAGCAGGCTCTCAGGTATATAAAAGTGGTAATATTAGATAAAAATACAAACTTCACCTTTACAAAACAAAAACACAACACACACACACATTTCCGTTGAATACATGTAAAGCGTAACATCTTCCCAAAAATAAAGAATTTAGATTCTGTCCAAACACTGGCACAGGGGCGACCTGGTGGCGGCCAGGGCGGGGAGCCCGGGATCGGCAGGCCGGGACGGACTCGATTGGTTCACGCAACTGTTCTCTCGAAATGGCTTAAGTTAAAAAGTAAGATGAAATGGGGCCGGGGAGAAACACGTAAAGCCAGAAACATTTAGGAAATGATGCATAGGTGGGTATACCATTTTATTTTAATACATCTCGTTTGTTTGCATCCTGCGAGGAGAAATACCGTCCCACTGTCCTGACTTACAGCAGCCTGGTGTTATAGGTGTCAATGCCATCCAAGAGATCATTTAAAAAACAAAAACAAAAACAAAAACAAAAACACTAGCCAAAGAGTAAAAAGGAAAGCTTAATAATCACTTTATGGTGTAAAAAAAAATCCACTTAAGGCTCTCGGGAAGGTTTCTGTATAGACTTAAACACTACGGCAAGGAGATGTGTTTCTAAGTCCCGTGGCGGTTCTGAGACACTCCTGGCTCCCGCGTACCCCGCAGGGCCCTCGGCACCCGCCCGGAGTCCTCCGGAAAGCAGGCGCTGTGTCCCCGGCAGAAGCACCTGTGACCACCCTGGACAGAAATCCAGTCCACCGAGGCGCGACACGTCCGGCCCACGGGGCGTCCCTCCATTCCGACAACCGTGTAGATATTTGTGTGAGTCAGTTTTGTTTGTCATGTTTCGTGGTTGTTTGCTCGCTCTCTGTCTTTTTTGTTTGACGAGGAGGCTTCCTATTGTTTCACCGAGCGCTACAATACTTGCTTTGATGTCGCACTGAACAAACGTATACTGTCTCTTTGTTCTCCAGAGTGCGCGTGGAGACAGTTTTTCACGGAGGACAAAGACCACACACTGGCAGTAAGCACCGCACATAGTAGGTTCAGGAATGTAACACGCCATGTACATCCGTGTCCCGGAAAAGGGCCGCTGGCTTATTCTCACCTCACATCTGCAGGGAGAGAGGACACAGGCAGACACTGAGGGGGGGGACCGAGCGCGCTCGTGGGTGGGGACCGCCGCGGAACGATGAACCTGAGCGAGGGTACGCACTCACGCACCACCAAGACGAGTCTCGGGATTCGAGGGTTCGGTGGAATTTTTCAAATCAGATGTACCTCATTACCCTTTCCGTAACATCCTGACCAGGATTGGGGTTAGACTCTTGGGATCTCACAGAACATTCCTTAGAGCAAGCCCCCATTCTCCCATTGCACAGATGAGGGGAACTGAGGCCCAGAAAGTTGTGTTTTTGTTTCACTGGGGTTTTTTTTTTTTTTTTGCCTTTTTCCTCCGACCTAGGGCTTCACATGATTTCTGGAGCTCTGGCAGCCATCCTGGGCCATGAGACCACCCTAAAGCTGGACACCACCAGGCATACAGGCAGGGTCTCTGTGTCCAGGCAGATACTACACTGAGCTCTCAGCTAACAGCCAGTCTTCCCTACCCATGTTACCTGTTCACCGCTCATCTCAACACCTTTACCGCCCACACGCTAGCAGGGCCTGGGGTGGCAGGGACACCCCCGGCCTCTCACTCGGGGTCCTGTCATCGGCTGGCCCATGCAGGCCAAGCCCAACCACCAGTGTGCCGACCGGATGCGCAGGGAGGCGTGGAACCGCACCCCTGGGGAAAGCAAAAGCCTCGGCCAGGCAGTTGTTCTGAGGCTGCTTCAGGAACCCCCACGTGGACCTTTCCTCCCCAGAGGATTCTACCGAATGGCCCTGACCCTCGGGCCCCAGCACTCCTGACCTGGCAGCTTTCTGCACTCACTCTACCAGAGCCCGGGCTCTTGGACACCACCTCTAAGAATTTCTCCCACAGCCACCTGTTTTGGACGCTGCGGGCTCCCCCACGCCAGGGGGGTTCTCCAGAGCAGACAGGCCACCAACAAGGAACAGAAAGGCTGGAAACGGCCTCCGTGAGGGCTGTGCCTGCTCAAACCCCATCTTCCTCTGGGAAACGGTACACCTCTCTACAAGACTACACTTCCCGGGCCCCCGGCAGCCAAAGGACAGCCAGGGTATGAGAGCACAAGTCCCCAGGGGGCACTTCTCCGAGAGGGTTTTTCTGCCCCTCTCCCCACCTTACTCTTCCAGCCTGGGGTGTAGATGTGATTTCCGGAGCTTCAGCAGCCATACTGAACCACGAAGCAATTCTGAGGACACACACCACCAGTCCCAAACGGAAGGGGGTCCTTCCCGATGATACCCGGAGAACGCCACGCCTACTCTTAAATGCCTGTCTTGGGGCGCCTGGGTGGCGCAGTCGGTTAAGCGTCCGACTTCAGCCAGGTCACGATCTCGCGGTCTGTGAGTTCGAGCCCCACGTCGGGTTCTGGGCTGATGGCTCGGAGCCTGGAGCCTGTTTCCGATTCTGTGTCTCCCTCTCTCTCTGCCCCTCCCCCGTTCATGCTCTGTCTCTCTCTGTCCCAAAAATAAATAAACATTGAAAAAAAAAAAAATTTAAATGCCTGTCTTTTCTCAGCCCTGTTTTCGGTGTGGTTACTAGCAGCCAAACACAATTTCCAACGCAGTAGCCAACAGCCCCGTACGTTTATGAAACGCTTACAGACAGGACCTACTCAGTCTTTGACTACCCTAACCTACAATCCCGTAAGCCTCAATTTCTCATCTGTCAAATGGGGCGGGTAACCTGCCGGACGTGGTGATCCCAGCTAACGAACGTCGGAGCTACCCCAGGGCTGTTCAGGAACCCAAATCACTCCAGTCACGTGATGCTGGGGCCTCCCCAATCAGCGGAAGAGGCCAAAGCCAGAGCAGGGGCTCCAGAGCAGAAGGGAGCCGTGGATCAGGCTCCGTGTGCGGCAGGAGGGGGGAGCCGGGGACGGGAGCGAGCAGACCCACAGCCCAGCCAGGCCCCGGAAGCTTGCAGACGGATCAGGCCCAGTCGGGCCGCCGCAGGAGGGATTCGCCGTGTGATCAGCCAGCACACCTCCACCCGCAAGACCACAGCGTATCCACGGGCAGCTCCTACCTGGTTGGCTGCGTTAGGTGGGTTTTAACCTTTTTCTTTTCCGTTTTTTACCTGACTCCCTACGCCTTCCTGTTAACAGAAGGGCAGGGAGGGTGAGCGGGCCTAAGGGAGGGCTGCAAAGCTGCAGCAATAAATACCTCAGGTGTTTGTCTTTCTGGAAGAAAACTCGATTAGCTTTGGCACAGAGACACTTCCTGGTGCCCTGAGCCAGCCTGACACGGCGGGTCCCAACGCCACGCTGCTTCTGGGCAAAGTCTGCCCGGGACGGGGGAGGCCGCCAGGTCCCCCGGCACACCCAGCGCCCACCTCCCGGGGGCAGGGCCTTTCTCGGCCACACGGCCCCCAACCCCCCGCATGGTGGGGACGTCGAGCGTCTGCCCCTTCGCACTCCGGTGACGCCTGCGGGCAGCGGTGTCCCCGGCAGGTCCCCGGTCGGCCGCAGCACCAGACCCCACGGCAGAGGCAGCGCCTACCTGTCTCCTCCTCCCGGTGGTCCGGGGTCGGGCCGGTGGCCGTGCACGTGCACTCCAGATGCTCCTCCAGCCGCACCTGTACCTCCTTTAACTTTGGCTTCTTCCTGATGTACTCCACCTTGGCCACCTGCCGAGACAACCCCGCGTGAGCGCCTCGGCCGCGCCCCACACGAGTCACTGGGGGAGGGGGGATGTGCCCGGCCCCACCCGGGGCGGGCCGGGAGGGCGACCTCTGAACTCCACCCTCTGACCTCCTTCCTAGCGGAAGAGGCAGGAGTGCTGGCAGAAAAGGAGCCCTCGGCATCTGTGGTCTGGTCCACTTCACTCGGAACCCAAAGTCTCATGTGTGCCAGCCCGAAGGCGTGCAGGTGCCCCTTGAGGTAAGAACTCTGAGGGACACAGGGCAGGGAAGGGGTTCGCTTCCAGGTCTTAAGGGCACCCGCGGCAGTGGCCAGTTTCCAAACGCAAGCTTGCTTATTCAAGGGGAAAATCCCACGGCCGAGGAGCTGGCCTGCTGCACAGGGCTTGGGGGGGTCACTGTCCCCTCTGCCCATCCCGCCAAAGCCCCAGGAGGAGCGAAGCGAGCACAGCCCTAAGGGCCCACAGGAAGGCTGTCAGGTTTGGACGTGGATTCTGGTCTGCTTTGGACGGCAGATCAGGACGCCACGGGCTCCAGGCCACACTGCCCACCCCACGGCCACCCCACGGCCTCAGTCCCAGCCTTGAGGCCTTCTCACCGCCCCCCCCCCCCCCCCGCAGCCGCCCTGGGACTGGAGAAAGCCAGGCTTCCCGGAAACATGGGCAGGGACGCAGGGCCCTCCAGGAAGGGTCTAGAACTGAGCCAGCGCCTGCTCCATCCACAGGCCATGTCGGCCCAAACCCTCGGCACGGAACCACAGCGCAGCAGGCCTGATGGTCCAGCCCGTGGGGCACAATTCCGGGCAGCCAAGTGACCAAGTCCCCACGGGCCCCTTCTGTCATGGGAACACAGCTCCGCCCTCCACGTGGACACACACGTGCACTCGTAGCACACACACACACACACGAGCCCTGTCCTAGAAACAGAAACTGCTTACACACACACACACACACACACACACACACACACACACGCATGCACCTGGCATCAGAGGGCACTTCGTACACACAGTGAGCAGGGTCAAGGTGGCCTCGCTTCATCCCGGGGCACGGAGGAAATAGATAACGTGAGAAACAATCCTCCCCGCCCCTCTCTGCAGCCCCAACAGGCTCCCCCCACCAAGTGCCTGAGCTCAATCCCCAGCAGGGGCAGGAGGGCCATCTTCCCGCCAGCCCTGAACCCTGCGGACCCGGGCACAGGACACACATTCCATCTGCACCAACACCGGGGCTGCGGTCTCAGGTCCTGGCAACGGCCCTCAGGGGTGTCCGTTCTATCCCCCTCTCTGTTGGCCTGGGGAAACTGAGGCAGAAAGGGAGCAAGGTCCACCCAGGCATGACTGACAGCAGAAACCCCCAGCCTGGGGACAGTCAGGAGGGGAGGAGGCAGGAGGGACGGTGTGGTGGGGGGGGGGGGGGCGGGGGGGAGGCGGGAGGGATGGCTCCTTTGCAGAGGCCTAGAGTCCAGAAGCCAGAGGACCCCAGGCAAGTGGGACAGCCCACCCCACAGGTCAGCTGGCCCCTGGCTTGTCCAGACCTGTGGCCGCGGGGCTGCATTAATGGTTAACCCGCAGCGCAAAGGGGGCTGGGTGCCCCGCGAGCGCGGGAAGAGATGTGCAGCCTCAGGTGTGAATGTGGACGGCCAGGTGTGGGCTCACAGGTGGGGTGGGAGCCAGGCCAGGTCTGGGGCCAGGCCTGGGAAGCCTCCTAAATAGACAACAGAAAGAGAAAGGGGCTGGGGGCATGACCAACCACAGCCACAGGGCACGGTTAGCTCCACGGGCTGTTCTGGGAGCCAGGACCACACGGGAGGCAGGCAGGGAGGGAGGGGGAGAGAGAGGGAGGGAGGGAGAGGGAGGGAGGGAGGGAGGGAGGGAGGGAGAGAGAGGGAGGGAGGCAGGGAGACGGAGAGATCCTTGGACATGGGGCTCTTGGGCACAAGCGTCACAGCCCCCAGGACTTTGCACGCATAAAAGCACTGGGACTTGCAACGGGCACCTTCCGGAGCGAGCGGCCCCCAGCCCTTAGGGCACCGGGAGGGTCCACCTCGCAGGGACCCCAGCCTGGCCCCCCTGCTTGCACAGCCTCTATTCAGCAAGCACCTCACCTATTATGTCCCCTGGGGGGGGGGCGCAGATGCAGGGGGGCAGGCTTGTTCTCTCCACACGACAGACCGGCCACCACGGGGAGGGTGGGCACTCCACGAATCCACCCCCCGTGGTCCCCTTGGCAAAGCACTCACAACCCCAGCCACTGCGGTCTGGGAACCCACTTTCTCCTCAGACGGGCCCGTCTTTATCAAAGAAAAACAAACAGTGATTTATGATTGCACCTGCTTCTGGGTATGTGAGGATTCCGGGCTGTTCCGCCACCTCTGTCTGGCCAGGAAATGGCTGCATTTTTCCCCCCAAGAGCACACTGTCAGTATTAAATTCTCAAAAGCGGCCTCCATGCTAGCCAATCCCCAGAACAAGACGGCTATGTCCTCGGGACCCTCATGGGGGCTGAGGCCCCCAGACCCATCCAGGAACCCAAATGGGGTGCCGTGCCCCGCCCCTCCCTCCCTTCCCCTTTTGTCTGTCTCCTGGGGGCCTGAGCTGCACCTGATAAACAGGACACTCAGCTTTCCCACTGCCAGTCGGCCCGCCATGAACCGCCCCACACCCGCTCACTCCTGGGGCAAATCCACCCAAACACGTCACCCGGTGATGCCACGACCCCTTCCAGACGAAGGACGCTCAGCAATGACCTGAAGCTCCGCGCCCCTGCCCCCAGAGTCCAGGGCGGGGCACCGTCGATGACAAACACCAGCATTTACTGGACCCCCGCTCACAGCTACCCCGTGAGAGCACGGCTAGGGTCCGTTTACAGACAGGGAACCTGGGCGTCTCCTTTCGCTGGAAGGAGGCCTGGACTTGGAAACCGCAGAGGCCCTGAGCTCATCCCTTAACCGAGGGACTTTCTAAGTGGGGGAAACCTGTCCCGCTGGGCACGAGGACTCCAGAGCCCTGCTGTTCCAGACACGGGACTCCTGGTGTCCCTCCGCGTCCTCCACGTCCACTCCACGGGACTGAGCCCCAGGGTCACGGCACATGCTCTGACCGGGCTCAACAGGCAGGTGGTGTGGAGCCCTCGTCCCCCCGCCGGCTGGAAAGGCCAGCACAGCCCAGGGGCACTGGCTTCCTGAGGCCACGTCTAGGGCTCTCCCCAGGCAGGCAGGGGGCGGGAGCCTGGAGCCCTGCTCGCCGTGGGGAGGGGCTCGGAATCCCTTCACGGGAGACCCTCGCCGCTAGAGCCACTCATCTCTCCCCAAGGCCCCTGAACTGGACCCCCCACTCCATCCGAGGCGCAGAGGCCTGTCTGGGGCACCCCGGCAAACACGCTCAGACCCCCTTCCGGAAGCCGGAGGTCTAGCAACGCAAAGCCACAGCCAGCTGCCCTGGACGTGGCCACAGAGCTGGGTCCTGGCCTCTGGAGACCCGGGGGCCTGACCGACTTAACGGAGCGACCAACTCAGCTGTAAGCCCGCGGGCTACCTGAAGAACACGGGAGCCCCCAACTCCCAAGGCCACCCCATAGCCGGCCAACCAGCACGACACCACCAGAGTGGGGGCCGTGCTGTCTACACCACCTTCTCCTGGCCCACGAGGCCTGGGTGTGGGAGACAGGGTCAGATGCCTGCAGGGTCTGGGGTCAGCCCTCACTGGGGAGTAGAGGAAGGGCTCGTCCCTCCGGGATACCAGTCAGAGAGCATGCTTGGTGCCCCCAAGAGCAGACCCCAAACACTGACCACGGCAAGCTGATGCAGGGACACGGCCCCCAGGACCACGTGCTCACCTCTCCCTGAGGTCTGATGGCAGCCGTCCCTAGCAAGCCCAGGGGGGCCCGCGGGGGAGCATGGGGTCCAGTCCCCCACCAAGGGCAGGTCCCGGAGAACGGACGAGGCCACAGCCCCAGAGAGTGAAGGCCCGCACCTGAAACCACGGTCGAGCTGGGGTCACACAAGAACCCTCAGGCCACCCTCTATGGCGGTCACAGAGGAGAGCCACCCTCCAACGTCAGCGAGTCCTGACGCTCAGGGCCTGGGGACCCCTGGCAGCCTTCAGCTGGGCACACTAGACAATTTACCGCCTGGGCTTCAAGGAGGTGGCCACTCCTGGCCTTCCCTTCCCTTCTCCAATCTGTGACCTTCAACTGTGATCAAAAGGCCGTAAACCGGAAAACCAGGCACGTGCCAGCCCAGGGCAGGACCTCCCACCTGCCCGGCAACACGGTCCCCTGCTGGCCCCCAGCGCCCCTCACGGACGCTCAGCCCGGGACTCTGCAGAGCCCAGGGCCATGAGCTCTGCCTCAAACCCCACGGACCAGGGACAGCTCGCTGGGCAGGCGTGGGGGCCAGGCTGGCCTCCACAATGGACCTCCTGTTCCCACTGACCTTTTGTCCCTTCTCGGCCAAAACCCCCAGTGTCTGGGGCCGGATGTTTCCCTGCCAACCCTGTGATGGGGAGGCAGGGAGAGGGGAAGGAGGAAGGGGTCTGAGAGGAGCAGGACGCGGGACATGGAACCGGGCCACTGAGCTCCAGCTGCAGGACTAGCCCCTCTGTCCCCTTGGGTGGACCGCGACCCCATCAGAGCAGATGAAGGCCTGTAGGGGGAGCCCTGGCCCAGTGCCACTCTGCCCAGCCCTTTGGGCCTGTGCCCAAGGCAGACATGGGCCGCACCCCCCACCCACCAACACACACCGTGCTGGAGGCCCCGCCGGAGCGTCTGGACCCCCACCCACCCACTCAGGTGGGCCAGGGAGAGGGCATCCCTGCCCGTCCCAGGACCAGACGCTCTGCAGTCCTTACCCCGTGGGAGGCAGGAGCCCACTTCATTCCCGCACCTCTGTATCTGCAAGAGCCCGACTGGACACGAAAGGCAGCCCCAGCGCCCACGCGTGGGGCTGTCCCATCAAGAGCACCATGGGGCACCCCGGTGGCTCAGCGGTTGAGCGTCCGACTTCGGCTCAGGTCATGATGTCGCGGTGCGCGGGTTCGAGTCCCGCGTCGGGCTCTGTGCTGACAGCTCAGAGCCTGGAGCCTGCTTCGGATCCTGTGTCTCCCTCTCTCTGTGCCCCTCCCCTGCTCATACTCTGTCTCACTCTGTTTCTCAAAACTAAATGTCAAAAAAAAAGAGAGCACCACCATCCCCACGCCCAGGAAGGAAAGATCTCAGCACCTGGATTCTTGGGGCTCAGGGCCCCCTCACAACATGGCACAGGTGAGAACACCGAGATCTGAGGGAGCAGAATGCACAGGTCCTGTCCCCTCTGGCCTGTGTCCCCCTTTGACAAGGGTGCAGTGCTGGGCTCGGCACCCAGCTGGGGGCCCCGTCGGGGTCAGGCCCGAGAGCCCCGTGGAGACAAGAGTCAGCATCCCGGGCCAGTGCCCTGCGAGCCCCGCTGCAGGGGAGCATCTGCCTTGGGGACCACAGTGCAGCAAGCCGTGGAATCTGCTCGCTCAAGGCCCCAGGTGCTCGAGGACCACAGCCCCAATTAAGGTCTGACGTGCCTTCCCAAGTGACGAACAAGGGGGGCCTGACCAAGAAAGTGCCCGGGGCCTGGCCTGGGAGCCCACAGAAAAGATCTAAAATACCTCCCATCAAGGAATGGCCTCTGACGCCCCCAAAGAGGAAGTCTGTAATCCGGGGAAAAGGGACCCGCCTGCCACTTGGAGGCCCAGCCAGCCGGGCAATGCCCACTGCCCAAGTCCACACTCCAGGGTCACCAGGGACAGTAACCCGCCAGGCCAGAGCCAGCTTCCCAGGAAGGCAGCCCCCTCCCGTAGACAGGGACCACCCGGGACTCGCCTGGGTCCCGCACAGCCCCAGACAGACTCATCTCACAGATGTAGCAAATGAGGCCCGAGGGAAGCAGACCCACGCCCCAGCAGAACCTTCTGGCCACTGGCCCCCCAAACAGACCCCCATGTGCCAGGCCAGAGTGACCCGAAGAGACACTTCCCCCAGTTCTGCCTCGGAGGTCACCACGGCCGGCACCCTGCCTGGGACAGTGAGCCCAGCGTCGATCCTGGAGGTCTCCGGGCAGAGCACGGCTTCCGAGGACGAGGGGAGGGGTTGGCCTTGCGGCCCCGGAGAGCGAGGCAACCCCGGGAGGGCCCTTCCGGAGAAGGACTCCACGCACACACACGCACCCCGTGGCACGGGGATCGGAGAGGACACCAGGCAGTGCACGAGCAACGTGTCCTGAGGCTGCTTTCCTCATGGCCCTTCCCCGTGGCCACCTCGCGCGGGAGGCTGTGTGCAGTTGTGGGGGAAGGGAGCCAGACACCCCCCCACCCCCCCCCCACCCCCTGGCAGCCGACCATGCCCCAGTCCCGGCTCTGCCCGCCCCCGCTCTGCACCCAGAGCCTAGCAGCGTGGCCAAGGGAACAGGCGTGGCCTCGGGACTCGAGCAGGTCCCCGGCCGCAGGGCGCCCCCGGGGCTCACCTTGACGCTCCGGTGGTGGACGCGGGAAGGCTGGCACTTGACGCTGCTGGTGTTGCAGCAGCCCGCACAGCGCTTCACCTCCACGCACGGGGGCCAGATCAGGAAGTTGGCAGACGTGGGGTCGACCTGACTCCGAGGTATCTCGTAAATGACCGTTCTGGTCTTGCAGACCGCAGGGATGGCTTCCTCTGCAGGGCAAGAGCCACGGTGAATGTGGAGGCCACGCCCCGGCTCCCACCAGCACCCAGGCCACCCCGTGACCCGCGCGGCCCTGGAGGGGCAACCGGGAGCCCAGCTCGGGCTGGTGCGCCCCCACCTGGCCGCGGCCTCTCCCAAGCAGAAAACATCCCACGGCTCCGGGGCCCAGCAAAGGGGGAGAGACACCCCGGACCCGGACAGGTGCATCTGAGCGGGATCAAGGTGAGTGAGCAGCAGCGAGGGCCAGGCGGAGACCCCCCAGGAGAAAGGCCTTGCTGGCAAAGGGGACCACAAGACACAGGGAGCCCAGAGGCCAGGGAAGCCCAGGTGGCCCGCAGAGGGGGCGGGCGTGGGAACCGATGCTGAAAGGGGACGGTTAGGGCGCTCCCAGGGCCGGTGGAAAATGCGTAGAACAGGGAAGCTGAGGCTGGGACCCCCACAGCGACAGCCCTGCCTGCTGCCACCCCCACAAGGCCAGGCCCTGCCCCAGGAAGGGACACGGCCCTGCCTCCCCAGCCCACCAGCCACAGTTCTGCTCAGCAAAGGCCACCAAGAGACCACCCCGCCGGCCTCCGAGGAGAGGCTGGTGCTACCTCCTCTGCGCTCCTCAGCACAGGCCAGCCCGTCCACCCCGAAGCCCCGAAGTTCAGGGGGCACCAGGGCATGCCCGCCAGATGAGGAATCCACCTGGGGACCCCAGTGCACATGCCGCCCTCTGGCAGCATCCGGCCGTGGCGCTGGCCCCGGCCCCCCACCGTGTGCCTGGAGAGCCCCGCCAGGCTCTGGTGCTGCCCACGGGAGCTGCTGCCTCCAGGGTAAAGCAGGGACCCCCGAGCCCAGAACTGGAGGGAGCTGCTCCTGGGCGCAGAGGGCTCGGCCTGACCCCCGTGGCCAGCTGGCATGAGGCAGGGCCTTGTCTTCTGCAGACAAGCTTGAGATGCGGGTGAAGCCAGGGAGGGGTGCCAGCCTCTCTCCTGCCCATCTGCCACTAGGGTGAGACCCCCCCCCCCCAGAGCCTCGGGAGACTCGGGGTACTTGAATCCCCTGAGGTGCTCAGGGAGCACTGGGCCTCCAAGAACAGCCCCGCCTACAGGGAAGGCTGGGTGCTGGGGGCGGGGGGGGGGGGGGGGGGGGCGGTGTCTCAGCTCCCAGCCCAGTGCCCACCGCCCAGGAGGGGTCTGGGGAACCCGTCCAGGTGGGGCCGAGGGTGGAGCTGGGGAGAGAGGCCTTGTGTCCAGGGCTCCTGGTCTGGAATAGGACAGGCCTCTGACACTGGTCTGGAGAACCTGAACCCTACAGTCAAACGGTAAACGTCTGCTGCCTTCGCTAGGAATCATCACCCACACGCTGCGCTCAACGACAGAAGCTAGGAAATCTACCTCCTGGGAGGCAATCTAAGGCTCAGAGAAGGCAGGTGCTGCCCAATGGCACACAGCAGAGAGCAGCAGTGCGTGGTCACAACCAGGCAGTAAGGAAAAGTGGCAGGAACGAACCCCCAGGTGGCATCGACTCCGACCCCGGAGCCCGAGTCCCAGCGCAAGAAAGCGCAGGCCGAGGCTGTGTCGCAGCCGACCCAGAGCCCCCAGAGCCCCCGCCCCCCCCCCCCCAACGGCCAGTCCTTCCTCAGGGGCCAGCAGACACGGGGATGCCCTGCTAGGCGACAGGACAGAAACGCCACCCGAACCCAGGAGCCCAGGAGCCGAGGCCGAGCGGGCCGGGGGCCGAGGGCAGGGCCCAGCGCACACAGCTCGGCCGCATCTCTGGCTCCGCAGCCTGGAGCCTGAGCTCCAGCGCACCGCGCCACAGACTGGAAATGAAACACGACCACGTTTTCCAGCGAGGCCTCCTCCAGAACAGGCCCCAACAAGACCGGGCACTTAAGGAATTTATGATGGCTCTCCTCTCCTGGAAACTCTTGGCCCAGGCCAGGCTGCAGCAGGCAGCAGACGGGCCAGGGCAGGGAGACGCCCCCGGCAGAGGAGGGAGGCCTCCAGAGACGGCGGGCGGCCAGAGCTGAAGTCGCTGGGGCCCCTGCGCAGGCCGGGCCTTTGTTTCACGGAGGAGGGCGGGGGTGGTGGTCCTGAAGGCACGGTGGGGGCGAGCCCCCCAGCCCGGCGCCCCCCCCCCCACCCGGCAGGCCCGGGGCTCACCAATGCTTCTCTTCCTCCGAATGGGCACGGGCCGCTTCTCGGGCGCATGCTTGGAGGAGTGGCCCCCGTGGGCTCTCAGACTCACCTCCAGAGCACCCTCGGGCCCTGCAGGGAGAAAGAGGAAATGGTGACCGGAGGCCCCCCCATCTGCGTGGCGCCCGGGGACCTGTCCAGCAATGCTTCCTACCTGCCTCCCCCAGACAGACAGGGTCCCCTAGGAGACCCTCCACTCCCACAGGCGCAGAGGATGCGAGTCCTGACTGCCAAAACTCGGCCCCCCGACCTCTGAGAAGCATACACGGAGGGGCCCGGGCTGTGCCCTGGCCGTACCTTGAAGCAAAGCTGTGGACTTGGGGTCAAGGGGCCACATGTGGTCTCCCCTGGGGCGCCTCCCCAAGTGAGGGCCAGAGCAGGGAAGGCCTTCCTTGTCCAAAAGACCCAGGCCCCTGCTCACAGCCCCCTTTTCCCAGGCCCACCTCCGGGAAAAAGCATCAGAAGGACCAGCACGCTGTGACTTTCCTGGGATGTGTGTGTGTCTCCCTCTTTCTCACCAAACCAACTCTCGATGAAGCACCCTGACCTTTGAGGGGCACGGGAAGCCAGGCCCCGCTGGACCGACAGCTGGGCCCCGCCTGGCCCACTCTGAGTCCACGAGAAACGCACGCAGAGGAGCAAAGGAGCAGGAATCCCAGTGCGCGGCCGCGAGGCCGGCCGGCAGGAAGGCGAGAGTGCTTGCTGCCCTTGGCCTCAGAGCAGTGGTCCCAGAGCTAAAATCAGACCCGGACCCGCATCCCCCAGGACCGCGACAGCCCCAGTACACACGCCACGGCCCTCTCCCACCCCAGTGCCCCTGGGCAGCCTAGGGGGGCCCCAGGTGGGGTAGGAGGGACACACAGTCCCTGCCGCCTGCCACTCACACCGACCTGGCCCCATGACACTGCCTGTGCCCGGATGACTGCTGTGGGTCGCACCTGGTCTCCCTGCCTTGACCCCAGACCCAGCCACGGGGGGAAGGGGGTCTCCTTCCACATCCCCCTCCAGCCTCGGCCTCCCCCGCTGTAGATGAGCAGGGGCCCCGGGTCTGAGGAGCTCCAACAGACAGGGGCTCCAGCAGACCCCTTCTTCCGTGGTGTCCCGGCCACCAGCCCAAACCGGAGGCCCCCTCCTGGGCGCCCGGACCACCAAGGCCTCAGGGACTGTCTACAAACCCACAAATCTGAAAGCTCCACTCTTTTAAAATGAAAACCAAATACCAGGCGAAAGGTGCAATCAGAAGATACGTTCTTTCAGAAAACTGAAGTCTGGGAAAAACCCAACTTTTCACTTAAAATGACTCAATGTTCCACTGCCACTAATTTTTTTGAGACCCGAAATAAGATCAGAACACAACTATTCATGCAGTAAGAATTTCCCATCAACCAACTGTTACAAGAGGCATTTTTTCGCAAAAAAGTGACATTTATGAGTCACGTCCCGGTGGCGGCCATCTTGCCGTCCCCACACCAAAGAGCAGCTGGCCCGCTGTCAGCTTCCAGGGGCAAGCGTCACGGCACGCGGGCCACCAGCTTCCGAGACTTACTAAAGCCAGGGGTCACCTATCGCTTTCCTGGAGACTCAGTCCTGACGTGTGCGCAGGGGCCGCCTCCACTTCCTGACATGTGAGGAAACTGAGGCCCAAGACGCGAACGCTGGGTAGGGGCATGGCCATAGGAGGACCCGGGAGCCCCGTCCGGGCCTCTCGCCTGAATAAACAGAGAAGACAAGGGCCCTGCCAGCTTATCAACGGCGCTGAAACCTGAACCCGCAGATTGCTTTCAAGACAAGAGGCGGGGTAGAAATAGCTCCTGGTCAAACACGCCCTCCGTTGCCCGCGGATCCAGATGGGTGGCCGTGCACTGCGCGCCCATCCACGCTCACGGCGGAGCGGCCTTCTGATTGATGCCACTTGAGAAATGGCCCAGCAGCGACTTGGGGGAGAAGGCCCCGCCTGAACGATGCCCTAAAACGGCTCTCAGGACAGTTAATCAAGTGGGTTTCCCTTTTGTCTCCCGTGCACAAATGTCCGAGTGACAGCTCAGGATGGGGACAAGCCCCCTCCAGCCTTCAGTCCTAGAGCAGCATTAATGGCCCAGGACGGGGATGTTTATGCATCAGTCACTCAGTGACCACCCCCCGCCCAACCCCGGCTGCTGGGATAACAAAGCACCCCCGCTGTCCTGCTCAGTGGCTCTTTCTCATCCTGAACTCAGAGACCACACACTGGTCCCTCCACCCAAACGCCCCACGTGGAGAGTCAGCGACGCCCCAACTCCATTCACCCTCCGGCAGCGCTCAGACTCAGGGCGGTTCCCATCGCCCCTGGGGTAGGAATCCCACGGGCACAGGCTTCATCTGTAAAATGGGGATACACCCACCCGCCCACGGGAAGAACCTGGGATCCTACAGGTCTCCCCAAAGCCCCGCCCATGCCAGGAGGGAGGAGTCAGCCTGTAAGAAAAAGCCTTTTCTGCCCCTGGGGCCGAATTCCCTTTACACCCCGACCTCGGACCTGGGGTGGGGGTCGGGGGCGCCTCACCCTTGAGTTACCAAGAGGGATAAAGACCCACCGGCTGGGTGTCTGGGTTTCTCCACACCCCAGCTCCTTCCTCAGGGATCCCAGACAGGCTCCAGGGCCTGGAGGGCAGCTCAGTCCACAGACAACTGACCCCTCGGCTGTTTACAACCTTCCCCAACAGCAAGATCTGTTTCAACTCATCCCTTTGGGCGGGAACAGGTGTTGGGGGGCAAAGACCCCAAAACAAGCTCCAGAAGCAGCCAGCAGCAACCCCTACGCTGAGGCCAGAGGCCACGCACTGCCGTGGTTCCCAGCTTCCACATCCCCGTGAAAGGGGCCAGACCTGGATGGAGAGCCACCCGAGGCTGTGTCACAAAGGGCCTCCTAGGCCCGCTCCTGGCGAGCACGTAAGATCCCAGAAGCCCGGCTCCATTCTCACCCCGGTATCCCCAGCAAGATGAGTCCTAACCCAGGATCCTAGCCAGACCCCAAACCGTGCGGCAGACAGGGGTGGGGGTGCAGGACGAGGAGGAGGGCCCGGGGCTTTTGGTAAGGGGGCAATTTGAGACCAGCCCAGGGAACTGGCTGGTGCATCCAGCTTCTCCAGTTTGGACCCTCCCAGAGAATCCCGGGCCCAAGAGCCCCCAGGTCAGGAATGCCATCAGCATATCCCACCCAGCTGCAAATGCAGAAAGTGTTAATGGGTGGGGGTTGGGGGCGGGGCTGCAGAGACCAGAATAAGAATGGTCCCAACAGAAAGGGAATGGCCCATTTCCCGGTGGCGTCCCAAAGCCGTCCCACAGGGAGGCCCAGCCCTTCACAGGCCTCGTTCCCGAAAGCTGAAAAAAAAAAGGCCGTGAACCTTCTCAGGGAAGCGGTCTCCCCACTCGTACAAATCCGCCATGGCCCAGCAGAATGCAGGCTTCTCCTCAGCTAACCAAAGCCAAATCCTTCTCCCCAGGGTTACACATCAAGGAACCAGACCAAAATCCCCCCCCCCCCCCCACCGGCCCAACTGTGATCTCCAAGTGAAATTCTACCCCCTTCCTGATAAGGATCAGCCAAAGGATTTCCTGGGTCACGAAACTACAGAAACCATGGGCCTTGCTAGAAAATGGTCTTGGCATGAAGTGAAAATAGTTCAGGCCTCTCCACCACCATAATTAGGTACAAATTTCCAAATGACTAGACCATGTGATTTTACTTAATTCCCCCTCGGCCCCCCTCTTTCAGGGTAGTCTGCAGGGAGAGAGAAATCTTCACTGAATCCTTCCACCGACCTCCACCACTTGCCGTGGCTCCGTCTGACAAGTCCATCTTGGGCCTCTTTTCAACCAGACACTAACAAATGTCCTCTGACAGATGTATTTCTGTAGCTGACCCTCCACATGCCTCGTTTCCCCCACCAAACACAAATTTCGAGCAGGACACCACGCAGATGTGGGTCAGAATCCCGGTCCTCTAGGAAAGGGCTCCCTCAGTTCACACCGCAGTGCAGCCACCAACAAACACCACCGACGACGACCTGGGTCCCAGGGGACCTGTGCGTGCCAGTCCCCTCCAATTCTGCAGCTGACGCTGAAGATCTTCAAAACTCTCCATTTACAGATAAACCGGAGTGGCTAGGCTCCAGGGCCTGGGGGTGAGCCCCAAAATAGTCCCCAAACACCAGATGTGTCCAAGACGTGCCTTTTTATTGGCCCGTGAAAAGAGAAAGGCACGGGTCTCCGGAAACCACAAAGGCCCCGCCGCCCCCCGCCACGGGAGCGGGGCACCAGTTCCCCGCGAAGACAAGGGGGCAGCTCCTCCGGCACACGCCTGCCCTCGGGGCGCACGGCCAGGGCTCCGCGCCCAGGCCCCGGCCCGCTCGGCCGCTCCTCCGGCCGGAGGGCAGGCCCGGGGCCCGCACACCTGGCCCGGGCGCCGGCGCCCCCTATGCGGCTGAACTTTCAGTGACACACACGGCATTTTCCTTAAATGCAAAAACAATCCCCGGGCAAGCGAGCAAATCGCGGCCGCCTCCGGAGAGAAAGTGGGGATTGGAAGAGAAACTCCTGACTCATCCGCCTGGGCTTTTATGGCCCGGGATTGGATTCTGACCTTTCGGTTCGTTCCTGAGCGGCGCCCGGCCCGGCCCGAGCGCGGGAGGCGGGAGGCGGCGCGGGGCGCATACCCCCGCACACCCACCCGGCGCGCCGAGGGAAGGGGCGCGATTTACCTACGGAGTCTATCTCCAGGAGTCGCTGGAGGTCCCGGATGCTGTGGATCTGACTGTGCGCCAGCCTCTCAATCACCTCGTGGGGGATCTCGGCTTCCTGCAAACAGACCCACACGGTCAGCGCCAGCGGCCGGGCCGGCTCGCGCCCTGCGCCGCCCCCCCCCCCCCCCGCGCCTGCCCCCCCCCACCTCGCGCCCCCTCCTGCTCGAAGGCTGCCCGGCCCCTACCCGCGGGGCCCTGGAGTCCGAGGCCAGGGGTGGGGCTGGGTGAGACCCCAAATGCTCGGCTCCCATCCAGGTCCACCTTTGCAGAAAGAAAGCCCTCCCACCTTTAAATTTTCAAACAAAAGCCCGGCACTGCGGACCCTCCGCCCCGGGTGTCAGTTACAGTAGGTCTAGGGGCAGCGGAGAGCCCGAGGAGTTTCTGATTTAATAGTGAAATCGACATCCAGAAAGATCAAGTTGAAATGCGTCACGGATCGGCGACGAAAGTCACGGCAGCCTTAACACTTTAATCCTGCCAGCGGCTTAAATTTCACACCCCGGAATCCCCGGCCGAACCTGCGGGGTCGAGGGTCTCCGTCGCAAAAACACGCGCGCGCGCATTCACTCGTTCACACGCGCGCCCCACCCGCTACGGCCCGGCCGCGGCCCTAGCGCCGCCCAAGACGCCCCAAATCCAGCCGCCGGCTGGGAGAGGCTGCATGGCAATGGGAGGGTTAAATCTCCACCTCTCGCAGCTCGCGGTCCCTGCCCAGACCACCCCCGCCTCGCGGGCTCCCCCCTCCTCCAGATTTTTAAAGGGAGTCGGGGGTCGCTGCTGGGGAGGGGGGGGGTTGGGGAAGGGGTCTCAAGCACCAAGTTCCCACGACGGGGGCTGCAGAAAGTCATTCATCACAGGAGAGCTCCCGGGGATTCGGGATTCGACATTGGGGGGGTGGGGACGCCGGCGGTGGGAGGGCGCGGGCGCCTGGCCCGGCCCCGGCTCGCCTCACTCAGCCACCTGTAAGCAGGCCCCGGGCTGGCGGGACTGCGCCGGCCCAGCCGCCAGGGCTAGGCTCAGGGACAGGGACCGGGGGGTGGGCGGGAGGGGGGGGGGGCTGTGACCCGCCCCCCCCCCCCTGCTGCCCACCCTGCCTGACGGGGACTGCCGCAGCAGCCGCCCCTGTTTATCCGCCGCTGGCTCCGCCAGGTCACACACACCCCCTTCCGCGCTCCCCGCACCCCGATACTGCATTGTCCGCCGCCCCCCGGACTCCCCTTCCGGAGAGGGGCCCGCGCCCCCCGAAGTTTCTCCCCACTCGTCCACCCCGCGCCACTCCGTCCCTCCACGGCAGAGCGACGCAACACGCTGGAAACTCACCAGACACACTTCGGCTTGGCAGAAAATAAAACCCAGTTGGGAAAATCAAAAAATCGACCACCCTAGCAGACATCAAAATGCGCTCCGCAAAGCCCCAGAGCCCGAGGCGCCCCGGCCCGCGCGGGCGGCTGCAGGAGGCGTGCGCCGGGGGAGTCGGAGAGGGGACGGGGCGCGGGGGTGGCACCCACCTCGGCCAGGGCATGGGCGAGGTATCCGCAGCCGAAGAGCAGCAGGCAAGCCCAGGTCCTCATCGCGTCCCGAGGCGCTGGCGGCTCGGCGGGGAGGCGAGGCCGCGGGGCGGGCGCTCCAGCCGGGCTCCTGTGGCGGCGAAATTCAGTACCATCCCTCAGGGAGCGCGGCCCGGAGGAGGGTGGCGCGGAGAGCAGGGAGCCGGCGGAGCGCGCCCGGCGCGAGCAGCGAGTGCGGAGAGGCGGGCAGCGCCAGCGAGGAGGAGGAGCAGGGAGTGCGCGCTCGCCGCGCCCGCCGCGCCGGGAGCCTCCTGGGCCGCCGGGTAGGGGGTGGGGACGGAAGGGGCGGAGGGCGGGGGCTGGGCCTCTTCCTTGGTGCGTTCCCGGTGCTGGCCGCCGCCGCGCTCGCTCCCCGGCGCTGGCTTTAGGAGCGACCCGGCCGGTAATTCTGCATATTTGCGGGCATCAGCCCCGAGAGGGACCCCGGAGCGAGGCTGGAGCCGCCGCCGCCGCACCACCCATCACCTGTCTGGACGCCCGGCCGGGCCCCGGCCGCGGGCTCGCGCTCTCCCTGCGGGCTGCGGGCGGCCCTGCGCGCCCACCGCCGGCCCCGCGCTCGCCTCCGGCCCTCCTCCTGCAGCCGCCGCCCGGCCGGGCACGGCGCGGCCCAGCACGGCGCGGCCCGGAGGCCTGCGTGCGCCCCTCCGCGGCGTGCCCTCGGCTCTGGCGCCGCGCTCCGCCCTCCGCCGGCCCGAGCCGGGCAGCGCCCGCGGCCGCGCCGCCTGGCAGCCGCCGCCCGCCCGGGGCCTCGCCGCGCCGGCCTGAGGAGGGCGGGCGCAGGGCCGAGCTGGAGCAGCCGCCGCCGCCGCCGCCGCCGCCGCCGCCGCCGCCGCCGCCGCCGCCGCGGGGAGAGGAGGAGGACGAGGAGGAGGCGCCGGCAGGCCCGGCTCGCCGGAGTTGTGCGGGCTCCGCAAGGCGCGCGTGTGGAGCCGGCCGGCGGCGGGGAGGGGGGTTATAGCGCCGCCGCCGCCGCGCCCCTCCCCCGCCCCCTCCCCCTCGCCTCCCCCGGATTCCGGGCCCCGGACCCGCACCTCGGAAGCGCGCGGGGGCCGCACGGGCCGGGCAGGGCCCGGCCGCCGCCGCCGCCGCCGCAGTGAGCACACGCCGGCGCTCACGCAGGCAGTAAAATCCATCAAAGCCCCGCGCCCGGCTCCGAGCACAGCCGCCGGGCTCCGCTCGCCCGGCGGGGCTCCCCGCGCGCCCCTCCCCGGAGCTTGCCCACCCTCCAGTGCCAGCTGCAATCCTGCGGCACCGGACGGGGAGGGGAGGAGGCCGCCGCGGAAGAGCCGCCGTCGTCGGCTCTCCTCCCTCGGCCCCAGCGGCGGCGGAGGGCAGCGCCCAGAGCTGCTACGCCGAAAAGGGCAAAAGCGAGCCGGCCCCCGCCTCCGGCCCCCCGCCCCGGCGCTCGGGCCTCTTTCCACCGCTAGGATCCAGGGCCCCTGCCTCCCCGTCTCCATAAAAGGAGGGGGAGTGAGTCTCTGGTGAGAGGTGGGGCGGGTTTAGGGGCGCGTCTGGGGCACTCACCTGGCGGCTGCCACGCGCCCCCGCCCAGAATCCGATGCCTGGGGCGCCTGAATGAGGAACCTCCACCCGCATTCCGAGATGGGAGAGCGCCCAGGTCGGAGGAGGGGGCTGCAGCGTGCCTGGTCCCCACCCTGGGACCCCGCGTCCCCACTCCCTCGTGGAAGGCTGGGCTGCGGCCTGAGCCGGGAACTCGAGGGGGCGGAAGGGAAGGAGGAGAAAGGATCCGCTCGGGGAGGAACCCCCGGAGTCTGAGCCTCCCACGCCGGGATCCGCTGGGCGTACAGAGCGCCACCTCCGGCCGAGGCGCGGCACAGAGCGCGATGCCGGGACCGGCGCGCGGGAGGCCCAGGCCTGAGCGGGCTGCACCGTTCCCCTGCCGCCGAAGGGCAGGTGCGCCCGAGCTGGGCAGGTTCCGCGCGCCTACACCAGGTGGGATCGGCCCCCCGGCTGGTCTCTCGAGGGGGCAGCCGAGCCTGGAACCCGGCCTAGGAGGGAAGGCGGGCCTCGCCACCCCAACGCTAGACGGCGAGGCCCCCTGAGGGTTAGGGGACTCCCCGATGGGTGGGTGGGTGGGTGGGCGGCCGCCTGGAATTCCGCCCGCCCCAGGCCTCCGCCCCCATCTGCCCCATCCTGTGGATTAGGCCCGCGCCCCGCCTCGGCCGCCCTCCCGCCAGACAAAGGCAGTAAAGGCGAAGCCTGCGGGCGGTCTTTCATCGAACGGCGGGCTCCGGCCTTTCAAAGGCCAAGTCGGGAAGGCGCTTCGGGGGGCGCTCGCCTTCCCCCCAGATACCTCGGGGTGAGGGTGAGGAGGGTGGAGGCAGGACCTCTTCTGCCCTTCCCCGAGGGCCCGGGTCTACCAGCGCCCTTCCACGTGCCTTCACACACCTGCAGCCTCCCCGGTGCCCCTGCCTTTCCCCTGGCGGCAGCCCCTCGCAGGGACCCCGCCACCAACCCCGCTCTCCAGGTGGTCAGGATGGAGAAAGCCCGAGGTAGAACCAGGGAAAACTTGGAAACGTTTGGAAGCACGTGAGGGCCAGTCCTTGTCCGTCCAGCTGGAACCTTCGATGGCTCCGAGGGGGGGACCACTGGCAGGCTTGGGGAGGGCAGCCGAACAGGCACCCCCAAGGACTCAGGCTGGACCGGGTCTGAGCCATCGCCTACGCGCCTCCCGAACTGACTGCATCACGTCCTCTCGAGCCTGGGATTCCTCTCCGGCAGAGGGGCCCGAGGACAGTCCCTCGGGGCTAAAGGGCTGGGTCCGGTCGTGGGCGCGGGAATAGAGGAGGAACTCCGCCGCCTGTGCGGGGGCTGAGGTGGGTGCCTCCCTCCGCGCCCCTCCCTGGCGGCACTTCAGGGGTGCCCAGTTGGGAGTTTGCGGCCAGCATGGCGGCCAAGGGGGCGCTTTCGATAGGAGTTGCAGGCCAGCCCCAGGGCGGAAAGCAAGGGCGAGGCCGGGGTGCATCCCGCCCCGGACTGGAGAGCTTTTGGGGGCGCGGCGCAGGCGTCCCTATAATCGCCGGCGGCTATTAAAAATAAAAACCTCAGCGAGTCGTCATAGCGACCAGACAACAGCCGCTGCGGGAGGGCGGCAAAAACCGTGCCACCGGCGCCTCTGGGGGAGATTCGGGGCACGCCGCGCGTTCCAGCCGGGGCGGGGCTACGACCCCAGCCCCACGGGCCCCGCCCTCCCCCACCCCCGAAAAAACTGGCAGAAACAGAGCCAGGGGCCCGGCTTCCAAGAATGCGACGTAGAGATACAACTGACTTGACCAAGAGGTCAGCAACTTGGGTGAGAACCCACGCGACGCGCTCCCTCCTCCCCGGCCCGTGCCGCGCGGCGCCCCGCCCACTCAGGTCCCAAGCGTCTCCCTTTCGGCCCGCGGAGAAGGGGGGCACTGGGTGAGCAGGTGGGCTTCGGAGGCTCACCCCGGACAGGGAGCCGAAAGTCCGGAGGCCAGGCGCGTGGGGGGGCTGCTGCACCTGCCCGGTGCGCCGGGTCCGCGCTCCTTGCGGATCAGGCGTGGTCACGTGCTTCTTTCTGCCCCGGATCGAGTTTCCCTTCCAGCCGCTATTAGGCGGTTCACACGGTTCATTGCAAATATTTGATAATGAGGCTAAATATACATCGGAATCGGAGGAGGCGTGGGCGGCCGTGCGGAGAGCGTGGGCGCGGCGTTCCCGGCTGGGCGGGCATCCCCACCCAGGCCCTGCGGAGGCGCCGGACCCCGGGACGGGCACCAGGCTGTGTGCTACAGGGAGACCCGCCCCGCGCGCCGCCCCCGGGCCACTCCGGCCCCAGGCTCGGTCACTGTCCCCAGAGGCCAGCTAGAGGGCCCCTGGCGGAAGGAGGGGGCGCCGCAGGGATCTCCAGGGTGGGGAGGTGCTGGCGGAAGGTGAAGGTGCACCTGGCCGCTGGGATGTCCGGCCGCCCCCGGAGCGGGTGCTTCCGGGCTATCTCGGGCGTCTCCGGCGCGCCCCGACGTGCCTGCAGGCCCATAATTAGAGTGAGTCAGGTGCTCTAAATAGGCGGAGAGAGGGGGTGCCGTGCAGCTGGGGTGACTGGTTGGGCGACAGCCACTGGTGCCTCACCATACAGCCCATGATCCCGCAGCAGGGAGGAATGGGAAGGACCTTGGCCGTTCCTCGGAGCAAAGTAGGGGCCAGAGGGGCACCCGCTTCATTAGGCACCCGGTGAGCTGCGCAGCCTGCGTGTCACCCTAACCCCAGCTCACCTCATTCCCTCTCCGCCCGCCGCCAGTGCCTGCCTGGGGCCTGGCGCCAGCTGACAAGCCGCCACTGCTAGGATTGCTGTTACTTCCCGGTGGGAGTCACGACGAACATCCACTGAGCACCTGGGTCCCTGTGTGACTTCGTTTCCCTCACACGGACACAGACGAGAGCAGGTCTGTCCCACCTCTCCCCATTCTACAGATGGGAGCACTGAGGCCCGGAAGCCAGACCCTTGGCCCGCAGGGCCGGAGCTGAGGCGTGGCGGCTCCGCCCCAGGCAGGGGGCTCTGATGGCATGGGCTCCTCGGCGCACGCCGAGCTGCTCAGGTGGCATTTGTCTGTCCCACGGGTCACAGACAGGACGGTGACGGATGCCGCGGCCGCCAGCGGTATATATAGGCAGCAAGACTGGAGTCCGTGTCCACTTGGCCCCCGCGCACCGGGGCAAGGAGGGGCTGGCTGCCCGCCGCCCCCCGTGCTGGGCCTCGGTGACGTGTCTGTCCTCACGCTGCCGTGTCTCCGCTCTCTCGTGCGGGAAGGGGGGCCGGGAGTGAGCCTCCGCCCCCGCCCCACCAGGGAGAAGCAGTCTGCGCGCGCGCGCGCGCGCACGCACACGCACGCGCAGCACGCGCAGCTGCCCGGCGGCGGTGCCCCAGCTCGCTGGCGCTGGGGGCCCGCCGAGCGGCCGAGCCCAGGCCTCTGCCAGGAGCCAGACCAGATTTCAGAACAATTTGTAATGACGAGACACGACTCGCTTTATCTCTGGGCAAGGCTCTCTCGGCTCAGGGCAGCTGATCCAAAGGCCGAGCGGGCACGGGCACGGCTCCTTGAAGATCAAGAGGGCCCGTGCAGGCGTTAATGAGGTTATTACCTCGGCCGCCCCAGGCCTTTCCACGCAGCCTCCCCAGAAAGGGTGATAAACCTGTCGGCAGGCCGGCAGGGCATTCCCAGTGTTGTTTTTTACTCCCTATCAAATGCTCTCCATTTCCCTTTTTAAATTCACGAACAGAAACGGACTTTGAAACAGCTGTGAGCCCGCAGTCATCTTGCGAGTATGCTGTGCGTGAAGACCCACGTTAAGGGACACTTGGCAGCTGGCAGGCTAGACTGTGTGGTTCCGGAGCCACCAGCCACCCTGTGGCCGCTGGCGTGTGAACCGTGGCTGCTTCACCCAGAGATACGCCGGACACGCACGGCCTCCGTGGCCGAGAGGGCTTCGTGTGCAGGCAAAGGGTGTGACATTTCTCATTGCCAATTTTTAAATTAGTTCCATGTTGAGATGATAGCATTTTCGATGCATTGCTTAAATAAATTCTATTACTGCAATTAGTTTCACCTGTTTTTCCTTTGTTTGACGCGGCCACTATAGAACATTTGAAATGTCCTAAAACGATACGTCCATTGGGCAAAGCTCGTCTAGACACATGCAGTTCAAACCTGCAGTGCAGAGCCAGCCAGGTGAGTGCTGGCGGGCCGCCTCCAGCCTTGAAGCCAGCAGAGGTCTGGACCCTCAGACACCCCAAGACCAGCGGAGCCAGGGGACGGGGACACCCCCGCTGGCCTCACCGGCTGTGTGATCTTGAGCAAAGTGTTGGGCATCTGGGAGCCTCGGTTTTCTCCTCTGGATAATGGCCAGCACAGACGGTTGCTTTAAGGAACACTCACTCTCCCCATTCGACAAACACTCACGTACTCCAGTCTGTGGAGCACTAGGGGCGCAAACGGAAAACAAAGCTCTCCCGGAACTCGGGGTCTCCGGATAAGCAAGTGACAAATAAGCATGTAGTGTTTCAGGTAACGTGTTTCGGGAGTGGTCAGTAAGGTCTGTTGGAGAGGAAGCCAACCGGCCATCTAGAAAGTCTGGATCCAGTATTATAGGCAGAAACAACAATAGCACGTGCAAAGGCCCCGGGGCAGGAACCGGCTTGGCTTGTTCAAGGAATAACAAGGGACATGGGATGGTGGGAGAAGGTGAGCTGGGGGAGGCAGGCAGTGGGGCAGGTCACACGGCCTTGAGACCAAAGTAAGGCATCTGGACTTTACTCGAGGGGTATGGAAGGCATTAGAGAGTGTGGGCAGGGAACACAAAATGTGGCAGCCTAGACGGGAAGTTTAGCTGCCAGCCTCCCCGGCCAAAGCAGCAACCCCTGTTCCCCTCGCTTGCCTCCTGGGGTCTTCAGGACTTGTGGCCAAGTTCCTGTGTTCTGGGTGTGAATTCCAAGGAGATGGGGCTGGCCACCCGGTCTGAACCCAGAGCCATCCCCCACCTCTTTCCCCAGGCACTGCCCACGGGCCCTGTCCCTCTCGGGTCTGTGACCGTGGACGGGGCGGGAAAGGCCTGCAGCAGCCCTTGGCCATCAGACAGACAGGACTCACCCCTGCCGGGCAGAGGTCAGAGCTAGCGGCTGGACCCTGGGACGGCTGGGGATATAGTGCAGGGATGGCCTGCCAGGCCTCCCTGAGAGAGGACAGTGAGGCCACACCCTCCAGAGACATGGGCCCACCAGACGGAAAAGCCTCCCGACGTCAGAGAGGCCTGCACCTCCCTGGATGGGAGCACAAATCAGACCAGAGCTGTGGGGTCAACTCGGGGGGCCTCGCTCACCAGGGGGAGAAAGGTGCTCAAGCGGCCCGTAGAAGCCGGGCCAAGGGGCTAAAGGTGCATGCAGGAAGCACAGAGACTTCTAGAAGGAAGAGGCAAATGGGTCATGGAGCTACCATAATCAGAACAGGGAGGCTCTCGTGTGACAAACGGCCCGGAACCACAGAGCCCAGAAAAGAGTCTGTCCCAGAGGAAAAGCCGTGAGAGGTACCGGCCTGTTTATTCCATAGGACAGTCTGGAAGAGCGACCTGCTGAAACCACACTTTACCCCCAGCGCTAAATGCACTTCAGGGGGATCCGGCAACGGTTCAATGAATGTTCTGGAACACGCGTGGGGCGGGTGCGTCTCTGCACGGGGGAAGCTCGCACCGCCGCCTGCCGCGCTCCTGCCAACGTGCGTGCTCTTGGCCAGCCTCGTGGGAGCAAGCAGGCCCCTCCGGGCGGAGAGCGCTCCACAGGCCCCCGAGGCAGGTTGCTCTGGGGACAGCAGACGAGAGCGTCCGGACGGCTCCACCAAAACCCGGGCAGCCAGGGACGCCACCAGGACCAGGGAGAAAGGGACGGTCGTGCTGATGCCGCGCGCCTTGGGACCTGGGGTGAAAGGTCACGATGCCCGCGGCTTGCTTCCAGCGGCCGGGGTCCGGGTGTGAAGGTGACCGGTGGGTCGACAGCGGCCAGCGACACACAGGTGACTGCGGCTTCGCAGAGCCAGCGGAGCGGGGGACGCGGGAGGCGGGTGAGCCGAGGTTCACTGTCGTTTCTCACGCCTGTTCTGGAAGGCCGACAGCGCTCAAATACAAGGCTGTGGGGGAACGCTGATTGCTGTTTCCCAGTTTTCCCACGGTTTGCCGAAGTTCCAGAAGACAGGGAGCTTTCTCCGGAAGACAGCACGGACCGCAGATCACTGTGGGCAGCAGGGCCGCCGCTCACAGTGTTTAGGTTCAACAAAGCCCGGCATAGAAATTTGAAACAGAGTAAAAACTTGAAACCCCGAACACAACCGCTGTCTGTTACGATCGAGTGCCCGGCCTCCCCGTGTATCGATCCGCGTAGGAAAAGCGCGCGGTGGTCACAGCCGTCTACCTGCCGGGTCTCCTTCGCGGGTCCCTCCTCGGGAAAGCACGGGCTGACACACACAGGGCAAGCAAGCCCTGGGGGCACCCGGCCACAAGGCCGGCGGACGGGCCCACGGACAGCGCGAGCAGCCCGAGCGGAGGGCGCCGGCAGGAGTGGGGGAGGGGCCGCAGCGACGCTGACAGCGACTTGGCACCTCGAGCCCTGGCCGTGACCCAACCCTGCAGCCCCGCGTCTGGGCACCTGGCCTAAGGAAATGGCCCGACCACAGAGCGGCCGCGTGCGCGGGGGGCTCCGGGGGGGGGGCGCGACCGGTCCCACAAACACTGGAAACAACCTAAAATCCCAGGTGTGAGAGGCCTTGTTTTCCTGACCCTCTGGTTGGAAACTGTCCATCCCCGGGACGGCGGCGAAGACAGCTCCCCGAAGTGGAAACCACGGAGACGGGACGCTGTCCACGGCGGGGTCAGAGCATCCGCCGCTGGTCTGGCTTCTTTCCGCCCAGCGTCCAGGTGGCGTGGGGTGCGGGTGTCACTGGTGTGAGAGGTACAGTCCCGACTGTTTCGGAAGAGACACCCAGGCTCTAAAGAGGGCAGCATTCCCCCCTGCCCCGCCTCCCCCACCCCTCCACACTGCAGGGATGGTGGCCCTTTTAGAGCAGGGACACTGACCGGCGGGGGGTGGGGACACGATGCCCCGAAGGGCCAGGCTGCATGCGGCCCTCCTTGGGTGGTCCTCAGCCCTCCAGGCGTCCCCCACCCCACCCTGCACCAGGCCGGCCTGGGAGGGGCCGCTCTGTCCCGGCCCCGCTTGGCCCCTGACCCCTGCCGGCTGGTGCCCACTCCCCCGGGGAGGGGGCGCCAGAGCTCAGGGCTCACACCTGTGCTCTGAGTGACCCCGGCAGTGTCCTTCCTCCCTGGGGACAAGGGCTGTGGGCCCAGCAGAGGGAGAGCTTGACACCCCTCCCCGTCTGTGACTGCCGGGGAAGCTATTTTCATCTGTGGCTGTTTTTCTCGACAGGAGAGAGCAAAGTACGGAGGATAATCTTATCCCTGTCCTGCGGTGACCCTTGGGAGACCTGGGGTGGGGGGAGGCCTGGCGACCTCTGCGGCCCAGGCTCCCCTCTGGGGGGACAAGGGGAGCGGCGTGTGGGTCCCCCGGCTTCCTGAGCTCCTACTATGCGCCTGCCGGCGGGACGTCGGAAGGACAGGAGAGAGACCAGGCCCGAGGCCCAGGGGAGCCAGCGCGGGGCTGAGGATGGCTTCACCACCAGCTGGCTGTGCAGCCTGCAAGAAGAGGCTTCACCTCTCTGAGCGCCTGTGGTCTCAGGTGACGGGGGTGATGCCTGGGAAGCAGTCAGCACAGAGCCGGCGAGCATCTCACTGCCGGGGTGCGGAGAGGGCCGCGTGCGGTGACGCGGGCACAGACCTTATGCCCAGCGCTCAGCTCGGGCCGTTTCCGCCTGCAGCTCAGAGCTCCCCGCCCCCCCCCCCCCCAGCCACAGGAGCCCTGGGTGGGGGAGCACAGGCAGTGTGGCCCCACACGTGTGGGCGAGGGGTCCCTCCGCACCCCACGTCACCAGCTCCCGTCTCCCCGGGACAGTGCCACGCTCCGCCCTTCAAGCCTTCACGTGCAGCTAAGATCACAGCGTGTGCCCTGTGAACGCAAAACAGGGCCACCCAGCCCCTACGGCCCAAACTCTGGTCTACACTAGGGTTATCTCTGGATCCCCTGAAGCTGACATTCTGGAAATGTTTTATCAGAGACAACCTCTCTGTCTCTAAGACAGACGCCCTGAGACGCGTTCCTTCCACAGCAGACATTTACCATGCACCTGCTATGTGTGATGCGTGAGGAGCACCATCCCTGCCCTCACAGAGTTGACCTCCCGGAAGGTGGAGACGGACAACACGGAAGAAGGGGTTTACCTGCCTGCTGATGGCCTTGGCCAGAAGCTCTCAGCCTCAGGGTGGGGGGACTCGACCCAACCTGGCTTGCGCAGCGGGCAGCCTTCAGGAGAGGTCTGGTCGAGGACGCGGCTCTGTGTGTTAGTGGCCCTCTCTCCCTCGGTGTCTTCCTTCAGCTGGGGCCTCACGGTGACGAGACGACTGCCATAAGCAGCTGGGGCTCCCTCGTTCACACTGAGCAAGCTCCGTCTCAGAGCACTGCCCTTGCCCCGAAATGGTGCGACGGCGTTGTGTCCCATGCTCCACTCGCCCCTCTGCCAAGACCTCGAACCCAGAGCTCCCTCCTGAGCCCCAGACTCCACTCAGCACCTCTGCCTGGGTGTCCGACAGACAAGTCTAACTTAACACGGCCGAGACCAGCCCCTGGCTCTGCTGCGTGCTCTGTCCCTGGGGACACCGTCCTTCTGGCCGCTCAGACCACAGCCTGCGAGCCAACCCTGAAGCCCTCTGCCCGTACGTCCATGTGTCAGGAAATGTTGTTGACTCGGCCCTCAAAATGTCTCTGAAACCTGACCAGTGCCTCCCCGAGGTCACCTCCTGGCCCCAGCCCCCACCTTCCCACAGGAAAACTGTCCCGTGGTCCCAGGCACGCCCCCCACCCCAGCCAGGGCATCTCCACTCTGCTGCTAGAGTGACCCCCTCAGACGCGTCAGCCTGCCCTCGGCCCCAGCCTTGTCCCGGGGGCTCCAGGGGAAATTAAGTGTGCATTGGGCTCTGGCGGGAATAAAGTGCGCGGCCCCTACTGCCCGTGTCCACTGCTGCCGCCGGACCCGCCTCGCTGAGCCTTGGGCCCTCCCCTGAGTCACAGAGCCTTGTCCCGACAGATAACAGGTTATAAATAATCCTCTCCTCGCCGTGCAGGCTCCCACTGGCAAAGCTGGTGTGTGGGCAGGAAGCAGCCACCCGGGATCTGCCCGGGCCAGGGGCCCACAGCCCCCCACCCCCCCACGAGGTCCCGCAGTTGGGACCACCCAGCTGTCACCTTTCCAAGTGGCTGGTGCGGCCGGGCCGAGAGGCCCCCGAGTGTCCGTGAGGGTCTCTCAAGGACTATTGAGGACTGTGGGGTCTGGGGCGAGGGCAGCTCAGCACCTGGAAAACCCAGGTCCAAATCCACGCTCTTTCTAGCATGTTCTGTGGGTAAGTCATGGAGCCACTCTGGGCCTCGGCTTCTCGGGAGTCATAACAAGTCCCAAACCAGGAGGTTAGAACCACAAGGACCACGCACGCCACTATCTCCGTGGGCCGGGCACCCGGGGCTAAACCAGCTGGACGGCTCTGGGCACTTCGGTCCTTGCTCAGGCCGCATGTGTCCTCACGACCCGGCGCCCGGCTTCCCCCCACGGGGGGACCCCCCCAGAGAAAGCGTCCTCAGCACCCCATCCTCCACAGTACCCTCTGGGTGACCCACGTGGGTGGGGGGACCCCAGGGCGCCCTGGGCTTAAGGGTGGTTTCCAGGGCTAGGCAAGCTCCCGCCACAGGCGCGTGGGGGCTCTTGGACCACGCACCCCTTGCCTCCCAGGAGAAGTTCGGGGGCCTCTCAACCAACTCAGCCTCCAGAGAACGGGCCCCTGGGTCTTCCAGACTCAGCGGGAAGCAGTGAACAGGGCCCAGCCAGGCGGGCGGGTTGGTGCCTTGTTTAGCAAACGGGGTGCATCCCTTCTGGTGGTGGCTGTGCCTGGGGGCATGGCTTAGCACTTTCCGGAAGGGTCCCCCAAAACATCCACCCACTCAGCTCCCAGGATCCCCCCGGCCCCCCTGGACGCTGCCCGTGTCTGACAGGAGGCTGAATAAAGCCAGGCTCCCCAAGGGCACCCCTGGGTCCAGGAGCAGAGGAGGAATCCCAGAAGGCTTCCAGGAGGAGGCACCTGAGCAGAGCCTAGGGCAGCAGCCAGCAGCCAGCAGCCAGCAGCAGAGCTGCCCAGGCCGGGGATTCTCCTTCCAGCCGGGCCCCACCCATCTTATCTCCTCTCCAGGGAGCGATCCCAGGGACCTTCCCGGGAGGGCAGCTGGGCCGCTCCCCTCCCCAGCCCGGCTGCAGTGCTGAGTCAATCGTCTGGAATGCACTTCCAATTCCCCCACCACCCTTCCCCCTCCTCGCTGTCCCCATCCTCCTCCTGCCCGTCCTGCGCCTCCAGTGCCAACCCATCCCTTCCTGACCCAGCCGCACCATTCCGGCCACCAGGCCGCGAGGATGAAGGATGGGCCAGGGACTCCCCAGGGCTCCCTGTCACCCTGGAGGCCAGGGCAGGAAGGAGGAGGTGCCTTCCCAGCCGGGCGGGGGGGGGGGGGGGTCTCCTCAGGGACCTGCCCCCAGACCCTCTGGCCCAAGGGGGACGTGCCAGCTCTCGGCATCCCGCTCAGCCAGACCCCAGTAGAGATCTGGCCGAACCCACAACGTCCCCACCCTGTCTCCTCTGCACCCCAAGCGTTCGTTCTCTCTTCACGGGGCTCCGGCTTCTGGAAGCGGCTGAACAAGGGCCTCGTGCTTTCCTGGTGGCCTCCCTGGAGGAGGGGGCACCTGGAGGACGAGAAGCTCAGCGTGTCTCTCTGTGCCACCAGTGGCGGGGACTCGAAGGGACAGCATCCTGTGGGTCCTTACACCCTCTCGGCTCAGCAGCCCCTCTGAGCCTGTAGCTCGGGCCCGGCTTCTGTGGGCTCCCGTGTCTTGCTGTGGCCCCACAGGGGTTGAGAGCAGGACAGAGTCCAGACGAGGCCTTGCAGCCCTGCCCTGCCTGTGTGCTTCCCAAGGCAACCCCTCTCCTCTCCCAGCTCCCCTTCCTCCCCTTCCTCAGCTCACCTGCTGACCCCAGGAGGTGTCCTGAAGGTGGTCAGAGCCCTGCAAGGTTAATCTTGTGGAAGGGTGGCTGGGTGGGGTCAGCCCCCAGGGCCCGGTGGCGCCCTCCTCGCACGTGCTCAGACACCTGAGGGGCTGGTGGGTGCCTGCACCCCTGCGTCTGTGTTTGCGAGCTGGGCTCCTCCCAGCTGGAGGCGGGCACCCGTTTGAGCCCAAGCAGCCATGCCTGAGGGGCTCCAAATGTACCTGGGTGCCTGGCCGAACCTCCAGGCGAGGCGTCCACCTTGGTGGCCTGTAGGGGGCTGGCGCTCTGCTCGGTTCTGCACCTGTCCCAGGAGCAGGAGCCGGGTGCTGGGCTTACAGCAGGGCTGACCTGGAGGAGGAGGCTGGGCGGGGGCTCTGTTCCCAACGGTGACTCTGCCCTCAGGCTACATCTGCCTGGAGCCCCCAGCAGGACCTCCCAGACACCCTCTACTACCATTCCCCTGTGCGTCCTGCCCCGCCCCCCTCCTCCCCAGCCCCCAGCCCTGTCAAAGTCCTGCCCCTCCTTCCTAGTGCCCCGCCCCCGTCAGAGCCCCGCCCCTCCTTCCTTGTGCCCCCCCCCGTCAAAGCCCCGCCCCCTCCTCCCCAGCCCTGTCAAAGCCCCGCCCCTTCCTAGTGTCCCCCACCTGTCAAAGCCCCGCCCCCTCCTCCCCAGCCCTGTCAAAGCCCCGCCCCTCCTTCCTTGTGCCCCCTTGTCAAAGCCCCGCCCCCTTCTCCCCAGCCCTGTCAAAGCCCCGCCCCCTCCTCCCCAGCCCTGTCAAAGCCCCACCCATTCCTAGTGCCCCCCACCTGTCAAAGCCCCGCCCCTCCTTCTTAATGCCCCCCCACGTCAAAGCCCCCCCTTCCTTGTGCCCCCCCCGTCAAAGCCCCGCCCCCTCCTCCCCAGCCCTGTCAAAGCCCCGCCCCTTCCTAGTGTCCCCCACCTGTCAAAGCCCCGCCCCCTCCTCCCCAGCCCTGTCAAAGCCCCGCCCCTCCTTCCTTGTGCCTCCCGCCCCCGTCAAAGCCCCGCCCCTCCTCCCCAGCCCTGTCAAAGCCCCGCCCCTCCTTCCTAGCCGCCCCCCTCCTCCCCCCTCCCTCAGCCCTATCAAAGCCGTGACCCGGCTACGTCTTCTTCATGGAACACAGGAACTCACTGCCCGCCCATGTAGTGTCTCATGGCCCCACCAGGTCGGGGCTCCGGGGAGGACGTGGCCATTTGTCATGAGACCCCGGTCCTGACAATGTCTGTGGGACGTGCCAGGCCCCTTGCTTGGCCCACATTCTCCCTGGGTCTCAGCCTAGAAGCTGAGGTGCCTGGGCGGGTGGCCCCAGGGACAGGCCTCTGCTGTGCCCAGGGCCATGCAGGGGCTGCGGAGGCCCAGACGAGGGGGCTGGCCATGAACCGTGGGGGCACTGCTTTCCGCACCCCACGGCCTCCCCTCACCAGCCCTGGTGTCGGCCCCGCATGGAGGCAAGGTGACCCCAGAGGAGGAAGCCGGCCGGCTCCCCTGGGGTGGCGGCCTGGCTGTGCACAGAGGGTCTGTGATCAGTGACAGGGAAAGGTGGCAGGGGCAGGCTCAGATCCAGGCTCCACGGTGGGGGAGACCACGCCTGAGTGGGAACGGAGGGGCCCCCAGGCGGCTGCCACAGACGTCAGCCCTTCTCCGAGCTCTGTTTCCTCAGTGGGACAGTGGGTCCCACAGGCTGTCGGGGGGCTCTCTGTGCTGGGGACCTGGGCGCTCAGCACACGCCTGGCACACGCTCGGTCCTCGGCACACGGCAGTGGCTGTGAGGCTGGCGTGGTGGCTCTGTGCCAATGCAGCATCCGCCACGTCCGCCACAGGGCCAGTCCCTCCTCGAAGGCAAAAGCACTTGGGAGTTGTGGGCTCCCAGGGCCCGGGGAGGCCTGGAGCAGGACTGTGGGGATGGGCGCCCACCCAGGAGCCCCCTCGGCCCTGGCGGGCACTGGCCTTCTGAGCGAATGAATGAACGAGTGAGGGAGGGAGGGAGCCAGGCACGAAGCACCAGCCTCACCTGCTGTCAGCCCCCGTGAGGTGGGCTCCAAGGTCTCCCAGGACCGTCCCCGAGAGGCCTGGAGCCCCGTACCTCGTGGGTGGCGCTCAGACCTCTCCTGCTCCCCTGCGGCAGCGAGGGGGTCCCCAGCCCCCCAGGGTCAGTGTGAGGTCTGAAGCCAGGCGGTCTTGTCCACGTTGCCCCTTGGCCAGCCCACAGCCGAGATCCCTTTCCCTCCCTAGCACCTCAAGGACCCTCTGGGGGCCCCGTAGTTCAACCCCCTAGTTCAGGAGCAGCGGCCACCTGAGGGACGGAGACCAGGACCGAAGCTTCCCGCACAGGAAGCTTCAACACCCGCAGGCCGCCTGCATTCCATTCCGGAAGGTTCTCCGTCTCCTACGGCTCTATCCGGGAGCTGGGAGTCGAGGAACTTCCCTTGGCCCCACGCAGCCCAGGCATCAGCACTTGGGAGGGTGCCCCCAAACCCACGGAAGCTCGCTGGGGGTCCCCACTTGGGCCCCATCCTGAGGCCAGACACTCCCCATTCGTTCTTGTCATGCCTCAGAGATCTCTGGACCAGCCGCCGTGTGCGAGGCCCAAGTGGATTGTGAAGCAGGACCGACGGGGGTCACTGGAATTGGAGGTGGGGGCGCAGGAGGAGTGTGAGGGGCAAGCCCTGGGGAGGGGTGTGGATCTGGGGCAGGTGGGGCCCAGGGCTGCCCGGGTCTGGGGGTGGGAGCACCAGGAGAGGAAGGGCTCTGTGCTGGTCTCGGTCTGCAGGCTCCCCGGGGCCGGTCTGGGGCTGGAGCCTAAGCAGGGAAGCAGGGGGCCGGGAGCTGCCGGGAGGCTGGTGACGCACGAGAGAGGCCTGGAATGTGTGGGGGTGGCGGGGCACAGCAGCGGGGGCAGCCCCGGCTGGGCGAGGCCCCCCTGCCCCTGGGGCCGCACCTCTCGTCCCCTGGGACCAAGGCTCACGGTCCCCAGGGTGTGGCCACAGTCTCAGGCCCGGGGCCCCCCGGGGGTCACTCCTGCCCCTCCTCCAGGCCCCGGATTGCTGAGACTGTCCCCCGCCACCCTCACCCCTCCAGAGAGGCCACTCACAGACGCACACACCACAGACGGCAGCTGATGTGGAGAACTCACACCTGAACTGCCTAAATTCGTCGGGTTTTTCCTGGCAACCTATTTAGTCCTTAGAAAAATGAAACGTGGGTGTTCCTAGGAGTCTCCAGGCATGACCAGGGCTCTGTCCCTCAGAAACACGAACCATTTGCCGGAGCGCATTTGTAAATCAGCCAAAAGCCGAACACCACACGTTTCCACCTGAGCCGGCAGCTTGGGGGAACCACAGGGGGGTCTGCGGCCCGGGGGCTCCCGTCCCAGCTCTGGCATCTACTGGGGCTGGTGAAGCACCCTCTCTCGGCTCAGCCTCCCCGCCCCGTCTGAGGCTCCTCAGGGTCCTCGACTAAGCAGTTCAGTCCATTCGGATCCAGGCGGTCTCTGCAAGGGCTCACGTGTGGGTTCAGTCGATCATGCGTTCGTCCGACAAACGTGTTCGCATGGGGTTATGTGGGGGGACAGCTGTGGACCAGACTGAGAGGGCCCCTGTGTGGGGAGACACACGGCCCTGTGTAGACTGATGAGCTGGCCCGCGGCCTCGGCCACCCCAAGACTGCCCCAGGAGGGCCCCTGGAGAGACATGAGGCCCAGCACAACGTGGTCTGCCGACCCCCGGCCAGGGCCCAGTGTTCCTAGGAACTGGGGGAGAGCGGCAATTCAGAAACATGACTGCTTGGTCTTCAAACTCTCCCCCGCCAGGAAGTGGGGCCCGGGTCCCCTCCCTGAGTCCAGGTGGGCTGGACGGCAGAGAATATGCAGAGGTGATGACCCCCAACCCTCACAGCAGGGCCTAAGAGCACCTCCGGCCGGGCGTTTCACCCCGCTCCTGGCCGTGCAGCACCCACGGAGGGAGGCCGGCTGTGCAGAAGCTCAGGCCACCCCAGGGGCCGTGGGTTCTGTCCTCGGGGCCCAGCAGAGTACCCAGAACAAGGTCAGAGGAACGCCTCAGCAGCTGTCCCCTGCTCATGAGGTCCCCGAGCCCTGACGTCGGGGAGCAGAGACAAGCCACGCTCACCGGGCTCTGCCCCATGTCTTAACCTGCACAATCTATGGTGGGTGTTCAGGCCCCCCGGGCCTCAGAGGGACACTACACGGAGGAGTCGCGTGTGCAAGGCCACGTCTGTGACCTCCACAAAGCTGGGTCCCAGAGCAGCTGCTGGGTGGGCGTTCCTCATCTGGGCATCCTCAAGGGCCAGACCCAGGGAGACGGGGGGGGGGGGGGGGGGGGGGGGGGGCTCAACGAGCAGAGGAAGGGGGAGGAAGGACACGTGTCCGGCTGGCACGTGCGGGACGGGCCCCATAGCCGGGAGCCAGACCCATCGGAGCCACAGGCTCTGGGGTTCGCACGTCTGGGTAAAGCGGGAGAGCCTCGCATCATCGTGAGTGCGTGTGACATGATCGGACGTCTCATGTAGCAGTAACTCCACACTGGGGTGTCTCCAGACCGCCTGCTCAGTGGTGTCCACGCAAGGACCCCATTTCATGGCACATCTAATCACACCTCGACCCCCACTTTGTACACCAAACAGTCGAGGCCCTGAACAGGGCAAGTGAAGAAATCTGCCTGGTGCCCCACGGCTCATAAGAAATGGGACCAGGACTCGAGGCAAATTGGATTATATTCTAATGACCGTGCGTTCGCAGCCCGACATAGGCTCCCCTGACGCCAGCATGGTGAGGTAGTTCCCCAGAACATTCCCCAAACACACGCGCCTGATTTCTCCAATGTAAAGGGAAAAGGAACGTTTGACCGGGGAGGCTGAAAGGGAGGTGTCCAGGGGGATGACACAGGGCTCTGTCCTGGAGGCAGACCTGAGCCCCAGCTGCAGCGGACTCCCACTGGAGCAGCAGATTCAACCCCGCGACCTGGGAGGCCGAGTGTGAGCTCTACGCGTGGACTTTAAAATCCTCTGCACCCGCACAAGGTCTTTCTTTGTTGAACGATTCCCATGGAAAGGTTCTGAGGGCCTTGGTGGCCCCCAAGCCTGCCGTGGGTCTGAGGTTACTCGGCCCAGATGGAGAGACTAATTGAAGGTTTCCCTGCCCTTGGAGCTTAAGTTAGAACCAGACTAGCTGACCCCCAGAAGACAGGGGGTGCCCTGCCCAACTGGAGGTGAGGCTGGGGCAGAGAAGTGAGTCATCGACTTCCTAATTTGGTCACATCCCAGGAGGCAAGAGCCGTCCAAGAGGGGAGAGCGAGGTCAGTGCGGTCAGAGGCGTCAGGAAAGTCTTCCTGGAAGGGGGTGGGGTCGAGCCACACTCTGGGGAGGCGAGGCCAGACCCCAGGGACCCCGTCTGGATCTGAGTCTCAGGGACCAGAGCCCCCATGGCCTGCAGCGGCCACAGGAGCCTTTGAACTGCGGGGCCCAGGACCCCCAAGTCGGCCTGGACGGACAGGCCACCGCCAAGGGCGAGAGCCTCCCAGACGAGGAGTCACCCTCCCCCAGGCACGGCCCGGCAGCCCTGGCCCCGGGAGGGAAGTGCCCGACCTCAAAGTGAGTCACCGCCCGGCTGATTCAGCTGCCCAGCCGGGCGAGGTGAGGCCGGGCGGACCGCAGCCACGGGCGGCACGGAGGGCCCCCGCTGGCCCCAGCAGGGTGTGCAGGGCGGCCGGGACCTGCCAGGCTCCTCTCGCTTGTTGGGGTCTTCTCTTGCCACAGGGCTGTGGGGGTCGTTACCCCCACTTCACAGGTGGGGACGCTGAGGCTCACAAGACCCGCGTCTGGCCCGGAAAAGCCTCCGCAGCCGCTCACGCGCAGCAAGAGGGGCTTCTGGACCCAAGGGGGGGTCCCTCCTCTGAACCCTCAGGCCAGACAGCCGGAAAGGGTGTCTGTGGGGGCGCTGAGCCACCCCCACTGCCGGGAACAGTGAAAGGGGCGCAGAAGGAATGAACTCCTGAAGGAACCTGCGTGGTCACTGCAAGGATGGCCTCTAACTCTGGCCCGGCCAGGCTGCCCAGCGATCCCGGGGCCACCTGTCCCCAGCCCCGCCCCCCAAGCCCACCCCAGGTCAGGGAGGGGATTGTGGACCACTGTGGGCAGGGGATGCGTTCCCAGGCTACTCCAGAGAGGGGCAGGAAGGCCTGGAGAGGTCCAGGGACTGGCCCGCGGCCACACGAGTGGCTCTGGGGACTTTCCTCTGGGCGTGTGGGCAGAGGGGCTGGGGCAGGCTGGGGGTGCCGCTTCGAAGTGAAGACTCAGGGAGCTGACCCCCCCTGGGGCCCCTCTCCTGCTCTGCCTGAGGCCTCGGGAGGAGGCCGTGGGCTCGCGAGGCCGACCCTCCCCGGGCCCTGTCCTCCCTGCTGTCCCGCCAGACCCCGGGCCCTCCATACCACACGCCGCACTTGGGGCTCCTGGGCTCCACGCTGTCCGGGGGCTTCCGACGGTGACCCAGGCCCCTCGGCAGGGTGTCCGGGGGTGTCTGTGCCCCTCCCCACCCCTGCCCCCACCTCGCCTTCCTCTGGCCTTCTCCTTCCTGCCCCTTAGACGCCCAGCCTCCGTCTTTCCCTTTTAATCCAAATACCGGGGATCTGCGTATGCTTTACCCGGTTGCCTCCAGGGCTCACGTCTTGCAGAGCGCGAGCGCAGTCCCACGAGCAGGGTCCTGATGTGGGTGCAGCCAATGGGCCCGCCACCCCGCTGCGCCCGGGGGGGGGGGGCGTTTTTCGAGCGGCTCCCTCCCCGCCCCCCGCCAGTTCCTCGTTTTGTCCTTTCAAGGAGGCCACACAGGGCACATGAGGGCCGCGTCTCTGCTCAGCACTGTCCTCTGGAGACGTGCCTGGGGTCCTGCTGCCGCGGGCCAAGCGGAGTCCGTGGCTCGGTCCCCTGTGGACAGCCGGGTAGCTGCCCGAGCGGGGCCCCAGAGGGAGGCTGCGGGTGCCTCGGCGTGAGGCATCCCGCGAGCACACACCCGCCTCTCTCTGCCGTGTGACGGCTGTGCCACGTGCTGCTTGGTGCTGCGTGTGGTTTGTTCCTTTTTAAAGACGCCACCGTCGGGGCGCCTGGGTGGCTCGGTCGGTTGGGCGTCCGACTTCGGCTCAGGTCGTGATCTCGCAGTCCGTGGGTTTGAGCCCTGTGTCGGGGTCTGTGCTGACAGCTCAGAGCCTGGAGCCTGTTTCAGATTCTGGGTCTCCCTCTCTCTCTGCCCCTCCCCCACTTGTGCTCTGTCTCTCTCTGTCTCAAGAATAAATAAACGTTTAAAAAAAAAAAAAAAGACGCCACCGTCTCCCGCACGGCCGCACCGTGGCCCCGCATGCTGCCGGCACTGGCCGCTGTCGCCACCCTTCGCCCCGGCCGCCCCGATGGGTGTGCAGTGTGGTCCCCAAGGTCTGCGCCCCGCTGGCCGTGCGGCTCTCTCCAGGGCGACGCCCCCTCACGCCCTCGCTGGGTGGCTGTGTCTTACCGTTGGGTGTCCGGATTTCTTCCCTTTGTGGGACGTGTGGTTGGAAAATTCTCTCCCGTCTGCAGGTTGCCTTTTCGTTTCCTTCACGGAGGCGGCTGGAGGACAAATGTTTTTAATTTTCAGGAATTCCAAGTAATCCAATTTCCCTTTTACGGATTGCGCTTTGGGTATCTGATCTCAGAGCAATTTCCTTGCTCGCTCGAGATCCCAGGATCTTCTCCTGTTTGTGTTTCTGGAAGTTTTAGCCTTCTATGTTTACGTGGAAGTCTGTGAGCTATGTCGAGCTAATTTTTGTAGAAGGTGTGAGACTCGGGTCGAAGTGTTTTTGGCCCACGGAAGCCAGAGACCGAATCTCCCAGCACCTCCCTCCCTCAGCCAACAGTTGGTGTGCTTTTGTGTATGTATCCCAGTGTTTATCGGGGCCGGGGGTCCACCCAGCTGGGCCCCAGCCACGCCCTGACCGCTTCCGTGCCTCGCGGGGTCCAAGTCAGCCCCCAGAGGAGCAGAGAGGACCGGGGCCACCGGGGACAGAGAGGCCACCACGGCCCCTGCACCTGGGGGCGGGGGGCGGTGTGGGGCTCCGTCTGCGTGGCCACAGTCCCCAGGCCACGGAGGGTGGGGGTGACCACACAAGCCCGGACCCCTTCCCGGCAGTGGATGCCGTACGGAGCCCCTGGCACCGCCCTGGGGGCCGCAAGGGGGCAGGAACAATCGCCCAGCTTGTTGTCTCAGGCACACAAAAGTACGCTTTCACGAGCCCACAAGCCCGGGTCTGTGCCCGCCTGGTGCCAGAGGGATCGGGCCCAGGGCCCAGCTGGGGAAGATGCTTCGGGGGCCTCGGCCCCGCGGCAGGCAGCAGGGCCCAGCCTCTGAGGAGGGGCCCGAGTGCCGGGCAGCTCAGGTGGTGGTCGACCCTAGCCTTGGAGATGGGCACAGGGCTCGGCCCCACACCCAGCCGGGCCTCGGTTCGAGTTTCCCGCGGCCGCTGTGACAAAACGCCAGACCTGGAGGCTCAAAGCCCGTGCCTTCCTTCGGTGGCTGTGTGGCCCCAGGCCCAGGCCAGGAAGCAGTCTCAGCGGACGGAGGGAGGATGCTGCTCGGTGCGGCCTTGCAGACGGGGGCGGAGGAGGGCTGGCGGCTACACAGCCACGAGCAGCGGCCGCCGTCCCCGGCCTCCAGCTGCTCATCTGCCCCACGGGGTCTCAGGGTTCTTCGCGCCCCTCTGCCTGCGGTGGTCAGGACACGCCCCGTGCCACGGCGCCCCTGACGCCGGTCACGGCTCCAGCCACCAGCGGGACCCAGCGGCCAGAGCCCTGACCTCGGGGCTGCGCGCTGGGCAGTGACACCCTACGTCCCCACGAGTGGGAGTCACATTTCTACGGAAGGTGACGAGGTCCTGACAGGCTCACTCCCTCGGGCCACTCGCGGGGGGAGCCCAGGCGTCCCCGGGAGTGTTCCTGCACTAGGATCGAGGCTTCCCTGCACATGGGGCGTGGGGGGCAGCCCCAGGGAGGCAGACCCAGCCCCCCCCCCCGGCCTCCTCCTCTCGGGGGACCCAGGCCAGAACCGCCCAGCTAGGCCGCTCCCCGAGGCCCCCAATGTCTGGGGCTGCCAAACTTGGGGAATTCATTCTGCAGCAGGAGGGAAGAGAGAAGCTCTGGGACCCAATGCCCACCCTCTGAGGGGGGTCCCTCAACATGCACCTCCGCCCTGCCCAGGGTCCTTCCCCCTGTCTCCCTCGCTGCCTCCCCCCAAACCCAGTCCCCCAGGCCAGGTTGCTGCCAGCGTGGGGCCCCCAGGCCGCCTCCCTTGGGGACACTCTGACATCAAATCAGGGCCTTCACGTGCCGAGCCACAGGACGAAGAGGCATTCTAACGGATTTAGGAAGATAAGAGTTATTTATAGACCTACGGCTCACAGGGTCAGATGTGTGACTTTAACAGAATCAATCGTGGAGAACATTGGGGCCCTGCTGACATAGATAAACAGAGGTCCGGGGACGTGGATGAAGGTCACAGATATCCGGCCGATTCCCACAGGTCGGTTCCGAGCAGCGGGAGCCAGGGCCCAGGAGGAGGCCGTCCCCAGGTCCGCACCAGACCCACAGCCGTGCACACGTCGGCACTGTACACGGAGCATGCCGGGCAGACCGGCAGCCACAGCAACACGCGGCCGGTGGGCGCCCCACGCGTGCACCCTGAGCCGCGCTGCACGTGTAAATGCACGCCGGGGCCCAAGACCGCATCCCCAGAGGAGCACAGAATCTCCCAGGAGCCTTTTCTGATATTGAGAAGATGCTCAAATGGCAATACTTTGAGTACACACGAGGCCCCTGGTCGTCAGACTCACGGACACGGGAGGACACGCACTGGGACGCATTCCTGCGAGGTCCCGGGGTCGTCACACTCAAGGACACGGGAGGACACACACTGGGACCCACTCCCACGAGGCCCCGGGGTCGTCAGACTCGCGGACACGGGAGGACGCGCACTGGGACCCACTCCCACGAGGCCCCGGGGTCGTCACACTCAAGGACACGGGAGGACACGCACTGGGACCCACTCCCACGAGGTCCCGGGGTCGTCAGACTCACGGACACGGGAGGACGCGCACTGGGACCCACTCCCACGAGGTCCCTAGGTCGTCAGTCTCACGGACACGGGAGGACCCACTCACTCGAGGTCCTGGGGTTGTCAGACTCGCGGACACGGGAGGACACGCACTGGGACCCACTCACTCGAGGCCCCGGGGTCGTCAGACTCACACACACGGAGGAGACAGTGGGGCCGGGGCTGGGGGAGCAGGTGGGGTCTGTGTGTAACAGGACCGAGTCTCAGGGTGGGGACATGGAACGTTCCGGAGCCGGACGGTGGGGAGGGCTGCACAGCAGCGTGAATGTGCTCAGTGGCCCTGTATTTTTTAAAACGGTTAAGATGGCAAAGCTCACGTTATGTATATTTTTGCACAATAAAAACAAAAGAAAAACCCTCCTCTGTTAAAGATTTCAGACCAAAGCCCAACGTGGGAAGAGGTACTTCGTGGCACATTTAATACACATGCAGCGTTGAAACTTCACGGTACGCATGGCGGCTCAGGCATCACAGAACATCCACGGGCAAAGGCAGGGCTGGCCGGGGTCGCCTCACAGTGGCGGCCTCCCAGACTTGCGTAGGAAGGGCAAAATTGGGCTAACTGCACGACCTCGTTCTCATGTCTGTCACCAGGGGCCACCGTGGCTCTCTGTCCTGCCCCCGGGCCTCTCTAGCTCCAGCTGACGCGGACCGAAAACACATTGAAGTGGGGTTTCAATCGATCGTCGACCTGGGCCGGTGTGGGGCCTGTTTGGTTTTTATCTTTCCTGCTCCGGGAGGATGGAGGTTCAGAAAGCACCTGTCTCCCGGGGCAAGGGCTCGTGTCCAGTGGGGCACCGCCGGACAAGTGAGAAGGAGCCCCTGGCCGTCACAACCGTACCCAGGGCGTGTCTGGAAAACCCCTCCTCCCCCTCAGAAGGTCCCCAAGGAGCTGCTCTTCAAAGAAGCGAATATCATGCGGCCCCCAGCCTGACTCTGAGAGAACCGTGCTCCCTGGGTCGTGGAAATCGTCCAACTCCTGATGTCTCCTTCCTGTCCCGGCTGTCCGGCCCAGCGAGGGTGACCGTCTGGCACGCTGGCCATCCCGAGGGGCGAGTCTCTGGAAAGGTGGGGACGCACACTTGACCACATCTCTCCTCTAGGGGCTCCCGCGAGCCTGGGCCCCGGGGTGGGGGGGGCTAGCCTGCGGCCAGATGAGGCCCCCTCCTGTCTGAGGCAGGGGCTGCTTTCGGTCACTCTCCTGCCTGCCGTCTCCGACAGGAGCCCCTGGAAACAGAGGATCCCCGTGGGACACCCCCTTTCACGTCACTGCACCCCACTCAGACTGCAGCCCTGGTGGCCTGGCCCCTGGGGCACAGGGGCGGGCGCATGTCCCGACCCGGCCAGCCCAGCACCCCCCTCCCGCCCCGGGCTGGCCCGGACTCACAGCTGACTCCTGCGCCCCCAAGACTCGGGGAGGAGTGAGGCTGGGTCCCACAAGCGGCAGAGGGGAAGGCCTGGGGGGTCTTGAGGGCCGTTTGTTTTTGAAACGCATGAGGTGACCGTTTTTTTCCAAACAGGAGTCCGGAGGAAGGGGCGGCCCCGTGGAGTTGGGGTGCCCGCCCCCACGGCCCGCGGACACGGGAACAGGCCAGCACACGGAAGCAGGGAGGTGGGGCCGCGGGGCTCAGACGGTGAGGGAGATGAAGCTGTTGTAGCGCTGGATGTTCCTCTTGAGGATCTCGGAGCAGGGGCCCAGCACGCGCTCGAAGCGGGGCCGGTCCAGCTTGACGCACTTGAGGGGCCCCCGGGCCACCACGGTGGCCGCCCGGGGCCGGTTCAGCAGCAGCGCAATCTCCCCTGCGGGGGAGCGGGCGGTCAGGGGCCGGGTCCCCAGGGCTTCTCCAGACGGCTGGCCCCCCACTGGCCCCCAACACGCGCATGTGCACGCACGCGAGGGCACACACACGCGCGCGTGCGCACACACACACACACACACACACACTGACACGTCACCCTTGGAGCACAGCTGGGCACCGTCCTGCCTCCCCGCAGGGACTTGGGTCACTCGGGGCTCCAGGTCACGCCCTCCCTGGGGACAGCCATGTCCGTTGAGGGGGTCCCGGCCTGCCCCCCACGGGCGCCCCCGCAGCTCTCCACCTCAGGGCCCTTCCGGGGCTCCCCTATGAGAGGGCGGGGAACCCACACTCACCAAAGTAGTCGGAGGGCCCCAGGCGCCCCACCTCCACGTACTCTTCGTTGGGGGACCGGCGCTGGAGGACGGAGGCCGTGCCCTGCAGACGCCAAGGGACAGGTGAGGGTCAGCAGTTGGGGGGGTCACAGGCGAGGGGGCATGCCCAACCCCCGCTCCAGCTCCCGTCCGCCTGCTCCCCGTCTAAACCGAAGTCAGGCGTTTCCTCCTGTGAGGTCAGAGGCCACCGCAGGCCGGGCAGTGGGGAGAATCTTTGGGGGCACCCCGGGCTGACCTCGGGCTAGCTCCCAAGGACTGGCACTCCAGTGGGATGGGCGTGGACTAAGGTCATGCCCCCAGGGAGCAGCGGGGGCCCCTCCCGAGGGGGGGTGGGGGGTCTGCAGAGGCTCAATGATTAACACGGAGCCCACGGAGCCGCCTCACACGCGGGGAGCCGCAGACGGGCTCTGACCCCAGGCCCCCTCACCTGCCAAGCGCCTCAGGCCAGTCCCCTGTCTGGGGAGCCCCCCCGACTCTACACCTGTGAGGATCAGAAGTGAGGCTTTGTAAACTGCCCGGAGCATCCAGCCGGCGCTCAGCCCTGCTTGGTGGATGTGCATAAACAGCATCACTCCTGCAGCTGAGCCCCGTGGCCGGGCTGAACGGCCTCCGGAATAACCGAGCCTCTGGACAGGCTGCCGACGGGGCTGAGGCCCGGGGTGGACGAGGGCCCCTGTACCCTCTGCTGCCCCGGGGCACCCGGGCCCTCAGCCTGTCAGGCGCGTCCGTGGCCCCATGCCCTGGCAGCACCGACAGACGTGATCCTGATCCAAGGGGGGGGGGGGGGGGGCTCAGTTTACCCGGCTCAGGTCGCCGGCCAGGCCGGCTCCCGCCTCACCGCAGGCTGGGGGAGACGCTGTGAGAAGACCCTGCTGGTGCCGCCGTGCCTGGAATCTCCGGGCACCGATCGGCAGCCACCCCCCCCCCCCCACCGCCGGCAGCTGGATCCCCGCGCTCACCCCTGCACCGGCCATGGGGCCGCTCGGCTCATGGGCGTCTGGCGTGTTTATGAAGCCAGCTGATGGATGGAGCCAGACGTCTAAACAGCAGACCGATGCCGCCACTGCCCGGGAGGCGAGGGTGGCAGGGCCTGGAGCACACGTGCTCCCTGCCCAACCCCAGAAGGCACAGAGTCCTGGGCTGGGAGCAAGGCTGAGGGGACTCACGGGCTCCGACATCGTCAGGGAGGCACAGGGAAGGTCACCCCGGCACCGCGTGCGGGCCCTCCGTGCCCTGGGCTGCTGAGACGGGCGTGATTTTTCTCAGAGCCCCGCTGTGCCCACCTAATTCTTTGACATTTATGTCCTATAACTACGGTGTACGTGACCTACACGCCTTTCATTCCCATTTACGTAATTTCCATTTTACAACTGGGATTGTTTTCCTCTTTCAAAACCCCAGCAGTGGAACTGGATGTGTCCCGTGTGTAGAATCAGTGACACTCCAGCCCGAGAGCGTCCGTTCAGATGCAAAGCCAGCTGCAGGGGCCTGAGGGCTCCTGGAGTATCTGTGAGGCAGTGGAACCGGAAGATGGGCAGCCGATTCAGTGGCCCAGACAGGTGTCAGGGCCCGGGGCTCACCCCTGCGTCCTGCTCTGGAGACCTCAGGCCCTCACGGTGGCACAGGAGCTGCCGCGGTTCGGGGAGTCGCCAAGTGTCTCCCCTTGCTATCGGCAGGCATAGAACCCACTGCTTCCTCCTGCAGCTTCTCTCCTCAGCAGGAAAACCTTCCAGAAGCTCCCAGCAACCTTCCCTCACACCGCATTGGCCCAAACAGGTCGCACGCTCACAGAGGCCCGGCCAAGAGGACGGGCAGCAGTGGGAGGGGCTGAGGATCAGGTGGTATTCCCAGGAAGGAGTAGGGATGGGTCTGGGTGGGCCAGCACCGGTCGGGGGACCACCATCCACCGAGAGACCGGCAGCACTTCCTTCCCGGGGGCGCACAGAGCAATGGCCACGTGAGACGAGGCAGGCCACGACCGTGGACGCTGGGGGGCACGTGCACACGGGTATGTCACCGTCCCAGCCAGACGGAAGCAAGGTCGTCACACATGAAGCAGGGAGAGCCCACGGCAAACACACGGCAGGGGAGCACCACTGTCGCCGGCCGCAGCCCCCGCCTGCTCTGTGGGTAGATGCGACCACGTCCTCACGGATGGACAGATAGACAGATGGACAAGGGCGTGTGCTGCCCCCCGCGGCTGTGACATCGACCACGGGCGCCAAGGCGAGGGGGCCCCAGGGCCACGTGGAGCCACCTCCCGGCCCAGAACGTGCTCACGAGAACACGCTTCCTTGCGCTCTCGGGCGTGTGGTTTTGGGGTCTCCTGACCTGGCGGTGCCGGCAGACGCCGTGGGTGCAGACCCTGCGCCCGCGGGGCCGCGGTTCCCACGACTCGCTGCCCAGGCTGCCGACGGGGCTGCACAGACACCCCCGAGGGACCGCCAGCCGGAATGTTCCGGGCCGGAGAAACACTTGCCAGAAGGCTAAACCGTACTCGTCAAATTCCTCTCTCAGTGACTCTAGGCCCGGCGCGAAAATAATTGGGTCTCGCCGAACGCGGCCTGGGAGGGCCCAGGAGAAAAGCGTTAGCACCGGCGGCAGGGGCGGGATTCCTAGATGACTCCCTCCTTCGGCGCCGTTTCAGTTTTAAAAACCGACGAGATTTCCGTGGCTCAGGTTTTCTCCAGTGGGCGGGTGCGATGCCCACAGCAAGGGGAACCTGTCAGGGTGGCACGCGGGGGGGCACTTGGGGGCGGCTTCTCCTCCAGGACCCCAGCCGCACACCCTTTTACTCATTCGTTCGGGGGCTCAGTGCCTGCAGAGTGACTCCCTGGACCCCTGGACCCACCACCCCGGGCGGACGACAGGCTCGTGCGGGACCCGCGTCCGTCAGACCCTGTACGCGCCCCTGAATAACTGAGCGCCGCCAGGCAGGGGCTGGAAAGCCGTGAGAGACGCACCAGCCCCACCTGAAGCCAGAGCCGGCCGACCTCAGCTCCGCAGAGCGCCGGCCACAGCCGCGGGGGGGCCCCCCACTTCCCAGCCTCAGCCTCCTCTTCCACAGAATGGGTACAGGACCGTTCAGCCTCCCGGAGCAGGGGCCCGACTGTCTGCACTTCAGAAGTAGCTCCATCCCCGTCAGATGGGACAGGTGGCCATGAGGGCAGTGGGCGCTTGAATAAGCGGAACAGAAAACACCCGTGGCCGCGGCGTTCACGAGACGTTCCCGCCCGTTCCTGCCTGATGCCCGGGGACCCCTGTGGACGCACCGCCGTCCGTGTTTGTGTGCTTATGCACAGGCAGCGTGCTGCACGTCTGCACGCGCATGGGAGTAACTGAGCCCGCGGGTGAGAGCACCTCGCAGACAGCCCCAGGCTCCCCCTGCATCGGCGAGTGGGCGCCCGTCGAGCTCCTCTCTGTTCCTCCCGAGGGGCCGGGCCGACTCTGCCAGAGCCCCGGTCCCCCCTCCCTGTGGCACGGCGGAGAGCCACGGGGCAAGGGCATCACACCCCGCGGCCGCCCACACCCTGGCCGGGTTCGCGCTCGGGTCCAAAGGTCACCCGTGAGGCCGGGGCCCCAGAGCGTGAAGCGCCACAAGCCCTGGCTGCTGGCGGTCCTTCCTCCAAACCCACAGTCTGTCTCATGCCCCCCAAGTCAGGAGACGTCTGTCAGGAGCAGGGGGAAGCGGCCGGTGACCGATGCTCCAGCGGGCACACACGATGTCCGGGCTGCACACAGGCGGCCGCACCAAACGTGTCCTGGAGCATGACGGGAGGGGCCTGTGGGTCCCAGCCCACGGCTCCCTTCCCCCCGGGCTCTGCCCCCAACGTCCGGCCGGTTCCTCCCTGCCACCCGCAGCCTCAGGGGCACCGGGGAGTGGGTCCGAGGCTTCCTGGCCACACACGCCCTGCTTCGAGTGAGGGCAGGAGAGAGGGACCACCACCCAGGGCTCCTTCCAGGCTGGGAGGGGGGGCGGGCAGCCCGCTGCAGTCCACTCTGGGGTCCAAAGGTTCTGGTGCTCAGCCGAGCCCAACGGCCACCAGCCCCGTCCCCAGGAACCACCGTCTGCAGACTCTCTGTGCTGGCTGGCGGCCTCCACCCAGGGCACCGGAGCCACGGGTAGGCTCCTGTCCCAACGCCTCCCCGGGGGGTGGGCGACCCAACCCAGACCACACAGGGCACCGTGGCCAGCAACTACGCTCCAGCCCTGCGCCCGAGGTGAAGGCCTGAGCAAGAAACAGAGTCTAGACGTGCAGACCTTGGGGCGGGGGGCACGTTTTCTGTCTGGGAGAAACATCCCCCAGACTCTCACCACGTCTCTGACGCCGATAACAGAAGCCAGGAAGAACCCGTCAAGGAGAAGGCACTTAGGGACGCACACGAGACGCCATGGGGACGGCGGCGAAGTGGGGGGATGGTGGGTGGGGAGGAGGCAATGTTTTCCTAAAGACGTTTCTGCGTCACCAGACTTGTTCCAGGAAGTGACACTTCGGTGGCACGATTTTGTTAATGTTTTGTTTTTCTAAGGCTCCCATCGAGGTCTAGCCTCGGCTTCCAGCAAGCTGACTTGTGTGGGATCCAGAATGTTCTGGGGCAGACAGTGCCAAGGCCCCGAGCCACACGACAGTGCACTTAATCCACGGCGGCACGGAAGGTGACGTACGTGCCCTCACGTCCGTGTGCCGAGGCCGATCAGAGCCGAGGGCCTGGCCTGCCAGGTCCTGCCTGAGGGGTCGGCCAGGTGTGCAGGCAGGTGAGCTGGCGAGGGGGTCGTCGGGCCCCTGACGAGGAAGGAGACATCACAGCGGCCCGCACGGGACGGGGCCTGGGAGGCCCCCCTGGCGTCGGAGGGAGGCCGTCCAGGCACCGAGCGGGCACCGGTGTGGGTGGAAGCAAACTCCTTTCGCCCGGCAACCGCGCCCCCGGGCCACACAAAAACCTGCGGCTGGGTGTTCAGGGCGGCTACGCCCACAGCAAGCATGCTGCCCCTAAGCAGGCGAGCGGCTTCGCGGGGTCAGGTCCAGACGAGGGGCCGCGATTCTGCGCCACAAAGGACTGCATGCGATCACCGATAACCTGGACTGCACGCTGTCTGATTCCAACGACAGGACGTCCTGGAAGAGGCGGAGCTGCGCAGGCAGAAGACGGGGGCTGCCTGGGCTCAGGGCGGAGGGAGGAGCAGGGGGAACACAGGGGACTTTTAGGGCGGCGAACAGCGCGAGGGACACGGGACGGTGGACACCTGCCGTCCCACGTTCGCCCAAACCCACAGAACGTGCACCCACCCAGAGGGACCCTCCCGTGAACCATGGACTCCGGGTGATAACAGCGTGTCAGTGTGGGGTCACCGGCTGTGACAAATCCACCATCTGGGGGACACCGATAACGGGGGAGTCTGGGGGGGGGGGCGGGAATTACGGGAAATCTCTGTCCATTCAGCTCAATGTTGCGGTGAATCTAAAACTACCCCCTAAAAATGAAGTCTCAGGGCACCTGGGGCTTAGTCAGGTGAGTGTCTGACTCTTGAGCTCGGCTCAAGTCATGATCTCGTGGTTTGTGGGATCGAGCTGACAGCTCGGAGCCGGCTTGGGATTCTCTCTCCTTCTCTCCTGCTCGCCCCCCGCCCGCCCCCAGCTTGTGAACACTCACGTGTGTGCGAGCACTCTCTCTCTCTCTCAAAATAAATAAATAAACTTAAAAAAAAATCAAATCTTAAAAATCAGAGAGAGAGAGAGAACTTCTCTGAACTCCTGCTCTCTCTTATTCTGGGGGTCTGGCCGACGAGCCAGCAAGCACCCGTGACCTCGGGCAGCCCCACGCCAGGCCCGCAGAACAACGGTCTGGGCCAATCGCTCTCCCTGGATGCAGACTGGAGGCCACTTCCCTCTGTTGGTTTCTGTCTGCAGAACGTTTCCTGCACCTCAGGCCCCGCCCCAACCTGCCCAGCACACCCTCTGTCCAGCGGGACCGTCCCTGCTACCTCCTGGCCCCAGGGCCCCCAGCTACGGGGCCCTCCTGCCGAGGCCCGGCCCTCCTCCACGCGGACCCAGGGCCAGTCTGTGCCAACGGACTGGGACCACTTCCCTCCTTGGCAAGTAAACACAGAAGCGCCCGTAGCTGCTGTCCCCGCCCCGCCTCGGCCTGGCACGCAAGGGCATGGCACCAGCCCAGCCACGAACGGCCCTGGGCACAGAAGGACATGCCCACGGGGGAGGTCTCCTCCCTATCCCCCAAGATCCCGGTGAATCGTGCATGCCCACCAGCCTGGTCCGTGTGTCTGAGGGGCCAGCAGGGCCAGTCCCCGGACAGACCGTGGCCTCGGGAGCAGTGGTTATGCCTTTGCTCCAACACTGTGGACGTTTACAAAATTAACTTACTAAGAGAGCAGATGAACCAAATCTGGAGTTTCCGTGACAGTGTCTCCCCAGCCGCCAGCCGGTGGGCCTCAGGGGGTCCTCCTGGGCATGCAAAGTCAGGCCCGCCCACCTCCTTGCCAGTTCTGGAGACCAGGAGCCGGCAGTCTCAGGGCCTGGAACAGCTGGGGGCCTGGCCAGTTCTGCACCCGCTCGCCCTCTCTCTGCCCGGAGCCCAATCCCTGAGGAGGCCTGGACGTGGTGGGTCCCACCTGGCGCGCCTGCCGGCTCTTTGGGAGGGAAGTGGTCTAGAGAACACAGGGCCACGCCCACCCCACCGGCAGCCACGGGTCAGGCCCTGGGAGGACCCAGGGGCTTTGTACTCTCCGGGTCTGTCGGCCGGGTTTACCAGGCCGACCTCGCTCATCCACTGAGGATGTTTTCAAGAGCTCTGGGGGTCTGGTGTCGTGGGGATTCAGACACAGCAGGTGCACGCACAGAGCCGGGAGACCACCTTGCCCAGGAGGGGCACCGCTCCGGCACAGAGACCCTCAGGGCTCAGGCGAGGCCCCCGGTCTTGCAGCCCAGCCCTGCCTTCCCGGCTGGGCTCCCACCGGACGGCAGGCGTTCATGACTCACCAAGTGTCTGTAGGGCCATTTCCCGCACCTGTGCAGGGCAGGCAGTCTCCACCAGCCTCGGCCACACCTCGGGGACCAGCAGAGAGAAGACGAATAAGCAAACCCCACGACCATCTTCCAAAATGGAGTGGAGACACTCAGTCAGGCAAAGGCATGAGAGCGGGGGCCCGGCCCCACTTACTGACTGGAGGAAAGGAGGCCAGCCACGCAGAGCCCCCCAGCCAGGGCCCCCCAGCCGAGGCTCCCTACGGCAGCTGCGTCTGCAGGCGCCCAGGGCCCTGCACCTGCCTCAGGGGCCCCACACCCCCCGCGCAGACACCTGTCTATTCCAGAAAAGCCGACGGGCATGTCAGTCGGGATTCTCCAGACAGACAACCCACGGGACGTATATGTGTAGAGAGACGTCGAGTCCAGGAATTGGCTCACAGGACAGCAGGGACCGCGAGTCCAGAATCTATAGAGCCGGCTGGCCGGCAGGGGGTGTCTCCCCCGGGGGGACACGCGGGTCTTTCTTCTCTCAAGAAAAGCCTTCAACTGACTGGCTGAGGCCCACCCCTTCACTCAACATCAGCTCATGTCCATGCTAGTCCCATCTGAAAAATACCTTTGCAGAAACATCTAGACACCCGGGGACCGCGGCTTGCTCAAGCCGACCCATCAAACTGACCCTGACCGCAGGGAGCCGCGGACCCCGGGCCCCTTTCCCGCCATCTCCCTGTGCGCAGACCAGCCCCGCTGTGCGGGGGAGCTCACAGGCGGCCCAGGAACCGGGGGTTAACCCACTCCACTGTGTGCGTGTGCTGTTCGCCAGCTGAAAGAGGACAGCTCAAACCAGACTGGCCACGTGCCCGAAAGCTTCCGCAAGAACGTGGGCCACCCGCGCCTCGCCTCGCCCCAGGCCTGGCCTGGGGGGGGGGTGGGGGGGGTCTCTTCTCATAAGGAAACATCGGCCACAGGATGGTCACTGGGGTTTCCAGAAGTCTCCAACCAACGGAACAGCCATCGGAGGGAGAACAGCCGACCCAACAAAACACACGAGTAACACTACCTTCTCCTGCTTCATCTCACGACAGTCCGGGTCGGCTCGGGTCAGATGGAGGCTGGCTTCCCCACCCGAGGCACCACTCAGACCAGGGAGCCACCAGGCAGCTCGCTGGGTGCTGTGGGGGAGCGAGGCTGGCAGGCTTGACCCAGGTGTGGCAGCTGTAGCCAGCGGGCCGCCTCTGGCCGTGTAGCAAACACCCAGGAAGCTGCATTTCAGGCCGAGAGCCTCGATTCCCGTGAACCCTGGGATCCCACCAGGACCTACCGGACTGGGTTGATCACAGAGGAAAAGGGGAAAAAAATCCAAGTTGCCAAGGAGACAACTTCAAATACATTTCCAGGAGGGTCGGGTTACATTCCAGAGCCGGTGCACGAGCCCCTGCCCCCGACCACACGGAGGACGTTCCTGCACGGGGCCCCAGGCCCAGGGCAGGGCCCAGTGCCACTGTCACCCCACCGCCCTCCCTCGGCACCTTCTCCTGGAGACCCCGCAGGGAGCCACACAGGCCTGCCCCGGGCACAGCACGAGACCCAGAAAGGTCCCTCTGCATCGTCACCCATCACCCTGTGTGAATCACAGAGGACAGTGCCATTCTAGAAAAGAATGAGGGGTGCCCACCGGACCCTCTTGTGGGACGCACACATGTGCACACATCACGCGGGAGCAAGGAGCAGGACCCCGGCCACTGGGATGCAGGGCGCACGCTTGCTGGCTGTGTGGCCTTGGGCAGAGGCCCAGCCCTCCCCTGCCCCAGGAGGGATGCTGGCCCCTGACCAGGCCTCCCTGACAGGTGCCTGGGGGTTCACACAATGCCCGGCACATCCTGGGCTCAGAAAGTCCCAGCTCACGACATCGGGATTAACAAACCAGGTGACCACTCCCCTCCCTGGAGCTGTGTGAGGGCCCCCCACCCCCTCGCCCATCTGTGCCCATCACACGCGTTTAATGCTTTTTTTACCCGTGTCCTTGGACCCGGCTGGGAGGTCCAAGCCTTAGTCCACAGCAAATGATGGACAATTGTGTGGGCTGGCCACAGTTACTCCCTCAGCTCGGAGACCACGACCCCTGAGACCATGAACCTCAAAGCCTGCGAGGCCGGCAGACCAGACACAAGGGCCGGGTGGGGACTGTGGCTAACAGGGGTCCTTTCCCACCCCTCCAGTCTGCCGATTGTGGCTAGGTGCCACATGTTTACAGAGAAGTTAGAGTCCCACTGCGACGAGAAAGACCTTGATTTTTAAACACTGGTAATTAATTCAAATGTTTTAAAAAACCACCACGCAAATGAATACAAACGCACCTCTGAGCCAAAGTGGCCCCGTGAGCACCAGCTTCTTATTAGTGAGTTGAAACCTAGGGCAGGAAAGGATTTGTGCCTTCGAGCCGGCACCACACCCTCCCCTTGGTCCCAGGTCATCAGAGGAGGGGCTCCACACGTGCACCCCTCGCGGGGACACACAGGCAGTTTCAGGGGTTGGTGACTTAGAGCCACGGTCTGTCCCCCTCTCACCGGCCGCTCTCACCTAGGCACCTGCTAACGCCCGGGGACCACGGCTGCTCTCTGGAGGTACAGTGGGCTGGACACCCAAGGTGGGGCGTCCAGTGCCCGGAGCTCAGGGCCCCACTGATGAGCTGAGCCGTGTGGGTGTCTCAGCACGGCTGCTGGTGCCAGGAAGGAGGCGCCCCCATGACCAGCCTGGGTGTCCCGGCGAGTCAGACCCCGCTTGTCCAGGAAGCAGCGAGGACCCTGCGGTTGGTCACATCCAATGCAGATTTGGGGGTGGGGTCCAACAAAGTGGTGGCTGGAGGGACCCCCTCCACCCCCTCCTGGACCTCATGTTCTTAACCGGGAAATGCCAGGCCCACACAGACCCAGAGAGGGTGTCACATCCGAGGCCACAGCAGAGGGGACATCACCCACCGGCCCCTTTGAGGAGCAGGACAAGACCTCAAGGGTCTCCCCCCCTCCGCCAAGCTCATCACGGGAGGAAGAAGCCGGCGGGCACTCCCCTGGGACCGGCTCCACTCGCTGTCGACCTAGAATCAGAATTCATTCTGTTTTCTCCTTCCTTCCCTCTCCCTTCAGAAGGACTTGTGACTCACGCAGCCGAGAACTGCTGGGGCTGGGGTCCTCCAGAAAGATTCACACAGCTTCCAGGGAGCCTGGGGTGAAGGAGCCACACGTGCCCCCCACCCGCAGGCACCATGTGTCCCCGGTGGGTGTGGGGCTGGGACGGGTGCAGGGCGGGGGGCGGGGGCGGGGGCGGGTTGTGCCTCCGGTGCCCTGGCAGACCCACCTTCCAGAAATTTCAGGCGGGTGGCGGAAAGGGACCCTGACACGCCCTCCCGGGAGTCACAAACCAGATTTGTGTTTCCTGTCCAGGTCTCACCCGTGCTGTTCGTGCTTCGTGTGCCGGCAGAGAGGGCTCCGCATCTCACCGGCACCGACGACCCGGCAAGGTCCCCTCTTGTTTTGTTTTTATTTTTAAAAACGTTTATTTTTGGGCGAGAGCGTGAGAGTGTGCGAGCAGGGGAGGGGCGGAGAGAGAGGGGGAGGGAGGGTCCCAAGCAAACTCTGCACGGTGAGCACGGAGCCTGGCACGGGGCTCGATCCCGCGAACCGCGAGACCGTGACCAGCCCCGAACGGCTGTCGAGAGTCAGACGTACCGACGGAGCCCCCAGGTGCCCCTCCTTCGTTTGTTTTGGACCCAGAAAGTGGCCACTGGCGCCGAGCAGGGCGTACTTTGCTGGCCGTGCAGAAACTCCAGCGTGGACGGCCTGCTCCGGACAGCGCCGGGCCCCCACGCTGCCCTGCCGAGGCCTCCCTCTCTCCGGCGGCAAGATGCACAGCTGAAGAATGTGTTTTAACGAGCGTGAACGTGAAATCCTTCCGCCCCTGAGCGCCACGGGAGGAGGAAGCGAGCCCAGCAGGCGGCGGCATACTTGTGGCCCCGCGTAATCGGTGCTGCCCCCCGCGAGGCGGGCCCCCCATTCATTCCGGGCAGCGTCTGGGTGGGGGCTCACCCGGGGGTCCCAGCCCGGCACAGCCCTGGGGACGGGCAGCCACAGCAGCTGCTTGCCTCTGTCAGTGACAGGCGCGAGTGTGGCCGACACGGATTACGGCCCCAGCGCCAGCTGTCGCCGGGCCTCGTAAAAATGACTCACGCGCCTCCAGCCTGGGAACCGGGAGCCTCTTTTAAAAACCAACGTCTTCGTTTGAGGTCCTTGTAGATGGGCGCATAGTCGTGAGAGACAGCACGGAAAGATGCCACAGACATCTTTGTCCGCCAGTGACAACGCGCCACAGAGCTTGGGGTGCCGCGCCACCCAGGGTCCCGACGTGGGTTCCGACTCTCCACCCGCACTGCGCACACGCTCGCGTTCAGTCCGGCACAACGTCCTCCCGGGGCACCGCACGCCTGGGGACCCGACGCTGTTTTCCAAGAGGAGAGTCTCGCTTCCGACTCTCCGGGGCGAGAAGACACGACGGCACGGTGTGAGGCCGTTAGCGGGGCAGAGGGCGGGGGGCTCGGGGTCGGCACACGGGAGCGATGCGGACGGAGCCCCCGTGAGGGCGGCCACTCACCTCCGTGATGATGAAGAAATCGTCCCCGGGCTCCCCCTGGACCACAATCTTCTCTCCGTCCTCAAACTGCACAGGCTCCAAGGCGTCAGCCACGGTCAGGCGCTCCCACTTCTCCAGCGACTCTAGAGTGGGCGACAAGGGGACCGTCACTGCGGCCTCGCCCCTGCCCTGCACCCGAGCGCTCGCTCAGCCAAGTGCCGCGGATCGGCAGCGAGGGACCCGGGGCGCGTCTGTGCGCTGGGAGGGCCTGGGCGCCGCAGCACTAAGTCGGGCCCGTGGGGGGCCCCGGCCAGCACGCCCGCCGAGCACTGAGGCCACGATGCGGTTTGACGCGAGTCTGCTCGGAACCACCACCGGCCGGGAAGACGCTTCGTCACCGCTCGGCTGCGAGGCTCGGCATGGCTCGCCTCCCGTTATTTCAGGTCAACACACTTGATTCCATCTCACGCTTCTCGGCACAGCTTTGCAAGCTCCGTGTCCCCTGCCGCCCCTCCCCACACCTCCCCTTCCTGGTCACTGTCCATCCCTAGCGCCCTCAGGAAGGGAAAAAACACCCAATACGCCCCATACGCTCCTTCTGTAAGAAAATAACGACTGCCTGATTAACTATTTCTTTCTCGGCAGAAGAAACCTCCCCGGCCTAGACTCCTCAGATGCTGCTTAAGTGGGTCAGCGGCTAAAAATACAAAGCAAAGCATTTATTTTAGAACTAGGTTAGGAGCGGGATTTCTCCACTTTAAGACGCCCGCCAGTGCTTCTCGTGGCATAGGACCGGCTTTCGGGGAGCCGTCAGTGCACGCGCCCCACCGGCCCGCCTGGAAAGGTCTGCAAGGCCGGAGGGGCCGCTGGGGAGTCAGAAGCCGGGCGTTCCCACGCAGCCCCGCACATCCACCGCCGGGGACCGAACAGAGCAGTGGCCTCAGAGTGGCACGAGGGGTGCGGGCACCAGTGGGTGCGGGCAGGCCGGCCGGCCGGCCAACGTGGAGGTCTTGCCCGTGGGTTCCGAGCGAGAGCCACGGGTCACGCTGCTGGGGGGACGTCTGTCCCCATGTGTCTCTTCAGCGGGTTTCTCTTGTTACACCTGAAATGTGACGCTCCGAGGCCTGAACGTCGACTCGCGAAGCTGCGTCCCGTCAGAAGATGCCAGGAGACGGCGGTTCCTGGGCCCCGATTACTGAACGGGCTCTTCTCTGAGGCAACTCAGGAAACAAGCCCCGGCAGTGGTTCTTCTGCTGTGCACAGCCCGACCCTCCAGGCAGCACGGTCCCTTTCCCGAGCGGGACGGTCAACGCTGCACCCGCACAGAATGCAAACAGAGGCAGGCGTCCCTCCGCCGTCACAGACGTCCTGCAGCCGGAGACCGAGAGCCAGCAGGCGTGTGGCCTGCAAGCAGGACACAGGGAGGCCGGGGTGCCTTCTGTGCTCACACCCCCCGGGGTTCCGCCACGTTCAGTGCCCCCCAGGGGCCGACTCCTATGTCCGTGCGCAGAAACCAGAACCCCCGGGCCCCGGGCGCACCGTGGCTGCCCACGCTCCTTCATGCCGGGGGCAGGCTGCCGAGACCAAGGCCCCCCCACCTTCCAATGCCGGAGGGCTCCGTGCAGCTGGGTGACTGAGGGCCAAGGGGTCAGTCTTGGGGTCGCTCTGCCCGACGGCCACGGAGAAGCGCTAGCTGGCGGTGGGTTCATCGGAGGGAACAAAGCTTCCGCGTGCAGCTGAGCAGAGCACTGAGGGCGCCTGGCACACAGTAAGAGCAGGAGGGATCGGAAGGCGACCGGGGCGCTTGGGCTCCGAGGGAACGGGAGACGGTGAGGGACCAGGGGGCCCCAGGCCCGGGGATTTCTCGTGGGGCTAAAACACCCCTCCTCCCAGCCTCCGTGAGACCCCGAGGACCCGCCCACGAGGCTGCCGAGTCTCGTGTCGCCGAGTGCGACACTGACCCATCAGCACAGCACCCCTTCGTATGACGCGCCCAGACCAGGCACCTGCAGAGACGGGCTCGTGGGCACAGGGCCTCCCCCGGGGGCGACAAGAAGGTTCTGGAACCAGGGAGTGGGGGTGGGGGCACAACCCTGAGCGCAGACGCCCCGAAGGGAAAAACTCTGGGACAGCGGATGCACTTCTACCACAGGAGCACGAGGAAAACGAGACCCTTCTCTGTTCGTTTCGCGGGACCTCAGAGGGTGTGGGGTCGCGCCGTGGCAGGCGCCCCAACCCCGGGGTCAGACGTCCTGCGGCGCCCTCCCTGGCAGGCCTACTTGATTGTTTTTGCTTAAGTTACTCAGATTCGCTACAAATAACTCAAGAAACGGAACGAAGCGTAAAGAATGTGAAAAAGTGCCGAATGCCACCCTACGTCACATCGCCTGGCCAAGTGCCTCTCCAGTCGTAGATCCAGACGGGAGGGTGGACAGAAGACGGTCACGGATGCTTTTACAAACACGACCACCAGACGCTTCCAACGTAAAGTCTTAAAGTTTACTCTGCCTGAATTTAACACCAGGCAAAGAAACCAAGAGTCTCTCTCTCTCTGTCTCTTTCGAGGTAAGATACTTTCTTTTCCCAAACATTCCCCTAAAAGAGATCACGAAAAACACTGACTCAGTGGTCAGGTTTCACACACATTGATGCAGATGGAACGCCCACTTTTTGGGTCCAAAGGGGTAGAAAACAGGCCATTTCAATTTTTCTTGATGTTTATTCATTTTTGAGACAGAGACAGAGCACAAGCAGGGGAGGGGCAGAGAGAGAGGGAGACACAGAATCCGAAACAGGCTCCAGGCTCTGCACTGTCAGCACTGAGCCTCATGTGGGGCTCGAACTCACGGACCGCGAGATCATGACCTGAGCTGAAGTCGGATGCTTAACCGACTGAGCCATGCAGGCGCCCCAAAAACGGGCCATTTCACGTGGGTCGACTTGACACCCTGAACTGCAGGCAGGCTCCGTGTCGCGGGAACAGGTGGCCCCATCTGGCCTCCCTCCCGTGTTGGTTTTCGCTCCCCGGTGTGGGCTGAGAAGGAGCAGACACACCCATCCCATCCAGGGTCTTCTGAGCCTGCCTCCGGGGCGCTGGCCCTCCTGCTCTGGGCGCCTGGGGCCTGGCGGGGGCTGCCTCGTGCCCTGCCTCGATCGATCAAATGCCTCCGTGTGGCTCTGCCCTTCCTCCACCCGCAGCAGCTACACCCCCGGGCGCTCTCCTGGGCTCGGTGACGTGCCCTCCCCGGGGACCTGCTCCGCGCACGATCTCGTCCATCCGTCATTTGGAAAAAAAGTTATCGAGACAGTAGCGCACGTGACGTAACCCAGCAACATCCGTCCTGCGCAAAATCACGCGAAGGTTTTGTCACGATTGCTTCAGATCCGTTTGTTAAGGTTTTAAAATTTTTAGTTTGTTATTAGGGAAGCGTGGTTGACCGTAGCCATCACTGATAAAACGCCAGTGCCCTGCACAGGGCGCCCAACCTGACTTCCGCCTCCCTCCCCGCGGCTACGACGTCCCAGGACCCAGCAAGATGGCTTCGCAGGCCCTGCTGAGCCGGGACCGTCTGCTGCTTTCTGCCTGCCCGCAGCTCTGGTCACTCGCTTGACTGCCCTCCACCCCAGAGGACGTGGCAGGCCTCACGCCGTCTCCACTGCCTGGATGCCGAACACCGCGGTCTCTCTCTGCGCCCTCGCGAGAGACTCCCGAAGGCCGTAGGGTGGGGGGCACCGCTGTGCCTGCTCCTCCCGCGACCCTGCGGACCTCCGAGGCTTGGCCGGAACGCGTCTCTCCAGCTCTTCCCTCTTCAGGCCGCTGCTCTCTGGGCGGACGTGTGTCCTAGACGAACCCTGTCCTGGATTTGATTTCTGTTTCTGTGGCCGTGCTCTCTTCCTAACTGGGTTCCTTCCGTGTGTGGCTGGCTCTCAGCTTTTCTTGGTAACTTCCGGCACCTATCCCAGTCCCAGTCTGTTCGGCCGCGGTGGCCTTTCCCCCGACGCATCCACACTTGGTGCAGGGGGTGCGGGTGGGGCTTCCTCCTGACCTGCCCCCCAGTCCTCCGCTGGAAGGGCAGGCGGCGGGCACCCCCCACCCTTGTCTCTGCAGCCTGGACAGCGGGCCCCGGGCAGAGGGGAGCCCAGCTGGGAGCCAGGGCTGCTCCGGTGCCGGGTCAGCCCGGCGTCCCTACGGGCTCACACCGCGCAGGGAGGGGAGCGCCCCGATCCTGTAACCTCATCCGCGAGCCTCAGCCCCAGTGCTGGACTCACACGCAGTGGGTTTTGTTTGCTTCTTTTCCTTCCTTGCCCCAGCACGCTCTTCCCCATCCTCACCCAGAAGGCCATGAGGGCTGCTGCTGGACAGTGGTTTCCAGAGGTTCCCGGAGGCTCGGCACTCAGCTGTCCCTCGCCCTCCCAAGCGGGGCCCCGCCGTACTTGCATTTCAATTGATTAAAATGGGACAAAATTAAAATTCGGTTCCTCGGGCACACCAGCCACAGGTCAAGTGCTCAACGCGGAAAGGACCGTCACCACGGCTGAAGGTTCTCCGTGACGGGATCGGCCGGCTGCAAACGGTGGCCCCTGTGTATGTCACAGCTACTCCAAAACACTGAAGACTCTTGCTGGTGAGAGTTCTGTTGACAGTGCTGGAAATCGACTGAAATGCAGCCAACGTGTTTATCAGACCACAGGGCGAGAAAGGGCAGTGAGTGCACCGGGGAAACCCGCTTGGGAAAAAAGAACACATCAGGCCCGGGAACGCTCGACACTGGGGACCACGCTTACTAGAACACGAAATGGGTCTCGAAACTGACGGATACGGAGGAAGGGCTGGCGGGGACACCGAAAGCAGAGGGACGGACAGGCGGAGCACGCGGGACGAGGGCACAGACGGCCCAGGAGAGGATGACCGCGCCCGGCGGATCAGACACAGAGCTCTCGGTGCACGTGGACAGACACACGCATGCGCACGTGTGAGTGTGGCTGTGTGTGCACACGTGTGTGAACGTGCCTGGGTGAGTATATGCACATGCACGTGTGCAACTGTACCTCGCGGGTGCATACGCGTGGGAGCGTGCGTGCGAGCATGCCCGCGTGGGTGCATACGTGTGAGCCATGCCTGTGAGGGTTCACACGTATGCCTGTCCCAAACCCACGCGTCACCCAGAGGGCTGAACCTTCCAGGCACACGGGGAACATGGAAATGGCTGGACCCAGCAGGCAGGACTCAGATGAGACCGATGGAAGCTACCGGCACAGGCTCGCGCGCGGCGTGGGGGCCACTGACCCAGGATGGAGACCTTGCTGAGAAACTCCTCGTACATCTTGCGTTTTCTCAGGGTGCTGCCCTGTTCCAGAGAAAGGAGAAGACAGAAAAGAAGGTGGGTCTTTGTGCCTGAATCATGTTGACATTTCCAAATTTCCCCAAATGACTCTGAACTCTTAACAGGAAACCCTTTGACCATTCCATGTCCCGCAAGCCGCTCAAAGACCCCAGCCGGCACCTCCTCCAGGCAGCTGCGCCTCCCCTGGCCGCCGACAGTGACCTCATCCAGCCCGGGCCAGTGACGGGTCCACACGACGAGCACACAGCCAACCAGAATCCTGCACTGGGGTTTCTACGTGCTCGAGGCAGATGTCCCCAAGGCGGGATTGCAAGGGGTACTGTCTGAGCCGGGCTCACTGCACCCCCACCCTTCCCCCCAACACACACACACACACACACACACACACACATACACACACACACACACCTGGAGAGGCTCTGGGGCTGTCGGCAGAACTGAGTGTGTGAAACCTAAGGAGGGAGTAGCTGACATGGGTCAAGTCCCCGGACTGGTCGTGCCTGAACCTGGGGCCTGGTGAGAAGGGCCAATGAGTTGCTTCTTTCCCAACCAAGTGCTGGCTGAACAACATAAAACCAGCAGACAGGGCCCTGTCAACCTCCGCGTGAATTAGAAATGAAAATCCACTCCAAAAAGTAGAACCTGAACGCGAATTGGAAAAGGGCACCCGCTTCCTCAAGCACGCACCCCAAGTGAAGGAGGTGGCGGCCCAGCCTTCCAGCAGCCAGCACCAGCCCGGCAGGTAGAGAGCAGTCTGGACTTTGTCCCCTTGGCCTGCTGCCCACGGCCTTTGCACAGTGTACGCACTCCACAACTGGACATGGCTGCGCCACCACTAAGTCCTGTGAAGCACCGCACATTCAGAAAACGGGGACATGCTCTCCACCGGCAGAGCAGCAAGCCTGGTCTGGTTAAATTCAAACGGCCTCCTCCATCACCTGGGACGCGGAAAGGATGGGTCGACCACAGACCCGACACCTGGTATGGAGAGAGGAGGGAGGAGGACAGCGACGGTGAGAATGTGCTCGGGCCCGGGCAGCAGCAGAAACCCAAAACGCTCAGGCCCACCTCAACCTCGCGAGAGTCCCGTGAGACAAGGGCACGGTTACCCTCATCCCCAGACGAGGAAGCAGGCTCGAGGGGCAAGCAAATGCCTAGACTGGGATCACAGGAGCAGGAATGGAACCCAGGCTGGGTCCTACACATCCCACAGCTTGGTGACGATGGTGGTGGTGATGGTGATGGTGGGGTGGATAGTGACAATGGCGGGGGCAGCAGTGATGACCTTTGCCAAGTACGGTGGTGGAGGGTGGAGGGCTGATGGGGCGGTTCGGGAGAGTCCCGTTCCACATCCACATCACCCGTAACCTCCCATGCTCTTAGACCAGTCTCACCACCTCGGGGTCTCAGTTTCCCCAACAGGAGAGCGGTCGGTCAGCACCACGTTCTCCGTGTCTTCGACCTGGGCTTCTCCCTACCTTCCTCCAAACTGCCCACATCCTCACCTCAGCCCAGAAGGCTCCTCGTCTGCTTCCCACTGAGACGCAGAGGGAGAGCCACCAGCCCCTGAATGACCCCCCGCCCCCCGCCCCATCATCAGAGATGGGGCTGGAACCTCTGCAAACAGGCCCTCGCAGCTGCCCAGACGCCTGATCTGGGAAGAGGTGAGCTCAGCTCAGACGTCCCCAGTGCTGCTAAGACCAGCGCCTCGAAGGATCAGCTCTCTCCGTGACCCTGGGGTCGCCACCAGTCTCCACTCTACAGGGAGGTGTGCAGGCCAGGGAGAGGTCGTAACCTGCTTGTGGCCACTAAGAGGCGTGGTCGGGGTCAAAGCAGGACGTCGATGTACAATTGGTGTTCATGCCACAGAGATGGAGACATGCTGGGCATCCTCCCCCTGCAGAGGGCACCCACTGCGTGCGGTCCTGGACCGCGGTACTCTGGGCATCACCCCTCCCCTGAAGCGCCAGGCCGCCCGGTGGCTGAGCAGAGCCGGGACCATCCAGCCCTCAGCCTCCGAGTTCAGGGGGTCACCACTACACCCACAGCCTCCTGAGGCTCAACCCAAAGAAATGTTGAGAACGTTCTAGAGCATAAGGTCGTTTTCGGACAAGCCCTCTTCAGGTAGGGGTGGGGGGTGCTCAGTGCCCACAGAAAGGGCTGGAAACTGGGGGACCGGTGGCCCTCCCCCCGCAGGGCCTGACATCTGAAGACAGAGGCAGCCCAGGCTGACACCAGGAGGGCCTGTCCCCAGCGCACGGAGTGCGCTCAGGAGCCGTGGGTAAGTACAGAGCTCTGCCACCGCCTGGTCGGTGCACTGGAGGCCCGGCCTTACCATTCTGCAGTGAGAACCTCACGGTGCCTGACACAGGGCACAGGGACCGATGGCAGGCGAGGGCAGCGTTGGGAGGCCGCTCCAAGAGGCCAGCACAGGGAGTCCACTGGGGCGGACACCCCTTGTCTCGTGGCCACACAGACACGGGATGCATAGGAGAAGGTGGGAGACTTGGGCGAGCCAGGATGGGAAGGGCGGTGCTGAGCGTGGGAGGCGCTGGGGGCGGGGGGCAGGGCAGGCCAACGGAGGCTGCGGTGTGCACCTTTCCCCAGCTCAGGGCGTCCAGGACTTGGGAGCTGCACGCACGCGTGACACAGGAGGGGCGTCCGGACAGCCCTGGGTCTGATCGCCGCCCCCCCGACTAGGCGTGCGGGCAAACATTCCCACTTCCGGCCTGTTTCCTCGGCTGCACAAGTCCCGCCCCAGAGGGTCCCGTGAAGGTTACGGGAGCCCAGGCCTCCCCAGCACCACAGAGGCTACAAGGCCCGAGTTCAGAATCCACACAGAGGCCCACGGTCATCCCCGGGGCCCTCCATCCGGCCAGGACCCAACAGGGCCAGGGGACCCAGCCAGCCAGACGACACAGCACTGAAGGGGCTTCTGCCGGGCCGCGGCTGGTGGCCGAGGCGAGGACGCAGAGCCAGGCGGCCCGTGGCAGAGCCCAGGGCGTTTCCAACACCGTGGCCGCCATTGTGGCCGGTGTGGATGCTCAGCCCGGGCCACCTGACGTCCTCGCCGGCCTCGCCGTGGAAAACACGTTTCTTCTGAAAAACCACCGATGGTTCCCACAGCCCTCCCAGCAAGGATGCCACCCAGTGGAAGACAGGCCCGACTCTGCCCAGCGACCTCGGACACTAAAGGCCAGCGTGGCTGGGTCCAGCCGTCTCCTGCTGCAGGACAGCTCATGGGAGGAGACCGGCCGCAGCGGCCGACCGAGGCGCCCCCGCCTTGGGGTGGCTTCCCGCTGTGATGGAGACTCTGGGTGAGGGTGGGTGGGAGCCCCGGGGCCTGTTCACAGCTGAGTGGGAGGCAGCTCTGAGAGTCTGCAGCACCCCTCAGTGCAGGAGAGGCTGGCGTGGGACTCCGCTTCCCGGGTGCACGGTGGCCCAAGGACATTCTCCGCGTTCTCCACGCAGGGGGAGCAGCCGGCAGACCAGGACGTCCCCTCGCTGCAGATGGGGGGACAGAGCCTGGCCCGGCTCAGTGGTGGTGGCCGGGCGGGGTGGCCTCGCCGAGCTCTGTCCGTGCCTCCGCACCACACGGAGCAGCAGAGGGAAGGGAAGGGACGTTCACGGGAACTTTCCAGATGAGACGTCCTGAATCCCTGGGGACACCACTAGCACCCTCCCCCCCCCCCCCGCGCCCCATGGTGTGTCCCAGCTCAGCGCTAAGCGGATGCACGATGGCGGGGCCACTCTGCATGATGGGTGCCTCCAAATCTGTCCAGACCCAGGACGGACGCTAAAACGGATGCCCTCCGGCAGGACACTCCCTTCCGAGGCGGCCGGCACTTGCCATGTTCCTTCCCCAGACTCGGAGGCTCTGCGGACTCGCGGCACAGCTGTGGCTATTCTTAGCACACGGGGCTTCAGAATGAAGACAGAGGAAGCGCCAGCTGCCTGGGTGGTTTGGGAACTTTCCTGAATACAAGGTTCCAGCCACAAAAATCCCACAGCCCAGAAAGACTCAGCACTGACGATGGCGAGAAACAGCGGCTTATGCAACACGGGCCAGGTGTGTGCGGAGGGGCAGAGGCTTCTGGGTCCGCTCCCAAGCCTGCCCGGGCCAGGAGGGGGCGGGGTGGGGGCGGGGTGGGGGGGGGGGTCAGGGTCAGGGCACCAACCCCCCCACCGGGCAGCCGGCCTCTCCCAGGAAACCAGGCGCCGGCAGGTGGAGGACAGGAGCAGAGAGCACGGGCTGGGCTCCGGGACGCAGGGACGCACAGCTTTCTCCCAGCGTACCCGGGGCTCTACATCTCCCGTACACGGTGGGCGCTCCGTCGATGCTTGCTGAGTGCACGGAGGGCGCTTCCTCACACACACGGAGCCCGATCAGACCACGACCCCCCCCCCCCCGACGGCACTGAACCCTCCCTGCGTCATGCAGACCCGGTGTTACAGCGGGACCAGGACAGGTCGGGGGCGTGGGTGTTCCCAGGATGAGGGGCAGCCTGGGCCGGGCCCTAACCCCAGGCTCCCATCTGACTGAGGCCTGGGGCTTCTCGAAACCGCCTGTGGACCGAACCCAGGCCTCCCCCAGAGCGTCCCCAGGTCACAGCCCCCACCCCACGCCATCACCAGAAGCTGCACCGTCCCCAGGGACACAGCCTAGCCCTGCAGGGCACGTGGGGGACACCAAAGGTCTCCAGGCTGGGGGCTGGTCTCCCTCACCCTCCCAGGGTCAGGATGTTTCCATGCCCCCCAGGACGGCCCCCCGTCCATTGTGGAAGGCGCTCTGGGGGCCCCCCTGCACACTCGGGTGGGAGCTGAGGGCTCTGTGGGGGTGGTGAGCCCACGGACCGCATCGCCCACGGGATCCCTACGTCCCCATCCACGGTGGTAACCCCGCTGCTCCCTCTGTCCACGCAAGCCCGGACACTCCTCTCCTGGATATGCTGGTTCCTGCCCAGGTACGTCTGCTCAAACGCCACCTCATCACGGGAGGGGGGCTTGGGGCCTTTCTAGAAAACAGCAGCCCCTCCGCGCCTCCCGGTCACCTCCACCCCATTCTCAGCTTTATCTTTCTCCAAGGAACTGTCATCACCTGAGGTGTGTGTTTGTCCCCTGACTCCCCCACTAGCACGAGGGAAGCTTCCCAAGGCCGGGTGCGGCACCCGTGGTATTCCCGGGTAGGTCTCAGCACCACGAACATGTGTGCAGGACGGGCACTGAGTGGGCACAGGCAGGGCCTCCCCAGCTCCCAGGTCACCTCTGGGAGCCCCCTGTGCATCCGCCATGCCCCTGATGGTACAACAGGGGACCCGTGCCCACCCTGCACCAGCCAAGAGTGGATGTGGCTACACACGAGAGAGAGAGAGGCAGAAACGCCTGAGGGTTGATCCCTGCGTGAGGATGTCTGGGGCCAATCAGTCTGGTCCCGCTGTGCCGGGGCCACCACAGAGCCAGGCGCCTGGATCTCTTTGCTCTACCCCCTTGGTGAATGGGTTTCTAGTCTCAGTCACCTCGTGATCCAGGGTGGCAGCGAGAGCTCCAGCCATCACGACCCCATTCCAAACAGCTAAAAAGAGACAGGGAAGGAAGGCAAAGGAGCCTCCCGAGCTACCTGCTTGCCTTTTAAGAAGTTTCCAGAATCTCTCCCACACTTTCCACCCACCCCACTGGCCCTTATCTATCACCCTCCCTTGGATAAAGCTAGGGTTCCCGACAGACACTTGGCTGCGGGTGTGCCGGGTGCCGCTCACCATGAGGATGCGCCGGTAGCTGTCCCGGTCAATGCCCCAGAGCTTGAGGTCCGTCTTGGCCTTCACGGTCGCTGCCCTGGGGGTGCCGTAGATGAGCGCCAGCTCCCCAAAGCTGCCCCCTTCGCTGATGCTCGTCACCCACTCTCCATTCACGTATACCTTCAGGGGACAGAGAGAGAAATGTCAGAGATGTCCCAGGGGACACGTGGGGTCTCGCCGGCGCGTCCCACACCGGGAGCCCTCCTGCACGCCCACCAGAGGGGACCCGGCAAGGACCTCGCCTGCCCGGGCACGGCCTGGACCTCTGACAGCTTTGCTGCCCGTCGCACTCCCGGCCCCGCACAGAGCCCTGGCTGGGCGGGGGCGATGGCACCTTCTGAGTCCTGGCCCCAGTTGTCGGCGAGACAGGCCGGAGATGAAGGGGAAAGTACCGCCCAGGGCTCCTGGTCCGAGCAGAGCCCTGCCCGCGTCCCTGGCCGGCCTTCGATTCGGTTCCTCATCCGCCTTAGGGGGGCCTTGGGGCCTGTCTCCCCAGCCGCACACTCGGGGCTTCCTCAGGGCACCCCTGCGGACGCCCTCCGGGTCTCTGCCCGGCGCCCCCACCTCCAACCAGCGCGCGGGCCCGGCCTGGCCCGGAAGGAGCCATGTTGGCAGGGCCTGCCCTGCCCGGGACAGCGCCAGGCTCCCTGGGCCTGCGTTCAGTGGAGACGCTGCTGGGGCACCGACGAGACGAGGCTGTGCTGAGAAGGGCCCTTTCAGCCCGCGTGCGTACTTGGCACAGTGCTCCCACTATGACCGACCCTGCACGTTCCGGACCGCACAAGAATGGCGAGATTGTTCATTATGTGGTGCCGATCTGGTTCCTATAAACTGGCACAACACGGGCATTATCCCCCAGCGTGTCAATGAGCTTTAAGAACAGCTCCCATTGGCAAAATGGGTGCACGTCGGGAAAGAATGGATTGCGGTGAATCACGGGCGTGATTCTTGCCGGAATCAACGACTCATTATCTGCCCTACGACTGACACACAGAAGCGCGTGTCTGCGAGGAGACGCCATGCAGGTGAGAACCCCGCGTTCCGTGCGTGCGAGGGTCAGGGGAGACCTGGCCGACCAAGAGGGGTGGGCGTGGCCCGAGGCACAGTGAGGCCCAGGAGCAGAGGCAGAGAAGTCTGGGCAGCGGGGCCCCCGGGGGAAGAGACGCCAGGGTCCACACAACGAGGCCCTCGAGGAACGAGAACCGTGTCCCGTCCTTCCCACGAGGCAGGGAACAGGCCGCCTTGCTCTGCCACGGACGTGCAGGGATGCAGGAGTTTTCAGGGTGCAGGGACATCCTCCAGAACGTGCACCCCTGGTTTTCTCAAAGGGGACCCGGGGCCCATGGAGAGGGGGCAGTGACCACTTATCGGTGTTCCCGGTGACCCAGGCACAGCCGGGCCAGCCCTCCCCGCACTGGGCTTCCTTGCGGTGAAGTCCTGGCCACGGAGGCGTGACTCCCCCAGCAGCCACGTGCATGGACCCCAGCTGCATAGCTCCAGGACGCCCCAGACGTCCCCAGGTCCCCTCCAGCAACCACGGCCCCTCGGGAAGCAATCGGGGGCACGTTCCTCTGCCCTCGCCGTGTGCCACGGGGCCCAGCTGGCTGCTTGGCACAGCCGTGGAGCGGGCACCCATCCTGCAGGACACAGATGGTTCCTGTGACTCCTCCAGGGGGAATGTCGGGCTCGGGTCGTGGGTCGGAGGTCCGGAGACTTTGCTGACAGTCTGGGGAGGTGGGTGGGCCTGTCTCTTGTGCCTTAGGGGGCACAGAAGCCACCTGCCTCCATCGGCTGCCGGCAGGGCCAGCCCGCCCAACAGACAAAAGAGCACAGGGACCCAGGGGACAGAGAATGGGGCTCAGCAGAGCCATCCAGGCGTCCCTGGACCCCGGTTTCCTGAGGCACATCCCCAAAGGCAGGGCAGGACTAAGGGGACCCCCTTCCCTGCCCAGAGCCCAGGCCCGGGAGAGCTCCCTGTGAGACGTCAGAGAAAACCATTGTGCGGAGCCACAGAGGGCCCAGGACCACACTGCAGGCCGGCCACAGAGCACAAAGAGGCCATCCTTCTCGGGACACTGGCCTCTGTCACGGCGACCGGCACAGCGCCGGGCCCCACCCCAGCTGGCACGCAAACGGGCTACTTCTTGCTTTGTTTCACTTTTTGTTTCTTCTTTTAGAAGAAAAATGGTGGGAGGCCCCACTCGGCTGCACGCACGGTCCCACCACTGACAGTGCCTTCTCCAGCTGAACCCGGAGCCCCCACCCGGCCGTGTGTCCACCACCCCGGTGTGGACTGAGCGCCCCTCTGTGCCCTGCGCGTTCTAACTGCTGGCGGTCAGCAGGGGAAGGCAGCGGGTTCCTGTCCACAGGACTCACCCACCGGCCGGGAGAAAGGCTGCAGGCAAATAATCACACAAACGCACATTCGTCGTGACATGTGCTCCGGGCGTGAAGAGAGCGTTCAGAACGACCACGGCAGTGACTGTCTGCAGCGAGCTCTCTGTGAAGGGGAACTTGAGCCAGGCCTGAGCGTCCGGCTCAACGAGCAAAGACTTGGGAGAAGGGCGGCTGAAGCCCAGGACAGGACGTGCAAAGTCCCTGGGGCCACAAAGGAATGGACACTAGATGCGGCATGACCAAGCGGGGACAGACGCCACGGGGGCAGGAGCAGGGGGTCAGGGAGGGAAGGGCTGCAATGTTGTTCTAGAAGCAAAAGGCAGCCACAGAAGGTTCTGGAACCTCATCTGGTTTACACTGTGACACTCCCTCTGCTGGGGAGTGGAGAACAGTGTGGGGCTGCCCGAGGGGAGAGGGGGAGGGGTGGGGAGGCCACTCAACAGGTGGCTGTGATGTGGCCCAAGCTGGACAGCCTGCTTCCGCTCCACAGAGGGGTACAGACGGCGATCGGATGGGGCGTGCGGGGGGGCACAGGGTCCTGCTCACGAGAGCCCGGGGCAGGGGCGCCCGTGCGTGGAGAGGAGTGAGCATCGCCCGCCTGCCTGTGCCCCCCGCCTCGCCCTGCCATCCGCCCTCCCGACCCGGGCATCTCGGTGCAACGCTCTACCGCCCAGAGAGCAGAAACCATCTGGGAGGTGGAGACAGAGCGCGTCTGGCGGGAGGAGTGCCCGCAGCCCCGCCCGCTTTCTCACGCCGCCTGGGGCCGGCCTGGCGCGGCCCGCGTGCCCCGCTGTTGTTTTCCTTCACAGACGGCAAGGACAAGCTAATGGCCCGTCTCCTCCCGCCTCCCAGGCCCTCACGGGAGCGCCTGGAGTCGGCCCCCGCGTCCAGGTCACTCAGCCGGTTGCCCACAGGAGCCCTGGGGCAGGGCACACCCCGCGGCTCTCCCTACCAGGCCTGGGCCGTCTCTAGCCCCGAAGCCGGATGCCCACGGGGCGGCCTGGCTGGCTGCCGCTCACAGCGCGCCCCGAGCACGGGCGTTGACGCTCCCGTCCGCGGCACCCGGGCCACGCGGGTTCAGTTCCACTCGGGTGCCGGCCCCCTCCAGAGGAGCCCCAAATCTGTCATGGCACACGGGCCTCCTCCTGCCCCCTCCCCACACAGACCACACTAGGCGCCCACAGAGCAGGATTTCGCCAGGACCCCGGAGCGCCCCTCCTAAACGTGGAGCACGGCCACCACCACACTGGGGCGGGTCGGCTCACCGTCCCCCAGTCCCAGAGGACAGTCATTACCCGCGGAGTCCGAAGCAGCCCCCGACCACAGTGGGCCCCAGATGTGCTCTGTGGACGAAATGGCTTGGAAGGCCCCAAATGCAACAGAGAAACATCAGCGTCAGCTCTAGGCCGTGGCCACAGCACGTAGTAAATGACTGATTAACAGGGACAACCTGAGGACAGGGACTAGAAGAGACACTCACACCTCGTTCATAGCGGCATGATCCACGACAACCAAGAGGTGGGGGAGCCACCCCGTGTCCCCTGACGTGACCAGACAGACACAGCGCGATCCATCCACACAACCCACTATCTATCACTCAGCTTCACGAAGGAAGGAAACTATGACCCTGCCTCAACGCGGATAAACCTCAAAGACGTGACGCTGAGTGACGCAAGCCAGACACAGAAGGACACGCACCGGGACCGACTCCCTCGAGGTCCCGGGGTCGTCAGACTCACGGACACGGGAGGACACGCACTGGGACCCACTCCCTCAAGGTCCCGGGGTCGTCAGTCTCACGGACACAGAGGAGACGGTGGGGCCGGGGCTGGAGGAGCAGGTGGGGGTCGGTCTGGAAACTGGTTAAGATGGCAAATTTCACGTTGTGTGTATTTTACCAACTTAAAAAAAACAGAGCACCAGGCAAACGCTGAATAACAAGTGACCATGCCCCGGGGTGCCCTGTGGGGGGGGGGGGGGGGACGGGACGCAGCTCAGAGGCCTCCCCTAGAGGCTGGGAACCGGAGGGAACCGGGCGGGGCAGGAGCCTGGGGGTGGGGGTGGGGGTGGGGGCGGTCCCGGCACAAAGAGGGTCCGAAAATAACGAAAGCCTCCCAGGATTAGGGAGGAGCCAGGCCTCAGACAGAACTACGTTCCTGAGCCCTAAAATCGGCAGTGGAGTATCCTTTTAAGTAGAAATGCTATGTTCCACGAATAAAACAAATTGGGAGATATTTTTAAACTTAGAAAAATGGATTACAGCTCTTGGCAACACATGCTGTGGTGTCTCTCGAAAACCATAATTGAAGCCGAACCTGGTGTTTTGGGCACTGGCCACCTGGCCATCCCCCCAGGGCGCCGCTGGGCCCAGGGCAGCATCCATGCCGCAGAACGGGAAGGTGTTCAAGGTGCCGAGCCCAGCCAGGAAGAGGGCCCGGAGGGGCGGGGGTCGCCCTCGGGGCTTCCAGACTTAGTGGGCCCCCCTCCCCTCATGAGGCCGCACAGCCAGGCTCGGCGACCCCGGGGCCGGGTCAGCCAGGCCAGGCCGCTCCCCTGTGCCCTGGAGGGCGGCTCACAGAAATGGGCACGTTCAGCGTGGTGCCAGGGCCACAGAGAATCTGTGTGATTCCACGCCGGGAGCGTGGTGGCAGTAATCACGATACCCCGTGCCCCATACCGCACCCCGGCCAGCTGACATCCCAGATTCCTGACTGAGCCCTTTTGATTCCCTCACATGTGGCTTTCAACCACACTGCTGTGCTGCCCAGTGGGTCCCACATCACAGAACGGCGCCCGCCCAGCTGGGGACCCGAAGGGCCTGACAGAGGGACCCCTACAAGGCACTGCCTGGCCCAAAGCAGAGACTCTGTCCGGACGCGGGCATCCACCCACGTTGCCCAGACATCCTGCTCCAGGAGCCTGAGTGTGGCGGGCACCTTAAAGACACCTTTGTACCTGAACTTCTGAGGCTGGAGCCGGACCCCGCCCAGACAACATATTTGGGGAACCAGCTTGCAAGAAGGTGACCTCACTTCTTCCCTCCCCAAACCGCCTCCGCGGGTCCCTGGCCTAAAGAAAAGCCAGCCATGACCCCTGGCGCGTCATGGGGAGGCTGGGGACTGCCTGTCGGCCCCTACCCCACCCCAAGGGGCCCTGGGGCCGGACTCTGTGACCTCCCCTGGGGGTGTGGAGGGTCCCTGTCAGGAAGGGCAGGCCAAGCCAGCCGATTCTCAGCTGCCTCTTCCCCGTCACATCCCACTTACGAAGGGGCCGGGGGCAGTGGAAGGAGACGCTATCCTGTGGGACCTGAGGGCACTCGGACAGATGTAACGGTGGGTGTGAGGACGGTGGGTGTGAGGAGGGAACAGCCCACGCTAAGACGCTGAGCGTCAGGGGCACCATCATCCGGGATGGCAGGGCCCACGAGCTGTTTAGGGGACCCTCTGTCAGGGGGCAGGTCCTGGTGGGCACCCGTCTCTCACACCTTCAAGCGCTTCCTGCCAGGTGCACTCCCTGCATCAGAGCTGGGGGTGGAGAGCTGGGCGGGGGGGGTTCTTCGTGGTGCAGGTGCGGGCAAGAGGGGGCAGGGATGGGGTCTGCCCAGGGCAGTGGCCACAGTGGCCCAGAGAGAGCAGATTAGCGGGGTTGGGGGGGGGGAGCGTAGAAAGAGGGACCACATCCACAGAGCCTCCTCCTGACCCCACAACGGGCTGTGCGAGGGCACATCAGGAGGACTGCTCCCTTTGGTCTGTGAGCTCTGTGTCCTTCGAGGACACGGGCACAGTGGTCAATACAAGGCCTCGGCTCTCAGGCCCAAGCCTGGGGGGTGTCTGACCGTCTGCTGCCTTCCCGCACGGGCCAGGGAGGAGCATCTCACGAGACCCTGCTGTGGGCCCTCCAGGCTCCTGAAGAGAAATGCAAGAACTCTGGGAGAAGGTCCCCCGCGTCCCGCACCCGCTCACCCCAGCAGCACCCCGGGTGTGCCCAGAAGTCCCAGGGTTTGCTCTTGTTGCTGCCTGAGCCCTGGTGGCACGACTCGAGTCAGCCCTTTGAAGACGTCTCCAGATTGAACTAGAAGATTCACGAGCTCCAGTGAACACAGAAGAGGAAAGAACATCCCAGGGGAGGAGAAGCAGGAGCCAAGATCTGGGTCTGGGTCGGGCTCCCTGTGTGGCAGGGAAGGTCCTGGGTCATCAGCGCAGCAGCCCAAGACAGGAGCTGGGTGTGCCTCTGCCTGGACTAAGGGGCAGCCGGGCTTGGGTGGGCGGGGTCTTGAGGATGCATAGGAGTTTGCGAGGAACAGCAGAAACAGGAACCGATGGAAAAGAGGAAAGACCCGGAGGTAAGGCACTTGCTCATTGCTGTGCAGACCCTGAGGGCAGGGGCCACGTGCCCCCAAGTGCGTTCTCAGCACACAGCAGGGCTCCGGAAACATCTGACCAAAAATGCGAGCGAGGTGAGGAGAGGCTGGGGGGGGGGGGGGGGGGGGCTCCTGACTGAGAACAGGGTCGAGGAGCCGGGCGGGGGAGGCGGGGGCCCCTCGCGGGCAGGGAGCGCGGTGCAGGGGGAGGCATGGAGACACCGAGCACCCCAGCCCTGCTGTGTAACCTGGCCATGGGGGTGTAACCACGAGCTGAGCTGAGTCACAGGAAGGAGGCTGCTCGGCCACAGAGAACCAAGTGGCCAGGTGCGCTTGCGGAGGAGGGACGTCCCAGGGAGGCCAATGGGGAAGCAGGAGCAAGAGGGGCAGCAGGGGTCCTGGCAGAGGCTGCACGGCACCAGCAGGCCCCAGGAAGCGAGAGGGCACTGCTAGGGGCAGGGGGGCAGGCCCCAAGAAGCGGGACCCCAGGAAGCGGGACCCCAGCAAGCAAGAGGGCACCGCTGGGGGGGGGCCAGGCCCCATGAAGCGGGACCCCAGGAAGCGGGACCCCAGGAAGCGAGAGGGCACCGCTGGTGGGGGGCCAGGCCCCAGGAAGCAGGACCCCAGGAAGCAGGACCCCAGGAAGCGAGAGGGCACCGCTGGGGGGGGGGGCAGGCCCCAAGAAGCGGGACCCCAGGAAGCGGGACCCCAGGAAGCAAGAGGGCACCGCTGGTGGGGGGCCAGGCCCCATGAACCGGGACCCCAGGAAGCAGGACCCCAGGAAGCAAGAGGGCACCGCTCAGGGGGGCAGGCCCCAAGAAGTGGGACCCTAGGAAGCGGGACCCCAGGAAGCGAGAGGGCACCGCTGGGGGGAGCAGGCCCCAAGAAGCGGGACCCCAGGAAGTGGGACCCCAGGAAGCAAGAGGGCACTGCTGAGGGGCGGTGCAGGCCCCAAGAAGCAGGACCCCAGGACACAAGACAGAGCCGCTGGGGGGGGCGCGGGCCCATCGTCTGGTCACATAAGGGACTTGGGCCTGAGTCAGAGAGAAGCCCATTCGAAGGCTTTCCTGGAGACGCTGTCCGCCAGGCCCGGTGTGGACGGCAGCCTGGGGACCCAGGAAGGGACAGATGCCCTCACCACTTCAGTGGGGGGGGGGGGGGGTGGCTGCAGGGGTGTGTCTGTGCCACGCCCAACAGGTCCACAATGGGTGGGGGGCTCCCTTAGCCCCGGACCAGCAAGGTGGACAGAGGAAGGTGAGAGGGAACAGGAGGAAGGCTGTCCAGGGCCTTGGGGTCTGTAAACACTCGGCTGCCTGCCCGCTTTGCGAAGCGCTGGGGACCCTGGGGACCACCGTCCGTGGGCGCACACCCTCTTACTCGCGCAACGCTCAGGTGCATTACACCGGCCTTCGGATGAAACGCGCTCCTGGGCTGACCGGACCGCGGACCAGGCAGGGAAGAGATACTCACGTCCACTTCTCCTTGGTCGATCACGTAGAAGTTATCTCCTTCGTCCCCTGTAAGGACAGAAACACGCTGTGCACACCGCGAAGGGCACCGGGGGCCACGCTTCCGTCCCCCCGGAAGCTGGACCTGCCCCAGCTTCACAGAGGCCAAGGTCCCTGGGTCTCGCCGGGTACGTCTTGTTTGTTAAATAAAACTCGTACGCACGACACGAGGGCTGACCCACAGGGGCACGCTCCCCTCGCGCGGCCCCCCATGCTCTGTGTGTGGTGGGGCCCCCGTGGTCCCCGCCTGGCCCGTCTCAGGGTCCAGCTTCGCTGGTGGAACGTCACGGAGACGTGGGGTTGGCGTGCAGAGAGCCGTGACGTTTCTCGCGGGAGGGCGGGCCTTGTGCTCACAGGAAGCAGGAAACATACCTTGCTGGATGACGGTCTCCCCGGCGATGTGCGTGACGGGGAACATGGCGTCGAATATGTCGCTGCAAGAGAACACGCATGGCATGTGGGGGCTGCGGCAGCGCGGGGCACAGACCCCCCCACCCCTCACCTCACGCGGAGCAACCAGCTCCGGTCACCCGGGGAAACGGAAAAATCTGCCTTCGGAGGAAATCATGACCCTTCGTGGCCCTGCCGTCCGGGTGACATCTCCCAACCTCCAGACCATGTCCGTGCCGGGATCCACGGGGTTCTCAGTCTGGGTCTCCGCAGAAACAGAATCACCCCGCACGCATTGCGTCAGACACAAAAACAAGCTGACGGCAGACCCTGGCTGTTCCTCGCGTCAGGAAACGTGAGTCCGCCCGGACACGTCCTGTGAGCCTGCTTTCTGCACACTTCCCTCGAGGGGTGTCCCGAGATCCCCGAGGCAGGAACCAGGGCCTCTACGCGGCCTGGCCGGCCACCGGAGCCTGACCCGCGGGCCGTGCCAAAGGGCGGCCTGGCAGTTAAGTTTCCTAAATGTGGCTGTCGGATGGACCGAACGGGCAGGACACAGGTGCAGGGGAGGTGGAGTGTGGGACCCTCATCTCCGCGGGACTGCATCCAGAATGCACTGTCAGAGGTCAGCCTCGCTCCCCAAATGCGATGGCCACGCCCAGGAGACCGCGCCCACCCACCCACAGGGTCCCGAAGGAGAATCGGGCAGCTGGGGCCCCTGTGTGGGCAGGGCACACGGCAGGGCTCAGGGGGGGCCTGCCTCCTCTCCCCCCGCTGAACGGGAAACCTTCGCCCGACTGGTCAGGTGGAGTGAACCTCAGAGGAACTCGCGGGAGTTGGACACGACCCCCCAGGGGCCAGCGCGAAACCAGAGATCCCAACAGCCTTGTGCTCCGCTGTCTCTAGGATCCAGGAAACGTTAAAGGGTCTGGTCAGTTGTCCAAACTGCATTGCTTCAAAACCACAGCATCAGGGATGTCAAAGTGAGCAGATGTTGAAGAAACGATTCTACAATTCCTGCCTCGTTTTTTAAAAAATTCTCGACGGTAATGGTAAAACATTTTCCCAAATGCCATGAGTAATCAAGCCAACCCCGGGACCCGTCACCACCCAGCCGGGGCAGGTGCTTGGGACAGCGGTCAAGCCCCAGGGCAGGGCCGCAACCCACCGCCCACCCCACACGCGGCCTGGACCTCTATTCCAGGCGGACGAGCCCATGGAAAAGCCTGTCTCGATTTGGTGCCTTTGTCATTCACGCAGAAGTAACGGCTGTAACTCGAGTTTTTGTCCTGTGCTTCGTGACGTGTGTCCAGATGGAGAATCAGGCCAGGCCAGCGCCCCGCTGACCACGCAGGCGCCTCCCCAGGTACAGAAGCAGCGGATGACTCCCAATCTGTGAACAGCGAGGCCGGAGAGCCCAGCCCCACGCACCAAAAAGGGCCGCCCTCCCCCTTTTCCCTCAGAAGAAGCTAACGCCCCCAGAGCCCCCCAGCCCGTCACCAAGGCTGGAACACAGGCTGTGTGCGGGACGGACGCCGAGAGGCCCCCCTCCTTCCCCACCTCTGCGTCCTCTCAAACAAGACCCAATCCTTCCTGCCTCTTAGCACTTAATGGCATTAAAAGACTCTGATGAAAAGAGAAACGGTTTTCTATTCTAATCTGTAAGTGACCTCTGGAAACCTTTACTGAAGCTGTCGCCTGCATCTCAGCGTCTGACACCGGGTCCTGCCGCGGCCCCCGCCAGGCTCCGGAACTGGGCTTGGCAACTCCTGGGTCGGGGCCTGAGCCAGGCCCGGGGACACAGCCCTCGCGGCCGTGGAGACACAGAAACGTGAAGAGGTTACAGCCCTCACTCCCCAAGGACGCTGGCCGGGTGCCCTCCATCCGCCCGCTTGCTCCGAGGTCAGACCTGCGGCTGTCTCGTCCAGACAAGGAAACCAGAGACACTAAGTAACTCTGCCAAGGTCAGCAGCTGGGAAGAGGTGAGGCCAGGCCGCACCCCTGCCTTCCTGTGCAGGGCTCTGTGGGGCGCCCCGGGGCTAAGCGAGGCCTCCCAGTGTGTTCAGGGGCACGGGGCCTTCCCGGTCTCAGGAAATGCCCTCAGAGAGCAGGTGGTGGAGGGTCCTGGCCGCCAGCCCCGGGGAAGCCACAGGCACACTCTGCCCTCCTCCAATCTTGGCCCGACGGTGGGGTCCTCTGGCTCCTGAGAGGTCCCCAGGCCAGAGTGGTCGCCACTCCCTCAACAGCGGGGAACAGCTGACGAAGGGGTGCCTGCTGGTCTTGGCCCCGTGTCCATGTGGCCCCGCGGGCACCTCTCGCCAGAAGCAGGTGAACTCACCTCGCTCGAGGGCAGCGAAGGGGCCCTGGGTTTGACCAGGAGTGATGGGGGCAGAGGCATTATCTATTCATTTTGTTTTAATTATGATTACTTATTGGTACCGACGGTTTCTGTCAACTTCAGGCCAAGGTTGGTTCTCAGGCCCGCTGCACCGTGGATGTCTTCGGCTTCTAGCTGTGTTTATGCACGCCTTCCAGAAAAGCAGAATAAATAAAAAAACCAGCGAAGTCAACGATACGGAGACAGGGATCCAAACACTCAGACAAGCGGTCTGCAGCAGACTGGCCCAGGCACTCGCACACCTGCCTGCATCACAGCGAGCAGGGGCCTAGGGAGCACCCGACGGTGAGGGAGCCACGAGCATGAGGCTCTTTTGAGACAATCTGCAACAGCCAGGATGGGTGCGGAAACACATCCCAGGCACCGCTCAGGTGCACAACGGAGGGAAACGCCAGCCTTAGTGGGCTGGTGACTGTCGGACGGCGGCCTTCCCAACCAAGTCCACGGACCCCTTTACGGCCTCCTACCTCCATCCGTGCCGGGTGCTGGGACCCGGAGCAGAGCACCGCTGACAGGGAGCTGGGGCAGGGTGGTGGCCAGGGAATGGGCAGACTTGGACCCCAGCCACAGCCGGGCCTGGCCCCTGATGCTCAGGGCCTGCGGAGTGCTGGGTCCCAGGTCCTGCGGGGTTTACGGCTCAGAGACCAGAGCCCATGGAAGTTCCCACCTGACTTACTCCTTGTCCTGGTGCCCCTCCTTCCCTGGGCTGCTCAGCTCTCACCCTCCGCCCCCTGCTGTGGATGGTTTCCTGACCCCATATCCCCCAGCTGACTGTGAGTTCTGAGAATGAAGACCACCTCACTGCAGTCTGACACACATTGGCCAGCCCAGGTCTGACTCAGAGCAGGTCTTTGGTATGGATGGAAGGACAGAGGTTGGCTGGTGGATGGCGAGTGGGTAGGTGGGTGGATGGGTGGTGAATGGGGGGGGGTAGATGGGTAGGTGGATGGATGGGTGGATGGATAGATGGACAGATGGGTGGGTGGATGGGTGGGTGGATGGATGGATGGATGGACGGATGGATGGACAGATGGGTGGGTGGATGGGTGGGTGGATGGATGGATGGGTGGGTGGGTGGGTGGTGAATGGGGGGGGTGGATGGATGGATGGAAGGAAGGAAAGATAGATAGAGAACGAGCTGTCTGTTAAGGCAGCTCCAAGACAGGAGATCAACTAGAACATGGTGTGGGTCTTGCAACAAAAGTCCCTGCTTCCTGAGGCCATTCACTGAAAATGGTGGCTATCGAGCCCAGTACCCTCGACCCAAAACAAAGCCTCGTTAAGCTTCTCCCATTTGAACCTCACAAGCATGGAAAGACATTGGCTCCCATCACTGTCCCCACTCTACCGACAGGAATATCAAGGTTCAGAAAGGCTAAGTGACTCACCCACAGTCACGCAGCTGGTTTGGGATGCAGTAAGGCTGACCACCCCGTCAAGGTCCCACTCACTCATGCTGCAGAGGACGCACAGAAGAACAACCAGGGCGGGGGAGTCTGCTCTCTCTGGCCAGGCGCCAGGCCCCGACTCATGGGGTGGGTCCACTCCGAGGTCTGGCCTCCTGGAGATGTTCCCAGGGCAGGAAGGCTGGATGCCAGCCAGGACTCTGCACGGACCACAGGGCATCACCCCCCCTGCCTACGGTCACACTTGCCCTTCCAGGCACACCTGGCTGCCACCTGGATCCCACCGGGTGCCCAGTTCCCAGGCGGGAAAAGTGAGCCCCGGAGAGAGCCACATCCTGAGAGCTGCACTCTCCCTGGTTCCAGCGACAAGGCCACAGGGCATCAGCGGGCATCAACTTCAAAGCCTAGACCACCCGTCACGCCTGACGCCCTGGGGGGTGGGGTGACCCTCCCCCCGATGCCTGACACCCTGGGGGGGGGTGACCCTCCCCCTCACTCCTGACTCCCTTGCAGGGGAGTGACCCTACCCCCAAGCCTGACTCTCTTGCGGGGGAAGGGTGTTCACGTGAAGTCATGTTTTGAAAGACAAATTCAAAATGAGGTCCCAGCCTTGAGGTCAGAATGCCACCAATGAACCCCGACTTAAGGTATTTCAGGGAAGAGCTCCTGGCCCATCTCGGGAGCTCATCCCCACCAAATAAAGCTGTGTAAACGTGCCACAGCTAAGCCCCACGACATAGAAAACCTCAGGTTTTTGTCTGTTTTCAGTCTAAACCCCATACACAGTCCAAACAGTCCAAACGCAAGTCAGTATGTAGAACATGACCTCCTGCTGAGTTACTTGTCTCGACCCTGAAAATAAGACTTTGCAGGATGAAACCAAGCCGGCTGGGGGCCACCAGACACTTCCCGGGTGTGAGGAGTCCCTTTGTCACGTCACTGTCACCTCAGGCCAGCCCCCATCTCCTCCTCTATCCAAGCAGAAAACCCCTGGGCGCTGACCCCTGGGGGTGTGGACAGGAACCCCCTCTGTCTCTCCCAGGAGGAAGAGGGCGCATTCACCCTGCTGGGGTGAAATCTCAGCTCAGGCACTTCTCACTACAACCTTGTGACATTTATCACCGTCATCCCCGTTGTGGTGAGAGGAGGACTGAGGCACAGAGAGGGTAAGGAACTCGCTTGGGGTCACACAGCCAGAAAGTGGGAGTGCAAGACTGCAAACCAGGTGACCCGGCACATAAGCAAAGTTCCCTTAACGTCAGGATGCTTGTCTGCGATAGGCACTTGTGACCTTTACTAAATTAAAACATTTTCCTCCTGGGACTAGTTTGCTAAGAATTTTTATAATAGGTGCTGCGCTGTATGAAATTCTTTTCCCACACCTACGTGATCTACCACACAGATCTTTTTCCTGGGATCTGTCAATGTGGCAACACATGGACAGTGTTCTGAGCTCAAACCGTTTTTGAAAACCAGATAAACCCTACCTGATCTGGATGTGTGGTTTTCAAAAATCAAGTTGGATCTGTTTGGCTGCTTAGGGTTTGTGCATCCACGTTCACAAAACATATACTACACCTATAATTTTTTTTTAACGTTTATTTATTTTTTAGAGAGAGACAGAGCACGAGTGGGGGAGGGGCAGAGAGAGGGAGACACAGAATCCGAAGCAGCTCCAGGCTCGGAGCGGTCAGCAGAGCCCGACGCGGGGCTCGAACTCATGACCCATGAGATCATGACCTGAGCTGAACTTGGACGCTTCACCGACTGAGCCACCCAGGTGCCCCTACACCTATAGTTTTTATACGACTTCTTATTCGTTTTCTCATACTGCCCGTACCACGTGCTGGGATGCAGATTATACTGTCCTCGTACAATGAGCCGGGCGGCTCTCCTGATTTTCCGTTCTCTGCAGCCACTGGTAAAGGGAGAACGATCTGTTGACGTTGGACAGGACTCTCCCGTAAAGCCGTCGGGGCCTGGCCTCTCCGGAGGGGGCAGGCCCTTGGTTAGCATTTAACCTCCTTAGTGTTTATTGATCGTTCCACACTTAACTGTTTCTTCACGTGCCAATGTTAGCTGCACGTTCAAAGTTAGCTCCCAACGTTTAAAAATTGACAGAGTTATAAAAACCGAAGTTTTTGGCTTTTCTTTAAAAAAAAAAAAAAAGGTTAGCTCTAGCTACATGGGGTCTGTGTTCTCACAAAGCAAGAGCTCAGGCCATTTCCACCCTGGTCAGACCACATGCTCTCCGTTTGGCCACCATCCCCAGAAGGCCACGGATTCCTGCCCCTGCACCGTCTGGGTGCACCAGCCCGCCCCTGCACCTGCTGTGGGGAGCCGCACACGTGGGACTTCATCACGGCGGGGGGGGGGGGGGTTGCCCTGTGACAACTGCTTCTCTGATGGCAACCCAGGAACCCGGTGCCACTCCTCAACTTGCCTGGAGAGACCCCAGGGGCGGACTCTCCGAGGACTTAACCCATCCGGAGAATGGGCAGGCGGCATGCTCACAGGCCACGGGGCATGTAACCACTCGTGAAGCACTTAGCGGAATGAGCCCTGCCATCAGGAGCTCCCGTGACCGTTTCTGCCGGCTCCAGATCCCCCCCACACGGCCCCGCTAAGATGCCCACACATGTCTCAGGGTCCCCTGGGGATGAAGCCAGCCGGGGCACATCGCACCCCCGTCTTCGCCAGCCTTACGACCCAGCACGGCTTCTGTACCCCTTGTTGCCGGCTCACGTTTGCAACATACTTGAAGCCGCAGCCCAGGCAGCCTGCCCCCACCCCTGCGAAGCTGCAGAAGCAAACAGGCTGCGCCAGTTCTCAGAGCGAGGCCGCCCTGAGCAGGACGGGCCTGGGAGGAGGCACCCAGCAGCCAGCCCTGCATGTGGCCCCACGCACCCGGCCTCCTTCCAGTGCTGGGACGTAGCGGCGTGGAACTGACAGGGTCCCACACGGACCCCCCCCCCCCCCAGCAACCCGCGGTGCTGCATCTTGGAAACCCTGGCGGGTGGAGGGCATTCCCGGGATTTACGCAGGGAGCCCCAGGACACGGGCCACAGGGTCGCCTCCAGTAAGAAGGAAAGCAGACCGCATCAGTGCTTTCAACATTTCTGGATCTCTACTTCTTTAAACGACTTACTCGGACAAACGTCAAACTTTCAGAAGCACGGAGGGGACACGGATGTGGGAGGGGGATGTGCTACACCTCCGGCTGGCAATGTCCAAAGAGCAGAAGGCAGCCCCTCGGCCGTGCACTGGCCGCGGGCGTGCACAGAAGCGCACGTCCGTGTACCACGAAGAACACAAGGGAGGTGTGAGTGATGTGAACAGAACGCAAGAACAAAGACTGCCCAGGCTGCAGAAAGCACGTCCCGGTGCACACAAGCGTGTTTTCCTGGCTCCAAAGTGATGCCAGAGACGGGATGTCTGGCCCGTCCCCTTCAGAAGTGGTTCAGAAGGACCCAAACCAGCCGCCTCGGCCACGGGAGAACGTCTGTCCGGCTGTTTGGACTCGGTCAATGTCACCCAGGGACGCAAGCGCCCGGGACCCGCAGGCAAAGCTCTGGTGCCCACATCCTGCTTTATGCTGCCTGTCACAGCCCGAGTGACAGTGGCCCCGGGCTGTGTTTAGGCCTCTCCACTGTTTGGGTGAGAGCTCACTGTGTTTCTCCATCCACTGCAAGTTTCCAAATAATCCTCTGTAAACAGTGATAACTCAGGCGTGGCCGTGTCCTCTGGAGACACGGTGCTGGAGCACCAGGAGCACGGGAGCCTCTGCCCCGGGGGCCTGGTGCCACCTCGTCTGCAGCAGTTCCCCACGCACAAACGTCGGGCCCTGGAGAGGGGTGCACGAACACGCGCCCGGGACTCCGGTGGGGAGTGTGTCCGCAGCACCCGGGACGGGGGACGGGGGCCGGGCCTCGGGGGAAGGGGTGGGGGCCAGGATCTCCAGCCCAGAATCGCCAGTGCACAGCCCCAGCCCTGCCATCCATCGTGCCCCCGGAGGCCCCGGCCAAGCGGAGGTGCCGAGTCAGAAGGCACCTTGGATGGAGACCGGCGCCCGCAGGTGTAGGCTGAGGCCGGGGAGCTTTTCTCTTAAGATGTGCCCTCTGACCCTGCAGGGCCGCTGAGGTTCTATTCCCTCCCACGCTCACTCTGGAGGCACAGTTAAACACACGAGGTGCGGTGCGCCCACTGGGCCGCTGGGGACCGCGCTGTCTGCAGTCACGGCAATCTGTAACACCTGACGGCTGGGGACCGGTTAACTAAATTACTAATTATGGACCAGGCGAGGGCATTGCAGACGCACCTCTGCGCGGAACACGGGCGTCCGTTACAGGTCTGCTAAATAGAAAACATCTCGCAAAACGAGTCTGACAGAACTGCAAGGAGAAACAAACAAACCCAAATTAGACTGGAGCGTTTCAACACCCCTTTGTGAGTTACCGGCAGCTCCACAGGCAGAAAACCAGTGAGGACGCAGCTGAGCTGAAAAGCACCATCGGCTAAGCAGACGCGGCTGACGTTTACAGGACTCCTTCTCAAACACAGCAGAACACACATCCTTCTCAAGTTCGCAGGAGTTTACCACGATGGACCACATCCTGGACCGCAGAACACACCTGAACACATTTAAAAGACTATGGTACACAGTGTCTCCTCCTGGGCCACAGCGGAATTAAACCAGAAATTAGTAACAAAAAGAGAGCTTGAAAGTCCTAACATTTGCAAGTTGAAAAACACACTGAATAACACATAGGGCAAAGAAGAAGGCTCAAGAGAAACCGGGAGTGTTTCTAACTAAACACAAATGAAAATGCAGCTTATTAAAATCTGTGGAGGGGCGCCTGGGGGGGCTCAGTCGGTTGAGCATCCGACGTCGGCTCAGGTCACGATCTCACGGTTCGTGGGTCCGAGCCCCGCTTCCGGCTCCGTGCTGACGGCTCAGAGCCTGGAGCCTGCTTCCGATTCTGTGTCTCCCTCCCTCTCTGCCCCTCCCCCGCTCATGCTCTGTCTCTCTCTCTCTCTCAAAAATAAACATTAAGATTTTTTTTTTTAATGAAATGAAAATAAAAATAAAATAGGAAGTGATTGGAGAAAATCAACAAAACCGAACCTGGTTCTTTGCAAAGATGAATAAAAACCTACAATCCTCTAGTGAGGCTGAGAGAGAGGGGAGAGAGCAAACAGAAGTGAGGGAAGAGGAGGATGTACCCCGCAGGTCCCAGAGACACTAAGAGTCTGATAAAGGAACGCTACGAACACCACAGACAGTGTGAAAACCTAGATGAAAGAGACCAGTTTTTTGAAAGACATTACCCACCAAAACTGACAAGAAGAAATAGATAATATATGCAAGAAATTGAATCAATAATTATTAATTTTCCATAACAGAGAGCCCGCAGGCCCGGAGGGCTCGTGAGTGAATTCTGTCAAGTATTTAAGGAAGAAATTATAGGGGCGCCTGGGTGGCGCAGTCGGTTAAGCGTCCGACTTCAGCCAGGTCACGATCTCGCGGTCCGTGAGTTCGAGCCCCGCGTCGGGCTCTGGGCTGATGGCTCAGAGCCTGGAGCCTATTTCCGATTCTGTGTCTCCCTCTCTCTCTGCCCCTCCCCCGTTCATGCTCTGTCTCTCTCTATCCCAAAAATAAATAAACGTTGAAAAAAAAAATTAAAAAAAAATAAAAAATAAAAATAAAAAAATTAAAAAAATTAAAAAAAAATTAAGGAAGAAATTATACCAATTCCCAACCATCTCTTCCAGAAAACCGAAGCAGAGGAAAGTTTCTCACTCATTCTACGAGGGCAGCATTAGCCTAACACCAAAACCAGACAGAGGCCTTACAAAAAAAGTTAAATCACAGACCAGTATCTCAAGATACGGTTGCAAAATACAAGCTTAATATACAAAAGCCGGTCACTTTCTTACACACCAGCAATGAAACAGTGAAATGTGAAATGAAAAGCACAACACCGTTTACAGTAGCACGCCTCAAAATGAAATACTCAGGCATAAACCTAACAAAATATGCATGAGATCGATGTGAGGACAACTACAAAACTCGGATGAAAAAAAAATTAAATAACAAATACAAATTGTCAACTGGATCCCCACTTGATCTGCAGATTCAATTCCAATAAAAATCCCAACAAGTCATTTTGTAGAGATCAACACACCGATCCTACGGTTCACACATCGAAGCAAATGACGCCGAACAGCCTGCACAGAATTGAAGTCTGAGCGCGGACTGCCGGACGTCAGGACCTGCCAGACGGCTGCTATAATAATTGAGACGGTGTGGTGTTGGCAAGAGTACAGGCCAATAATAGACCCAGGGAACGGAATGGAGAGCCCAGAAACAGAACGCCCCGAATACAGTCAACCGAGCTGTGAGAAAGGAGCGAAGACAGTCTCCCCCACACTGAGCTGGAACAAGAGGATGTCCACACGCTGAGTCTAGACCCAGACTTTACTTCCTTTACAAGAACTAACTCAAGATGCATCATAGATCTAATCGTAAAACACAGGGGCGCCTGGGTGGCTCATTCGGTTGAGCGTCCGACTTCGGCTCAGTCGTGATCTCACCGTTCACGGGTTTGAGCCCCAGGTCAGGCTTTGTGCTGGCAGCTCGGAGCTTGGAGCCTGCTTGGGATTCTGTGTCTCCCTCTCTCTCTCTGCCCCTCCCCTGCTCACATTCTGTCTCTCTCAAAAATAAATACACATTAAAGAAATGTTTTTAGGGGCACCTGAGTGGCTCAGTCAGTTAAGCGGTCTGACTTTGGCTCAGGTCATAGTCTCACGGTTTGTGAGTTCAAGCCCCACGTCGGGCTCTGGGCTGACAGCTCAGAGCCTGGAAACCGCTTCGGATTCTGTGTCTCCCCGTCTCTCTGCCCCTCCCCCACTCGTGCTCTGTCTCTCAAAAATAAATAAATGTAAAAAAAAATTTTTTTTTAATTTTTTTAACACTTTTTTTTTTTTCAACGTTTTTATTTTTATTTTTGGGACAGAGAGAGACAGAGCATGAACGGGGGAGGGGCAGAGAGAGAGGGAGACACAGAATCGGAAACAGGCTCCAGGCTCTGAGCTGTCAGCATAGAGCCCGACGCGGGGCTCGAACTCACGGACCGCGAGATCGTGACCTGGCTGAAGTCGGACGCTTAACCGACTGCGCCACCCAGGCGCCCCTTTAACACTTTTAGAAGACAACACAGAAAACAATCTAGGGACCTTGGGTTTGACAATGACTTTTTAGATGCAGCACCCGCAGCCCCCCGGATGGAAGCCTGGCTGCACCACAGAGGACACGTGCAGCCATCCATCCTCGGAGGGCACCAAGAACCCCCAGGGGGTAGCAGAGGCTCCAGGAGCCACCCGACTGAGAGCCCCATCAACCCCGGCTCCTGCTGGGCATCTCTGGGCGAGGGTGAGCAGCCCCAGGGAGGTTCGAGCACCACACCTGGTCTGACTCACCCACCGGGAGACCGTGGAGAACAAGGCAGGCGCAGTCCCTGCCTCAAGAGATGGCAGCAACATGGGGTGGGTGCCGAACAGCTGGGGCCTTCCGGCTGTTGCTTTTCAACAAACACACAGAGGGTCAATGCCAGGTCAGCCCCCTGCCGGCCTCAGGCCGTGGTCGGAGCGCAGGTAAGAAAGCCAATCCCTTGCTTGCCACTGGGCAAAGACCATGCGAGAGGAGAGGCGCCAATGCCCCGTGTGGACAGACATCGGCAGTGCCCTGGTCTCCTCGGCCTGGGGGCCCAGTAGTGGGGAGGACACCCCAGAAGCAGCTTCTGGTACTTACGGCAGATCAACCAGAGACAGAGAACGGGGCACAGAAGGCTCCGGGTCAGGACCCGTCCCACATGGTAACCAAGCCTGGGCTGGAAACCTCATCACCACCTCTGCACGACGGGCTCAGAAACAGTGCCTGGGAGCCAAGGGGAGTCACCTCCAAGAGCCTGTCTCCTGAGACTCAGATTCTAGATCTTTCTTCAAGGATTTCATGCCGGCAGCCAGGGCTGGGCATCCGGCTCCGGGGCAGGCTGGGGGGTGGTGCGGGGGGAGCTGTGGCGGGCGGCAGGGCTGAGGGGATGCACAGAGAAGCCAGCCGGCGGGAGTCCGTCTGAGGTTCAGCCTGGGTCAGTGCAGCCTCCCTGCCAGCCGGCCAGGCAGTGGGCAAGCAAGTCTGTCCTCTGGCCCCAACTACTCGGGAGCAACATGGGGCATCCTCGCCCAGCCACCTGAGGTTTGCGGAGCTCCACGGCCTCGTCTGTCTCCCCCCTGAACACTACCGTCCTCACCTCCTCCAAGCAGTCCCCTGGGATTCCTCCCCCCCACACCAGTCAGGGCTCCTTGGTTCTCAGGCCCGTTTGTAGAGCAGGTGGTTTGAGCCCCTGAGGAACAAGATTCGGCGTTCTGCAGCCCGTGGCAGTGCTAATCTTGGAGGGACGCGGGTCTCAGAAGCCCTGAGCGGCCCTGCGCTATCCTCACAGGGCCGGGTGACCCCGGTGTGAAAGCTTACAGTGAAGAGGGCCCCCCTTCCCAGCTGCCCTTCTGCAGGCCACGTCCACGGCCAGGGACACGACCCAGGAACTCTGCTGCCCTCCCCCTCCCCATCACCTCGCAAGGCGGGCGTGTTCTCCAGGGTCAAAGGCATCTCGCTTATTTTAAACCAGAGGGCCCACGGACCGGTCACAAGATCCAGGCAGCCGGTGTCCTCATAACCGCAGACCCCGCTCCAAGCACGTGGGAGGGGAGAACGCAGCGGCCTGTCTGTAGACACCGCCACCGAGGCTCCGTGGGCTGGGGACACGTGTGCTTTCTTTCCACGGCTGCTAAACCAATCAGCTGCTCCACGGGCCACTTCCCAGGGCGGGCACAGAGGCACCCAGGGCCAGGGAGGCGGGGTGGAAGGGTGCTTCGGAGGCTGAGGTGGAAGGGTGGGTCACGAGCTGGCCGGCCTGGCGGCGGGACCCGGGCTCCCAACAGGTGGGCAGCCGGGATGCACCAGCACTCGGGGCCAGGGACCGGCGGTCGTCCCGGGAAAAGCCGGAGCTGCCCAAAGGAGAAACAAGCTGCCCTGGGTGTGGGGGTCCCGCCAGGGTGTGCCAGGGGGGTTCCGCCAGGGGATGCCAGGGGGGTCCCACCAGGGCGTTCCCACAAGGAGGTGCCAGGGGTGCCTGGCCAGGGGGTGTGGGGGTCCCGCCAGGGAATTCCCACAAAGAGATGCCAGGGGTGCCTGGCCAGGGGGTGTGGGGGTCCCGCCAGCGGGTGCCGTGGGGGTCCCACCAGGGGGTGTGGGGGTCCTGCCAAGGGGTACCAGGGGGGGGTCCCTCCAGGAGGTGCCGGGGGCACTGAGAGGGGGTGCTGTGGGGGTCTTACCAGGAGGTGGGGGGGGTCCCACTAGGGGGTTCCCGCCAGGAGCTGCCAGGGGGGTCCCGCCAGGGGGCGTGGGGGTCCCGCCAGGGGGTGGCCAGTTAGCACCCAGCTAAGGTGCATGGACACCGGGTGGATGGTCTCTAGTGATGCCATTAGGGTCCCGAGGCTCCTGTTCTGAGAGGAAATGTGGCCAACTCAGAGTCATTTAACTTTGCTATTATTACTCTGAACCTGAGTGAAAACACACAGCTTTTACAAGGCTGGCCCTGAGTCAGACCCTCCTATGTCAAAGGCACCCGAGGGACATACCCCAGGCCACCAGGCATGAGCACGCCAGCAAGGGGGTTACTGCTCTCAGAGCCGGAGGGGCCACCGGGACTGTGGAGACAGCCAGGGCTCACGGAGTCAGCCCCCTGTGGGCCCAGGCAGGCCCAGGGGCCAGGAGCGCACTCCCCCACCTACAGAGAGCCCATGACCAGAGTGCAGTGAGGGCCCAGGATGAGTAACACTCCTGTGTCCCACACGACGGTGAGGGCGGACTCTGACTTTAAGAGCGCCCGTTGGTCAAAAAGAACATGGCTGTGGCCAGATGCAGACAGCACCCCACTTCTGCCATCCCACCAAGGCCAGTGCGGAGCACAAGAACGTGTGAAGCCTGTCACTGGCCAGACCAGGTCCAGGGCCAGGAGGAGCTCTGCCTGAAGCCGGCCGCGTGGCCCCGAGGGTCCCCGCGCCTCATACCGGGACCCGGCACTGGGAAGGGAGAAAACAAGGCCAGCCGAGGCACCAAGGATGCCCGTCGGAAAGCCACCGGCAAAAGCCACAGAACCACCGGCGCGCCCGTCACCAGGGGCAGCTTGCTGGGCAGTCACGCGAGGACGGGGAGGCCTCCGTGCTGATCCGCAACGGTCACCGGGGCGACCCCAGAGGGGCAGAGCGTGTGACAAGACAGCTCGTCATATCGGAAGACACGCGCACGTGTGCAAGGCAGCAACCCCGGAGCGACGCGTGTCCCACAGGGCAGCGGGGGTGTCTCCGGGCCACGGGGAAGGTGCTGGGACGCGGTCTGTTTGTCCTCGCCTACCCGGTCAGGGTGTTTCGTGTTTATCTGTTACCTGATTACGAATCACCAGTTTTAAACAATCTTGAGAGGTGCAGCGCTTCTGTTTCTGGTTGGTTCTGGGCTAAGGCTCTCTCCCTGCTGCAAGAGCCCCACGATGCTGGCCTACACTTGATTCTCCATGCCGCACCCCCCCCCCCGGCTTAGTGAGCCAAAGCAAAGGGCATGGCCGGGTGCACCCCAGGTCATTATCGCGCTCACGCGCTGGGCTGGACTCTGCCCGGGTTCCCTGTGCACAGCCGGCCACACCTGGACACACGCATACCTGTGCCCGCTCCGGGGCAATCGGCGGGGCTCCGGGGCCATGCCCCCAGGCCAGCTGCAGGCAGACCGCACCTCCCCCCCCACCCCAGCCCTGGGACTGGCCAGGCCGGGAAGCCAGGCTGTGCCAGGACGCAGGGTTATGTGAGAAAAGCAAGGTGGGGGTCCACGTGGAGGGGCAGGGGCAGTGTCTGCAAGGAAGGCGGGGACAGACGTGGACGTGGGTGCGTTTTTGCTCACTGAAACCAGGGACAAACCGTGAGGGTAGAAGGTACGAAGGGGAGACACCTTGTCTGCGGGCACGGCCTCGGAAACACGTCACTGCTCCGCACGATTATAAAAACAAAGCTGGGATCGGAAAGGCAATACTTACAAATAGTAAACGGCAACAAATGATAGCGTAACTGCCCCCAAACAGTACCTGGGGACAAAGTGAGTGTCACGGACCCTTGCTGGTGGCAGGTGGGGCTAATGGTGCCGTCATCCCAACATGGGGCGCGAGCGTGTGCTGGAATAAAACAGAGCAATCTTCAGCGGGTGTCGTTTAGATCTGGCACTTACGGGAGGAGAGACACATGCACGGCACCCATCGAGCTGTGCTACAGGGAAGATAAGAGCCCAAGCCTGTAGCCCTGAAGCGGAACTGAAGAGCCCACGTGAACACACGAAGTATTTTATCCTGAAAAAATTCCTGGTTCTGTCCACAGAAAAGCCTGGAAGGGGGTGGCTGGGTGGCTCAGTCGGTGGAGCGTCCGACTTCGGCTCAGGTCATGATCTCACAGCTCGTGGGTTCATGCCCCGCATTGGGCTCTGTGCTGAGAGCTCAGAGCCTGGAGCCTGCTTTGGATTCTGTGTCTCCCTCTCTCTCTGCCCCTAACCCACTCGCATTCTGTCTCTGTCTCTCTCAAAAATAAATAAACTTTAAAAAAAAAAAAAGCCTGGAAGAATGACAACTCAGAGTGGCACTTTTTTCTTTGGAGAAAGAGTGACTTCAGGTCTGGGGCAGAAAACACAAGCCAAGCCTACAATGTCCTAAAATACCAGAAAGCAAGGAAGATGGTAAAAACGAAGGGGCTCACAGCAGAGACCGAGGAGCCTTCACGGAGGCTCTGTGGGCCGCAGAAGGGGCAGTCCCAGCACCCCTCGGTGGTGGGGGCCCAAGGGCACACCGAGGTCGGGGGCCGGCAGAGGAAGGGCCACCAGGGAAGAGCCGGACTCGGGAAGCCCCACGCTAACCTGGAGGGCGGAGGAGCGGGGAGGCAGCTCGGTGATGTCCACCGGGCACGCCCCTCACCTGTCCGTCCTGCGCAGGCCAGGCCTCTCCCATCGGGGCCACTGGGCCCGCACCTGCTCCACGCGCTGGGCGTGAGGCCGCAGGGCGGGCTGGGCTCTGGCGCTCTGGGGCCCGATCTCCTACGTGGGCTCCAGCCAGGGAACGAGCAGGGAGTCCCGGGCAGGTGCCCCACAGACACGGACAGGACGCCGAGCCGGTGCAGAAGCTGAGCCCCGGCCACCCCCGGGAACCGTCAGCCTGGCCCAGGCAAGGCGACGTGCCCCCCACACCTGGCCTCCCCTACCTGTGCCGGGTGAGCCACTCAGAACCACACGGTGTGCTCCGGCTTCTCTGCCAGGTAAGAGGCTACGCTCCACCCCCGCAAGGGCAGAAACGAAAGGCAGGCCGTCCCCGCCGTGTGACGGCCAGGACAAGCGTGAGCCCCGGGCCCCAGCAGTCCGAGAGAGGCAGGGGGACCCGGAGGCGGGCTTGCAGGCACAGCCGGGCGTCTGAGGTAGCGGGACACTGCTCAGGGGTCTTCGCGCTGTCTCACTCGGCCCAGCCCTCGACACGAGGCGTGTGCTGAGTGCTAGGGCTCTGGCCACCCGGGGTGGGAAACGGGGTCTCAAGGCATGCAGAGGCCACAGCCCGGTGCCCCAGCAGGGCGGTGGGGCCAGCGTGAGAGCCCCCTCCATCAAACAGAGGGGGCAACTGAGGCTCAGAGGCACCACCGTGGGTCACAGGTCACACAGACGCAATGCGACTGCCAAGCCACGCCAGATCCAAGGGCCACCGAAACTCCCTGGGGTACCACACCCTAAAATCCGAAGGAAGATGATTTCCCTGTGGACTCATCCTGCTCTCTGGGACAAGGAGGAGCATGCAGGGGGTGATGTGTCTCAGACCTCTCGTCTCCTGGCTCTGCTCAGGCTTCCAGACCCGGCACAGACGCCTCCTCCCCCAGGAAGCCCTCCGTGTACCACTCCTGTTGGTGCCGGATGACACCCTCTACCCCACACCTCCCGTCCACCCCTATACAACCCTGAACAACTCCAGTCAGTGGAAACAGTCTGTGACTCCTACCCTCAGGACAGGCTGGGCACGGGGGGGACTGGATGGTCTGTGTGGAAGGAAAGAGGAAGGAGGGAGGGAGGAATGGGGGAAGGGGGGAGGGAGGAAGGGGGGAGGGAGGAAGGGGGGCAGGGAGGGAGGGGCGAAGGGAGAAAGGGAGGCAGGGAGGGAGGGAGGGAGGGAGGGGGGAAGGAAGGAAGGAGGGCAGGGAGGAAGAGGAGAAGGGAGGATAGGGGGAAGGGAGGAAGGGGAGAAGGGAGGGAGGAATGAAGGAGGGAGGGAAGGAGGGAGGGAAGGAGGAAGGAATGAAGAGGGGGAAGGGAAGAAGGAAGGAGGGAGGAGGGAGAGAGGAAGGGGGGAGGGAGGAAGGGAGGAAGGGGGGAGGGAGGAAGGGGGGGCAGGGAGGAAGGGGGGCAGGGAGGGAGGGGGGGAGGGAGGAGGCAGGGAGGAAGGGAGGAGGAGGGAGGAAGGAAGGAGGGAGGAGGGATAGAGGAAGGAGGGAGGGAGGAAGAAAGGAGGGAGGGAGGAACGGGGGAAGGGAGGGAGGGGAAAGGGGGGAGAGAGGAAGGGGGGGAGGGAGGAAAGGGGGAGGGAGGGATGGGGAAGGGAGGAGGGAGGAAGGGGGAGGGAGGAGGGAGGAGGCAGGGAGGAAGGAAGGAGGAGGGAGGGAGGGGCAGGGAGGAAGGGAGGAGGGAGGAAGGGAGGAGGGAGGGAGGAAGAGAGGAGGGAGGGAGAAAGGAAGGAGGAGGGAGGGAGGGAGGAAGGCAGGAAGGGAGGAAGAAGGGAGGGAGGGAGGGAGGTGAAGGAAGGAGCGAGCGAGCGGCAGGGCGGCCTCCCTGGATGCTGGAGCCGGGCGTCCGTGCCCCGTGGGCCCCACCACTCTAGGGGTGATGACATCTGGCTTGACTGAGAAACTGCATCTGGCCAAGGTTCCCCAGCCAGGCCATGGTGGAGCTGGGCTCCAACCCCAATCCGGAAGATTCTAGAGCTCAAGAGCCTCCTCTTCAAGTCAGACAGGAAACCGGGTCGCGGTCCCAGCCTACCCTCCACACAGCCCTGCTTAAGTCAGCTGCCCCCTCCTGAATCAGTCAGGGATGTGACGCGGTGGCCTTCCCGCCAGAAGTGAGTAACCTGAACCTAGTCATGAGCGGACTCAGCCGGGCCAGAAACCGTAAGGCCGCTCCGGGCACTTGAGAGACCGGGCAGGTGCCGGGCCCGGACCGGGTTAGTGAGGAACCCGCAGCCGTGATAGAGTCCTGACTGCGGTCATCACCCTCCGAGGGGCCCCACTCGTGGGGGACGTGCCGAGGTCACTCAGTCTCAAGCGGCACGGGGGTAACTAAGAGGCAGACACACGTGGACGGTGTCAGCTGGCAGGTCCGGGGGAGGCACACGCTCCTTGTAAACTTTTCTGTTTGAGACACTTTCAAGAAAAGTACAAAATAAAAAATAATAGTAAGTAAATAAAAGAAATTTTTAAAAATTTACTAAATAAAAAACTTTTTTTTTTTTTTTTTAAGTCAAAAGGGAAAAAATGAGTACACAAAAACCTTGACTTTGAGCTTCTCTGCACAGATCTGAGATCTGGCCGATGGGGCACAGAGACCAGGGCGCAGGCTGGCGAGCCGGGGCCCTGCTGGCGGGAACTTCGCCACTCTGGACTGGCCCCAGCGTCCTCTCTGGGCGGGGACCAAGGGGCCCGGGCTCGGCGAGGCCTCGGCGGATGCTGAGCGCACGGCTGTCGAGCACCCGCACACCGGAGCCCCGAGAGTCTGGCCAGGCCCGGGGGCTCTGGAACGCTGCCTCCAAGGCCCCCGGGACTCCACCGTTCGGCCACCAGGATGCAGCAGGCAGGCGTGGAGCGGCAGGGTGGAGAGACACACAGAGAGGCGTGAGGCTGCCGGGCTCTGGAGTCAGGAAGAGAATCTCAACCTGTCTCAATCTGTGGCAAGCAGGGCGGCCGCGGGCCCGGCTGAGTCTCGGCTTCCCCGTGCGGGAAACGACACCACAGAGGGAAGCGAGCTCCACGGGGGGCCGTAGAGGCACCTGTCCCCTGCCACCAAGGCCGCCTTCCTCCCGGGGGACGCCCAGGCTCCTCCAGCAGGGATGGGGGTCAGCTCCATTCCCGCCCTCTCCAACAGCTGGAGCACAGTGACCCCAGGTGGCCAGCACCTCCCCACCGATGGCTTCACAAGACGGCAAGCAGACGCCGAGCTTTTCCCGTCACAAGGGACCCTGCGCAGCACTGCTCGGTGCGGGTGGGTCTCTCCACCCGGCACAGGGCGGGCGCCACCCTGCCTCACCCCCTCGTCCGGAGAAGCTCCCGCCAACGGCCGAGACCACCAAGTGGGCACGGCACAGGGGACAGGAAGGTGGGTCACCCTCCCTGGGCCCTGAGGCCGTCAATGGCAGGCCCCCCTTCCCAAAGCCGGTGGGGGTGGGGAGCCAGCCTGCAGGGTGGGCCAGTGGGTCAGGCCGCAGGAGTCAGAGTAACAGGGAAGGCTGGGGATCCCGGATCCGTGATGGGCTGGGCAGCCCGGGCCGAGCTGCCCACCTCCCTGCTCTGGTCCGTCTGGCAACAGAGCCCATAATGACACGGCCTCCCGAAATACCTGTGGAAGCATATCAGACATGCGCTGGAGGGCCAGGACTGTCCTCATTTGCTGCTGAAAGCCCAGCCCTGGAGCTGCACCCAGCACCCAGCACCCAGCACCCAGGCCCTGGAGCTGCACCCAGCACCCAGGCCCTGGAGTTGCACCCAGCACCCAGCACCACGTCCCTGGAACTGCACCCAGCACCCAGCTCCGGGAACTGCACCAGTACCCAGCACCCAGCCCCTGGAGGAGAACCCAGCACCCAGCCCCTGAAGTGGTATTCAGCACCCAGCACCCAGCCTCTGAAGCTGTACCCAGCACCCAGCACCCAGGCCCTGAAGCTGCAGGACCCAGCACCATGTCTCTGGACCCAGCATCAGACCCAGCACCATGTCTCTGGAACTGCACCTAGCACCCAGCTCCTGAAGTTGTACTCAGCACCCAGCACCCAGCCCCTGAAGTTGTCCTCAGCACCCAGCACCCAGCCCCTGAAGCTGTACCCAGCATCCAGCCCCTAGAGCTGCACCCAGCACCCAGCCCCTGGAGCTGTACCCAGCATCCAGCACCAAGCCCCTGGACCTGTACTCAACTCAGCACCTTGCCCCCAGACCCTGGAGCTGCACCAGCACCCAGCACCCAGCCCCTGGAGCTGTACTCAGCACCCAGCACCCAGTGAGTGTCAAGGGGCAGCTGTTGAGTTATTCAGTAAAGAGCACGTAGAGGGCATGTCACAAGTGAGGATGCATATATGACGACTGACCGTCATCACTGTCCCTGCTGCTGTCACGTGACCCATGGCAAATAAGATGCCAGGGCAGGCAGGGACATCGCTCCAGGCCCTCTGCCCGCCCCCCACTCCCCCCGCTTCAGGAGCTGGACTCAACCTGAGCCTTGGAGCCAGGAGCTAAGTTCAGGCTGGTCAGTTACCAGCATCATGATGCCCGCTTCCTAGAGGCTCCATGAACAAGGACTCTTACTTTTCTGAGCCGTCCGGCTCCTCTGAGACCCCAGAGGAGCCACACCACTCTCCCAGCAGAACGCACATCCATGCACTTCGCCTCAAACTCACAGGGTTCAGGGACCCCCCGTACGCCCCCACCCAAGGCCAGGTCACAGGGCACCGTGCTCGGAGGAGGCCGAAACGGCCTCTCGGCCAATGATGCACACGCAAATGGTCCTGGGAGATTCAGATCCCACTCTCACTGAGCACAGCCCAAGAGGTCCTGTGTGAAGGAAGGGATGTGCCAAAGCCACCCAGAGAGGAGTCCACTGTGCATGTAGGAGCCCTGACATCTGCACTCTGGGCCCCATCCTCGCTCCCACCCCACTCCCGAATGCCCCCAAAACCACTCTTCCTGCCGGTCAGAAGGTGCACCCCAGCCCTCCAGAGCCCCATCCCACCCCATAGGCTCAGCTGGGCAGGGCCATCCCCTGGGAAGGCCCTGTCAGCGGTTGTGGCCTTTGGAGTCCTTAGAACAGGACTTAAGTTGGCTCTGTGCTGTCACGGCTGTGTGCCCTGAGCAAGCCACCTCACACTCTGGGACTCAGTGTCCTTACCTGGAGCGTGGGGTCGACTACCACCAGCCTTCTGTGGTTTCTATGAGGTTAAACGGTCCTAGCAAACTGCCTGGCATGCAATCTTCATTATACACACGCCTTAGGTGTTTCTCAGTGACCCACCCACATGCACAGGTGCACACCACCCTGCTCATCAGAACCATGAAGTCAAGTGCAAGAATAACAGCCGTTGGGAATGCAAGCTGGTGCAGCCGCTCCGGAAAACAGTCTGGAGGTTCCTCAAAAAAGTAAAAATAGAACTACCCTTCGACCCAGCAATTGCACTACTAGGCATTTATCCACGGGATACAGGGGTGCTGTTTCGAAGAGACACATGCACCCCCATGTTTATAGCAGCACTATCAACAACAGCCGAAGTATGGAAAGAGCCCAAATGTCCATCGATGGATGCATGGATAAAGAAAACGTGGCATGCATACACATACACACACACACACACACACACACACAACGGAATATTACTCGGCAATCAAAGAGAATGAAATCTGGCCATTTGCAACTACGTGGATGGAACTGGAGGGTGTAATGCTAAGTGAAATTAGTCAGAAAGACAAAAATCATATGACTTCACTCATATGAGGACTTTAAGAGACAAAACAGATGAACATAACAGAAAGGAAATGAAAATAATATAAAAAACAGGGAGGGGGACAAAACAGAAGAGACTCATAAATAGGGAGAACAAACTGACAGTTATTGAAGGGGGTGTTGGAGGGGGGATGGGCTAAATGGGTCAGGGGCACTAAGGAATCTGCTCCTGAAATCAGTGTTGCACTATATGCTAATTTGGATGTAAATTTTAAAAAATAAAAAATAAAAAAAAAAAGAATACCAGGCATTAGGGTGCATGGGGGATCAGCTGGTTAAGCGTTCGACTCTTGACTTCGGCTCAGGTTATGATACCATAGTCATGAGATCGAATCCCGCGTCGGGCTCTGTGCTGACAGCACAGAGCCTGCTTGGGATTCTCTCCCTCTCTCTCTCTGCCCCTCCCCCACTCAGACTCAGGTGCGTGCACGCTCGCTCTCTCTCTCTCTCTCTCTCCTCTTTAAAAAAAAAAAAAGGAGGGGCGCCTGGGTGGCGCAGTCGGTTAAGCGTCCGACTTCAGCCAGGTCACGATCTCGCGGTCCGTGAGTTCGAGCCCCGCATCAGGCTCTGGGCTGATGGCTCGGAGCCTGGAGCCTGTTTCCGATTCTGTGTCTCCCTCTCTCTCTGCCCCTCCCCCATTCATGCTCTGTCTCTCTCTGTCCCAAAAATAAAATAAAACATTGAAAAAAAATTAAAAAAAAAAAAAAAAAAAAAAGGAAAGTGGTACTCCGTACTGGACAAACGCATCAAGATATAAAAATCCAATCTAACGAGAAAATGGAACAGCAACCATATTTTGCTCCGGCCAGAAGGTGAGTTAACAAGAGTATCAGCTCCCACAGAACGAGCCACCGGGTGGGAAAGTGGACATCCTCACTAACTACAAAGAAACACAAAGAAAATACCACTGCGGACTCCTTATGCAGGTTTAAATCTGCAGAAACAGTAGAAAGAAATAGAGAGCTCATGTGCCCGCGACACCCTCTCCCCAAAGGTAACGATCTACAAGACGGTGGCAGCGTCCAGGGTGCCCACGGTGATACACCCAGATTCGGGTCATCAGGGGCCACCAGGATGGCTCACTCTGTCCTTTAAAAGCCGCACCCACCCCGTCTTCCCGATCCCTCCCTCCTCTGCCTCAGCTTCCAACCCCTGGTAGCCACCAAACTCTTCCCAATTTCTCCAATTTTGACACTTTGAGCGCGTACTTCAATGGAATCACCAGGATATAACCGCCAGGGACTGGCTGGTCTCCTTCAGCACAGCCCCCAAGATACTCTCCAGCTGCTGCCGCATCCAAGGTCCCCTCCCTGTTCGGGCCGAGGCCTCATCCACAGTGCGTGTGCACCGGCTTTACTCCACCCTGTACCCACTGAGGGGCGTCGGGGTCGTTTCCAGGTTGGGGCTATCACAAATAAAGCTGCCGTGAGCAAAACTAACGCACAGGTGTTCGCGGGGACGTAAGCCACCGCTGCTCCGGGACAGGCAACTGAGTGCTGGTCACTGGGCAGAATCAATTTTAGGTCTTTAAAAAGCTGCCAAAGTGCCCTGCGGGCTGTGGCATCTGCGCCCCGCCCCCCACCCGGGCTGAGCAACCCGTGTCTCCACACCCTCCACGGCTCAGGAGGGGTCCCTGCCATTTATTTCAGACCCGACAGGCGCGGCTCCCGGGACTGGAGGCGGGACTCCTGGGGCTGGAGGCGGGGCTCCTGGGGCTGGAGGCGCGGCTCGCGGGGCTGGAGGCGGGACTCCTGGGGCTGGAGGCGGGGCTCCCGGGGTTGGAGGCGGGGCTCCCGGGGCTGGAGGCGGGACTCCCGGGGCTGGAGGCGGGGCTCCCGGGACTGGAGGCGGGACTCCTGGGGCTGGAGGCGGGGCTCCCGGGGCTGGAGGCGGGGCTCCCGGGGCTGGAGGCGGGACTCCCGGGGCTGGAGGCGGGGCTCCTGGGGCTGGAGGCGCGGCTCGCGGGGCTGGAGGCGGGACTCCTGGGGCTGGAGGCGGGGCTCCCGGGGCTGGAGGCGGGACTCCCGGGGCTGGAGGCGGGGCTCCCGGGACTGGAGGCGGGACTCCTGGGGCTGGAGGCGGGGCTCCCGGGGCTGGAGGCGGGGCTCCCGGGGCTGGAGGCGGGACTCCCGGGGCTGGAGGCGGGGCTCCTGGGGCTGGAGGCGCGGCTCGCGGGGCTGGAGGCGGGACTCCTGGGGCTGGAGGCGGGGCTCCCGGGGCTGGAGGCGGGGCTCCTGGGGCTGGAGGCGGGACTCCCGGGGCTGGAGGCGGGGCTCCCGGGACTGGAGGCGGGACTCCCGGGGCTGGAGGCGGGGCTCCCGGGGCTGGAGGCGGGGCTCCCGGGGCTGGAGGCGGGACTCCCGGGGCTGGAGGCGGGGCTCCTGGGGCTGGAGGCGGGGCCCCAGGGGTCAGGGTTTCTGGAGGCTGACGGTCTGGACATCTGTCCCTGCGTCTGTTCCACCTGCGTTTCCTTTTCCGGGAAGGGTCTCTCCGTGTCTCCTGCCCAATATCTAAGCAGACAGTTTGGCTTTGTGTAGCGGATTCCGGAGGTCTTTCTATATTCTAGACACTAGGCCTCGTTCGGGCATGTGGCTGGGGGACGTGTGCTCTCACCTTAGGCCCGTCCCCTACCCTCTGCACATGACCCTTCAAGAGGCAAACACCTTAAATTTGAGAAGTCAGTTTGTCTATCTTCCTTTCATATATCACAGTCTTGCCATCAAAGTGCTCTGTCCCAGTCAGTCATGGGGCCCGAAGACCTTCCCTAGAAGTTTCACAGCCGTGCTAGGTCTGCGATCCATCTCGAGTTCCGTTTTGAGTAAGACGCAGGATTGAGGTCGAGGCCGCTTTCCGGGCCCTACGTGGAAAGCCTATCCCCTTCCACTGCCTCACCCTCCCGGTCCCATCAGAAGTCGGCTGGGCACAGCTGTGTGGCTCCTGTTCTGTCCCACAGGCCTGTGAGCCGCATCCTGGCTGCCGCAGGGACACAGCGAGCCTCCTGCCTTATTATCTCCTTATTCCTTTGCAATGTCGTTTCTGCTGCCCTGGGTTCTGTCCACTCCCACGCAGACTTTAACCAAACACCTGCTGAGGTACTGGTAGCAACTGCATTAAACCCAGGGATCAGTCTGAGGACAAGTGACATCTTTCCAAGGTGGAGTCTTCTCATCCATGGACATGGTATGTTTCTCTGCGTATTCAGGGTTCTTGGACTTCTTTCCTCAGCATTTTGTAATTCTAAGCACGCATATCCTGCACGTGTTAAGTTTGTACCGAAGGAGGTCACTTTATTTACAGTGGCTGTAACGATACTGCATCTTTAATTTCTGTTCACACACCACATTGCTCGTATGTGGAAATGCAGGTGGTGTTTGCAAGCTGACCTTGCATTCTGCGGTCGTGCCGAACTCATGCATTTGTTCTGGGAATTTCTGTAGATTCCTCGGGTTTAGCCCACAGTTGATTTAACGTGGGAAATCACTGAATGTAAACCCATCCTGGTGACAGATTACAGGGGGAAATCATATGAAGGGTCTGCAGATAAATTGTGAGTGCTAATTGTAGTCCCTGTGGGCTCCAGACCATTTTATCAAAACCCACTGCATTAGCACATAACCTAACAGGCTATCAAAAATTGAAATGTTTTAAAAATACCATTTATAAAAACATGAAAATGTGAATCACTTGGGAACAAATTGAACAGAAGATTTTATGACCTTCATGGGAGAAAACTGTTGGAAAATTCTTTAAAGTCCTAGATAAGAGAGATACCACGTTCATGAGTTACATAGGAAAGGTGTCGATTCTCACCAAATAAATGCAGAACTCAGTGCAATACGGGTCAAAACCCCAAGTGGTGACTCTGGAGAACCGGACAAGCTGATTACAAACTATGAGGAAAAACACAAAGGCCTATTCAGTGATGAAAATGAAGGGAACAGTTACTTCCAGCACCAGTAAAAGCTCACCAAGTCGGACAGGGATCCAAGACACAAAAACATACACATTCACTCCATTCATATGAAGTTCCAAACCGGGTAGCAGCAGAGAAAGCAACACTGCCCTGTTAGGGCTGCGTGCACGCCAGAGGACTAAAAAGAAACGCAGGAGAGTAGTGACTGCAGAAGTCACGCAGCGTGGTCGGGAGAGGCACACTGGAAGCCCCGAGGTGTAGCCACTTACAAACGGATCGTGGCTACACGGGGGCTCATTTTATAGTGCTCTCTAAGCCCTGTGAGTGCATGTGTGCACACACGTGTAAATGTTCTGTGCGCTCTTCTGCGTCTACGATGTAGCTTGCAACTTGAAGAGAAGACAGAGATGGAGAACAAAAGAGGCAGAAAAAGAATTATTTTAAGTAGAACAAACGAAAAAGAAAGAGGGAGCATCTTCCTGATCACAAATCAAGACTCCTGTTACAGCTATGGTGATTGACACAGGGTGGTGCTGGGTCAGGGAGAGGTAGGCAGTCCAATCGTCCAGAGAGGAAATGCACTTGATACACGATAGGGGCGCTATTCCAGGTCAGTGCAAGGAAGGCAGAATTTTAGCAGGTGCTTCTGGGACACCTGGTTGTCCCTGCGGAAAAGTCAAACTGTACCCCTCCTTCATACCATAGAAAACACCAATTCCAGGGACACCTGAGACCTGACTACAAAAGAAAACACTGTAAGGTTCCTAACATAACTTAGGAGACCATCTTCATGGTCTCAGGAAAGGACAGGATTTCTTTATCCTTCATCAAGTCATAAAAACACTAACCTTAACAGGAAAAAGTAGTACATTCAACTACCTTGGACAAGCCACAAACTGGGGGATGAATGTGCAAATACTAGAAAAAGACAGGCACGCCTGGGTGGCTCAGTCAGCTGGGTGTCTGACTTCCTCTCAGGTCACCATCTCGAAGTTCGTGAGTTTGTGAGCTCGAGCCCCGCGACAGGCTCTGTGCTGACAGCTTGGAGCCTGGAGCCTGCTTTGGTTTCTGTGTCTCCCTCTCTCTCTGCCCCTCCCCTACTCATGTTCTGTTTCTTTCTCTCTCAGAAAATAGGTGAACATTTAAAAACAATTTTTTAAAAAAATTTTTTTTTTCAACGTTTATTTATTTTTGGGATAGAGAGAGACAGAGCATGAACGGGGGAGGGGCAGAGAAAGAGGGAGACACAGAATCGGAAACAGGCTCCAGGCTCTGAGCCATCAGCCCAGAGCCCGACGCGGGGCTCGAACTCACGGAGTGCGAGATCGTGACCTGGCTGAAGTCGGACGCTTAACCGACTGCGCCACCCAGGCGCCCCAAAAACAATTTTTTTAATAACAACAAAAAAAAAAGAATTAGAAAAAGACATACAACCCAATACCGAAATGGGTAAACGACTCGCACAGGGAATGAACTTATGAAAAGATGCTTAATCGAATCAGTCATCAGGGAAATGTAAATTGAAACCACAACGAGGCAGCATCACACAGCCACCAAAATAACCAAGAAGCCCACCACCACCCGGCAATACCCAGTGTTGGTGAAGGTGTGGGGAAGTGGGGCCCGCACACGCAGCTTTCCCCAGTGAACGGAAGACACACACGGATGACAACCCAGCAGGTCCACACCTGAGTACGTACCGTGGACAATACCTGTCCATGTGCAAAGGAGGCACAAACGCTCACAGCCACCAAAAAGCAGGGTCTAGCCAAACAACCGTCAACTATGGAACGGGTCAGCCATGGAATATTCAGACAATCAAACACTATACCCAACAAAAACGGGACAGCTCCTCGAAGGTCACACACAGAGCTGCCACAGACCCTGGTAGGTAGGTGCCCAAGAGGACTGAAAGCGTGCTCATGTGAATACATGCGTGTAGATGTTCACGGCAGTGCTATTCACAAGAAGCCAACTGTGGGAACGGCCTGACGTCGACCAACAGACAAATGGGCAAACCAAACGTGGTCTAGCCATACCGTGGGCCGCCACTCCACCACAAACAGGAGGGGAGTTCTCATCTATGTTGCAGCGACAATGAACCTGGAAGGCATTATGTTACATGACAGAAGCCAGACTTGTCGAGACCACATGTTGAGTGATTCCGTGTTCGTGAAGCAGCTGGAACGGGCACACGCACAGAGGCGGCTGGTGGTTGCAGGGGTGGGGCGGGGAGATGGGGAGCAATGACCAGTGGGCACGGGGTACCCTGTGGGGTGGTGTAAAGGTTCCAGAACAAGATGGTGGGGTGGATGCATGGTGCTGTGACTAGAGCGCTGTGTTCACTCTAAAAATGGTTAGTTTTATGCTACATGAATTTCACCCTAATTAAAAAAAAAAGAATAAATGACAGCTGCTTTCTTCCATGAATGAATCTTAAAACAGGACATTGAACAGAAAATAAGACAGAAAAGAAAATAACAAAGAGAATGATTCCATTTATACAAAACTTAAAATAGGCAGAACAAGAACGCATGCTTCGGGCAAGTACACAGAGGTGGTAAAATTATCAAGCGTTACAGGGAATGAGTCCCCAGAACGGACGCTAACTCTTCTGGTTCTTAACCCTCACAGTTTAGAATTACTTCACTAAAATGCATTATACATTCTTTAAGGGATTCCTGGGGGGGGCTCAGTCGGTTAAATGTCCGACTCTTGATTTCGGCTCAGGTCGTGATCCCAGGATCACGGGATCGAGCCCTGCATCAGGCTCCGTGATGACTAGAGAGCATGCTTGGGATTCTCTCTCACTCTCTGCCCCTTCCCCGCTAGCGTACGCACTCTGTCCCTCTCTCTCTCTAAAATTGGAAAAATTTTTAACTAAGGAAAAAGAAAATGGCATTCTTCCTGAGGTATGTAAATCTAAAACACACTTTAAAGGAGTAAAGAAAGAACAAATATTGTTAAAATGTCGATACTACCCAAAGCAATCTACATATTCAACGCAATCCCTATCAAAATAACACCAGCATTCTTCACAGAGCTAGAACAAATAATCCTAAAATTTGTATGGAACCAGAAAAGACCCTGAATAGCCAAAGCAATCTTGAAGAAGAAAACCAAAGTGGGAAGCATCACAATCACGGACTTCAAGCTATACTACAAAGTTGTCATCATCAAGACAGTACGGTACTGGAACAAGAACAGACACTCAGATCAATGGAACAGAATAGAGAACCCAGAAATGGACCCACAAATGTATGGCCAACTAACCTTTGACAAAGCAGGAAAGAATATCCAATGGAAGAAAGACAGTCTCTTCAGCAAGTGGTGCTGGGAAAACTGGACAGCGACATGCAGAAGAATGAACCTGGACCACTTTCTTACACCACACACACAAAATAAACTCAAAATGGATGAAAGACCTCAATGTAAGACAGGAAGCCATCAGAATCCTCGAGGAGAAAGCAGGCAAAAACCTCCTCGATCTTGGCCGCAGCAACTTCTTACCCAACGCATCTCCGGAGGCAAGGAAAACAAAAGCAAAATCAAAATAAAAAGCTTCTGCACAGCAAAGGAAACAGTCAGCAAAACTAAAAAGCAACCGACAGAATGGGAGAAGATATTTGAAAATGACATATCAGATAAAAGGTTAGTATCCAAAATCTATAAAGAACTTATCAAACTCAACACCCAAATAACAACTAATCCAGTGAAGAAATGGGCAAAAGACATGAATAGACACTTCTCCAAAGAAGACATCCAGATGGCCAACTGACACATGAAAAAATGCTCCACATCACTCATCATCAGGGAAATACAAATCAAAACCACAATGAGATACCACCTCACACCTGTCAGAATGGCTAAAATTAACAACTCAGGCAACAACAGATGTTGGCCAGGATGCGGAGAAAAAGAGGATCTCTTTTGCACTGCTGGTGGGAATGCAAACTGGTGCAGACACTCTGGAAAACAGTCTGGAGGTTCCTCAAAAAACTAAAAATAGACCTACCCTTCAACCCAGCAATGGCACTACTAGGCATTTATCCACGGGATACCGGTGTGCTGTTTCGAAGGGGCACAGGCACCCCCATGTTTATAGCAGCACTATCGACAATAGCCAAAGGATGGAAAGACCCCAAATGTCCATCGACGGATGAATGGATAAAGAAGATGTGATATATATATACAATGGAGTATTACTCGGCAATCAAAAAGAATGAAATCTTGCCATTTGCGACTACGTGGATGGAACTGGAGGATATTATGCTAAGTGAAATTAATCAGAGAAAGATAAATATCATATGACTTCACTCATATGAGGACTTTAAGAGACAAAACACATGAACATAACGGACAGGAAACGAAAATAATATAAAAAACAGGGAGGGGGACAAAACAGAAGAGACTCACAAATATGGAGAACAAACTGAGGGTTACTGGAGGGGGTGTGGGAGAGGGGATGGGCTAAATGGGTCAGGGGCACGAAGGAATCTACTCCTGAAATCAGTGTTGCACTATATGCTCACTAATTTGGATGTAAATTTTAAAAAATAAAAAATTAAATTAAAAAAAAAAACCTTTTATACAGGACTGTAAATTTCTAAATAAAGACTTTCAACAATGTTATAGGGACAAAAAATAAAATACAGGAGTAAAGAAGAAAACAATGAGAATCGGGAAAGCTAGAACCAGGCATACATACCTCATGCTGGAGGGAGCACAGCCCAGTGCTGGGAACCCCGGACATCCCCCCCAGCTCGTGAAGGGGCAGAGCCCCATGCTGGGGTCCCCAGATATCCCCCCCCCAGCTCGTGAAGGGGCAGAGCCCCATGCTGGGGTCCCCAGGCATCCCCCCCACCTCGTGAAGGGGGAGAGCCCCATGCTGGGGTCCCCAGGCATCCCCCCCAGCTCGTGAAGGGGCAGAGCCCCATGCTGGGGTCCCCAGGCATCCCCCCCAGCTCGTGAAGGGGCAGAGCCCCATGCTGGGGTCCCCAGGCATCCCCCCCAGCTCGTGAAGGGGCAGAGCCCCATGCTGGGGTCCCCAGGCATCCCCCCCAGCTCGTGAAGGGGCAGAGCCCCATGCTGGAGTCCCCAGGCATCCCCCCCAGCTCGTGAAGGGGCAGAGCCCCATGCTGGGGTCCCCAGGCATCCCCCCCAGCTCGTGAAGGGGCAGAGCCCCATGCTGGGGTCCCTGGATGCCGGCAGCCGGTTCTTGCAGTCTCTTCAGCTCAGGGCAAGGAAGAGCCCATTCTGTTCATGCTGTGCTCTGTTCCAAGGCCTCATCCTGCCCAGAGAAGGCCTGGGGGGGCCCTGGCAGCTGCTGGCCTCGCAAGCACTGATAATATCTGAGTGCCACAGGCCAGTGAAGGCACACAGCAGGCACATAATAAATGCCCGGCCAGCGAGGGTACACAGCAGGCATTTAATAAATGCCCTGGAATGAACCTGTGGAACAAAGGCCTTGAATATCTTCAGAATGTCTGTGAGTCCCCGGGACTTGGCACATTTTAACTTAAATGCCAGCCTATGCCCAGAGCAGAGCAGCGAAAGTTGAGCAGCGAATGTCTTCCCCTAACTGGTCCCAGAGGCAACTTGCAAAGGCACACTTCCCATAACTAAACCCCATCTGGAGACCTCACCCAGCTCCACCTGGTGGGGACTGAGCAGCTGTCCCTGGGCCCAGCAGAGATGAGGCAAAGCCACAGCCAAAGTCCCCCAGCAGCCCGCTGCGGTGGACCGGCCTGCCACACGCCTGCCCACCAGAGGCCCCCACAGCGGCCTCCAGGCCAAAGCCGGCCCACCCTGCCGAGGACAAGGTCTGTCTCACAGTAGCGTCGAAAAGAATGGAATATCTACCAAGAGAAATGCAAGACTGAAACTGAAAACTAGAAAACGTTGTGAAGAGAAACGAAGAATCTGAATACACGGAGGGAGGTCTCACGTCCGGGACTCTGAAGCCGTGATACTGACGAGATACCAGTTCGGTAAGAAACCGATCTCCAGGGCGCCTGGGTGGCTCAGTTGGTTGTGCATCCGGCTTCGGCTCAGGTATGATCTCAAACCTGAGTTTGAGCCCCGCATCGGGCTCTGTGCTGACGGCTCGGAGCCTGGAGCCTGTTCCGGATTCTGTGTCTCCCTCTCTCTCTCTGGCCCTCCCCCGCTTGTGCTCTGTCTCTCTCTGTCTCTCAAAAATGAATAAGTGTAAAAAAAAAATTTTTTTTAAAGAAACCGTTCTCCAAGTTCAATGCAGACTTTCAAAAGAGAAACCACCTAAAGTTTGCATGGAAAAGCAAAGGCCCCATAGCAACCAGGACAGTTTTGAGAAAGAACAAAATGAAAGGCTCGCACAACTTGGTTTCAGAACTTACGACAGAGCCCCCCTGCCTTACGCGGCCTTCGGTGCCACGACGAGCACACGGAGCAACGGACAGACTGAGAGTCTAGAAATAAGCCTTCACACTTCCAGCCGCAGGTTCCCGTCCAACACGGAGAGCAGTGTTTCAACAGAAGGCGCTGGGACAACGGGAATCCACAGGAAAGAAATACTCCTGGACCCTGACCTCCAGGACCCCTGGACCCCTTGTTCCTCCACACAAGAAGTAACTCAAAATGGGTCGTAGACCGGGGCGCCTGGGTGGCTCAGTGGGTTAAGCGTCTGACATCAGCTCAGGTCGGTCATGAGCTCATGGTCCGTGAGTTTAATCCCCATGTTGGGCTCTGTGCTGACAGCTCGGAACCTGGAGCCTGCTTCACATTCTGTCTCCCTCTCTGCCCCTCCCCAGCTTTCTCTCTCTCTCTCTCTGTCTCTCTCTCTCTCTCTCAAAAATAAACAAACATTACACAAATTAAAAAAAAAGAAAAGAAATGCCAAACCAAGTGGGAAGAAAAGATTTGCAAACACACATCTGATAAAGAATCCACGTCCAGAATATATAAAGAGTGCTCCAAAGTCAACAATAAAACCAAGAACTCAATTGAAAAATGAGCAAAAAATTTAACTAAGGACTTTGCCAAAGACTTCGTACAAATGGCTAAGAAGCATCTGGAAAGCCGTCCAGTCTCAGTAGTCACTAGGCAAATGCAAAGCGAAGCCACATGCGATACCCGCAAGGCTGACGGCAATCCAAGCACAGGCGAGCCAACGTCGTTCTACGTAAAAGAAGCCAGAAACACGGGGCCACGCAGGGTCTGCTTCCATCATTTCAAGCGTCCAGAAAAGGTGTGCAGAGTCGTGAGAGGTAGGGCGGTGGAGAGGATGGGATGGCAAATAGGCACCGGGGACGTACGTCGGCAGGAGTCATGGAGTCGGACGCTTACTCTGGGCGAGCGGTACGGTACGTGTGCGATACCCCGACCGAGCGGCTCCGGAAAGAGAGAGAAGGAGAGACAGGAAAACACCTGTCTTCCAAGGACCCGGGTCGGCCCCTGGTTCCTAAACGCCAGACGGCTGGCGTCACGACGGGACACCCAAGGGAGACGGCGAGGTCCCGGTCCTGCCGGCCGTTCCGAGCCTGCTTCCACCCTAGGAAAAGGCAGGCCGCACCCCTACCGCCCAGACGGCGAGCGGTGACACGCGCGGAGCCCCCAGCATGGGGCAGGTGCCGAGCGGTCTGGCTCCGAGCAGAGGGCTGTTCAGCAGGAACGTAACCGAACTTTTCTGGTGCAAAAGAGGAAGAAGAAAATGAAGCTTTACCTCAAACTTCCGGACATATGGTCCCTCTTTCAGGCGGCTTCCAGCGGCGTGGCTCGAGAGTGCACGACCCTGGGCCAAAACGCGGTCCCGTCTCTTCCCGCGCTGGTGCCCAATGGCCTCCAGGCGCACACTTGACTGGGACCCCAGGAGGAGCAAGACTGGTGACCGAAAACCTCGCAAAGGACACTGTGGGGCAGCTCGGTCGTAACTGGTCACTCGGCTTCCTTCCACCTCGTTCTGCGGGAGTCCCGATCCGTCACAAGGGAGTCCGAGGGCCGAGGCCACCACGCTCCAGGCACCAGCCCGGCCCAGACCTCAAGTCGGCCGAGCCCGGCACCAGACTTGGGGTGCAGACCCCGCATCTGGCACCAGTCTTGGGGTGCAGAGCCCTCATTAACCCCTCGTTTCTGTGTTTTCCTGGCTGCGGTCCCCGGCCTCGTGGGGCTCGGAAGCCGTCCCCACCGGGCCCCACCAGCATGACGGACGGCCACCGCTCAGGCCACAACGTCTGGGGGGCCGCTGCGCCTCGGTCTGTAGCACGTGGGCGAGCAGGGGTCAGCGGTGCCCCCACCCGTCCGCAGAAAAGTGGGCTCGTGTGCACTTACCCGCACCGAGAGCGAGCCCTGGGCTAACAGAGCAGCTCCCTTGTCCAAAGCATCTCGAGATGTCAAAGATCTCTTAAAATTCTGTTCAAATCACCCACCTCTGAGCTCCGGAAGCCCACACGGTCAGGGGGAGGTGGTTCACGCACTAGGGACAGAATTGACTCCTCGGGGGCCCAGACCAGGCTCCCTGGAGCCAAGGGTCCCCGCAGGGGCACAGCCGGGCCCCACGTGGAGGGCCCCCTGGATACCTGGGTGGTCCTCTCTCGAGACGTCTAAGAGCCGTGACCCCGTGAGGGTGAGTGAGGACAGGCGTCTTCTGCACACTGAGCCTCTCAGCCTCTATAAACGAGGTGCAGCTTGTCCTGCGACCCGTGACTCACTCGAGATCCTTAACTGAGAGACACAGATGAGAAAGGAGCAGACGTGTCTCTGGAGCCCCTCCCTGCCCGCACCGTCCCCGCTCGTCGTGGGGGCCAGAGGAAGCAGTGCCTGCCCAAGGTCGCTCAGCGTCCCCAGGCCCACGTGCCCTCCCCTCCGAGAACACAGAGGCTGCAGAGAGAACCCGCAGGAAGAGAACGCAGGTGGAATTCGGGTGCACGTCCTCAGCCAGACCTACGTCCACACGTGGCTTTAGCATCGGGCTGGCTCAGAACCCTTGAAAGAGACACCAGTCAAGTCTAGTGCAACATGGGGGCCCCGGCTCACCCTAGGAAAGCCAGGGCAGTTACTTCCAGTAAGGCCTCCCTCGGGCCGGGGGGCAAGGGCAGGGCCACCCGTGCGTCTCGTATCCCACCGCAGCGCCCCAGCATGCTGCAGCTGAACACAGCAGTGAGTTCACGGGCACCTGATGGCAACGTGATAGGACACACTGCGGTGACCCGATGGCGGGAAACGCGGTCGCAGCTTCTGCGTGTGGAGGGCACCGCGCACCGGACGTGAGTGGGCTTATGTCCACCGTCTCCTTCACACCCGATGCTGGACGCCGTGACGTCACCACACGGCCCCGTACGGCAGGCTGGGGCAAGATGAGACATCCGTCTGGGAAAGGCTGGACGCGGGGCGGCCACGCTCAAGTTCACACTGGACCCAGGGAGGCAGGGGCCTGAGAGCCTGGCTCTGAGGAGCTGCACCCCACCCCAAATCTCAACCTCGTGCTCCCCCTTCAGGAGAAGACTCTCAATGTTTCTGGCCAGGTGGCGCACAGACCCCAAGACGTGGGAAGTCTGATGTTTGTGAACTTTTCCGGTTCTGCAAACCCAAGTGCTGAAGGCCACGGAGCCCAGGGGACACGAGAACACCGTGTCCTTCTGCCAGCACTCCGGCTAACCACAGCTACAACGTGGCTGAAAGGAGCAAAATGCTCCAGGAACACAGCTGCTTGCAGAATCATCATCATTTCCACACAATTAAACCTTGTTCGCCACGAAAGCATCACTCGGAAGTGGCTCTGTTCTCGGCCCGGACCCAGGAACTCACAACGAGCCACGTAAAATTGATTACGAGTTAATTGCTCTGAGAGACGCTTAGCTTTGAACTACGAGCCGTCGCGGCAGGGGTAATTAAGAACAAGCCATGTTCAACAAACTCAATGAAAACCAAGACTTAAATGCTGAAATTGGCCGCTGGCCTGAATATAACAGGAAGGCGGTTCCAATCCGAAAGGCCATCGGCTGAGCACACGCCGTGCAGGAACGGGGCAGCGGGGCGGCGGTGAGGGCACCCAGGGCACATGACACCTCCCTCCAGTGCCCAGCGGGCTGCTCCAGCCGGCCTCTCCGGATCTAAGGCCGCTGGCAGCCTCCCTGCACCCAGGCTACATCCACAGTCCCTCCCTTCCTGTGACTACGCCCGTGGTCGCGATGCCCGCACATGAGTACCCTTAAGCCACATCCCTTCGGGTGTTTCTAAGCCGACAACGAAAATGCTGCACTGTGTGTTCACATACTTGGAAAGGGAGTGACTTCTGGCCGCTGCAGACAACAGCCTGCCACCTGTCCTTCTGTCCTTCTGCAAATACGGTCAACGTAAACCCTTTGTGCGAAGGAGACTTCGTGTGCCCACCGCCCAGGCCACGGGATGCCCCGATGATGCCCAGACGGAGAAGTGTTACTTCCAGGTGCGTGTGGGCGTTTCTGGAGGAGCTGGGCACCTGGACCGGAGGGCCTGGGGGGGGCGGGTGGGGAGGATAGGAGGAGAGTCGGCTCTCTGTGCAAGCTGGGACATCACGTCCTCCTGCCCCCAGACAGCAGGGCTCCTGGGTCCCGGGCACTCAGACTCAGCCCAGAGCACACAGCGGGCTCTGCTGGGTCAGCCCCCACAATCACATGACCCGACTCCAGTACCAAATGCCTCAGGTATGTCTGCACCCCACTGGCTTTGTCTCCCCAGAGAATCCAGTATGCTGCGGTGACCAGCCCCTCGCCAGCTACTTAAAACGGGACATTACTGAGCGCTGGATGTTCACATGGCTCCTTGTCTCCAGAACTTTCCGCGCAGAACATACCCAAACATAAGAGCATTTATGCCTTGTCTCGTCCATCACCCTACCACACCTCTCTGTACAAGATACAATGAATTTCTGGAGCTTTTATCATCATTTTTTTAAGATACAGAAGTTTTTTTTTTTTTTTTATATTGGCTGACTAAATGTAAATACATCAACATTTTTGATAAATAATTATTACATTGAAAGATTATGACGTTCTGGAAATACACCACTTGGAGTTTTTTTATTTATACTGATTTATAGCGCCTTATTTAAAAAGAGGCCTCGTTCCAACGTTTCAGGGCCCTGAGGCTTCTGCACCTTGGGGCAACCCACCCAGGTAAGACCACCCCTCTGACAGCAGAGGAGGTCAACTTTTTAAGAGTAAGGGGCTAGGCCGCGTCAGGCTCTGGGCTGATGGCTCAGAGCCTGGAGGCTGTTTCCGATTCTGTGTCTCCCTCTCTCTCTGCCCCTCCCCCGTTCATGCTCTGTCTCTCTCTGTCTCAAAAATAAATAAACATTAAAAAAAAAAAAAAAAAGAGTAAGGGGCTAGGAACGGTCAGGAAAGGTCGGAGAAAAGTCGGGGAAAGGTGACTTTGACTGCTCGGTCCCAAGTGCGAATCTGAAATCTGAAACCCAGGACTCTGACCCCGTTGAGTGGCCCATGGAGGGCTTGCACATCAGGGTCTGTGTGTCATGCTGGAAGATCTCGGCCCTCAGAAGGACAGGGTCTGGGTCACCCTCTCCGCCTTGACAGGATCCCTCCTGGTCACCTCTGACCACCCAGGCTGCCCCTGGCCCTCAGACCAGAAACAAGCTTCCCAATCCCCACGCTTTCCGGTCTTGGCTGAAACTTTCCTCGGCCCGCGAAAGGCCGTCTCTAGCTGCGTGTCCAGCACAGACCCTCCCCCGCCCACTCCCGGTGCGTTTCCCACAAAGCCCCCACCCTCCCTAGAAAGCACAGAATCACATGCCAATGAGCGAGTGAGCGGGAGAGAGCTCCTGCCTCCAAGGTCACACAGCCAGCCCGCAGCAAGGCCAGGCCGGCGCCCAGGGTCATCCTCTGGCTCCCCTGTCTGACACAGCCTCCTCTTGATAGCAAAACAGTGTTGGGGCTCCTGGGGGGGATCCTGGGGGGCTCAGTCGGTTGAGCGTCTGAGTGTTGATTCCAGCTCAGGTCACGATCTCAGGTTTCGTGGGATCAAGCCCCACGTTGGGCTCTGTGTTGACAGTGCAGATCAGAGCCTGCTTGGGATGCTCTCTCTGCCCCTTTCCCTCCCCTCCCCAGCATGCTCGCGCTCTCTCTCTCTCTCTGTCTCTCTCTCTCAAAATAAATAAACAAAAAAAAACGGTCTCTAGCACGGCCACCACTCTAAGGGTCCTCCAGGCCCTCCGCCTTCTGGAAGCTTCCCTAGGCTCCTCCCTTTTCAGTGCTGAAACTCTCCCAGGCCCAGAATTTGAGCACTTCTCAAGGCCAGGGCCAGAGCTCTGCTGCCCTGCCCAGACTTCCCACCGCACCCAGCCCAGGACAGCGCACACAGCCAAGCTTACTGGGGCCGACGGCCCTGAAGTCTGCAGAGGGGACCTCGTGCCCACACAGGCCAGGCTGGATGCTGGCCTGGCCTGTCTGGGACCACACACAAGCCCTTTCACCTATGAGCCCACTTTCCTCACCTAAACATCAGACAGAGACAACACACACACACACACACACACACACACACACACGGCTGCTGGGAGAGATTAATGAGGTCACAAGTGCCCGGTGCTCAGCAGGTACACAGCACAGATGAAGCCAACGCTGACGACTGGGAGCCGCTGGGCAAAACCAACACCTGAGGCGGGGGTAACCCCCGCCAAGCACTGGAACAAGCCTTTGGAAAACGGTCTTTTCTGAAAGGCCAGAGAAAGGTCAGGAAAAGCCACGGGAACCTGGATGGTCGAGGAGTGACTGAGGATGGATCCATGGGGACGATCTCACGGAGTGAGTGAGCGAGCGGGAACAGGGAAGGAGTGGGAGAATGAGGCCGGATCACGTGGCGTGAAGGAGTGAATGAATGAATGACAGGAATGAATGAGGCCGGATCATGTGGCATGAACGAGTGAATGAATGAATGACAGGAATGAATGAATGAGGCCAGATCACGTGGCGTGAACGAGTGAATGAATGAATGACAGGAATGAATGCATGAATGAGGCCGGATCACGTGGTGTGAACGAGTGAATGAATGAATGACAGGAATGAATGAATGAATGATTGAGGCCCGATCACATCGCATGAACGAGTGAATGAGGACAGATACTGGAGGAAGAAGGGAAAGAGAATGAACGAATGAATGAGAAATGGCCTCGGGTCCCCCAACAGCCCCGGTCTAGCCTCCACCAAAAGAGGGTTCTGTGCCAATGGCCAGAGCCCTGATCTCAGTGTGGGACACAAGTGGGGGCGGGCAGGGAGGGAGGAGGTGTCGGTGGCCCCGAAGGGTGAAAGGGTCCCGCTGCAGGCAGGTCTGAGGCCTGCCGTGTCCCCCCCACCCCCACAGCTGCTCCTGAGGTCAAAGCACATCTGTGCAGCCGCTGCGCTCTCTGAAGGAGGCGGCGGGACCAGCTGTCGCCCCCGGGTCGCAGCTCGGGGAGCCGGCCATTCAGGAGCCACGCGGACGGGACACGGCCCCCCCCCCCCCCCCCGACTGTCGGAGTTCCGGAGGGTCCTTGCTGCGTTCCGCTTCTGGCCGCCCACACGCTTAGGGCGCGCCACCGGCCCCTGGACCGTCTGGGGGCCCTGATCCCACGCGGGAAGGAGCGCTCCCATCTGGACACGAGAGGCTACACGCGGCAGCTCTGGGCGCCACCTCCCAGCGAGCGCCACTCTGTCCCAGCTGTGCACCAAACGTGGAGGACGGGAGCGGGTGACACGTTCCCCTCGCGAAGTATCAACAGCGAGACTGAGTGACGGCTGAGGGTCCGTGGGCAGGGGGAGGAAGGGTGGGACCGCGGCGGCCAGGGCTCCTTGGCACGGCCCCCTCCCTGCCGCCCACACCTGCCATTCTCTGCGACAGAACTTGTAACAGAGGGTCCTGCAGCGTTTCCAGCAACAGTCACCCAAACGCACTCCCCCACACCAGCGGCAGAAGTCACACTCGCCACGTGCACACACAACACGCTCATCGGGGACATCCATCCACACCCCACCTCAGCAGAGCCAACCTGAACCCCCGGCCTGTGCTCCCCTAACCCGCCAGAGAGCTCCGCACAACGGAAACCTGAGCACGCCTTCCTGGACCCCCCAACGCCCTCACGGCACCCCACAGCCACCTGGCGGCTGCTGAGCCCCGGGCCGGCACCCCCCACCCCCACCCAGAGAGGGGCCACAGCCTGCTGGGGTCTCCAGGCCCGCACGCCCCTGCGGGGAGGCCTTCAGAACACGCGGGCCCAGGCCAGCCCCCCCACCTCCCAGGTGCTCAGTGAACGCGCAGACCTGGCAGAGACCCCCACACGGACAGGGACGCGGTTTCTGTCGGATCAGTAGGCACAGAGACACTTCCGCTCAGTGGCCGTGTCAGCACGCGTGGCTTTTTGGGAAGATCCGATGTGCTTACGTCCCTAAACCACAATAAAATTCCTGGTGGATCAAGCCTTCCATCACTGAAAGAAAAACAAGCCACAGGCAATGTGGGAAGGTTCTAGAAAAGATCACGAGTGTGTTTGCTTATGGTCTTGGAAGTCTGGAAGGCGTTCTGAGAAGAACATCAGAAGCCATCAAGGAAGGAGAGGAAATCTGCCAACGTAAAACCTACAGCTTCCCATCGACGGGCGAACAAAGCCTGGTCCGTCCAGTAGAATATTAATATTTCAGCCTTGAAGACAGAGGGGAGACTCTAACACGCACCGAGTACCCACTGCCATGAGTTTGCGGGAAACGAAAGGCAGAAACCAGGCGGAGGCAGCGCAATCCCTTCCCCTGGAGGGTCCCCTGCACGCGGGCCGTGTGGGCCCCTGGCGGAGACGAGGCTCCGGGGACAGCGGATCATGAAAGGGTGAGCAGGCGCCTCCGGAGCGGCAGCCGCAGTGACCAGAGGTGCCATTTCCCGGTGGACGTGCCAGGCGGGAAGCCACAGGCGTGGGCACCGCATGCAGAGCTGGGCCACTGGAAGGCGGGTGCCTCCTCCCACACCTTCCAAACGCGAAGCCGGCTCCATTTGACCCAAGGGCACAGACACCTGACGGGAATCAGGTGGGGCTATGGGGGCAGCAAAGACCGTGTCCCAGGGAGGCGCCAGCGCAGGCCTCCCTGCTTCCCTCTGTCCCTCTCTGCGTCGGAGAACACGTCTTCCCACTGAGCTGTGGCCCCAGCTGCACTCAGCATCTGCTCCGGCACCCCCTTCCTCCACCCCTGCTGCTGCCTCCGCCTGCCCACACTGTTCCCAACACTCGAATGCCCTCCCCACTCTCTTCTGCCCATCCTCGAAGACCGGGCTCAAGGGTCGCTGGTTCTGGTAAGTGAGCCCCCCGAAAGTACAGGGAGAATGGGGTCCTTTCCTCCTCTGTGAGCCCACAGCGTTGAGGCACAGGGCAGCCTCCTCCCAGAAAGGTCCCCACTGGGATGAGCCCGCAGCAGGAGGGAGGCACAGCTGCGGGCAGGGTCCTGACGGCGCACGGCCACGCACCACACAGCGCCTCGACCGGGGCTCCCCACGGTTGGTCGCAGGTGGTGGGACCCAGGGCAAGTGGCTTCGCCCTCGGCTGGAGCACAGGTGACCCCATCACTGACTCTCACGGGGCAGCTGTGCGGGTCGGGACAGACCCAGGGCCCTGATGCAGAGCGCAGCATCACCTAAAGTTACACTGAGATACCCGAGGCTTTCTCGCTGCAGAAGCCGCGCGCGTGCACGACTGTCTCGGGAAGACTGGTGCTGCCCCAAGGAACCCACGTGACCTCCAGTCAGTCACCCGGCTCCTCTGGGCCTCAATGTTCCCGCCTTTACAAACGGGAGCGGGGAAGCTGGCCAGGCCCCCACGGGGTCCCCCTGGAGATGAGGACAAGTGTGGGTGACCACAGTCCTCTCGGCCACCTGCCCTTCACCCCGGCCTCTCCCTACAACCCCCGCTCTGACCCCAGCCAGCTGGTGAATTCCTCACACCCCAGCTGGCAGGCAATTCACCCATGTTTAGTGACCGCGGCTCAAGAATGCAGCGGAGTCAGGACCCGAGGCGCCCACTGGGTCTCAAAGCCAGCGCCTGCCCCCTTCCTGGGGCCACGTCGCCCCCTGGGGGTGGGGGGCAGAGGTGCAGTGGGCCCGCTCACCGCCAGGGGGCATCTTGCGGAGCGGCCCTCCGGGACTCGGTGCTGAAGGAATGGCCCCAGTCCCTGCCCCTGGGCAACAGGCTGTCCCACCCCTCTCTGGGCCCCCACGCCCTCGCCCATGGAACGGGTACTGGCGACAGAAGACATCGGGCAGCTCAAACCCATCGTCCACGGGCCTCGTCAGGTGGCATCAGCAGGAGAGCCGGTTGGGTGGGGAGAACAGGAACAGGAGGGTCTGCGGCATTCTGGGAACGGCACACGGCCAAATGCTAGAAGATTCAAAGCGTTGTGGCACCCAACCACCAAGACCACAGACAGACCGCCACATGTCCACAGCTGGGTGACAGACGGGCCGGACTCTAACCGCTCTGTGCTCACAAGCCTGGGCAGCTCTTCTCAGCAAAGACTCCACAGAGACCCCAAAGCTGTGCCTTGTTCTCCTTCTGGAACCACACGACTCCCCATCAGCTGGACTAATTCTGGGCACGAGGGAAAGAACTCTTCTCTTTCCCTGGGGGGGGGGTTACTGAGCTGGGGGGTACCATCACACGGAGACAGGCCGGCCCACCGCAGCACTGTCCTGGGGGGGTGCAAGCCCAGCTTCTCCCAGTCCTAGCTGGGGGCTCTGAGCAGCCTGCCTAACCTCTCTGTGCCTCTACGCCTCATCAGAGGCCCCAGCAGTGACGCCGGCCAGCGCTGTTCTAACGAGACGGTGCCCATGAGGCCCGAGGTCCAGGGACTAGCTCGGAACAGGTCACGTGAACCAAGCTCCAGTCCTCAAGGTCTCCTCTGCCCGGAGCTGGAGGCTTTATGCAAGACGAAAACCAAATTCGTTGCATGTTCAAGCCATTAAGCTCCTCCTGAGATGAGGCCCTGCGTTCTCCAAAATGCTAATTTTGTTTTTTTTGTGTTGCCTGAAAGGGAAGCAGCACGCCCTGAAGCCAGAGCCAGGCCAGACGGGAGAGAAGGGCCAGGCAGAGGCCATGCCTCGGCCGCAGCGTGTTTTTCTCATCACCTGGGAACCCGAGCCAATCTGTGGAAAAACAGACCGCAGAGATGCGCGGGCGGGAGGCAGAGGGACAGCGGCAGGTAGCAGGAGACAGCCGCTCAGGCCAGCGGTGCGGCGCTCCAGCCAGAGGCCCGTTCTAATTAGAGCTGCAGAGAGCAGGGCCAGCCAGGAAGACCGCCCCAGGGTGAGATGCCCTCGCCACTCGTGGGGCGGGCAGCTCCAGCAACAAGGCCCCCGCCGAGGCCCGAAGCACCACACACACACACACACACACACACACACACACACACACACACGCACACACACACACACGGGGCCTCCTCATTGCCACGCTTCCCGACTCCCAGGGGCACGGTGGTGCTCGACTGAACCCGGGGGCTCCCACCTCCCTCCCTCAGGCCTGGGATGCACCCTCGGGGCCAGGCCGCGGTTCATGGCCCTTCCCAGGGCTGTGGAGCGCCCCACGGGCTGCCCTCTAAGCCCGCCTGTGTCCCTGAGCAGAGTACGTGCCCCCAGCACCCCCAGGAAGGACAAAGGATCTGACTTTGCTCACCGTACCTGATACCAAGCAAGGAGCCTGCACCTGCCCCCTGCCCCCAGGACCCTCACCTGGAGTAACTCAGTTTAGCAGAGGGGCTGTGGAGGGGCGTGAAGATACCAGCTCCAGCCCCGGCTCGGACACCTACTGTGACCTGGAGCGAAGGACAAAGGCCCTCCCCTCACTGGGCCTCGAAACCATCTGTACACTGAGGTTGGGAGATGAGCTGGTCACCCACAGCCCTTCCTGCTGCATCCGGAGGCCCAGAGCAGCCAGCTGACCCACCTCAGGCCCAGGATGGAGCAGAGCATGACCTTGTGGAGTGGCCACGGACTGAGCACTGGGAGGGAGTGAGGCCGGGCTGTGGGGCTCGTGTGGGCATCTGGGCCAGCATCAGAGCAGCAAGGCCGTGGGCAGGGAGAAGCCCAGTGACGTAGTCTGCCCTCCACACAGCCAAAGGGCTGCCGGAAAGAGGATGACGACGGTGACTAGGATGGGGAGGGGGAGGAGGGTGGGGGTGATGGTGGCGGTGTGGGTGACGATGACAGGGACGATGACATTGGGGATGACGACACAACACGGGAGGACACTCCCATGGACATTACTACAATCCACCGTCACTGCAACCCTCGAAGTGGGTTTTATTCCTCCCATTTGTCACTTTTGACACGTTTGAGGAAACGGAGTCCCCGAGAAGGTCGTCACGCAACTTCAAGACATGATTCAACTGTCTCCTTCCAAAAGACATTTTAACACACATGGGATTCTGCAGCGTGAACATGTGCATGTGTGCATGTGTGAGTATGCCTGTGTCTGTACACGTGTGTGAGTCGAGGTGTGTATGTGCTTAAGAAATCTCTGAGCTGCCACCGTGTTCAGGGGTCTTCTGGTCCTCCCTCTGGCTCCCCAGATCCCCCACTTCCAGTTCACCCAGGATACCTGCGGACCCCCCCAATGACCACGTCTAGATCACCCACCCTCCAGTGTTCCTTCCTCCTGCAGGTGTATGTGACCTGTCGTCAGAGGAGTGAGGGAGGGGGAGCATGGCCTCGGAGCCCCCAAGACTCAGGAGTCCTGGCTCTGCCGTGACGAGTGTGGGGCCCTGGTCAAAAGACACCCCCTTTTTATGCACGGAGGGGGTACCCGAGGCAGGGGCCCAGAGAGAGCCTTCGATGGACGCTCTCTCCTAGGAGACAGGTGGCGGTTTGGGGGTTAGGACCCTTCCCCCATGGCTATGTGGCATCACCTTCTTTTCAAGAAAAGATTTTGAACAAAATGGTCACGTCTTCGCAGGCACAAGTATCTGCACACAGACTGAAGGACATATGCCGTGGTTAACCGACAAGGGCAAAACCACCCAGCCCGTGACCACAGAGTTACTGGTCTCACACCTGAGCTGGGGGCGGGTCTTTCAGCACAAAGGTGCGCTCGCCCCCAGCGGATTCACCCCTGGGGATTCACGCGGGAGGCAGCCTCTGAGTCGGACGCGCATCTGGAAAGAATGGGCCCCAAACCACAGCCCAAGCTGCTGAGCCCGCCTTCTCCTGAACTGGAAAAAGCCAAGTATTTGCATGTCACACAGGGGACATCAAGGGAAAGGTCAAGAGACGAGTCTCTGGCCGCCAGCTCCCCCGGAGGCCACTTCCTGAACCGTCAGCCTGTTCCTTCAGAGGCCAGAAAGAGGAGCCCCCCCAGGGTTTCAATATGGAAAGTGAGTTTTCCTGAGGGCAAAACAAAGATCTGAACCACAGACACACCCCCTGACAGAAAGCTCTCTTCCTAAGCCAGCCTCGCAAAGAGGAATTTTCAATCCAACCATCTGCTTCCTGCACTTTTGTCCACCTGGCTCCCAGATCTGGAAAAGTCCGAGGCGGTAGGAACTGCACGAGTCTGGAAAGTCAGGGCCAAGGGCACAGGACCCCGGCACAGACATTTCCTGGACACACGTGGCCAGAGACACCACTTGGATCAAGGCGTCCTCGGGCCACACAGGCCCCCGGCCAGCCAGTGCCTGGGAGCGGGGAAGGAGCCACCAAAGGGTGTGGAGGGCGTGGCTTGAACACAAGTGCCCCCCAAGGGGCACCCGGGCTCCACAGAAGGGGGGACTTGAAGCTCCGTGGGGCCAGAAGGGAAGCTGAGTGTGGGGCTCCTCACAAAGTTACACAGGGAAGGACTATCTGCCCCGCGAGCCACCTCTGAGTTTGCAACCAAAAGACCCAGACGCCCGTGTTCACGGGAGCATTTTGCTCGACTACCAAGAGGTGGGAGCAGCCCCAGCGTCTGTCAGCGGAGAAGCAGATAAACACATGGTGCCCCCCCTGCAACGGTGAGAACCCCCACCCTCAGAAAGAAATGAGGACTGACCCGGGGCACCCCGAGGGTGCGAGCCGACACAAGAGGACAGATGCGGTGTGACTGTTCCGGGGATCTGTGAAGCCGCACTTGGGGGAGGTCAGGTGGGTGCCGTTGACGAGACCGCACCTCGGCCTCGCGGGAGCCCGTCTGCAGCCTCCCTGCCTCGGCCAGGCCAGGCCAGGCGAGTGTTCTGGGAGGATCCCTGGGAGGGGACGATCCCGTGAGTCCTGGGACAGTCCCGAGATTCCGGCCACACGCCAAGCACCCCTCTGTGCCCTGTGACGCCAGCACGGCAGTGTCCGGAGCACAGGGGGCACCCGGCCGGTCTGGGCCGCCACAACCGAGCTTTCCTGCCCCAGACCTCCTCCGCCCGGCTGCGCCCTACCTGGGGACAGTCACCCCATGCTACACGTTGGGGCCTCCCCGGACGACCGTCGCAGCACAGCCTCCAAACTTGCGGGCGTCTGCGTTCCCTTGACGGACACTTCGGGGGAGGCCGGCCCCGCGAGGCAGGACCTCGTCCTCTGCTCCGCCGCCCCCAGCACCTGCGCGCAGCCCAGCACACGCTCTGCAATCGCGCCCTGACCTCCGTGGAGCCGGACACACAAACTCGGGGTGACCTCCGTCTGTTCGCCTCTTTCACCGACAACTTTATCAGGTCAGGGGCCGAACGACGGGTGACAGCTGGGTGCCCGCGCTCAGATGAAGTCGACTTCGGCGGCAGCCAGGGCACGCTGCTCACACCGTTACCTCCTGCTGTCACCCTCACGCGGCCCGGGGATGCCACGCCCTCAGCCCCACCCACCACCCTCAGCCCCACCCACCACCGGTCACGAAGGCGCCAGGCCCGCGCTGCTCTTGCGTCCGGAAACACACTAGCAAGGAGAAGCTCCTGGGGGTGGCCGTCACCGCCACCGCGGCCGCGGCCGTTCCCACAGGGGCTTAATGCGGACCAGACCCGGACACCGAGGCCCAGAGGCCCAGAGAACAAAACCAACCTTCCGTGTGAGCTGGGTTTTGGAGGACAGCCCAAATCACGGCGCCCCAGAACTCCCGCCCCACACTCGGGGACGGGCCCGACCCGGTGACGACGGGGCCAACGGCTGCAGCATACAGGTCAGGGGCACACGCCGGCCGGGCTCCGGCATCGAGGTCCGCCCCGCACCGCCCGGCAGCTCCGTGCCCACAGCGTCTTCTCTACCCAGAGCGGCGCCTCCTCCCCCGAGCTGGCCGCAAAGTGCCAGGACCCCGATGGACCCAGGCACGGTCCATCCCTTCCCTAAGGGCTGAAACCGGGTAAAGAATGGATGGTGGGGGCGCGTGGGTGGCTCAGTGGGTTAAGCGTCCGACTTCCGCTCAGGTCACGATCTCGCAGTCCGTGAGTTCGAGCCCCGCGTCCGGCTCTGTGCTGATATCTCAGAGCCTGGAGCCTGCTTCCGATTCTGTGTCTCCCTCTCTCTCTGACCCTGCCCCGTTCATGCTCTGACTCTCTCTGTCTCAAAAATAAACAAACGTTAAAAAAATTTTTTTTTAAAAAAAAGAATGGACGGTGGTCTATGTGGCCGCTGTGGGGAACGTCTGACCTTCTGCCTGAGGGTGCGGAGTCTGTCCACAGAGACGAGCCAGGGTCCTGGGGCCATCTCCAGACGGCTCACCTTTCACTCTGGACCCCTGGCACCTTCTGAATTTCGACCCGTGTGAACGCACCATCCAGTCAGAGCCCGGGTTTAAATCTGGACTGAGTTCTTGATGTTTACATTCAAGTTAATAAAGCTACAACTCGGAGTCATCTGGTCCCACCTGGTGACCGAGGACCTACCTGCCAGGTGGACACCTCCACGAAGGCTGAGAACAGGGGACTGTCTCCAGTTCTCGAGGCCAGGAGCCCAGAATCAGCAGCAGCAGCAGTCACAGGGCTTCTCTTCGGAGCAATCCCCCCCATGCTCCCCTCTTGCAAGGACACAAGCCTGTATTTAGGGCCTGTGGAGGGTGAATCCCAGACCACCTCTCCGTGTCAAAACCCTCCTGGGGCGTGAGCCCAGCTGGGGGGCCCACGTGGAGAACTGGCCTCCCGCCCTGCCCGTCACGCCCCCACGTGCTTCTGACGGGTGGACATCTCAAATGCCCCCGAGACACTCCCGGGACACGGCGCCAGCCAGGCCTCACCTCGGAGACTCCGGGAGCGCCCAAGGCATGGGCAGGCCTTCCCTGCGGCCTTCCTGGGTGACCAGCCTGTGCCGTGTTGCCAAAAGCCCTGGAAAACGCACCGGCACCTACGGAGACCCTACGCCCCATCTCTCTGGCCCAGCTCCTCTGTGGGGGGCCCATCCTGCGTAAACACCTCTCCTTCCTGTCCACCGGGGCACGATGGCATCCAAGAACCGCAAGCCTCCCAATGACCCTCTCTCTCCCCGCACGGTGCGGCGCTCAGCAGATGTTAACCATCCCAGACGCTCACGCGGAAGGACCCACGAGCGTCACAGAATGAGGCTGCGAGAGGACGTTCTCTTCTTATTTTGTGGGTGTGCGTGTTGTTTAGATTCTGTATAGAACTGTCATCAGAACACTAGGTTATCGACCAAAAAACATAATGCACCAAAAATGGAAAAAAAAGAGAATTAAAACACTGCACAGCCTTTCATCTACCCCGAGGAGCTTAGCTCGAAGGAAGAAACAGACACAGAGGAGAAGGAAGTTATAGCAACTCCACAGAAATCCATACAATGAGCCCTGAAAAAGGCTTTACTGACAAAGAGGGATGTCCGTGACCTCGTAAGCATGACAAACTCGTGGAATGTGATCCCATTTTGTGACAACACGGAATTAGAGTGCACACTTCAAGTAAACCCTCAAGGATCACCCCAAAACGCTCCCAGTCCGATTTTCCCAACTATGTGTAGGACCTTAATTCCCAAGCATGGCACCCAGTCCGTCACAGCTGCCGGGTGCCCGTCCCTGGACAGACCCCACCCACGGCCATTCCTGCGGCCCTTCTAGACCATGTGACTGACATCAGCACCTGGTCAGTCACGTTCCTGGACCCCCGAACCCTGCCTGCCAGTCCCATCTCCCCACCAGGCAGTGAGCTCAGCCCAACAAGGCAGATCCTTGTAGAAGTTGCTGGAAGACTAGGCCCCCAGTGGTCAGAGCGAGGAGACCCACAGTGTCTCTTGACGACAAAGTCACATGGAACCCGCAGATCCTAACCTGGTATGCAGAAGGACAGCAGGTGCACAGAGCACATTATTTCTGGAAGCCGCCCATGTTCTGTGAGCACATGCTTCCAAAAGTGTGCTCTGTGACCGGGTCCCTGGGGTTCAGGGCTGGTGGTGACCAGCAAGGCCTCCCTGGAGGGGTGTCAATCCCAGCCCCGCCCCTCCCAGGTTCCTACCTTCTCTCATTGTCGTCCAGGTGAGCAAACAGCACGTTCTTGGAGATGGCCTTGGCCAGCGCGGTCATGGTCTTGTAGTCCTTGGGAATAACCTGCAGGGGAAGCCAGCGGAAGTCAGACTTCCGGGCACCCCTGAGGGTCAGGGCTCGGGGCCCGGCCCCTCCCAGCACCTGAGGGACCCTGAGAAACCATGACGTGGCTGGACACAGAACGGTCCGGCCTTCAGCGTGTTACTGCTGAAGGACCGCAAAGACAGACAGCCCGGAGTGTGATCCCGGAATGGGATGTGTATGTCACCATCGCTATAAGCAGCTGGAACCAACATGACGAAAGAAAGGGAGGACGAGAAAACACGGTGATCTGAGAGGTGGCCTAAGAACCTGGAGGACTTGGGGCCTTGGTGGACTGGCCCTGGCGGGCCTTAGGGACCCCTAGAGGATGCTACAAGAACTCCAGTCCCTTGGATTATCAGTTCTGTTTTATTTCAGTGGCTTTGTTTTTAAGGCAATAAAACACTTGCGTAAATATTTGAAGACTGAAAAAAAAAAACACAACTTGAGCCAAGTTTGGAGCCACACCCAAGGCTGACCTTCACCCTCCGAGGCGGTGATGGGCGGGCCTTGTAAGGGGGGCTCTGCCGATAACTGAGCCCGATGATGGGCGGGCCTTATAAGGGGTGGGGGCTCAGGACCCTGCTGATAACTGGGTGTGGTGATGGGGGGGGTGCCTAGTAAGGGGGGGCTCAGGACCCTCGGCATGGCTATGGGGGCCTAGTAAGGGGGGCTCAGCCCCTGCCAGTAACTGGGCCGGGGAAGCGTCCACCAGAGCAGACCTGCCTGGTCACAGCTCCCAGTAAGCACATGCCCAAGAGCTCCATCACCGACCGAACAGCACAAAGTGCCTGCATCTCACATTATAAGCATCTCAAACGCCAAGATTTCTCCCTCAAAATAAAAGACACCGGTGGGAGGGCTATTTGGGCCGTAACGTGACCCCCCTTGGAGCTCAGCTGCCAGAAAGCTCTGCCAGGCTGGGGGGTGGCATTAGGCCCCAGCACATGTGCGCATTACATTTAATACCATGGGTCTTCACCCAGGGACTCTGAGAGACAGGACTCAAGCCCTAGAGATTTACTCTTTAAAAATAAGCCTTTTATTTTAGAATAGTTCAGACTTGGGGCGCCTGGGTGGCTCGGCCGGTTAAGCGTCCGACTTCGGCTCAGGTCGTGATCTCGCGGTCTGTGGGTTTGAGCCCCGCGTCGGGCTCTGAGCTGACGGCTCGGAGCCTGGAGCCTGCTTCGGATTCTGTGTCTCCCTCTCTCTCTGCCCCTCCCCTGCTCATGCTTTGTCTCTTTCTCAAAAATAAATAAAACATTAAAAAAAAATTTAGAATAGTTCAGACTTATGGGAAAAGTTGCCAAAGGCAGTGCCCGTACCCTGCAGCCACTTGGCCCCACTGCTGGCACCTGACCTTACTCGGGAACACACCACAGCCACGGAACCAGCCACGGAACCAGCCACGGTGCGTGCTGGCAACACGTCCTCAGTTTCACCCGAGCCGCTCACCCTGTCCCTGGGCCTCACCCAGGTCACGTTCAGTGACTGCACCCTGAGCCCCCCGCTCTGGACAGTTGCTTAGGGCGCCCTTGGTTTGATGACCTGGACGGGTCTGAGGGGTGCTGGCCAGTTACTTTGCAGAATGTCCATCCACCTGGGTTTGTCTGGGATCTTCTCGAGGTGGTAGGGGGTTGCTGGGGGGGGGGGGGGGCGGAGACCACAGAAGTGAAGTGCCCTGGGGGTTTTATTTAAAAATTTTTTTTTTCAACGTTTATTTATTTTTGGGACAGAGAGAGACAGCATGAACGGGGGAGGGGCAGAGAGAGAGGGAGACACAGAATCAGAAACAGGCTCCAGGCTCTGAGCCATCAGCCCAGAGCCTGACGCGGGGCTCGAACTCACGGACCACAAGATCGTGACCGGGCTGAAGTCGGACGCTTAACCGACTGCGCCACCCAGGCGCCCCCCCCTGGGGGTTTTAAACGACACTTTCGGTGGTTTCTCATCCCTGATGGTGGGCATGTAACGGGGCCAGAGTCTCAGTGCAGGGGGACGGAACGTTCTGGAGACAGACGGTGGGGATGGCCGCTCAGCAGCGTGAACGTGCTCAGTGGCCCCGGGACCCAGCTGCCCCCAAAACCCATGTGTTGAAGCCCAGACACCAGTGCGTGGTGTCTGGAAGTGGCCCTGAGAGATCAGCGCCCTCCTGGCAAGAGACCCCGAGAGCCCACTCTCCCTTCCCCTGGATGCCCGAGGACACAGGAGGCCGAGCGGCTCCCACCAAGAACCAGCCAGCACCTGCTCCCGGACGTCCAGCCTCCAGACCGTGAGCAAGCGTCTTTGCCCCAGCTACGCAGGCTCACAGAGACAATAAGCTACGTTGTGTGTATTTGCCTGATTAGATTTTCTAAAAGGCCCAAAACTAAAAATACCAAGAAAAGAAAGTAAAACTGAGGCTAGAAACACACAAGATGGAAACGACAGAGCCCACGTCTAGGGGCAGACGAGGGGTGGGCAGGGGGCGCCGGGCAGGGGGCCAGGTCGGAGGGCAGGCAGGGCGCCGGGCACACCAACAGGCACAGGGGCACCACGTGTCCTCACGCTCCAGAGCACGTCCTGACTCAGGCACACCTGCTGGTCGCCGTCCCCAAGGGAGGGACACTGAGGAAGAGCAACATGGAGGAGGGAATTCCCACCAGGCGGCTCCGAGGCCAGGCGCCAGCCTCCAGGGCAGAAGGAAGTCTAGGAGGACAGGGACCACAGGATCGGGTTTCGGGCCCCTCTGCCCACACCCCGTGAGCTGCTGTCCCGTCCCTCCCTGGAACACGTGGGTCAGGAAACCCCACAGGAGAGCCCACGGGCATGACCGTGACCCTGACCATGACGTTGCCATCACACCGGCCCCTCCCCGACCAGAAGGGAGCGTGGCCGGAAGCCGGGACCCTGAGGGCCCGGGCCGGGGCGGGGAAGGGGGGCCCACCTTCCTCACGTAGGACACGGCGTCCTCCTCCGTATACACCTCGGCACTCACACCCCCTCGGCGACGGCGGGTTTTCACCACCGGGTTCGGCGGGGTCGGGGAGACCTCCTCGTCGTGGGAGTCTGACTTCTGCTGCGTCAGAATCTGTCTGGTTTCCTCCTGTGGGGAAGACAGCGGGCGGGCTCACACTTGGGTCTGTCCGCCCTCCCGAGCCTGCTCCTTCAGCACCTTCCAGGGCTCCCCTCTGACGGCCTCTCCAGGCCGGGAAGAGCCCCCCGCTCCCAGGCCAGCTCCAAGTCCCCCTCCCCCACCCACACGGCCCTGATGGCCAGGCCCAGGGGGCAGGGGGCACGTCCGCTCCGTTCACCCCTGCACCCCCGCATCCCACGCGGGCAGACACGCAAGAAATGGTGGGCGGATACATAAAAAGAAAGGAAATCTGTTTTGTTTCCTTCCCTCCCTTCATTATTTAAATGGTTTACAGGGGCGCCTGGGTGGCTCAGTCGGTTGAGCGTCCGACTTCGGCTCAGGTCACGATCTCACGGTTCGTGAGTTCGAGCCCCGTGTCAGGCTCTGGGCTGATGGCTCGGAGCCTGGAGCCTGTTTCCGATTCTGTGTCTCCCTCTCTCTCTGCCCCTCCCCCGTTCATGCTCTGTCTCTCTCTGTCTCAAAAATAAACATTAAAAAAAAATTAAAAAAAAAAAATAAATGGTTTACAAATTGTGAGTGCGTGCAGAGGGCACAGAATTCCAAAAGTGTAAAGGAACACACACTGCACACTGACAAGCAGGCCCCCACACCTGACGCTCCAGCCACCACATCCCCACATCCCAAAATCCGTCTCAAGACCGGTGGGGCAGCACAGAGTGAGGTGGGGATCCAAGGCAAGCAGGCCCTCACCTGTCTCCCCACCTACCTAGGACAAGGCCTCCGTCCCCTCATCGGGGAGGGCCACCTTCCCCAGAACACCCACACCCAGCAACCTCCCGGGTCAACCCAGCACAACAATGAATCCGACTTTACCAGGCAGCGACCCAGCAAAAACATGAAGTTAGGAAGGAAACTGAGTCCCACCCACGGTTCCTCAGGGGTTCCCGCTGCCCCACGTTCCAAAGCACCCCTCCCTGCTTCCCAGGCAGACCGTGAACCCTGAGAGAACCCTGAAACTATCCTAATTCATACTACAGTGTAAATGACTTCTGGAGGCGTTCTTCCCCCAGAGGGCTTGTACTTTCTAAAGACGACGTTTTAAAAGACCCCAGACGGGACTCTGAAGTTCAAATGGGAGGTGTGGTATTCCGACTGGGAACCCACAACAAAAAGAAAGTCAAGAAGCTGTCGTCCACCCAAAACCAACACAGTTCTGCCATTATTCCTCATAGGAAGGCCGCCTGTCGCATGCCAGGTGCTGTTGTCGGGGTTTTGCTTTTCCCTCAAACAAGTTTATTTCTTCCACTAAAAACAAGCAAAGAATACAGAGCCAAGCGAAAGTTCGACACGGCGCACGTCAGCTTTGTGGGACGTTACGTGGCACTTGTGCCCCGGGTGGGGGACGCTGGTGGCGTGGACCACAGGACACGCCCGCCTGCGGCCACCGCCTGGGCCCAAGACCAGTGTGCGCGGGCCTGCGGCTGCTCCCTTACTTCCCCTCCGGTGAGGCCCACAAACCAGCCTCCTTGCGGGGAATTTCAAGGCCTTTAAAGGCACCGTAGCTCCCCACGCACGAGCTGCCCCCTGTGCCCCAAGACCTGCTGCACCCTGAGCTCAGAGCAGAAGCAGAGGCCCCGGCTCCCCGCAGGTGCAATCCTGCCCCTTGCAGGGAGGAAGGAACGAGACAGAGAGAAGACGAACGGGCGGCCAGAGCACCAGCAGTCAGGAGAGCCTGGAAGGTACGTGTGCCCAGTGGGCAGGACACTGAGCTGGGAAGGCTCCTTCCCGAGTGCACTGTGCGATCCTGAGTGAATCCCTTCACCTCTCTGTGCCTCCATCAAGGACTGTTGAAAGCGACTTCACGCAGCTATTTAAAAGTATCTTTAGGGGCGCCTGGGTGGCTCCGTCGGTTAAGCGGCCGACTTCGGCTCAGGTCACGATCCCGCGGTCCGTGAGTTCGAGCCCCGCGTCGGGCTCTGTGCTGACAGCTCAGAGCCTGGAGCCTGCTTCCGATTCTGTGTCTCCCTCTCTCTGCCCCTCCCCCGTTCATGCTCTGTCTTTCTCTGTCTCAAAAATAAACGTTAAAAACAAAAATAAAAATAAAATAAAAAATAAATAAAAAAATAAAGTATCTTTACAGAACCTCCAAAAGAAAGGGTTAGCAGATGGGTGGTACGCATCCTCCCTCCCCCCTCCCCTAAATGATGGTAACATTAAAGCCTGAGTGGAGGTGAGTCCGCACGGTGAGGACCACGGGGCATGCCTCCACAGGTCTCTGGAAAACAGGACAGCAAGCTGCCTGGCACTCAGACAAGAGCAAGCCACACGGAGGGTGTGCAGGAACAGGCCCCCGGATCCAGGGAGGGGGCCTCCAGGCAGACAGGGGGGCCTACCGGGTTCGTGGGGAGCCACACCCTGGGGAGCAAGGGCCACCAGGTCCGTAGGGAGCCACACCTTGGGGCGAGGCACCCCACCCCCCAACTCAGAAAGGTGTGCAGAGGTGAGCCCCTCCCTTCCTACCATCGCCCCTTTTCACGTCCCCTTTTCACGTCGTGTGGAAACCCTCAAGTCCGTAGGGTAGCAGAGGAAGTGACAGACGACCACCAAAATCCCATCACACATCTTCAACAATCGTCAAAACAGGGCACACCCACTTGAGCTCACCTCCACGCACTCCACACGCACGCACGCACACATGTAACACGTGCACATGTCCACGCGTGCAACACACACGTATACGTGCATGCACACGTAACACCCGATGATGTGTGCACGATACACATGATATATACACAATACATAGAACACGCATATGACAGATATACAACGTGCACACGTATAATACACACAGGCACACGTAACACACGTATACAGTACATTCACATACGTAGCACACACATAGTGCGCGTGTGCCTAGGACATGTATACAAGGTACACGCGCCTATGATAACACACGCATATAATGTACACGCACACAACACGCACAGACACGCATACACGACATATACACACATACGTACACAGCTCTGCACGTGTAACACATACATGTATACAAGACACACACAAGACTCCTCTGACACACGGGAGATGGAAGCAAATCCCGGATGTTATGAATTTCATTGAAAAGTTTTCTTTTTTGGGGGGGGCGCCTGGGTGGCTCCATCGGTTAAGCAGCCGACTTCAGCTCAGGTCATGATCTCGCGGTCCGTGAGTTCGAGCCCCACGTTGGTCTCCATGCCGACAGCTCGGAGCCTGGAGCCCGCTTCGGATTCTGTGTCTCCCTCTCTCCCTGACCTTCCCCCATTCATGCTCTGTCTCTCTCCCTGTCTCAAAAATAAATATTAAAAATTTCAAAAAAAAAAAGATTAAAAAAAATTTTTTTTTTTACATTTATTCATTTTTGAGAAACAGAGTGAGACAGAGCGTGAGGGGGGAGGGGCAGAGAGAGAGGGAGACAGAATCAAAAGCAGGCTCCAGGCTCCGAGCCATCAGCCCAGAGCCCGACGCGGGGCTCGAACTCACGGACGGTGAGATCGTGACCTGGGCTGAAGTCGGACGCTCAACCGACGGAGCCACCCAGGCGCCCCATGAATTTCATTTGAGACCTTTTAGTATGTACCTCCTAAAAGATGACCTTTAAAAAACATAGAGCCCCATGTCCTCAAGCTACATGAGCCGTTGTGACCACAAAGCACCACTCGGCTACCCCAGCCTCTGGCCACAGAGCTCAGGGGCTGACGCGGGGCCGGGGCCAGTGACGCGCCCTTCAGGGCCCAGGCTCTGGGTGCATCTCGGCGGCCCCGCGGCCCCCTTGAGAGGCTCGGGTGCGGCGAGGGGGGGTCCAAGGGCGAAGGGCGGGGTTGCACGCAAGAGACCGGCCAGAGGCCACCTTCTCAAGGGAAGCCCTGTCGGGGCCCCCCCTTCCATGGGGCCATGGGCATCGCTGTCCTGGCACCAGCCACTTTCCATGGATCCGGGGGCTTCCAAATGCAAGGCCACTCGGGGAGGCACTGGGCGGAAACGGGGCCGTTATTTCTGGACGGCACCCCTTGCCCTCCTCAGCATTCCAGGAAAGCCTCTGGTTTTCCAGAGCCCCCTTCCTGTCTCCTGCTCTCACGCAGATGAACTGTCTGGGTTGCAGGATGGTCAAGGGCAGGAGGTCAGAGGAATCTTCACAACAGTGTGGGAACGGCGATTCCAGAAAGCTTTGCGGCCAGAACCTTCCCCAGAAATGCCTAACGCCACCCCAGGGACCGCCCTTGCTCTGCCCCGGGGCCACGTTCTCCCCAGACCGCATATGATGTTCACTGTCTCCTGACCGTGATTTTCCGGCACGAGGGGCAAAATGCGGACTTGTGGCCTCAGAAGAGGACATTCTCTTCTGAATGTCGGGAGGGGGAATGTTGGGAGACTTTCTGGAACTGAGTAGATGCTGCTGAGAAGCCCACGTGCCTGGGACCCGGCAATGATGGAGTCATCCCCTCCACCCCATGCTCCCCCTCTCTGGCTGAGGACACAGCCTGCCGGTCCCTTTGAGAGGCCTCCTGGGGCAGCGGACCACGCCAGCCTGATTGCCCACGCTGTTCCTGAACACCCCGCAGGAGGAGGGGCCGCTTCCCCAGTGGTGGCCAAGTTGGCGTTTCTGGACCTCCCCCCAGGGGGACTGTCCCTTGCCTCCCTGTCCCCTCCGACCGAGGGAGAGCCGTGGTACTCGGGGACCTGCGGCGTCCAGGACAGGGGTCCATGGTGCCACCCCTGGACCAACCACAAGCCCCCTCCCAGGGCTGCAGCATCTCAGAGCACGAGGCAGGCCCCGAGGCCAGCCATCCCCACCTACAAGGCAAGGAAACCGAGGCCCGGAGAGTGCAAGGGGCATGTCCAGGGGCGCTCAACCTTCAGTGGCAAAGAGAGGAGAGAAAGGTGCAGTTTCAACCATTTATTGAGCACTTTCTGAATACCAGCCCTCATACAGAGAAAAAGGCACGGTTTGTCACGGAAGGTTTCGATCTAATAGGAAAGACGGGTCCAAGTCTGACAGAGAAACAGGCTGAGCCATGAAGGACTAGATACAAGGGCTGTGCAGGCAAGGGGGCTCCTAGGCCACCCCTGGGAAGGAGGAGGCCGGGAGGGCTTCCTGGAGGCGGGGCCTTCTGAGCCTGCCCGGATGAGACAGGCCGAACCCAGGAGACACCGTGGGCCGTTGGGAGCTCAGCCCCCCACCTCCCCAGGTGCCCTCTCCGGACCTGTGGCAGATTCCCGTTTACACGGTCCCTTCTTTGTGCAGCCACCTTCCCAGATGTCCATTTTATTCATCCCCAGAGTCACCTCCTTTACCGTCTGCCGTCACCTCCTCCATTTCCGTTTCATTAACTTCCGCTTCATCCTTGTTATTTCCACGGTGTGGCTCTGTCACTCACCCTCTTTCCAACCTCCCAGGCCACACACCATAGCGGCTTCAGTAGGCTCCCTCGAAAATTCAGAGGGGAGCTCTGTTCGGAAACAGGACCTTTGCAGACACAGGTGAACATGAGGTCTTGGTGTCCTCGTAACAGGAGGAGGATCTGGACACACGGCTCAGGGCAGATCTCACCATGAAGACAGAGGCAGAGGCCGGGTGATGTGTCTGCACATCAGGGGCTGAGAGCAACGTGAGGCCGGGACGGACCCGTGTCGGGACCACCAGGAGGAAGTGCCCGGGGCAGAAAATTCCTGCTGCTCGCGGCCCCCCAGTCTGTGAGGATTTGCTCTGGTGCTATAGGAGTCGGAGACACATGGTTCAGTAATTCCTAATCTTAAGTGTCCAGTGAAGCAATAATTTCCCCTCTAAAGACCAACTGGGGGGCGCCTGGGTGGCTCAGTCGGTTAAGCATCCGACTTCAGCTCAGATCACGATCTCACCATCCGTGAGTTCGAGCCCCACGTCGGGCTCTGGGCTGATGGCTCAGAGCCTGGAGCCTGCTTCCGGTTCTGTGTCTCCCTCTCTCTCTGCCCCTCCCCCGTTCATGCTCTGTCTCTCTCTGTCTCAAAAATAAATAAAAACATTAAAAAAAAAATTTAGGGGCGCCTGGGTGGCTCAGTCGGTTGGGCATCCGACTTCGGCTCACGTCACGATCTCGCGGTCCGTGGGTTCGAGCCCCGCGTCGGGCTCTGGGCTGATGGCTCGGAGCCTGGAGCCTGCTTCCGGTTCTGTGTCTCCCTCTCTCTCTGCCCCTCCCCCATTCACGCTCTGTCTCTCTCTGTCTCAAAAATAAATAAACGTTAAAAAAAAAAAAAAAGACCAACTGGGATGCTTTAAATGTCACTTAATTCTAAATACTCGTAATTTTTTACTATGACAATCTTCTTTCACAAATTACGCAAATGATCATTACTGGTTTCCAAGCGTATGCGGAGGCTGGCTTCCTCCATTTTCTCCTGGTTAGCACTTTATTAATGAGAGTGAAACAACTTTATCAGGTTATGGTCAAAGAATATGGTTTTTGAGTAAGAAAAAGATTTAACCTCATTGGGGGATGTACTTGATTGTAAAATTCTGATTTACACACCCCTTTCCAGGACCTCGTCAGTTGCCTGAGCACACACTGATGCGTCCCAGAAAGAACGTAAGTCAGTAAGGACGCAGAGCCGACCTGGGGCCCTGACCAGCCGTGGCCCTGCTGCCTCGTGCAGTTGGGTGAAGGGCAGCGTGCACGCGCAGGGCGGCACAGCGGGGAAGTCCTGGGCTTCCTGATGTGCTCCCAGATCCGGCCCGGTACCTCGAACGGCACCTGCCACGTAGCTGGTGTTCAATAAACATCTACCGACTAAGTGAGTAAGTGAATAAAACCTTTTCGGAGAACTGTCGCCACAAATCGATGGGCACTTCTAGGCCCCATGAATCTCTCTCTTAAAATATATCCAAAGGAAGCAATGAGAGGTGTCAGAGATAGCTGTACTAGAATGTTCTCTGCAGTGTTTCAACAAATTTTTAATCCAGCTAGCAGCAAGAAGTTGCTTAAATCAATTTAGAAATATCTACGTAAGGGGCGCCTGGGTGGCTCAGTCGGTTAAGCGGCCGACTTCGGCTCAGGTCATGATCTTGCAGTTTGTGGGGTCAAACCCCGCGTCAGGCTCTGTGCTGACAGCTCAGAGCCTGAAGCCTGCTTCAGATTCTGTATCTCCCTCTCTCTCTGCCCCCTCCCTCCCTCGCACGCACGCTCTCTCTCTCTCTCAAAAATAAATATTAAAAAAAAAAATGCAGGAGTCAAAATTACATGCAGTTAAGGGAATGAAAACACAAGCCACAGACTAGGAGAAAATACTCAAAAACACACATCCGCTAAGGACCCGTGTCCAAAATGCTCGAGAAACCTCATAAGGTCAACAAGAAAGCAAACAACCCAGTTAAACACCAGGCAGGAGATCTGAGCAGAAGCGGGGGGGAGAACGCGTGTGGGAGGGCAGGCGCGCACGGGAACGTGCTCCACGTCGTGTGCCGTCAGGGAAACGGGGAGCAAGACAGCAAGGAGAGGCCACCACCGCCTGTCAGAAGGGCCACGGCCCACAGCACGTCACCGCCGGGTGCTGGCGGGACGGGGAGCAGAGGGGACGCAGAATGCCGCGGCCGCTCCAAGAGGGACCCTGGTGTCTTACAAAACCGAGCACGGTCTCGCCGTGCGGTCCTGCAGTCACGTCCCAAGATGTGAGAACGTGCGTGCTCGCAGACCTGCACGCGGAGGTTTGCAGCGGCTTTATCCGTGATTACCGAACCCGGGCAGCAACCGGACGCCCTTCAGTGGCTGGCGGACAACCGTGGTCCATCCGGGCGGTGGGGTTTTCCTCAGCCCCGGAAAGAAGGGAGCCGCGAAGCCAAGAACGACGCGGAGGCACCTTCGATCCAGGTTACTGCGTGAAGGAAGCCAGTCCGGAGAGGCCGCACCCTGGGTGACCCCAGCCGAGTGGCCTTCTGGGAAAGGCGGGGCCAGGGAGCCGGTAAAAGATCAAGGGTTCAGAGGGAAAGCGGGAGGCACGAATAGGTAGAGCTCGGAGCTTCTAGGGCAGCAGCACTAACCAAAACGATACTTTAACGACAGACATGTGACATCAGGTATCTGTCAGAAGCCACAGGACTGTGGGGCACAAGGAGTGACCCTGACGTAAATTCCAGGCTTCAGTCGAGGGCGACGGCTCTCGCCAGCTGAAACACACTCCACTGACACAGCGGGACTAGTGGGGAGCCGCACGGAGCGGGGCGCGTGGGAACCCTGCAGCCCTGAGACTGCTCCCACAAGATAACACCTGTCCGTTAAACAGGAGTACCACTTAAATAACAATAAAAAACGAAACAGGAGTAAAGCTAACCAAACACGTGAAGGAGCTGTGTGTTAAAAATATAAAGGGGCATCTGGTGGCTCAGTCAGTGGAGCGTCCAACTCTCGATTTCAGCTCAGACCATGATCCCAGGGCCATGAGATCGAGCCCCACGTCAGGCTCTGCACTGTGTGGAGCTTGCTTGGGATTCTCTCTTTGCCCCTCTCCCCACTTGCACATACCCACTTTCTCTCTAAAATAAAAATAAGTAAGTAAAAATTAAATAAATACAAGTTTTTCTTTCATTGACATTAGAAATCAAAGACCTAGATAAACGGAGAGCTATTCTGGAAAGTTAGCTGCAGGGTAACTAGAAGATTCTAGATTGTGGTCTATTCTCCTTAAAAGTCAATAAATAAAAGTTAAATAAATACAAGTTTTTCTTTCATTGACATTAGAAATCAAAGACCTACATAAACGGAGAGCTATCCTGGAAAGTTAGCTGCAGGATAACTAGAAGATTCTAGATTGTTGTCTATTCTCCTTAAACTGATTTACGTATCAACATGAACCCACTCAAAATCCCAAGAGGATTTTTTGGTCCATGTCCCCAAGATCACGCTAAAACACGCCTAAAAAGGCAGAGGAACCAGGGTGGACAAAACAATTTTGAAAAAGAACAATGCAGGGGCGCCTGGTGGCTCAGTCGGTTGAGAATCCAACTCTTGAGTTTGGCTCAGGTCATGTCACGGTCGTGACACCGAGCCCACATCAGGCTCTGTGCTGAGCAATGAGCACGGAGCCTGCTTGGGATTCGCTCTCTCCACCTCCCTCTGCCCCTTCCCCAAATCGTTCTCTCTCTCTCTCTCAAAATAAATAAATGAACGTTTAAAAAACAGAAGAAGAAAAGAAAAAGAACGATGCAGGGAGGCTCATACTACCCGACTTCGATCTTCACATAACGGCAGAATGATCCAGGGGCGCCAGGGGGCTCAGTCGGTTGAGTGTCCGACTTCAGCTCAGGTCATGAGTTCAGGGTTTAGGAGTTCGAGCCCCACGTTGGGCCCTGTGCTGACACCTCGGAGCCTGAGCCTGCCTCAGATTCTGTCTCTCTCTCTCTCTCTCTCTCTCTCTCTCTCTGCCCCTTCCCTCTCTCTCTCTTTCAAAAATGAATAAAACCTTAAAAAAAAAAAAAAAAAAAAAAAAAGAATGATCCAGAGACATGCCCCAGCACGTACGGCCAGCTGATGAGGTCAAAGGTCTGCCCAAATTCAGTGCAGAGTTCTTCACACAAACCTAAACACAAAAGCACCATCCACTAAAACAAATACCTTGAAAAACCGGACTTCAGAAGCCAGAACTTCCACTCTGTGAAACACACTAGTGAGAAAACCAGGCAGACAGGCTGAGGACGGACTGGAAGGAGGTGTCTGCAAACCAGAACCTGACGCAGGACTTGCATCCATGCACATAAGGGCACGACTTGAACACACGGAGTTTCCAAGCCCAACAGTAAGAGAAGGACCTGGTAAGGAAACGGACAAAGAAAAAAAAAAAAAAGAAAAAAAAGAAAAAAAAGAAAATGGACAAGAGCCATGAACAGGCACTTCAGCGGGGAGACAGGCCAAGGGCAAGTAAGGGCATAGGAAGAGCACTGGTCATTAGGAAATGCAACAGTGGCCTGAAGGGCCACCCCATGCCCATTAGAATGGCTAAACTTTGAAACCTGATAACATCAAGTGCTGGCCACGTGAGGGCCAGGAGCCACCGCTGGTGGGAATGCAACCCGCCAAAGGATGAACACACTGTGCTCCGTCTACACAGCGGAGTGCAGTTCAGCAAAATAACTCAAACTCAGGACACTCACAAAACCTCGAGGAATCTCAGAGGCGCTTCGTTAAGTTAAAGAACCCAAACTCGAAAGGCCACATGCCACGCAGGACTCCGCTGACGGAACATTCTTGAAAATGCAGAGCTTCGGACACTCCAGTGGTGCCAGGGATTACAGGTGGGGGGTGGTCTGACCAGCACGGGCAGAAAGAAATGGGCAGGGGGTGGGGGATGCAGACGAGAGAACAGTGGCATCTCAGGTCTGGGCCTCGGTTACCGTGGCAGGAACACTACGGTCAGAGCTCATGTGGTTGCACAGCACACAGCACGAGCTTCAGGGCATTTAAATTCAAGGAGAATTTTAAAGGGCGAGCGGAGCGGGCTTACCCGTGCTGCCATGGAGCGTCCCCTCGAGTGACCCCGTCAGCGGGGACAGGGCAGACTCAGGGCAGCATGCCCACGTGCAGCTCAGCCCAGAAATCGCACCCACGTTGCCCAAAATGCGTAACATCCTCCCGAGAAATCTCAGCAACGGAACCAACAGAGGTGGGCTCTGGGCGGCAGGGGCGGTAGGGGTGAGAGACTTTTAGCTTTCACACCTTTGACTCTGTGCCATACGCACACATCACTTTTCTGGGCTGCCTCACTGGCACGTGCATCCAGTAGGGCGTCCTGCTCTGAGAAGCTGTCTTGTCCCCCGCCCGACGCCGGGCCTTAACTGATGGTACGGGTGCTGTCGCGGCCGCTCTCGTCCCCGGGCACGGCAGCAGTCGCCTCGGAGCCCAGAAGGCCTGGCGGCTCTAAGTGCCAGGGGGCAAGCAGGTGGTGATTCCATGCGACCCTGCCCCTCTGGGTCCCCCGGGTGTGCAACGAAGCAGTCCGTCCGTCTGGGCCTCTGGGCACCACCAGAATGGCACCGGTCACCAGGAAGCACGTGCTGAGCTTCCAAACTGAGCGACCAGAGACCCATCCCCTAGCCCAGCGCCCACCCACCGCCCTCAGGAGCGGTTGTCTGGGTGGGACGCCGTTTACTGCCACGGATGTCTCCCAGGAGAGCTGCCCCTTCTGAGCTGTGTCCGCTCATTCCAAAAGCAAAACGCGTGACTTGTTAGTTTTTACTAAAGACATAGCAGTGAGCCTGGCCGCTCGGACTGTGTCACCACCGCTGAACCGATACCCGGCGCGGGGGGTGGGGGGGGCAGGCACGGCAGTGAGGTATCGATGTCCACAGATGAGCACAAAACAACGGTCAAAGAAGCCAATGTTGGTGAGGATCTGGGAACTCGGCACGAGCCACGCGTGTTAGGGAAACCACAAACTCATCTAATTCTGTGGAGTAAACCAGAAATGTGGCTCTAGAGCTGTAAAAACATGCAGACACGCAGACCCCAGAGCACAGGCCCTGACTGCAGCACAAAGGCACAAAGGTGTTTTCTGAAGGAAAAAAAGAAAAAAAAAAAAAAAAAAGAAAGAAACTGAAAACCATCAAACACGAAACAATGCAAACAAAGGCCACGACATCCACGTGATCTTATGGCCACGGATGCCATAATGGTGCTACTGAGACGAGCACGGAACATCAACGCATTTGACACCACTAAAATGGACACTTTAAAACGTTCAAGGGGGCGCCGTGGCGCCTCAGTCAGTTGAGCGTCCGACTTCAGCTCAGGTCACGATCTCAGGACTCAAGGGATCAAGCCCCGCGTCAGGCTCTGCGCTGACAGCTCGGAGCCTGGAGGCTGCTTCCGATTCTGTGTCTCCCTCTCTCTCTGTCCCTCCCCCACTCATGCTCTGTGTCCCTCTCTCTCTCTCTCTCTCAAAATTAAACATTAAAAAATGTTTAATACATTTTAAATAATAAATAAAAATAAAATGGTCAACAGAGCGAACTTGATATCACGTACATTTTACTACAATAAAAGAACCCTAACAAAAAGTCAAACCAAAAGTCCACGTACGCGACAACGACCCACGTCTGCACGTGCACGTGTCTGCCGCACAGCGGGAACAGTCCTCGTGAAAACGCAGGGTTGGTACGTGCGTGAACGGTAACGGGTGTATCTTTATGGAGGGAAATCTTGCTTACAGCGTCTAAACTCCACTCTGGAAAGGACGAACGACTTCATCGCCCGTGATCTTCTGAAAGACCACATCTTGGAGAAGCTTCGGGGCCTTGTCGTCAGTGCATAAGGACCGTCTGGCCCCCTCAAGTCTGGACCTTAGAAGAACCACCTGCTTAAATGGCCCGCGATGAAGTCACTCACCGAGGCCCGAGGCCCGGCCAGGGCAGCGCCCCGAGAGCTGGGCCATCCTCGCCGCTCTGTGCCGGGCCTTTATCCGGGCCGCGCACACACGCTTCCCGCTTGTCACAGGAGAAAACTCCCCCTCCCGGGGCATCTGCCTGCTGTCCACTCACGGTGGCCTCTGCAGGGAGCAGGTGGCCCGGGACTCCGCCCCTCCCCCAGCCACGGGCAAAGAGCCTTCCTGCTCCCATATTAACAAACGCTGGCTGAGCGAGTGAGACTCCCGTGGGACCTCAGGACGCCCTCAGGCAGGGGTCTCAGATCTGGCACCAGGGACGGACTCCCTAGTAGAGTCCCTAGTAGAGAAAGCATGCACGTGGTGTCAGAGACCCCGCAAAATCCCCCCAGCGCCCGAGCGCGTCAGCCGTGGCGGAGAAGTGACAACAGGCCGCAGCCGGGCCCTGAGGCACCGGCTTCTGTCCGCACCGTCTGTCACACACCTCGGAGCTCGTCTGGCGCTGCCTTTGACAAAGACGTGAAGGCTGGTCACCCGCTCTTCCCGTTACCAGTGGCTCGCGGTAGCCCGCAGCCTAAGCAAAGCAGCCCTTTGCAGCCGGACTGCAACCCCCCAGGGCACAGCTGTTGGGTTCCCAACCCCAGGACCTTAGACCGTAAGCTCATCTGCAGACAGGGTCTTTGCGGATGTGATCATTAAAATGAGGTCACGGGGTGGGCCCTCAGGCAAGGTGACGTGTCCCCACGGAAAGAGAGAAGGCCGTGTGAGGATGGATGCAGATCGGGACGGGAGCACCGCAGGCTGACCCTGGGGGAGGCGTCTGGGGCAGGCCGGGCCCGCGCCCGCAGCCTCCAGGACCGAGTGTGGCCGCCTGGCCTGCGGTGCTTTGACCCGGCGGCCCCAGCAGGCCGACGTGGTGGCTACGGTGACCATGACTTGGCGAGGATACGAATCCCTCGTTGTCAAGTAGGAGGAAAGCACTCAGTCTCCTCCCCCGACTGTGACAGGCCACCCTCCTCTTCCAGAGCCCGGTCCTCACCTGTCACCTCCTACAGCAAGTATGATCAGAGAACCTTCCCGCCCCCTGCCCTTTGCCGGCCACCCCCCGCCCCCAACGCGAGCTCACAGCCTCCTGACGACTCGCACTGTCGCCACTCTCCCGCCCTGCCCGTCTGCTCCCACTGTCCCCTTCTTGCCAGGTGGCACCGCCATTCACTCAGGTCCACACCAAAGCCTCTTGCCCCGCTCCTACGTCCGCTCTGCCGGCCAGCCCTGAGCACTGAGCCACAGCTGACAGCCGTGTTGCCTCCCCTCCGCCCCCCGCTGGATGCTCAACCGTCTCTGGCCATCGCCGCGTGTCCCCTGGGGGCCAACCGTCCCCGGTGGAGAACCTCCTCTCCATCTCACGCTGATGCCCTTCAGCCACACCTCCGAGACACGTCGCCTGGCGGGCACCACTTGGGAGCAACCCCAGCAAATGACTGCAGCCCTGATAGTGAGGGTCTGAGGCAAGGGAGGAGGCCGCAGGGACAGGCACGTCACCTGTGGGTGGGCCTGGTGGCCAACACTCACACCCACGGCCCCGCTCCACAACCGTGACCTCAAGAGTAAGCAAAGTGGATGAGGGCCACAGGACTGTTGCACGTCAACTGGGAACGACAGCCTTTCAAACGAAAACTGCCCAAGCCGGCTACGATGGGCAGACCCACAGCCAAACTCTGTCAGCGGCGGGCACGTGAGCTGTCACGACAAGGCCACAGCCACCCAACGGGGCCTCCTCCACCCAACAAAGCCGTAGCCACTCAACAATGCCATCTGGAATTTCCATAATCCCATTTCCAAAAACTGTACTCAACAAACAATGCCACACACAGGGGGAAAAGGCCACGTACAAATGTGTTGGTGTGGCATTATTTTCAACTTTGAAGAAAACCACAAACAACTCAGTTGTCTCGTCATGAGGGACAGTGTTGAGAAAACTTCAACGTAGGGTCACACGCCCAGCCGAGTGAGGTCCGTGAAAAGCACAAGTACGCGATATAAAATGGCATTTAGGGGTGCCTGGGTGGCGCAGTCGGTTAAGCGTCCGACTTCAGCCAGGTCACGATCTCGCGGTCTGTGAGTTCGAGCCCCGCGTCGGGCTCTGGGCTGATGGCTCAGAGCCTGGAGCCTGTTTCCGATTCTGTGTCTCCCTCTCTCTCTGCCCCTCCCCTGTTCATGCTCTGTCTCTCTCTGTCCCAAAAATAAATAAACGTTGAAAAAAAAAAAAAAAATTAAAATGGCATCTATGACACGACTGCGTGGGGAGAGGGGGCAACTGGGTGGAGGGGGGCCACGTATGACTGTTACTCCTTCTTTCTGCTTCTGAACCTTTCAAACTTTCTTTAAAAGGTATGCATTACTTGGGGCACCTGGGTGGCTCAGTCAATCGAGCGTACGACTTCGGCTCAGGTCACGATCTCACAGTCCGTGAGTTTGAGCCTCGAGTCTGGCTCTGTGCTTTCCGACTGATTCCGTGTCTCCCTCCGCCGCTCGCACTGTGTCTCTCTCTCAAAAATAAACATTAAAAAAAAATTGTTTTAAAGGTAGGCCCTACTCGAAAATGTTTAACAGGTTGTTTTAATTTTCTTAAGTTTGTTTATTTTGAGAGAGAGAGAGAGGACAAGAGTGGGACAGGAGCAGACGGGAGGAGAGAGTCCCAAGCAGGCTCCATGCTCTCAGCACACAACCTGACGAGGGTCCAGAACCCACGAACAGTGAGATCATGACCTGAGCTGAGATCAAGAGTCAGATGACTGAGCCACCAGGTGCCCCTAACAGACTGTTTTAAAGGAAAGAAAGGAATTCCTTTGGGTCGGGGCTAAGGGTCACAGGAGGCCCGGTGGGAGGGGGCGGGGGGGGACTCAGAGAGGCTTAAGAGCAAACCTGAGCTTCCTCAGGTCATGATGTCACCGTTCATGAGTTCGAGCCCTGCATGGGGCTCTGCACGGACAGCGTGGAGCCTGCTTGGGATTCATCTCTCCTTCTCTCTCTACCGCTGCCTGGTTTGCTCACTCTCTCTCCCCCTCTCTCAAAAAATAAACATTTTAAAAAATTAAAAAAAAAAAAAAACCAGACCTGAGTCTGACCCCAGGGTTCTATCGACCCTGTGAGACTAGGGCAGGGACAGTTAAGTTAGGTTGTGAGCAAGGGGCCCGGAGGAGGACCCTCAGGTGCCCCCGGAGAGGGTTCAGGGTGGGAAGCCAGAGGAAGGAGCCCGCCACGGAAGGGCAGGTCGCCAAGGGGCTCGGGAGCCCCCTCCCGCTCCGAGCCCGTCCTCCCACCGATGGACCAGGAAGAGGTGAGGGAGACCGTTCATGGAGGAATGAGCCAGGGGGTGGCAGGGTCGCTCCTCAGAAGAGAGGCGTGGGTCGTGTGCACTTCCCCACGCTGCATGCGCCTAAGGGGCGTTTCCCTCTGCGGGCGCCCACCACCTCCCAGAGGCAGACCGCTGCAGAATCAAGCGTCACATGCACTTCAGACCTATGTCCTTTCATCCCAAATGTCAACGCACCCATAACGACACCTGGTCCCCGTCTCTGTCCCCCTGGTTGAAAACTCAGTGGGCCCCGTAGGCCATCTTCCCAGTCAGTTCTCCCTAAGGCGCTGTGCCTGGCAGACCCCGAACCGCTGGGAGGGCCGGGGGGCAGGGAGGTGGTGGCTGGGACCTCGGAGCAGGAGAATGAATCAGGTGAGGTCAGCCTCCCGGGCTGGGCCCTGGAAGAGCCGCGGGACACCCTCCTGAGCTCGAGCTCCAGCAGGCGGGCCCAGCACCCCTGTGCGGGGAGGGGGGGGACACCGGGCGGCACTGACCTTCTCCAGCTTCTCGAAGTGCTCCCGCAGGAACCTCATGGGCCTGTCCGGCTTGGACACACACAGGTGCACGATGCAGTCCTTCAGGACCTGCTGAACACCATGCTTCTGCACATACAGCTCGCACCCCTTCAGGCTCTCGTCCTCCTCCGCCGCCGGGCAAGAGGACGGGGATGCCATGGTGGCCCCACTTCTGGCCTCCTGGGGAAGAAAACCCAGGCCACTGTACACATGCATCTGAAAGGCACCTGGGGTGTGTCGATGTCAAATCCAACAACCCCACGACGGGCGGACGTGTCCCCCCCCCCCCCCCCACCTGTCACAGGTCTTCCTTTTCAGGGGCTGGAGGAGTCGGCAACACAAAGCCTTACCGCGAAGATCTTTGTGGGCATGGGGGAGGATCAACCAGATTTTGTAGATGAGCAAACCCCTGGTCTCCGAGAAACCTGAAGGCGGAAAGTGGGGGCCCTGGGAACCTGAGTGGCGACCATCCCTCCCCCCCTTGTAGGGACAGCTGTGTGAACCGGGGAGATGAAGGGGTGCTGCTACCGGGTCGAGAAGCCTGCTTTGCAGGAACAGAAGGAAAACAGTTGAAAGCCACCTGAGGGGCCTTCTGGAAGGATGGAACATGGGGAACAATGGCAGGGCCGCGCAGTTCTCAGCCAGGCGCTGGGGGCTAAGTCACAATGACAGGTCAGGAACTGGGGCTGCACAGCTCCCGCCAGCCGCCCCCCCCCCAAGCCTCGCGGGGACCCCAGGAAGCTGCCAAGGCTGCGCACCCCCCCACAGGCCCCTCGCGCCCCCTCCCCCGCCTCTGCGCCCCCGGCCCTCCTCCAAGCCCTGCGCGCCCCCGGTCCCTGCGCCCCTTCCCCAGGCCCCACCTCCTCGGGCCCCTGCATCCCCTCCCCAGACCCCGCGCCCCTCCCCCACCTCTACGCCCCCCGCCCCCTTCTCCAAGCCCTGCGCTCCCCCTCCCCGTCCCTGTGCCCCTTCCCCAGGCCCCACCTCCTCGGGCCCCCGCACCCCTTCCCCAGGCCCGGCGCCCCCGCCCTGAGCCCCCAGCCCGCGCGCCCCTCACGGCGGCGCGACGGGCCCAGGTGCGGCCAAGGGGGCGGGGGCTCCCCAGGCCCACATTTCCCGGGGCCCCGCGGCCGGCCCAGCCACCCCTCAGCCCGCGCAGGCCGGGGGGCCCTACGCAGACCCCGTCGCAGCCCCGCGTACCTGCCTGCGCGGCGCCCGAAGCCCGAGGCGGCTGCGCGCGGACGAGGGGACGGCGGGCGAGCGGGTCCCCGCACTGCAGCGGCACCGCCCTCCGCCCGCCCCCGCGCCGCGCCGACCCGCCCCCGGCTCCCGGCCGGCCCCCTCCCCCCCGCCCGCCCCCCACCTCGTCTACTTCCGGCACCGCGGCGTGCCTCCCTCTGCCCGACCACAGACCTCTCCGCGCGGGTGTCCCCTCGCCCCTAGCTTACCTCTGCACCCCCCCCCCTCCTCCCTCCCCGCCTTGGCCAAGCCCGGGCGGGCCTCGAGTTGGACAAACCCACGGCCGGCCAGGACCACCGCCCTCCGCCGCCCACCGCCCACACCTCCTCACCCCTCTCCCCTGCACCCTGGTTGGCTGCAGCTGAGGCGGCATCAGGGTCACGGCCGGGCCCCCCACTGCTCACACCTGGCGTGTTCCATCTACACAGCCTGCAGCGTACTGGTTCCAGCAAGTGCACCCCTTCTCGGGGTCGAGGGCCCCAAGTCAGGGCCAGAAGAGGGGGCCAGATGGGCCCAGACGTAGAGGTGAGCCGATTTCCTTCAGATGTCCCAGTGGGAAATCAGGGGGTCATCCTAATTTCTTCCCACCACCCTCCGGTGCCCACGAGGTTACCGAGGCCTGCAGAGCCCCCTCCCCACCCCCAACCCGTGACTTCCTAATCTGTAAGCCCAGACCTGCAGAAAACGGAACTGTCCTTATTTTCCTGTTGCCCAAACCACGCTTTGCCCCCATTCTGGCAGGGTGGGGGCAGAAACTCATCTCAGTCTGCTGGGGGACCCCACCCTTGCCACAGAGTGGTCCAGATACCAGGAGAAGGGACAGGGAACCCAGGCCTTGAAGGGACAGAAGATATTTGTGCACCTCTCCCACACTCTCCTGTGCACAGTCACCTGTCCTCCCTGCTCACCTGTCCTCAGCACATCACAGCAAGGCCGGCCTCACCCGGTGCGCTCCCCCAGGAGGGCTGATGCTGGCCCTACTTTTCTCTTGCCTACGTGAAGGTAAATGGAACAGGTCACACTCAGGTGGAGAAGCTAGGAGCTCCTTTCCGCTTCCCCAGCGCCTGCCCTCAATGTGGGGGGAGGTCAGGGGTCAGCTGGGCAGCCAACTGGACCATCAGTAGCCGATGCGCTTACGTGAGGACGGCGGGAATGTCCCTCGCGGAGCTGGGGTGTGAAACCATGAGCACCCACAATGCTGACAGTCACGGGTAGGTCACCTCCCCCCGGGCAGTGATAAATCCTGGCTTCTTGTAGGGTGTCCAGGAGCCCCCGCCTTCCACTGGGAACAAACGGCTGGTATCAGGTCGCCCTTTCACAAGCCCCGTAAATAGTGCTCATCTGAGAACGTCCCCTCCACCCACAGGGAGGCCCCCCGCTACATGCTCAGCCCTACTGCGTTCCCCAGCAGAGGTTATCGACAATCCGAGCTCTGGGGGGGGGGGGGGTACTTACCCCTAGGACCTGGGTGACCAAGCCTTGCAAAGACCCGACTTCAGAGCCACGTTCTTTCCCGAGCACCACCCCTGGGTCTGTCAGCTCCACTCTCCCGCCAGGATTCAACCACCGGAGTGTTTCTCCTGCAGGAACACTTCCCTGCGGTGCTGCCCCTGCACGGAGGTAGGCACCTGTGGGGGCAACGTGGACCCCCCTCGTGGGACTATGTGAATCTGCTTGCTTAATAGGCACGGTGCTGTTTGTTCCCTCCTTTATTCAGTCTGCGGGGCAGATGGGTGCAGAAGAGAAAATGACTCGTTCCACCCTGGCCTCTGGAGACGTGGCGGGGCACCGTGGTCTGACTTCCCCACAGGCACCGTGTCCTGGGCAGCGTGCAGAAGCCTTGAGGGCGGAGGATGTGGCTGACTGCTACTGACCTGCTCGCTGGGGGACAGCTGGGTGCCAGAGCCTTCCTGGAGAGGCCCTTGGGGGACAGCCGGGTGCCAGAGCCTTCCCGGAGAGGCCCTTACACCTCAAACGGGTGGACGTTACTCGAGTGCAGCTTTTAGTTGAGGAGCTGGGACGGAGGCCAGCAGGGAGCAGCAGGCAGCAGGGGCCAGTGACCGTGACCCCCAGTGGTTATTATTCTTAGGGCCACAGCAGTTCCTCGGGGAGGGCTGTAAGTCCCACCCTGAGCACACACAGGCAGGGGCCCTGTAGGGATGCAGAAGACGGGCCACAGGGGGAGAGGAGGCGGGAAGCATCCCCCAAACCCTGTACTTCTGAAGAAGCTGCATTCGGTGAGAGAGATTCCTTGGGAAGGAGGCAGCAGGAGAACGTTGCAAGAACAATGTTATCCAGTTTTCAGCTTTTATTTCTTTTCATGTTTGTTTAGTTTTGAGAGAGACAGAGCACGAGCCAGGGAGGGACAGAGAGAGGGGGAGACACAGAATGTGAAGCAGGCTCCAGGCTCTGAGCTGTCAGCACAGAGTTCGATGTGGGGCTCAAACCCGTGAATGGTGAGATCGTGACCTGAGCCGAAGTTGGACGCTCAACCAACTGAGCCACCCAGGCGCTCCTTGATTGTTCAGCTTTTAAATGGCTCATGAGGTGGGTCTGGGATGCACAACTTCCTACGAGTTTTCTCACATGTCTGTGAAGTCTGATCACCCACGCTCCCTGGGGTGGCCCTGCTGTGTGACAGCCCACGCTTGGAAGCAGACACCCCGTGGGGCCTCCGGTGAGAACACAGACCACAGACCCCAGGCCCACAGAGCCACGGGATAATCGGGTGTGTTGTTCAGTCAGCGCGTTTGCGGGGACTCTTTCCGTGGACAGCTGAGTCCCGGGCAGGGGGTGGGGGCCAGGGAGAAGAAGCCCAGCCTCACGTCCGGGTGGGTGCTGGACGAGAACGCAGCTACAGAAATGCCACAGACAGAACGTTTGCGGCCCCCAAACTCCTGTTCAAATCCTGACCCCCAGCATGGGGTGCTAGGTCCTGGGCGGGACCCTCACGGCGAGCTCAGTGGCCTCACGAAAGAGACCCGGGGCGCGCCCTCGCCCCCGCAGCCCGGCGAGGATGCGGTGACCAGACGGCCAGCAGCGGCCTGGCCGGAACCACAGGGGTTTCGTCCTCTCCACGTCCAGCCTCCAGGGCCATGAGGAATCAGTGTCTGCTGTTCACAAGCTGCCCGGCCTGTGGTAATTTTGTCATAGCAGCCCGAGCAGACTCAGGAGGCGGGAATATCCAGCAGAGCCACATAGGAAGATACATTAAAAGATTATGAACAGGGTACAGGAAAGAACAGACGTTCAAGAACCAGAACAAGGAATCCAGAAATAGACCCAAACCGATATTTACGGGGACTCTGTACGTGATGAAGGTGGCATTGCATATTTGTGGGGATGACAATAACTTAATAGTTTGGGAAGAAGTAAAGTCAATTGGAAAAAAGTTAGGTTGGATCCCAGTGTCTCTCTTTGTATAGATAAACTTGAGATGGGTTAGATGATATACAAGCAACAGAAGTAACGTTTGGGAAATATCATCTCCGGACACAGGAAGCCTTGTTTTTTTTAACATTTATTTTTTATGTTTGAGAGAGAGAGAGCATGAGTAGGGGACAGGCAGAGAGAGGAGGAGAGAGAGAGTGGGGGGCGGGGGGGGGGCGCTGAGAGAGGGAGACACAGAATCCAAAGGAGGATCCAGGCTCTGAGCTGTCAGCACAGAGCCTGACGTGGAGCTCGAACCCACGAACCGTGAGATCACGACCTGGGCCAAAGTTGGACACTCAACCGACTGAGCCACCCAGACGCCCTGTCACAGGAGGCCTTTCTAATCATACATCCAGGAGCTATAAATATGAAAATCGATAAACTCAACTCTGTAAAAATGAAAACCTGTGCGTAAAAAAACCCTCGCACATTCAAAATAAAAACAAAACACGCAATAAATTCACGATACCCGTCACAAAGGACCGATTTCCTCTGCATGAAGACACCCAGTGCAGATTAACCTGTCGGGCTCACACAGGCCCTGCGGTCTGGCAACTGCAGGTGGTGGGGGCATGGGAAACGGGCCCCCACGCTTCTGGTGGGGTTGTGCAGAGGGGCCTCTTCGCACACTTGTGGAAAATCGTTAAATACCCAGATCCCAGCATTCCTACCTCGCTAGGTTTGTCAATCATCTGATAACAAATCAATACCGCAGTGACTATCCCGATGGGTGCGTTTTTCTGCACGTGGGTAAATGTATACCTTTCCGGGCGCACAGAAACTCCTGATAAGCAGAGTGGCAGGAAAAACCAAGTGTCCATCGACAGGGTCTGACGAAATACTCTGCGGCCCACGGGACCACGGGGCGCCACACGACCGTTTAAAAAGCATGTGGCGGCCCTGAGTGCGCAAACGCTAACCCATCCCCACGGCGTGTTCCTGAGCAGAAACCAAAACCACGGTGTGAAACTTGGCACGTGCGCTGCCAGCTGAGGGGTGGCCGTACGTGTGGGCGTGTGCGGATTCAGGCATGGCGCCTCCAGAGGGACACTGAAGGACACAGGCGGCCTCTGAGGCGAGCGGGGGCAGGAGCCCTTCTGTGTTCCGTGTCCTCGAGTGCCATTCGAGCTGTGCACCAAATGCGTGTCTTAACCATTCAAAAGTAATCGATTTTCTTTGCATTAAATTTTTAAAATCTTCCTGGAAAGAGGGAATTCAAAACACCTGTTATTTTCGCTTCCTCCACAAGCCACACTAAAATCACAATAAAGGCATTTTTTTTTAAATATTCATTTTTGAGAGAGCAAGCGGGTGAGGGGCACGGGGGGGCGGGCGGGCAGATCTGAAGCGGCTTCTGCACAGAGCCTGACAATGGGCTCAAGGTCACGAACTGTGAGATCATGACCTGACCAAGTCAGATGCCCAACTGGCTGAGCCACCCAGGTGCTCCAAGGGACTTTGTTGTAAAGGCGCAAAGCCCCGAGGACGGGGAGAACCCAGGGGAGACCCTCAGAAAAGTCTGGGAGCCCGAACGAGGACGGGAGAGCCGTCGTCGACTTACTGAACTGTGAGCTGGCAGACAGAACCTGTCGAAGAGCCCGGTTCACACCACAGGCCTCCCCACCCCCACCCCCGCAGCCTCAGAGGTGGTCTCACCGGATCCCCTGGAAGGGAGAGCTGCCGGAGCTGGGGGAGAGTTGGCCTTGCGGCCCCGGAGGAGGAGAACGGTCTCTAGACTGGGGGTCCAGGACAGCAGAGACCCAAACCAGGGCGGACCCCTGCCCCTCACCGGAACGCCAGGGGCCCCATCTTCGCCCTCCCCCGGTGCTGGTGGGTCTTCTCCGGAGAGCCTGACTCGAAGACACTGACACCAGCAGTCCCCCGGTGCCCGGCCTGACCAGCAGGGCCTAAAAGCAGCGGCCCTCCCGCCACCACATGCACCCAACGTCCGACAGCCGCCGAGCTTCCCTGAGGGCCTGTGTCGCTCGAGGGGTGAAGCCACACATCGGATGCTAGAAACTGCCCACCATCACACCAGTTAGTTAGGAAGCCGGAGTTGGCCAGGAGGAGAGCTGCCCCGCAGCGGGGCCCCAGCCTTCGAGGGGGCCCGGCCATCACGGGCTGGAGACCACTCCCAGCCTACAGACTTCCTAACTCACTCGAGCCGGTGAGCGTTGGGACGGAGGCTACACCACGTTGACTTACTGGATCCTGGAGGTCTCAGCTGTCTGTGACCCTGTCCAAGCCAGAAATCAGAATGCCCTGGTCATCCCCCTGCCCCTCAGCCCCGAATCTGCTTCTGCAAAGTAACCCTGCCCCTGCCCACGTGCCCCACCATCTCCCATCAGGCCAGTCCAGGGGCAAAGCCAGTGACGCCTTCAAGCCAGCCAAGGTCCCCGTCCCCCTCCCTCCCTCTGCTCCCAGGCCCTCGGACCAGCATTCCCTTCCTCTGTGCCTGAGTTCCTCCACCTTGGACCCCACTTCCAGAGTCTCTCCTGGGGGCGTCTACACCTCCGCCCTGCCCCCCACTGCACGTGGCACCTCCCTTCCCGGCTGTCGGCTCCGTGAGAAGCAACAGCATCTGCTTTGACTGCCTGCTGTGTCCTGATGCCCAGAAACGTCAAACAGCCCACGTGTGTTGGATGAGATCACAAACGAATCAACCAAGCACGAATTATTTGCTAAAGTCGGTTTGTTATACTGGCTTAAATGACACGCTTTAAAACACGTGGCACAGGACACTGAACAAGCGAGACTCCGCGAATAGACTTGGAAATCACGTTTTCCTTACCTCTTCCTGCCTCTTTAACTATTCAGTGGAGGCAGTCCCGTCTCTGCCCCGAGAGGCACGTGTGGACAGTGCCATCTCGTTCTGGCTCAAACGTAGAGTTTCAAAGTCCTAAGGTTACGCTGAGATATGAACCCAGCGTCAGTCAGCTCAGTCGTCGTAATCGTCCAGGACCAGGAAGTGATGAAAACGCGAAACCAGACTGAGATTAGGAGCACGGCCTCCTCCAACGAGGCGCCCCTGCTGCGAGCAGTGGGGAAGGAGAGGGGTCCCTTAGCTCTGCCCCTCTCTTGCTCTCCCACCACCCTCCCCAGACTCCGTAACGGGGCCTGCCCCCTCCCGCGTCGGAACGGCCTCTGGCATCTAGAATTCCCCGAAGAGGGCACACCACCGGCCACTGCATCAGCCTCAGGGACCTCACAGAAGGGGAATCTACGCCGCGTGGCCTTCCCTGTCGGGCTCTCACCGAGCATCGTGTTTTCAGGGTTCAGCCACACGGTGGCCGGCGTCCGCACTTCATTCCTTCTGCAGCTCGACGGTACCCCACGGTTTATCCGTCACCCGTGATGGACACTCGGGCTGCTTCCACCGCTCAGCTGCTGGGAGCACAGGCGTGCAGGGACCTGCCCGACCTGTGTCCACCTCTACAGGCTGTGTAACAGGACACAGACGTAGTGGATCTTACGGGAGTCCCAGGTTTCGTTTTTTGAGGAGCCGCCAGACCATCTTCCACAGCGGCCCTCCACCAGCAGCACCCAACGTTCCGGTTTCTCGCATCCTTGCCAATATGTGTTGTTTTCTGTTGTTGTTGTTTTAGTAACCGCCTCCCCCAGGCGTGGAGACAGCTCGGCACGCTTCCTGCCACGTTCCAGGGACCAGGCGAGCTCGCAGGCCAGCTCAGATTCAACACGAGGCTGGATCCGTGTGCAGGCATGGGAGGAATGTCAGCAGCTGTCTTTGGAACCTGTCCTCTGCATCTCATGTGACATTTGCTAAGTGGGTATTTGTGGGTGTGCCTTCTATCCCTCATCTGCCAAGTTGTTGTCATGAACAGGTGTCACATTTCATCACATGCTTTTTCTGCACCCACCAAGATGATCCCATGATTTTTTTTTCTTCAGCTTTTTTTAATGTGGTAAATTACATTCATTTTTATGTTAAATTAACTTGCATTCCTGGAATAAGTTCAATCTGGTCACAATGTATTATTCTTTTTAAATTCTTGATTTCCAGACTGAGTTGGTTAATATTTTATTTAGGATTTTTACATCTGTATTCAATGAGACAGACTGATCTATGATATTCCTTTTGTGTAATGTCCCTGTCACCATGTGGGATCAAGGTTATGATGCTGGCCTCATAAAATGGGTTTAGAGATGCTCCCTCTTCCTGGTGTCAAAGAGTCTAGGCCCAGAGTTATTTCCTAGTTAAATATTTTGAAGTTAATAAAGACCTGTGCTTACAGCCATTACCATGGGAAGCTTTTTATTTATTTTTTTAATGTTTATTTTTGAGAGAGAGAGGGAGAGAGAGAGACAGAGTGTGAGCTGGGAAGGGGCAGAGAGGGAGACACAGAATCCGAAACAGGCTCCAGGCTCTGAGCTGTCAGCGCAGAGCCTGACACGAGGCTTGAACCCACCGACTGCAAGGTCATGACCTGAGCCAAAGTCACTCGCTTAACCGACTGAGCCACCCAGGCGCCCCAATGCTTTTAAACCACAAAGTCAATTTCTTTACTAGGTACCAGACTCTCCTGCCTTCCTATTTCTTCTTGCATAAGTTTTAGTAAACCACATTTTCCTAGGAAGCCACCAATTCATCTACTTTGGGAGGAATAAAGTGATTCATATGCTCCTTGTAGTGTCTCTTTATTGCTCAGGACCTGTAGTGATAACCCCTTTCCACTCCATGTCGGTATTTTGTGCTGTCTCATTTTCTCCCCTTGTCAGTCTTAACAGAGGTTTATCAACTTTCGTAGCCTCGTAAAAGAACAAACTCTTGGTTTTATTGATACTCTCCACTGTACGTTTTTCTACTTCATTACTTTCTGTTCTAACCTTTATTATTCCTTTTCTTTTACCAGGTTCAGGTTTATCTACGTATTTTGCTACTGGGGGGAGAAATCAACCTTCCGTACTCTACGTGGGCAAGAAGCATAACGGAGATACCGGTAGACTAACAACATCTGATCGCGATCTGATTCCTGTTCCTTTAAAAGCAATCTGTTTTTTCTCTGGAAGTCCTCTCCACGTTTGTCTTTGACATTCTTAGATTCAATAGCCTGTCAATATGTGCACCTCCGGGGCGCCTGGGTGGCTCAGTCGGTGAAGCGTCCGACTTCGGCTCAGGTCATGATCTCCCAGTCCGTGGGTTCAAGCCCCACGTCGGGCTCTGTGCTGACAGCTCAGAGCCTGGAGCCTGTTTCAGATTCCGTGTCTCCCTCTCTCTCTCTGACCCCCCCCCCATTCAAGCTCTGTCTCTCTCTGTCTCAAAAATAAATAAACGTTAAAAAAAATTTTAAAAAAAATATGTGCCTCCTTGGTACTCTGCAGATCTAACCTGACGGTCCTTTCTCTTACACTCTGGAAAATTTGTCTCCGTTGTCCCTTCAAATATTGGCTACTCCCCGTATTTATGACCCCTTTCTCTAGGGCATCCATCAACCAGATATCAGCATTGTTGCTTCTATCCACCTCTTTTAGGCACCTTCTTCTTGTTCCCGGTGTCATGCCGCCAAGATAAAGACTTTCACCTCTTTTATGGGCATGTCGTACTTATTTTGATGCACTGGCCCTTCCGTTGGGCTGCTCCTGTGATCACCGGTTTACTTCCTTCCCTTCGGTCTGGCTGTGTGTCTTCAGGAAGGAGACAGGGCAGATGCTGTCTGTGTATCCGAGTGGCCGCCACCACCACCATCACACTGCTTAAGTACCGTCACCACACACGACTGCCCCATCGGCACATCATGGCCACTCCCAGCTTCATCCCTAACCCCGGAGACCACGAAGACCTGGACTTGTCACTTCACGAACATCACGTAAGTGGGATCTCGCTGCACTCACCCTTTAATGACTGCCCTTTGGACTCAGGACATTTTCCCTAGAGTCACCAGCTCCTTGTGTAGAGCAGCCGTTCATTCCTTTGTATCTCTGAGGACACCTGTGCTGAATTTCCACCTTTGAAGATTTTCTTATTGTCTGCTACTGATTTTCAGTTTGATTCAGAGAATACAGTCTCTGTATGGTTTCAGTTCTTTTAAATTGATTTTGTTTTATGGCCCAAGATATGGTCTCTCTTGGAATATGTTCCATGGTCACTGGAAAAGAATGTGTCCTCTGCTATTGTTGGGTGGAGTGTTCCACAAGTGTCCCTTAATCCTGTCGGTTGAGGGCGGTGCTCTTGTGTATCTTTGCTGAATGTCTGTCTAGTAATTCTAGCAACTGCTGAGAGTGGGTAAGAAGTCCTCATATAAAGTCCTTTATATGCTCTGAAGCTGTCACGTGGTGCCTGTGCACTTGGGATTGGTCATTTTATCATTAGGTAACGTCCCTGTTTTTTTCTGAGAAAGTTTCTTCACTCTGAAGATTATTTTGGCTGATATTAATAGAGTCTATCTGCTTATTAAAAATTAATGTTTACTTGATATATCCTCTTCCATGTTTTTACTTTCAATCTACCCATGTCCCTGTGGCCAAAATGAGCTTCAGCGTATAGTAGACAACGCAGAGTCAGGTCTCAGTTTATTCACTCTGCCAACCTCTGTCTTCTAACTGGTACATTTAGACCATTTACGTTAAAGTAGTCATTGGCATATTAGGGTTTCTGTCTGCCATTTCATTAATCGTGTTTGTTTCCTCTCTTGTGCCCTGTGAGATCCTGAAACATTTGTTAGAATTCCATGTAATGTTTCTGCCTCTACCACTGTGTTGAGTTTTCTCAGCGGCTGCTCCAGACATCACCACACACACACACGGCACTTAGAGGTCCCCTGGTATTGATGTTGTGCCACGTTGACTGCAGTGTAGAAACCTTACCGCCACTTATGTCCCTTCATCCTTCCCACTTTTCAAATATAATTATAAATATTTCCTCTGCATACACCGAGCCCCACATCAGTGTTATTTTCTGCTTCAAGCATCAACCATGATTAAAGAAACTTACGAAGTGAAAGACGGTCAGTCATGTTTCCTTCCACTCTTACCCATTCTATTCTTAATTTTCTGAAGGTCCCTGCCTTCCTGTTACAATTTTCCTCTTCTTGGACAGCTCCTTTTAATCATTCACCAAGGGCAAATCTGCTACCAACAAATTCTATCAGTCTGCTTCTGAGAATATTTTCATTCCTCCTTCACTCCCGAGGACGGTTCTGTTGGTAGAGAATTCACTTCCCTTTCAATCTCTTTCAATGCTTGAACAACATGCCGCTTCCTCCCGGCCTCTGTGATGTAGGATAAGACACCTGCTGTCACTCATGCTGCTGTTCCCCTACAGGCCATGCATCGTTTCTACGTATAACATTTTTTCTCCTCTCTTCGGTTTTCAGAAGTTCAACTGTGATGTATTTCCCAGTCCTGTGACCAGAAAGCGGTGGTTCGTCCTGCAATTTTCTTTTTTTTTTTTTTTTTTAACATTTTTTATTTATTTTTGGGACAGAGAGAGACAGAGCATGAACGGGGGAGGGGCAGAGAGAGAGGGAGACACAGAATCGGAAACAGGCTCCAGGCTCCCAGCCATCAGCCCAGAGCCTGACGCGGGGCTCGAACTCACGAACCGCGAGATCGTGACCTGGCTGAAGTCGGACGCTTAACCGACTGCGCCACCCAGGTGCCCCACGTCCTGCAATTTTCTTGCCCGTGCTGTGACTGTTAAATTAACATCTGACAGGCAGAACCTGAGGGGTCAACAAGGACTGGGAGGGAAAGTACATGAGAGGCGCTTATGACTCACAGGTCCTGGGCGTACACAGCACAGCACGTGGGGAGGTAGAGGCAGGGCACAGGCAGAGAAAGGGTCCGTGGAGTGCTTTGGGGGTTCGGGGCTAAGGCCGGATCAGTCAGGTTGAGTGAAAAAGAGCAGGGCTTTGGTCAGCTTTGCAGGGGCTCCCTGGGCGTCAGGGGAACGTGCTTATCACAAGGGTCGTAAGAGAGTTATACCAGAACTTTCACTGACTGGGACTCTGCAGGAATTCTAGGACACGTGCACGTGGGAGGGGCTGGTGCTGGTCCAAAGCCCCTGCAGGCTGCCTGGCTACACTCCACAGACACAGAGGCAGCAACATTATAGATGAGTTTAGTCAAACTCAACAGCCTGCAGGCAGTTCTGGGTTGGGCTGCAGGCCTCTCTGGCACCTATTCTGGGAACCTGTGAGAGAGAAGAGGAAAACCCAGGGAACCCACTGTGCGGCCACCACCCAGTGCTGAGGACCCTGGCCTGTCCTTTCCCATCCCTGTGGAATTACTGGTAAGGTATTCCACAGGAAGGAGCAAGGAACAGTGAGTCTGCACCACGCTTTCTGGAGCAGGAGGCCGCAACACCCTAAGTCGACTGCCTGCTGTTTCCCATGTGGGGCAGAGCTCACCTTCAAACAGCCGCAACTGCCCCCCACTCCCCCGACAGCAGCAAAGCACGCTCAGAAAAGTGCCAGCCTGCCGGTGCCGACTCTCCCACCCCTGCAGCCTTCCTTGTGTCCCCATCAGTCTAAGATAAAGGCCCTGGTGGTCTGACCCCCTCCCCCCCTTCCTGCTCTCCCTGGGTCCCTGGGCTGCAGCCACAAGGAACTTCTAGAACAGCGTCGGGGCCTCCCTGATGGGCTCCCTTGGCAGACCGGGTGCCTTCCACGACAGTCTGGAGGCCAGAAGTCAGGGCTGGTTCCTCCCCAGGCTGCTGGGGCAGGTCTGTCCCGGGCCACTGCCCCCAGGCTGCCAGGCCAGTCTGTCCCAGGCCGCTGTCCCTAGGCTGCCGGGCCTGTCTGTCCTGGGCCGCTGTCCCGAGGCTGCTGGGCCACCCAGTCCGGAGGCTGCAGGGCGGCTCTGTCCTGGGCCGCTGTCCCGGGCCGGCGTCCCTGGCCTGCACACGTGGTGTTCTCCGTGTGTGCTGCATCCACCTCCAAAATCTGCCCTTCATAGTGTAAGGGTTAAACTGTAGTGTAGGGCTAAGGCTTAGCCTGAAAAATAACAGCTTCGGGTTGACACTGAAGGTTAAGAGATAATAGCCCTGCTTTGCTCTTGTAAACTACCCCTCATACTCTTGTAAATTAGGCTTCACCAATTAAGGAAACAAAAGTTCAAAGAAAAGTGCATCAGAGGCAGGGTCAAGGAGATCCACTGGTTGCAACTTAGAGGCAGAAAGTCTAAAATAATCACCTCACCTGGGGTGTTTCTAACTCATCTGGGAACTGTTTCTCTGTTCTGTTCCCAGGTGATGATAAAACGATGTGATCGGTTATAAAAACTCCCTACTCCGGCTGTTCGAGGCTGCACTCTTATCAAGAGTGTTGGTCCCGGTCGGTCGGCCTTGCCTCTCACTGTAATAAACTTTGTTGTGACTGTCACTGGTGCCCATAGCATTCTGTTTCAGGAGTCGTGTGGATGCAACAATAGGGGCAGTCGCATGGGACCGTGGCCCCCGTGACGTATTTTTACCCTGATGGCCGCTGTGAGGTCCCTATCGCTAAATAAGGTCACGTTCTGAGGTTCTCGGGACTAGGACTCCAATACACGAACTTGGGGGAGACAACTCAAACCACAGCACCCCCACCCGAGGCCTCTGCCCCTGTCGTTTCCCTCCCGCTCCGGCTCTCCCGCCAGCGCCTCCGCGGAGTTCCTCTCACTGACCCTGCCCGGTCACCGCTGCTGTCACTTCACGGGCAGGCCTTACCTGTCCACATCAAGTCCCCTCGCCATTCATTCCCCGGGACCAGTTTCGCCTCCTATCGCTACGCTGAGACCCGAGCGCGCAGGAACCCGCGGCGTTTCCGGCCCCTCCCGGCAGTGTCCCGTCAGCGCCCAGAGCTGCCGATAAAGTTGTATTCGCGACCAACCGGAAGGGGAGCCGTAATCCGCGCCGCGGCCGTCGTGAAAGCGCCGGTCTCCCCTAGCGACGGGCAACGCGGGCAAGATGGCGGCACTGGTGGCGCCGGAGGCCGCGGCGCCTCCGGGCCCGGCCGAGGCGGCTGAGGCGGCCGAGACGGCCGAGGCGGCGGAGCTGAGCCGCGCCCTGAGCCGCCTGCTGCCCGGGCTTGAGGCCGACAGCAAGCTGAGCCGGCGGCGCGCGCTCGAGGCGCTGCAGCGCGCAATCGAGGCGGCGTGGCCCGAAGAGCCCGCCGCCGAGTCCGCCGCCGCGGCCGCAGGCTTCCAGGGCCCGTGGGCGCGCCTGCTGCTGCCGCGCCTGCTGCGCTGCCTGGCCGACCCGGCGGAGGGCTGCCGCGCGCTGGCGGCGCACCTGCTGGGCCTGGGCCTGCGGCGCGCCGCGCGGCCCCGCGACGCCCTGCCGCGCCTGCTGCCGGCGCTGGTCGCGCGCCTGGCCGGCCCCGAGTCCGAGCGCGGCCGGCCGCCCGAGACCTGCGAGGAGCTGCGCCTGGCGCTCGTGCAGCTGCTCGGCCTGGCCGTGCGCCTGGGCGGCGCCGCGCTCGCGCCCCACCTGGACGACGCCGTGAGGGTGCTGCGCTGCACGCTGCTCGACCCGTTCGCCGCCGTGCGCCGCGAGAGCTGCCAGTGCGCCGCCAGCCTGGCGCGCGCCACGCCAGGTGCCCGTCTCGCGCGGGGGTCGGGGTGGGGGTGCGGGCAGGCACGGGCGCCGTCCCCGACGCCCGAGGCTGCGGCCGCTCGTGGCCGTTCGGTGGTTCGCAAAATGCAGAGTCGCGGAAACCCCGCTGAAATCGCCCAGAGGGTCTGGGACGCGGCGCGTTCCGGTAACTGCTTCTCACCCGCGTGGCGAACCCGGGCGCTGGTGGGAGCGCGCTCCGAGACTCACCGCTGCGGTCTCCCAGGCCTCGTCCCCATCGCTAAGCCTATCGGTCTTCCCTCTTTGGGTCGGAGCGCTGTCCTCCTAAATGGAGAGAGGCCGCTTCTCTCATGTTTTCCTTTAATTCGTTCTCCATTATTTTAAGAATTCTAATCTGATCAGGACATTCCCTTTTTCTAAGTAGCTGTTTCTGCAGGATCTTGCCCCAGTTAACTTCTCCTTACTGCCTAGGATGTGGAATGGTTGGAGGCCTCTACTTAGTCCCGTTGGGAAGGCTTCCTGTAGGAGGAAATATAGAGGTTGAAGATCTGTGATCTGTGGTCTGGAGGAAACCAGCTTTGAGGAATAAACAACTTGGTCGATCTGAGGAGCAGAAAGGAGGTCAAGATTGCTGGAGGGAAGAAAGGGGGGAAGCTGCTGCAGGTTTGAATTTAGTGTTAAATGCAATGGGGAGCCAGTGGGGGGTGTGGAGAAAGGGCGGGAGAGGCTCAGATTCTGATTTTGTTTTTCACGTGTATTTATTTTAGAGACAGAGAAACAGAGCACAAGTGGGGGAGGGGCAGAGAGAGAAGGAGACACAGAATCCTAAGCAGGCTCCAGGCTCTGAGCTGTCAGCACAGAGCCCGACGTGGGGCTTGAACCCACAAACTGGGAGATCATGACCTGAGCTGAAGTCGGATCCTTAACCGACTGAGCCACCCAGGCACCCCAGTTCTGATGTTTAAAAGATCACTGTGGTGCTGAGAGAATTGATCACCAAAGGTGGCAAGGGGAAATGAGAAGGTCAGTTGGGGCGAGAGGTAATCCATACTTAGATGATGGTTGGCTTGGACTTGTGGGGGCGAGCGGTCCGCTAACAGACATGGAAGAAAATGGATGGATGGATGTTGGGCACGGAGCCGGCAGGGTGTCCTGTCGAACTGGGTGGGGGATGAGGGAGAAGGAGGTTTGGGTGGACAGGAGACAAAGAAGAATGAATGAGGCTTCTTTTCACCCTTTGCCATTAGGGACCGTCAAGATTTCCACTGTGAGTGACAAGTTTGGATTCAAATAGTACAGAATTCTAAGAGAGCAGGGTTTGAGGCTTGGGCTGGAGACAGCCATTGGGAATTACAAGCTTTTATTTATTTATTTTTTTAATTTTTCTTTTAATGTTTATTTATTTTTGAGACAGAGAGAGACAGAACATGAGCAGGGAAGGGGCAGAGAGAGAGGGAGACACAGAATGTGAAGCAGGCTCCAGGCTCTGAGCTGTCAGCACAGAGCCTGACGCGGGGCTCGAACTCACGAACTGTGAGATCATGACCTGAGCCGAAGTCAGACGCTTAACCGACTGAGCCACCCAGGCACCCCAAGGGAATTACAAGCTTTTAACACATTTCTCATTGACCCCCCGACCACTTCGCTCCCTGGTCTGTGTGTCAGCCAGGGTGACGGCTTCTGCCTTGCAGCCTTTGCGTGTTCCCTCACTGGATTGTAAGTTCTGGAAGGGTGGGGCAGTGCCTGCCCGCATCCTGGGTGCCCACTCATTTCCGAGCGAGGGACGGTTCCTTGTGCTTGAAGGATGTCCCTCCTCCAAACCCTCTACTCTGCCGGCTCCCCGTGAGGACCCTCTCCTGGATCCACACCACACTGGGCAGCGCTAGGTCAATATCCCGCCTTGATCTGAGGCCCTCAGGGTGAAAGAACTCAGCTACAGCATCACCGAAGTAGCCGTCTGTGGTTGCGTCTCCAGCAGCGGCAGAACTGAAGTCAGAACTCCCACACCAGCGGGCCGGCCTACCTGTCAGAGACATCCCAGTTCTGATTTTGTGCGAGGCCCGAACAAGTAGGAGGTGGAGTGGCTTCACCCCAAGTGATGTCGGCCCTGTTCCCTGTGTAGCACCAGCCATCTGGCTTCGAGGCACAGCCAGTGTGGGGACTTGGGCAGCGTCCTCCAGGCTCCGTTTCTCTCCTTTGCTTGGCATCCCTCTTGGACACCCAGTGCCACTGCTGTCAGCCTCACACTCTCCTCGTAGCTCCTGCCTTCGGCCGAGAGGGAGTCAAGCCCCTGGCCTTTTCCTTTCGTGCTGTCTGGGCCACACGCCAGTCCTGTGCCTCTCCCGGCGCCAGGGGGCACACACCTGTGCTCGGCAGGCCGGCAGCAGGGACCTGGGTGGGGAGAGGGCGTTCTGGGACACGGGGGGGCCTGTCCTCCCAGGAGCCCGTGGAGGTAACTGGGTTCCTCCCCTGTCTCACAGACCACTTCCACATGCAGTCGGAGTCCTTGATCGGCCCCCTGATGCAGAGCATCTCACACCAGCACTGGAAGGTGCGGGTGGCTGTCATCGAGGCCACCGGCTCTGTGATCCAGTTTGGCAGCGGGAAGTCGGTGGACGACGTCCTCCCTCACTTTGCTCAGAGGCTCTTCGATGACGTCCCCCAGGTAACGAGTTTCTCCTCTAGGTGGTCCGCCCCTCTTCACCGGGAACGCGCTATTTGTAACTTCTTTTTTTCTGTAAAACTCTTACCTGTTGCCCCGGACATCTTGCATCATTCGCCGTCACTGGGTGGTCTTAGTTCACGCCTCTGGGAAAACGGGGAGAGTTGAATTGTTTTAATATGTTCGTTGTTCTTCACTTGGGGGAACGTGGGACGGGAGTATTTCCTCCTTGGAAAACAGTCGAACTGTGTGTAGCGCGTGGTTTCAGAGGCGTCTGTGAGACGCACGTCCATTGAGGCGGATTGATGAACCCCAGCGGTTGGTGAACCAGAACTGTGAGGAGGAGGAGGAGGAGGGTCAGAATTGGTGTGTCGGGGTCATGTTTCTGTTGGGCCTTGGGACCCACCGAGAGAGAGACAGACCGAGACCAGCATGCTGGCTTTTCTGTTGGCAGAAGTCAGGTGGGAGGCTGGGTCATGGATGTGAGGCCACAGTTTGCTTGTAGAACCTGAAGACCCCCGGCAACAACAAGGGGAGGAGAGCCACCCGCCCCCCAGAGAGAGGAGACGGGGAGGGGATCACTTAGGGGAGGGAGGAGATGGACCAGGGGGTCGCCCGGGGAGGGAGGGGCAGCGGTTGCTGGCGGAAGTCCCCCGAGTGGTTAGAAAGTGCCCCTGCCCGTGGCCGTGGGGGCATGAGGTGGCCCAAGGTGGCCAAGGACTGAAAAGCTGGTGCTATGGCCGCCTGGCCCCTGCTGTCCCGATGGGGGAGCACTTGTGTGCCGGCCCCTCCCCCCATTGTCCACACACCGTGTCCTTTAACCCTTCACACCAGCTGCTCGCATGTCCCCTGCGGTCTAGAAACGGTGCTGCACGCTCAGGGTGGCCCCGCCGGAGCTGGCCCCCGGGGCCCAGGTGTGGTGACACTAGAGAGTGTTGCCCGGCACCATCCGTTCGCCTGGCCGCAGGCACGCTTCAGTTTCCTTCCAAGTTGCTTTGTTTGGTTTTATTTTTTTACGCAGCTTTATGGAGCTACAATTCACATAGTGTGCAAATCACTCACTTAAATGTTCGACGTCTTTGGTATGTTATTTTTAGAGTGTTTGGTAAAATACGCGTAACGTAAAGTGGGCCATTCCTACCACTTTTGAGATGGAGTTCGGACGCGTGAAGTACATTCACGACGCGGTGGGACCGCCGCCGTTAACCACAACTTCTTCCCATCGCACCCTCCCCCTCCTCCCCGCCCCCACTCCCTGCTGCCCGTGAGCAGGACAGCGAGTGGTCTTGGTGGCTCTTCCACCAGGCGACGTGTTGGAGCGGGGGTCACGCTGCGTTCCTCCGTGAGGCTGAGGGATCGCCGTGGTGCGGTGGGCTGTATTCTGTCCCTTCACCCGTCGCCGGGCGCTTGTGCCAACGTGGGGACGCGGGTGTCTGAGCCCATGTTCGCTTCTCTGGGGCCGGGGCGTAGACCCAGGAGTGGGGGTGCTGGGTCGTACGGTAACTGTCTGTTTGGCCTATTGAAGAGCCATCGGGCCATTCTCCGCGGTGGCCGCGCGCCTGGCATTCCCGGCAGCGGTGCGCAAGGGGTCCGCCCCCTCCACATCCCCATGGCGCTTCTCCGGGGTCTGTGTGTGTCTGTCGCCGTCCTGCCGGGTATGAAGCGGCGTCTCAGTGTGGCCCGTAGGCACGTGTACACACGTGCACAGAAGGGGCCCCGATGCCTGTTGGGGTTGTGTGGACGGCTTAGAGCTTCTTACCACTTGCTGTTGGATTCCTGACGAGGCAGAGGGGCTGGGGGTGGCCCCGGCGCCCCTTGGGGACTGGCGGTGCCTCTCGGCAGGATGAGTCTCCCTCAGGGCTCTAGGGGCCAGGACAGAAGTCCCCCTCAGTTGCCCGCCTGTGACGTCCCGCACCGGGGTCCGGGTGTGACGTGCCAGATGCCCAGGATGTCGCTTCAGGCTGTGTCCATACCCCTCAGGGACAGAGAGCCCTTCCCTGCTCCCAACAACCTGTGGGCCGCTGAACGGGGGTGACTGGGGACGCTGCCCCCCATCCCTCCCCGTGAGCTGGATGGGGTCGGCACCGGGCAGCATGGGAGGTGGGGACCGAGAGCAGAAGCAGGCTCTGCCCCGGGAGGGGGCGGGGTGCTGGGTCGGCTGCAGCCTGGACTGGAGACGGGCCGCGACTGGAGACCTGCTGCGGGAGGCAGGGGCCGAGCTGGATCCCGGTGGCAGGCGGTGGTGCCGCCATCCCTGGGACGGCCTCCCTCCCGGCTTGTGCCAGGCGGACTCGAGGCGCTTGGGCAGATGGAACAGCTTTCCTCGAAGGAGCGTGATGACTGCGTACGACAGCTTTGTGTGAACAGTGCTACTGAGTATCAGTCGGCAGCTTCCCGTAAACAGCCTGTTTGTGTCACAGGCCCCGTGAGTGTGGACCTGTGAATGGGTGTCGACAGGTCCCTGTAAACCCTATGGCTGCGTGTCAATGGACAGGTCCCTGAGAACGGCACGGCCGTTGCTGCCGTCAGGGGCAACATTCCGCCTCCTTGCTGACGGAGTTTTCCAGAACTTGGGGCTGCAACTCTTTCTTGTGGTTTAGTATTCCAGAAACACTGTCCGCTATTAAAGCTATCTTTATTTTCGTTTCTTCCCGGTGGGATTTGATTTGCTCTGCACAATTTCCAGGGCCGATCGAGGTAGGATTTCCAATCCAACCTGGAGCTGGCCACCAGCTTTCTCGCCCATGAGGGGTCCTGTCAGCGGGGTGCCCAACAAGTTCCTCGCGGTGAGTTGGTAGGGAAGTCACTGGCTACCCCTTATGTGTCTGCACGGGGTCTCAGGCCCTTGTGGTCCCGGGCTCCGCGGGTGTTTCTGTGGTTTCAGGGGCCGGGCCTCTTGCGGACCCGCGGTCCCATGGACAGCCTGGGGCTGTGTCCGGATCTCACCACGCTCCACGCGGAAGGTGAGGATCTCTCTGCTCCGTAACTTGTGCAAAACATCCCACAGCTACTGTCCTATGGCTTTTGCTGGACCGTATCCTGGGTCACCACACTGCAGGGCGGGTGGCTGTCAGAAGTAACTTACTAGAGGTGCTTCGCCCAGATTGACCCTTTCGGTCTGTGTGGCCCTCCCGTGCAGAGGAGACCGTGAGGACCCCCGTCTCACGGGTGGGGAAGCGGGGCACAGAGGGGCACGGAGCTTGCCCCGGGGGCCAGGGGGCTCAGAACGTGGGCGGTAGGTCCCGGAATTCCTGCTCTGGAGGTCTGTCACCTCAGGTCTCCGGGACATGTCTGAGCATGTGGGAAGAGGGTGTCCCAGCGCGGCAGGGCTGAGGTGGCTTCCTCTGAAACCCGTCCTCCGCACGCACCAACCGCGAGGGGAGGCACCGGCCGGGGTTCTGCCCCTGGCCATAGTCCTCCGTGTCCTCTACAGCCCTCGGGTGCCCCTGGGGTCAGCCTCGTCTTCACGCACCCCTGCGGGTTGCAGGTGATGACGTCTCAGCCAGAAGCTGGGATTGTGTGTGCTCTCCGCGGTCTGGGTAAGATGCGCCGACCCCGTTACGGAAGCGCCTGGGACCTGGGACCTGCCTGGGTGCCGCGCGGGGCCCTGCCCGGGAATGCCTGGCTCGGCAGGCTGGAGCTCGGCGGGCGTCCAGGCCCGGCCTCGGGCGGGCCCTGCCCCGGCCTTGCCGGGACCTCACTGGTGCTGAGGGGTGATGGGTGTGGGGACGGAGCGGTGCCTGAGGAGAGGACGGTGCGCCCCACCGGTTCTGGGGACTTTCGAGGCTGTGGGAGGGGATGTGATGAACTGCAGACCCCGGGGTGGAGTCCTGCCTCGGGGCACCGAGCGGGTGTCGGAGTCCTGCGTTCGCTCAGAACAGCCTGAGACGGGGAGCCTGTCGCTCTTGTGGAGCAGGGTACTTTCTGGTGGCAGGTCTCGATTTCACCGCAGGAGCGAGAGGATCTGGGACCTGTGCGCAGGGGAAATGGGGTCCACACGTGCTCTGCCATTATGGTGACGTTCCCGCCTTCCCCCTCCGCCTCCCGCCTCCTGACCTTCCCGCCTTCCCCCTCCTGCCTCCTGACCTTCCCGCCTGGTGACCTTCCCGCCTTCCCCCTCCCGCCTCATGACCGGGAATTCCCGCCTTCCTCCTCCACCTCCCGCTTTGTGACCTTCCCTCCTTCCCCCTCCCGCTTCATGACCTTCCCGCCTTCGCCTCCTTCTCCCGCCTGGTGACTTTCCCGCCTCGTGACCTCCCCGCCTTCCCCCTCCGCCTCCCGCCTCGTGACCTTCCTGCCTTCCCCCTCCCATCTCGTGACCTTCCCGCCTTCCCCCTCCGCCTCCCGCCTCGTGACCTCCCCGCCTTCCCCCTCCGCCTCCCGCCTCGTGACCTTCCTGCCTTCCCCCTCCCATCTCGTGACCTTCCCGCCTTCCCCCTCCCATCTCGTGACCTTCCCGCCTTCCCCCTCCGCCTCCCGCCCCGTGACCTTCCTGCCTTCCCCCTCCCATCTCGTGACCTTCCCGCCTTCCCCCTCCGCCTCCCGCCTCGTGACCTTCCTGCCTTCCCCCTCCCATCTCGTGACCTCCCCGCCTTCCCCCTCCGCCTCCCATCTCGTGACCTTCCCGCCTTCCCCGTCTGCTTCCCGCCTCCTGCCCCTGATGTTGAAATGAAGGAAAACTGGCAACAAATACAGTGGCTGTTCAGGTCCAGTGCATACTTAGGAAATATTATGTTGAGCCTTTTTCAGGATTAAGAACTAAAAATGTTACAGGTTTAGTTGAAACCCTTTCTGCTAATTTTTTTTAACTGAATTTAAATATTGTATACTTGAAACAGAATTTGCTGTGTTACTAAAATATTGTGTTGAGGGGCGCCTGGGTGGCTCGGTTGGTTAAGCATCTGACTCTGGATCTCAGCTCAGGTCTTGACCTCAGGGTCGTGAATTTGAGCCCCTTGTTGGGCTCTGTGCTAGGTGTGGAGCCTACTGAAAAATTTTTTAAATAAAATAACAAAATATATTATTGTGTTGATACTATTAAAAACGTTTTTTATTGGGGCACCTGGGTGGCTCAGTCGGTTAAACGTCCGACTTCGGCTCAGGTCATGATCTCGCGGTCTGTGAGTTCGAGCCCCGCGTCGGGCTCTGTGCTGACAGCTCAGAGCCTGGAGCCTGCTTCAGATTCTGTGTCTCCCTCTCTCTGCCCCCCCCCCCCCCCCGTTCATGCTCTGTCTCTCCCTGTCTCAAAAATGAATAAAAAGATTTAAAAAAATTTTTTTTTAATTAAAAAAAAAGTTTTTTATTATAAAGACGGGGCTTCCTTGAAATGACGTAAGATGCGTAAAATTCAAGGCATTTGGTGAGCACGGGCCGCGATGTGCTGCGGAACGATTTCGCGTGAGACGGTTAATTACACTCAGGCCCTGGACAGAAAGACCCCCAGCCCCCAAGCGTGAACTGCTCAAGCTCCAGGGAAAGGCGACTTCCTCCAACTGCTTTCGAGTCTGGTGGGATGACGAGGGCCAGTCTGCTGAGGAGTCGGCCTTATTAGCCTCTGCCGAGAGCAGGGTACGGAAGTAAACGGGCTCCTTATAAGAGCCGGGCGGTTCACTGGGTCCCGGAGACGCTCCAGTTAAAGGAGAGTGTGGGATGTTCTCTTCCGTGTTCACGTGCTGTGTTAAGTACACGGCTCTTCCCCCTTGGCTGTTGGTGCCCGGTCTCTGTGGCCCAGCCCCCGCCCCCGGTCTGCAGCCTGACTCGGAGAGGAAGAACTCTCGGTTCATTCTGCTTTTTCTCCTTTACTTGAAAGATTTCCTGCCTAGTCAAACCGTTACTTGGCAACTCTGCTCAGTGCTGTTTTCCTGAGCCGAAAGGGGTAATTTGTCTCGTGATGATGGGGATCGGCAGGTTTCTGGCGACACCAGCTTGAGGCTGGGGGAGGCCGGCCCTTGGGCTCTCCCAGCTCACGAGGGGAGACACCTGAAGTCTCCAACCTGCAAAATGCCTGGATCCTGGGGGACATTGCAGTGACTGTCGGGAGAGCGCAGCCAGACGGTCTCCCGAGGGTCCCGGCAGGCCCCTGACCCCCGGCGGCCGGGACGTGCCTTTGCTGCAGGGGCCGGCCCCCTGGAGTCTGGTGGTCCCCAGCTCCTGCCATCCTGCAGAGGCCCCAGTTGCTCCCCGTGTTCGGGCACCCAGCAGGGTGGCAGGTAGGCCCTCGTCAGACAGGCTCTCGGGCGCCACCAGCTCAAGGTGTTGGCTGAGCTTCGGGGGTCTCGCCTGCTGCTCGTACTTTTGCCCTGAGGCACGCTGATTCCTCAGGAGTCCCTCGGGGCCCCGGGGTCACGCAGGAGGACCTCACGGAAAGATCGCTCTATGCCACTTCTGTCGGCGGCGGCACAGTCGGCGTGGGCGGCTGTGGGTGTCCGTTTGTAGGCACCGGGGCCTCTGGTCGTTGGGAGAACGTCTCAGATTCTCCGGGATCCTTAGCTGCAGTTTTGACTGTTAATAATTTCACGAGAAGCTCAACAGTAGCGCGGAGCCCCAACCGCCCCTCCCTTGGTCGGCCCTGTTTACACGCATGGGCCGCTGGGGTTAGTGAGCCAGGCGCCTGGCCCTCCTGTGCATCAAGCCCCGCCCCAGGTGCCTTCCTCCCTGGCCGGGAGCCAGCGCCCTGTCCTCCCATTTTGGAGAAGGGAGAGTGAGCTTCAGGGAGGTCGGTGGCCGCAGGGGCCACTCCCGGTGCAGGCGCCTAGACGTGAGCGTGGGCTGCCCGCACTGGTCCCCCGACCTGTGAGCGGCGGGGCGTCACTGCTACGGCACACCCGCCGGGGGGCCCTGCAAGCGCAGCCCCAGCCAGCGGTGGGCACGTACCCTGGCCGCCTGCCCGGGGTAACACAGCCCTCGGAGGGGGGCGGTGGCGCTCCCGCCCTCCCCAGGATCGGGCGCAGGCTGGGGCTCAGCCCATCCCGCTCTCCTCCCACGACGCCAGGCTGGCTGAGTCCCCGCCCCGGGCTCCGTTCTCAGGGAGCTGGGCCTCAGGCACCTCGCTTCTTCCCTGCGGCCGGCAAAGTGGGCAGAGGCCTGCGGGCCGCCTTGGCACACGGCCAGAACCAGGGGCCCCCTGTTGGCCTCCTCAGGAGGCCCTCGCGCTCCGGGGCCTGAGGCCTCGGTGGTGTGGCCTCTGCAGGCTGACGTTTCGCGGGGGCTCGCCCACGGCCCATTTGAACACCCGCGGTGAGACAGCGCCCAGCCTGGGGGGTTCCCACGCCGAAGGCCCTGCAGGCGAGACCCGTGGGACCTGCTGCAGCCAGCAGAGGACCAGGCCAGAGCCCGGGAGACGCGGGCTCACGCCCACGAGATGGGGCGGTCCTGGCGTTTCCTCCGGCAGCCCGCGGCGTGGACGGCAGAGCCGCTCTGGGACCCCCCAGGCGGGCGTCGGGCCAGGATGGCAGCACCCGGGCTCGCTGCAGGGTCTGCGTGGCGGGTTCCCTGTGCACGTCCTGTGCCCGGCTGAAGCCCTCCCCCCCCCCACTTCCTTCGCGTGCAGGTGCGGCAGGCGGTGACCTGTGTGGTGGGGGGCTGGCTGCTGGACCTGCGGGACCGCTACTCCTTCTTCCACAAGCTGATCCCGCTGTTGCTTAGCAACCTCGAGGACGACATCCCTGAGATCGCGTAAGTACGGAGCTCATGGTGGTGGCCGCCGCTCTGGGCGAGGCCTGGGCCGGCCGGGTGCGGGTCCCCGAGTTTCCGGGACCGTCAGGGGCCCCTCCGAAGTTGTCACTTACAGCAGCGGTGCCGTGTCTGCTGCGGAGTCCCTTCTGGAGGCCGCCTCGTCCCCTCTGTCCTGCTTGCTGTGGGATCGTGTGTCCCACGGGACGCGTCTGCGGCTTTTAAATAGTCGAGAGCTCCCGGTGCTTCGGGCACGTCAAGGAGTCCATCTGGGTTTAGCACCGTGAGCAGAGCCGTCAGAAGCCCTCGGAGTTCCCAGCGCCCTCGGGGGCGGACGTGGCTCCGGCCTTCCGCATGTCTGCCTGACACGTATGTTGTCCCACAGGCTCGCAGCCGCCAGCCTCTGGGAGAAGGTGGGCCTGCAGTGGCAGAGGGAGAACGAAGACGACCTCAAAGATAAGCTGGACTTCGCCTCGCCCCCTCCAGCCCACCACCCCTCTCCAGGTGAGTGTGGGCCGCCCGGGCCCGCACAGTAGAGCGTGCCGGAGACCCGGCCCAGGACACCTCCCTGGGGCCTTCCCCTCTGGGCCCGCTGCGGGTGTTGGGGATACGTCAGGCCGCGAAGCCGTGGGCGGCGGCTGCTGGCCGTGGCAGGAATCGTGGAAGCAGGCGGTGCTGCCACTTTACAAGAGAACCTGTGAACTGCACCCAAAATGCAGTTACAGGGGAGGAGCAGGGCCCGGGCCAGGGGCGCGCTCAGAACAGAGGCGCCCCCACAGCCTCCCTGTGGTTCCCTGCCACACCGCGAGCACACACGTGTTGTCGTCAGCGCGTCCCGGGCACGCGAGCCAGGCCGGGCGGAGCCACCCCCAGAGCCGTCCCTCCTCCCTGCCCCACGGACCCACGTGCCGAGCAGCGCTTTCCGCCGGGACGCGGCATTTCCTGCTGCGGTCTGTCTGCAGCGTGTCTCCTTCAAACACAACGCTGGCGAGGGCCACGGTGGTAAAGATGCGCGGTCGGTCGATAGCGGCCACGAGGAGCCCGCGGTGTGAGGGCCGCGCGGACACAGGTGCTTGCGCTTTGTGCCTGCCACGACGGGAGCTGCCCCCCAGCCCCCCCAGGCTCCCAGCCCCGTGACCCCTTCCGGAGTGTGCTCGGCTGGTACAGGGGAGATTACACAGGTCGTAGAAAGGGACAACTTCAGCGGCTGGCGGGGTTTTTCTGCCTCGGTAAAGCTTGACAGCGCGGCGTCTTTTTTTTTTTTTTTTAATTTTTTTTTCAACGTTTTTATTTATTTTTGGGACAGAGAGGGACAGAGCATGAATGGGGGAGGGGCAGAGAGAGAGGGAGACACAGAATCGGAAACAGGCTCCAGGCTCCGAGCCATCAGCCCAGAGCCTAACGCGGGGCTCGAACTCACGGACCGCGAGATCGTGACCTGGCTGAAGTCGGACGCTTAACCGGCTGCGCCACCCAGGCGCCCCAACAGCGCGGCGTCTTTTTAAAGTGTGGACCTTCGACGTAAAGCTCGCTGTGATTTTATTTTTAAACATTTTTTTTTAAATTTTTTTTTTCAACGTTTATTTTTTTGGGACAGAGAGAGACAGAGCATGAATGGGGGAGGGGCAGAGAGAGAGGGAGACACAGAATCGGAAACAGGCTCCAGGCTCTGAGCCATCAGCCCAGAGCCCGACGCGGGGCTCGAACTCACAGACCGCGAGATCGTGACCTGGCTGAAGCCGGACACCCAACCGACTGCGCCACCCAGGCGCCCCTGTGATTTTATTTTTAAACGCGCCCTCATCGCCTGCGAAGGAAGCCGAGCTCCGAAGGGGCCTTCCTGCCCCCCGCTGCCTGGAGGCAGCATCTCGCCACTTGGCCCGGCGGGAGACCACACTCCGCTTGCCGATGGGCCGTCCCGGCCGGCTTCTCACCGCGGACGGGAAATGACGACCGCCCTGGGACGTGAGGTCGGGACGCCTCCCTCCCCGGTCCTGGGCAAACCTGAGGTTCTCGGCCGACAGCTCCCCACGTGTCACATGGGTCTCCGCCCAGGAGTGGTCAGCCTGTCGCCCTGCCCCCCCTCCCCCGGCTACCCGCGTGCACGCGGGGCCGTCCTCCCGCTGCAGGGACATTTTGTCCGGTGTGGGCGCAGTGCTGGGTCATCTCCCGGGTCACGCAGGGCTCAGGGGCACGCAGGCTGGTGGCTCTCAGGCTCTGAGACAGCCACCTTCCGGAGGCTTGTTTCAGTCCCACCGGAACGAGTTTGGAACAAATTCCAATCGTGGTTAGCGGTATGAGCACTAGATTTTGTTAGATTGTTAGTATTTTTCTCCTAAAATTACTTCTTTGTAAGTAGACTTTCAAATCTAAGTTTTAAGATTTTTTTTTTTTTTTACACCATTTCATACATCAGATTTCACGAGCCACCCCAGGCCCTGCCACCTGCCTCCCCTCGACTCGTGACACGGCCGTGAGATCATTTCCATTTGCACGTTCACCCTTCCCACAGAAGGCTCCCTAGGGTGGGGGCCTACCTTCCTGCCTCGGGGAGCATCTCCTTCTGTGGACATGCCTCAGTTTACCTACCGCTGGAGCCAGGATGTTTAGGTCATTTCTGGGTTTGGGTGATTTCGATTAAGGCCTGTCTGAGCACCTGCGTCCGGGTCTCTGCATGAACTGTGTTCTCTCTCGGTTAAGCCCCAGGGAGTGGGTGCTGCCATTCTCTCTGTCTGTCTCTCGCTCTCTTTCTGTCTCTCAGTCTGTGTGTGTCTCTCTCTGTGTCTCTATCTTTCTGTGTCTGTCTCAGTCTCTCTCTGTCTCTGTTTCTCTGTGTCTCTGTCTCTCAGTCTTTGTGTTTCTCAGTCTGTCTCTGTGTCTCTCTCTTCTCTGTCTCTGTTTCTCTGTGTCTCTGTCTCTCAATCTCTCTGTGTCTCAGTCTCTTTCTGTCTCTGTCTCCGTGTCTTTCTCTATCTCAGTCTGTCTCTCTCTCTCTCTCTCTGTTTCTCTCAGTCTCTTTTTCTCTCTCTCTCTGTCTCCGTGTCTCTCTGTCTCTGGGTGTCTCTCTGTGTCTTCTCTCTCTCTGTCTCTGTTTCTCTGTGTCTCTGTCTCAGTCTTTGTGTTTCTCAGTCTCTGTCTCTGTGTCTCTTCTCTGTCTCTGTTTCTCTGTGTCTCTGTCTCTCAATCTCTCTGTGTCTCTCTCAGTCTCTTTCTGTCTCTGTCTCCGTCTTTCTCTATCTCTCTCAGTCTGTCTCTCTCTCTCTCTGTCTCTGTGTCTCTCTGTCTCTGGGTGTCTCTCTGTGTCTTCTCTCTCTCTCTCTCTGTTTCTCTGTCTCTCTGTCTCTCAGCTGCGTGTCTGCGTCCCACCTGCAGGGGGCAGGTCGCTGTTGGTCTTGGTCAGCACACGCCGTGGCATTGGGTCTGCTGTTCGGCCGTCCTCATGGGCGTGTCGTGGCTCTAATCTGACTTCAGCATCTGTCGTGCACTCACGCCCCGTGCTCATCCACGCGTCTTCTTGGGTCGAGTGCTCAGATCTGTTGTCCGGGTTAAATTGGGTTGTTTGTTGTCTTACTGTCGAGTTGTGAGGATTCCTCATGCGTTCTGGGCACGGGCCTCTGTCGGCTCTGTGTCCTGCGCCCCTTCTCTCTGGCCGGACTGCCTTTGGAGTCCCCAGCTTGCCCGCGGCCCTGGCGGGGCCTGCTCCGCTCACTCTGACTCGCAGAAGGAGACCCCCTGCTGCTCACGGGCCTCTTGCTGTCCCTGACACCGTGCTTCCGTGAGCGGACGGACGGATTTGAGGAGGTGCACAGCTCACTGCCGAGGGACCTGCTTCCTGTCACATCGGGGTTCGGGCCAGGTGCGCGTAGCATGGGCCGTGCTCGTCACCACACGGTTTGCCATTAGCTTGACAAACGCAAGTGACCTGTTGCAGCACAGAAATAAATCTCCACTTTTAGAACCCAGCTACGTCCCGGAGTGAGCCGCTCGCTGAACCAAGAAGTGCAGGTTCGTGCTTGCAAAGGACGTGCCCATCCGTCGCGCCCTCGAACCGTGGGTTCCGGAGTCCCTTCTCCCGGAAACTTTCCTCCTGTGAACACTGCTGTCCTTGGTGCCGCTTGAGCGAAGAGGAAAGCATTTCCTCGTGACGGTGACTGGCTTGCCAGACCTTTTGACGCAAGAGAGAACAGACTTGGTTTTTCCCCAGCTTAGCAATAAGTAGAGTTCCGTTTGAATAAACACCGTTGTAACGTGAGCGCTTTCACGGTGACGCCCTTCAGGGTTTTCGTGTTCTTTGCAGAGCTCAGACCTGCTCTGCTTGCCTGTTTCGTCCAGGTATCTGGAGAGGTGGCAGTGGTCAGGAAAGTCTCATTGTGCGGAGGAGAGATGGGCGGGCATGGGGGGCGGGGGCGGGTTTGCACCGTGTGCAACCAAGCGAGGGTCCGTGGCGCACAGCACAGCCACTGGGAGCCTTGGGTGCTGGGGAGCAGGGGCTCCGGGACACGGGCAGGGTCCCACTGCCCAGAAGGCTGGGCGAACCTGGTTTTCTCCTTATCAGAGGTGAGGCGCCCAGGCCCAAAGCAGGGAGCGGCTGGTCCACGGGCAGGGAGTCAGGACCGGCACCCGCCTGAGCCAGGTTGGGGCTTAGGACACGGGTGTGTGTCCTTGGTGACCCTCCCCAGCCTTCCCGCTGACCGCCGCCCCCTGCACTTCTTGAGGAGGGACGGTCTCTGGTCGACTCTGAGCCGCGTCCACGGGAACCTCGTGCAGAAGCCCGAGTGTCACCCTGCCTGTTTGTGGTGCCTCATAAACCCACACGCGTTCGGGGCAGACCCGGCAGCACACTTAGATACGCGCTTTAAAAAGCCGCTGAGCTGTTTTTCCGCCCACAATTAAATTGCGCTTTGCCTGATGGTGCAAAGACTAAGCAGACTTAACGTTCTGCGTGCTTCTGGCCCAGCTTAGTCAAGGCTTTGTGTCGACCCCTCCTTGAGTTAAAACTCCAGCACGGTGGGGGGGCGCTCTGCCCATTTGCAGACCGCGCCCCTCCCTCCCCCAGGATGGGTCTTGGCTGCTGCGTCTGCACCAGGGGCATCACCCACAGGCCTGGCAGCCCCCGGGCACCCACCCAGCTCAATGATAAAGCCCCAGGTCAGCTGGTGTGAAAAACGACCTCGGGATGAATCAAGGACACCTACAGGGAAGACAGAACACCTGCGCTGTGAGCCAGGATTTGAACTTTGACCTCAGACCCAGAGGTCACCACTCCCAGAGCCTGTCTGCCTCCTGTGCGCACAGACTTGACACCCCGCTGGCTCTGACCCTCCTTCGCAGCCCACCTTTACGGTGTCGCGACACGAGGTTGCCGTGTTACTCCTGACCTTCACGTTTGGTTTCTAGCGAGGTGAAGCAGTTGTCTGTGGCCGTCGGTTAATTCTGTTTCAATTATGAAAACAAATTGGCTGTACAAGCGTCTGTCTGGCCTGCTTGCTGTAAGGTTGAGCAAGGCTGGTAACGGCGGCCGGTTCTGTGGGGCCGAGCCAGCACGCCGGCCGCCCTCTGTCCGCTTGAGCTGCCTCTGCATGCCCGGGAGTTTTCAGGGACAAGATGAGAAGATAGCGGCTGAGCTGCAGTCTGGACTCTGGACATGAGTCAATCACTCAGGCCTCGGGGCGCTTCCCCGGATTCCAGGACAAACAGGAACGCTGACCTCGCGTGGTTTCCTAAGTCAACAGTAATCGCGACGTGGGGAAAGAGAAGCCTCACGCGGTGCCGGTGCGAAGGTAAAAAATGGTGCCGCTGCTTTGGAAAAGTTTGGGAGCGTCTTCAAGTGTTAAACACGCAGTTACCATGTGACCCCGCTGTCCCAACCCAGATGAACCTGCACCTCCCACGCGATCACGTGACCCCACCGTCCCAGCCCAGGAGAATGCTCGACGAGACACGGACGTGCGTGTTCACAGCAGCATCGTTTATAACAGCCCCAAAGTGGGAGCACCCAGGGTCCACCAGCTGGTTCCCGTGTCCACAAGTCGTGTCTGCTGCCACCGTGGAGCAGCACCTGGCCACGAAGAGGAGTGTTTTGACGTGTGCTATGACATGAATGACTCAGAAACGTCGTGTTTAGTGAACGGGCTCGGTCACATGAGCCCTCTAGAAAAGGTGGAAGGGTAGGCGGGGAAAGCTGACTCGGGGCAGGGGAGGGGCTGGCGGCCAGCAGCACGGGGCTCTGTGGGCTGGGGTACCACTGGGGTAGCCCCTCCGAGCACAGGGCCGCGAGTAGCTTCCAAGGCAGCTGGATCACAGCTCGGCAGCGCCGCGAAGCCCGCAAGGCGTGTCAGGGTTAGCAGGCTGTCGGTGGGTCCAGCGAGCATGTACTGGGGGCTCCCACCCCACGGTCCAGAAGATGGTGGCTCGACGGCCTCTTGCCCCGCTCAGGGCTCGGTCTCCGGGGATGGCCCTCGCGTGATGGGACTCTGGAGCCGCGGCGCACGAGGACGCAGGTGCCGGGGAGGCCCGGCACCCTGACGGCGGACTGCTGGAGGGGCTGTAGTTTGGGGTCAGGTCTGAGTTGAACATCTGGGACGTGGGCGCTCTGAGGGTAGAGCCAGGTCCGGGGCCGCCCCGGCCACAGGCTGCCACTCGCCCAGGCCCGTTTCTCCCTCACATCCTGTTTACTTCGTTTATATATTCTCCAGGAGGCCACACGGGGATGCACACACCCAGAGGGAGTGGGAGGGTTTACTTCCGCCAAAGTGATCGTTTTGGAGATAACAGCTATGGAAGCTTCTAGGTGCCAGCTGTTTGAATGTGCCTCACTGTATCCCTGTCTCTGTCTAAGCACAGCCTGGACCTAAATGTAAGGAAAGGACACACCACCTGTGCCCCCAGACCCAGAGGCTCTCCCGGAATTAGAATGCCTGCACCCACAGGTGCTCGCAGAGCCACCGGACGGGAGCCGCCCATGGCCCTGGGGCTGGAGAGCACACAGCACACCACGAAGACCTGCGTGTCCAGAGCGGCCCTGCATGTGCTGTGGGGAGAGCGTGTGTCCCAGAGCGCCGGGAACAGCCAGGCACAGAGGCGTGTGCCCTGGTTTCTGGGGCCAGGGGTAGCAGGTGCATTTCGTGTCCCTGGCCATCCCCCCGGGCCGCCTAGTTCATTCTCCCCAGCTACTCGATTGGCTGTTTCGTCTTGCAAATCGAGGACACCAAGGATCAGTCCGTAGATGACGGTGCTCTGTTCCATCTGCTGCTTGAGACCACAGCCTGGGTTCTCCTCGCGTCTTCCAGTGCAGCACTGAGCACGAGGACTGTACCGAGACGGGGTGTTCTCTGCCGTCCAGGACAGCAGCCGCCAGCTGTGGGCGGCTACTGAGCACTTGAAATGTTCTTCGGGGACCGAGAAACTGGATTTTAATTCATTTAAGCCTAACAAACTTCAAACAGCCATGTTGGTTAGCAGCTACCAGGCTGGAAATTGCAATTCTAGAGTCTAGAATGGGGTTCAGCCAACTCTTTCTGTGAAAGACCATACGGTCGGTAGATCAGGCTTGGGAAGCCACGTGTGTGCCACAGCTGGTCCACTTGCTGTGGTGATGTCACAGCGGCCCTAGACAATAGTAAATGAGCAGGTGCAGCCGCGTGCCCCGCTGCCACTCAATTTACAGAAGGAGGCAGCACGCCACATGTGGCTCCTGGACCCCTGGTCTGGAAGAGTATGGTCACTTCTGCTCCATTAACCAGCACAGGAAGGTAGGCTTCAGAACACAGATGTAGTGAGGCCCGTGTTTCTGCGAAAATGCCTCGTGGCCCCTTGTCACCTGCCACCCTGCTTCATGTCCCCTCATCTGACAGGCTTCCCACACTGGATGCATCATTAGGAAGAAAGGTATTTCTTGTTTATCTGTTGTTGGCAAAATTACAGCAGGCTCACTTCAACAGCCAACAAGGAGTCGCGTGGAACTAATTTCCTAATACAGCACGAGCACAGAAAAGTAACCGGGAAGACCTGGAAATGGGGCCTCACGGCGCATACTGTTGCTTCTCCTAAAACACTGCCTTTGCACTTTGATCTCAGTTTCCTTTCTGCCTTTAGAGTTTTGAATTTTCGTGAAGTTTTCGTTTGAATTCCGGTTAGTTACCGTGCAGCGTAACGTTCTCAGGCGTACAGAGTAGTGATTCACACTGCACACACCACCTGCTGCCCATCACAGCTGCGTCCTTTTCCCCGTCGCCTGTTCCCCATCCCCCCCGCCCCGTGACCAGCCGTGTGTTCTCTAGTTAGTAGTCTGTTTTGTAGTTTGCCTCTCCCTCTCTCTCTCTCTCTCTCTCTCTCTGCCTTTGTTCATTTTTTTGTTTTGTTTTGTTTTCTTAAATTCCACATGAGTGAAGTCATCTGGTATTTGTCTTTTTCTGACCGACTCACCTTTTTAGCATAATACTCCCTAGATCTATCCGTGTGGTTGCAAAGGGCAAGATCTCGTTCTTTTTTATGGCTGAATAATATCCCATTGCACAGATGCCACATCTTCTGTGTCTGTTCATCAGTCAGTGGACACTGGGGCTGCTTTACAGCTTGGCCGTTGTTGATTGCGCTGCTATAACATGGGGGGCATGTGCCCCTTCGAATTAGTGTTCTTGTGCAATTACTGAATCGTAGAGTAAGTTCTATTTTTAATTTTTGAGGAAACTCCGTAGTGTTTTCCAGAGTGGCTGCCCCAGTTTGCATTCCCACCAACAGTGCGTGAGAGTTCCCCTTTCTCTATCCTCGCCAACACTGGCTGTTTCTTGTGTTGTTCATTTTAGCTGTTCTGTGAGGTGGTACCTCGTTGTAGTTTTGATGTGTAATTTCCCTGATGATCAGTGATGACGAGCACTTTCTCACGAGTCTGTTGGCATCTGGATGTCGTCCTTGGAGAAGTGCCTGTTCATGTCTTCTGCCCCTTTTTTAATTGGATTGTTTGGTTTTTAGGTGTTCAGTTGTATATGGTTTTTTTTATATGTTTTGGATATTAACCCTTTATCAGATATGTCATTTGCAAATATCTTCTCCCATTCCATAGGCTGCCTTTTAGTTTTGTTGATTGTTTCCTTCACCATTTAGAAGCTTTTTATTTTGATATAGTCTCAGTAGTTTATTTATTTCCATGGACTCAGACATATCTAGGAAAAAGTTGCTACGGACAGCCAATGTCAAAGAAGTTACTGCCTGTGTGCCTGTGTTCTACTGTAGGATTTTTAGGTCTTTAATCCATTTTGACTTTTTTTTATACATAGTGTAAGAAAGTGGTCCAGTTTCCCCAGCACCATTTGTTGAAGCATCTTTTTCACACTGGATATTTTCTTCTGCTTCGTCGAGGATTAATTGACCATATAATCGTGGGTTCATTTCTGGGTTCTCTCTTTCGTTCTGTTGATCTGCGTGTCTGTTTTTGTGCCAATCCCATACTGCTGTGATCACTATAGCTTCGTAATACAGCTTGAGGTCCAGAATTGTGATGCCTCCAGCTTTGTTTTGGTTTTTCAAGATGGCTTTGGTTATTCGCGGTCTTTTGTGGTTCCATACAAATTTTAGGATTGTTTGTTCTAGCTCTGTGAAAAATACTGTTGGTATCTTGATAGGATTGCATTAACTGTGTAGATTGCTGGGGCCCCTGGCTGGCTCGGTCAGTGGAGTGTGCGACTCTTGATCTCGGGGTTGTGAGTTTGAGCCCTATGTTGGGTCTCAAGAATACTTAACAAAATCTTCAATCTGTAGATTGGTTTGGGTAGTATGGACATTTCAACAATATTTGTTCTTTCAATCCATGAGCATGGAATGTCTTTGCATTTCTTTGTGTCCTTTTCAGTTTTTTTCGTTAATGTTTTATAGTTTTCAGATACAGGTCTTTTTTTACCTTCTTGGTTAGGTTTATTCCTGGGTGTCTTAGTATTTTGGTGCAATTGTAAATGGGATTGGTTTCTTAATTTCTCTTTCTGCCGTTTCATTATTGGTGTATAGAAAAGCAACACATTCCTATACATTGAGTTTGTATCCTGCAACTTTACTGAATTCATGTATCAGTTCCAGCAGGGGTTTTTTTTGGTGGTGTCTTTCCAGTTTCCCATATATAGTATCATGTCATCTGCAAATAGTGAAAATTTTACTTCTTCTTTACTAATCTGGATACCTTTTATTCCTTTGTGTTATCTGATTGCTGAGGCTAGAACTTCCGGTACCGTGTTGAACAACAGTGGTGAGGGTGGACGTCCTTGTCTAGGTCCTGACCTTAGGGAAAAGCTCTCGGTTTTTTTCACATGGAGTATGATGTTCCCTGGGGTTTTCATATATGGCCTTTATTATGTTGTGGTTTGTTCCTTCTATTTCCACTTTGTTGAGGGTTTTTATCACGAATGGATGTTGTACTTTGTCAAAAGTTTTTTCTGCATCTATTGAAATGATCATGTGGTTCTTATCTGTCCTTTTATTAATGGAATGTATCACATTGATTGATTTTTGAATATTGAACCATGCTTGCAGCCCGGGAATCCTTCCTACTTGAATGTGGTGAGTGAGTTTTTTAATGTACTGTTAGATTCGGTTTGCTAATATTCTGTTGAGGACTTTTGCACCTGTGTTCATGAGGGACACTGGCCTATAGTTCTCTTTTTTTTGTGGTATCACGGTGGTACTGGCTTCACAGAATGAATTTGGAAGTTTTCCTTCCTCTTCTACTTTCGGAATAGTTTGAGAACAGAGTTTAAAATTTTTAAGATCAGACTTCTAATCAGAATCTTTGAACCTGTTTTTGTGGAAATTAACAAAGTTACTCTAAGATCACATGGAAATACGGAGGACCTAGGGCAGCCAGAACGTTGACAACGGAGAGCAAAGTTGAAAGGCTAACGCTTCCTTTTCCAGAACAATCTGCAGAGTGAGAGCACAGAACTCCAGACTGCATGGGGCCAACCCACAGGTGGGGGGGGGGGGACAGGGCCGGGGTCACGTGTCCTCAAGTAGACACCCACGCATGTGGACGGCTGATCTTTGACAGGTTCCCTGACAATTTGGCAGAGAAAGGATGGTCTTTCAGCATTGGTGCTGGAAGAATTGGATTTGCACATAATTGGGTATGAATTTGGGTCCATTCCTCCTATGATTTTCAAAAATTAACCTGAATTGCATCCTGGACCTAAATGTAACACCTAAGCCTGTAAACCTCTGTGAGCGGGGCTGGGGCGTTCTCTCGCATGTCGTGGGGAAGCGTCGTGGGCAGAAGGGGAGCCGACGAAGTGGGCTTCACCAGAACGACGACCTGTGCTCCGTGGAAGACATTGTTGACAGAGTGAAGCAACAGCCACAGACGGAAAAGATTTGCAAATTACAGATTGAAGGGCTGCATTCAGAATACAGAAACAACGCTCAGAATTCGATGATACAAGAACAGATTTTTTAGTGGGCAGATTTTGTAGAGCGCCTCATCACGGAAGATACAAACAACCTCGCGAGAAGCTGCGCCGCGTCCTTAGGAAGCAATGGGGAACCACAGCAGGCTCCACACACGCTCTAAGTGGCTGTCGTTGAGCACTGGCCCCCCACACGCCCAGGGGGCAGGATGCGAAGCGGCGCGGCCACTTTGGAAGGGGTGAGGCCACTGCCCGTTCGGTGGAGTATTGTCGTGGAAGCGGCCGCTGCGTCCACGCAACCTTCTTGGCCACAGCCAGCCCGGGAAGCAGCCCGAGGTCCCAGCAGGTGACGGACAGGCAGAGGGATGAAGGCACAGGGTCACACGGATGCGGGAAGGGGGCCAGGAGCTGGCGAAGCCGGTGTGAGCCGCACGGTCCCGCTTAGAGACAGCCTGTGTACAGCAACGGGAAGCGGAGTGGGGAGCCCGGGAGCACCACAGGGGTGCTGGAAGCTTTGGGGCGACGGGTAGCTGCATCCTGCTTGCAGCGCTGGTACGGAGGTATATCCGTGTGTCAGAACACATCGGGTTAGGCACGCGGTGCACTTGGTTGTGTGTCAGACCTCGGTCGCCATACAAAACTTTTAAGCCAAGTGAGGCCACGCGGCTCCATCTCCGTCCTCAGAGTCAGCCTGCGTTTTTAAGATCTCGAAATGAAATGGGACTTGCAGGTGCACCTCAAACAAGGGATGTGTGACAAATGACCTTCCCTAGGAGTCGTGAGACGTGCTTTGTGAATTGCAGTTTGTGTTTTTCACCTGCAGACAACCGCCCCGGGTTGGGCTGTCGGGAGCTCGTCTTCAGAAACCTCTCCAAGATCCTTCCCGCCATCTGTCATGACGTCACTGACTGGGTGGCGGGGACCAGGGTGAAGGCCGCGCAGCTGCTGGCCGTGCTGCTGCTGCACGCCGAGGACCACGTCACACAGCACCTGGAGGTCGTCCTGCGAACCCTGCACCGGGCCTGTGCCGACGACGACAGGGCCGTGGTCCGCAGCGTGAGTTGCCTCTTCCGGTCACGGAAGCTGTGGCTACGGGTTGTGGACTTCGCCCTGGTTAGGCCGCGGGTCTGTGGGTTTTACCAAACGGGAGGGCCAAGATAACGTTCGCGTCGCCTGAGATCCCCTGGGGTCTCGGCAGCTGTGCCCTCGCTCACAGCCCCTGCACAACCCATGTCTGGTTTCTGGTCCCGCGGAGGGGGGACACGTAGGGTCCCTCTTCAGCAGGCTCCAGCCTGCCGCTCCCCACAGCTGCGCTCCCAGCACGTGCAGGCGACGGCTCTGGATGCATCGATCCCACCAGCGAGCCGGGGACACCACCCACGGGCTTGTTCCTGAGAGTCTAGCTTGGGCAGGAGGGCGCCTCCCTGGCCCTGATGGCCGTCACGCCCACGGGCTCTGCAGGGAAAGCCAGGCAGGGGTGCGGCCCGGCGTGTGACGGCTGGCGGTTAGCGCCACCCCGTGTGCAGCCAGTCGAGCCTCAGGTTTACTTCCCTTGTCCTGATTGGTCCACCTTGCCAAGCCACAGCCCACGTGGACCTCACTTCGGACGTATGTGGGCCTGCAACAAGTGACCTGACAGTCTGGTGGTCGTCCCATTCTGTCACCAGGGGATACTGTGTAGATGGGATCGTGCAGTGTGCCCTTTAGAGGTCGGCTTTTTTCACTCCTCCCGATGCCCTAGGGCCCGCTGTCCTGACTGCCCAGTGGCACCCATGGCACGGTGGTGCCAGCGAGTGGCTGTTTGTTCGAAGCAAGCTTGGGTCACCGGCAGCAGCCAAGGGGTGTGGGACCCGGTGGGCACTAACTGTGGCACACACGCCAGGCACAGACCTCCCTGTCTGTGCTGGGCCTGGAGGCCTGCAGGGAGCCGCGGGAGGGCCGGGAGGCCTGCAGGGAGCCGCGGGGAGGGCCGGGAGGCCTGCAGGGAGCCGCGGGAGGGCCCGGAGCAGCCCGCCAGCGGCTCTTCTCCTCGCACAGTGCATCCGATCTGCCGAGCTGGTCGGGGCGTTCGTCAGCCCGGAGGTGTTTCTGAAGCTGGTTCTGCCCGCGCTGAAGAAGTCGCCCTCCCCCTCGGGCCTCCTGATCCTTGCGTCCATCGTCAGAGGCTGCCCTAGGGAGGCCCTCCGGCCGCACCTGACGCTCATCGCTACGGAGCTGGCCCGGCCCCACATCTGCCAAGGCTCTGAAAATGTAAGTTGTAGGAAGGGAGGCGGGTGGAGCGCGTCGTGAGGGGTGGACAGCGCCCCCTGCCGACACTGTCCACGCATCGCCGCGGACGGCTATTAGATCCGGTCCCGGAAGCAGTGCCGCGGCTGGTTATAACGTCACGGCCGGGATGCATCCCCGGAGATGGTTATGACGTCAGGTGCCAGGACGCACCGCCATGGGGGGGGTTACTGTGTCAGGTGCCAGGACGCACCGCCGCGGATGGTTTCTGCGTCAGTTCCCGGATATACTGCCGCGGATGGTTATGATGTCAGGTTCCAGACGCAGTGCTGCGCATGGTTATGACGTCAGGGGCCGGATGTACTGCCGCGGATGGTTATTGCGTCAGTCCTTAGAACACACCGCCCAGATTACTACGTCGGGGCCGGACGCACCGCTGCGGATGGTTATCATGTGAGGTGCGGGCACGCACCGCCGCGGATGGTTATGACCTTAGGGACGGGCGCACCCCCGCGGATGGTTATCAGACGACGTCCCAGCACGCACCGCCGCGGATGGTTCCTGCGTCAGGTCCCGGATGCACTGCTGCGGATGGTTATGATGTCAGGACCGAGATGCAGCGCCTCAGGTGGTTATTGCGTTAAGTCCCAGCACAGACCGCCGCGGCTAGTTATTACGTCAGGTCTCGGGCGCACTGCCGCGGATGGTTATTATGTCAGGGGCCGGATGTACTGTCGCAGATGGTTGTTGCGTCAGGTCTCAGCACACACCATCGCAGACGATTATTACGTCAGGGCCGGAAGCACCGATGTAGGTGGTTATCATGTGAGGTTCCGGCACGCACGCCGCGGATGGCTATGACGTCAGGTCCGGACGCATCCCCGCGGATGGTTATCAGATAGGTCTCAACACGCATCGCCGCGCAGATCGTTATGATGTCAGGTTCCGGATGTACTGCCACGAATGGTGATAGCCGGGCCGGACGCACCGCCGCGGATGGTTATCAGATGATCACTCAGCACGCACCGCCGCGGATGGTTATGACGTCAGGGCCGGACGTACCGCCGCGGATGGTTGTCAATTGAGGTCTCGGCATGCACCACCACGGGTGATTATTGCGTCAGGTGCCGTCACGCATCCCTATGGATGGTTATCAGATGAGGTACCGGACATACCGCCGCGGATGGTTATCAGATGAGGTCCCAGCATGCATCGCCGCGGATGGTTATGACGTCAGGTCCCGGATGTACTGCCACGAATGGTTATAGCCGGGCCGGACGCACCGCCGCAGATTGTTATCAGATGAGGTCCCGGCATGCACTGCTGCGGATGGTTATGACGTCAGGTTCCAGCCGTCAGACGCTTCCGCCTGACAGTGGCAGCCAGGGTCTGGGGACTCTTGTGCCCACTGCCACGTTCCGCTCTGTCCAGTCCGTAGCCTGTTACGGTAAAACTAAACACGTTGGGGGGTACGTGGGTGGCTCGGTTGGTCGGGCGGCTGACTTCGGCCCAGGTCACGATCTCAAGGTTCGTGGGCTCAGGCCCCACGTCAGGCTCTGTGCTGACGGCTCGGAGCCTGGATCCTGCCATGGATTCTGCGTCTCCCTCTCTTTCCCGCCTCCCCCATTTGCACTCTTCCTCGTTTTCTCGAAAATAAGCGTTTTTAAAAAGACATGTTGAAAGTGCACGCTGGCCTCCTCCCACCTGCCCAGCGGCCTCTGTGGGGGGCAGCACGAAGCGGGACACGTCCACGCCGGGGACGGCCGCGGGGCCGGGCCCGTCCCTAGGAGCCGGGGCGTTGCTCGCGTCCCTGGATGTTTTACTAACGCGCTGGGAGGCGGTGACGGCGTCCGCCCCCTCTGCTCCCGACGCGGTCTGGGCGCTCGGGCCTAGCCGTGTGGAATGATTCGTAATCGTTTCCCGTTGAGAAAAAATGAGGACTTTGTGTGCGGCGGTGACAGGCTTCAGCCCTGTGTCCCCAGCTCTGGGTGCTGCCTTCCCTCTCCTCTGTGTGGACAAGGGGCCTGCCCGCCGCTGGCCGGCCTGGGGACCCCGCTCGGGGCGCTCGGGGGGTGGGGGGGGGGTTGGGGCCCGGCCACGCCTTCCGCACGGCCACCAGGGTGCTCTGCGCGGGCTCATCTGGTCCTCGCGGCCCCTTCCCCGCCTCGCTCCCAGGTGACAAGGTGGTCTGGGCTCGGACAAACATCCACGTGCAAGGCCGTCTAAACGGAGGGAGCGGGGCTGTGTCGGCGGAGGTGGCCGTGAGCCGCTCCACCTGCTTTTGGTGATTCTAGGACGATTCACCTCTTCCCAAATCTGGTTTTCACAGAGTCAGCGAATCCACGTGAATTGTGCACGTGTATGCAGGCGGGCCTGGAAACGGTTCTGACTCCTCTGTAGATGTGTGAGCCAGAAGTTTTTCTCCTCCCAGAAAATTAAGTTTGAGAAGGAGCATAGATGTTTATTTTTCTGTTTTTCGTTAGCGTTTTATTTATCTGTTTTGAGAGCGAGAAAGAGGGCGTGCGTGAGCGAGGGGCGGAGAAGAGGGTACAGAGCCCAGTGCGGGGCTCGGGGTCACCGACCTCGAGACCGGAGCCGAAGTCGGACCCTCCACCGACCCAGCCCCCCAGGCGCCCCCACACAGGTGTTCGAACACAGATCTTCCACGGGTAGAGAAGATACGACCTTCACCCCTCAGTGTCATCCACGGGAAAACCAGTGCCTTAACCCACGCGGATTGGATTAAGCGTCCAGCTTTTTCGAGGAGGCGTTTCTGCAATGACGTTTGTACACAGATGCCTCGCCGAGGAAGCGCCGTGGCGCCGAGTGTCCCTCTGGACGCGCTCCAGCCGCAGGGGAGACCCAGCCGCCTTCCTCCCCTTCGCTCGCGGACACAGCCCTGTCGCCCCCACCCCCAGGCGGGGAGGGTCTCGTGCTCCTATGGTGACCCAGGACACACGGCACGTGCTTCCCGCAGACGTCCCCAGGCGGCTGTTTCCCGAGAGCCAGCCGAGGGGTGGACACAATCGTGTCCGTCCAGCAGTGGGGCGTGGGGGGGGGTGAGTTGGGGGACCCGCGGCAGGTGCGTGGTCTGGCCAGGGCCGGGCCCGGGCCCAGGGATCGGATCCTTCCGTTTGAAATGTTTGCTTTGTGACAGGAGCTCGAGGTGAGGAAATTGTCTGATGGCGTAAGGAGAAGTCAGCGGTCCCGTTGAACCAGCGGAGACCCGGGTGCGGGGGCGCCGGCACCGTTACCGAAACGTCAGCCCCGGGCACTTTCTCGCAGTAAAGTCGGCGGCCTCAGGTGACACCTTCAGGAGCAGAGGCTAAAACATGACTTTGGGTGTCCGTGTGCGGCCTGCGTCCTTTCTGCCTCTGGGGGGCAGGTAGGTGGGGACCGTTCCTCGCCGACGGCGCCGCTGGGAACGTGACTCCTCACTGGCACGGGAGTCGCGGCCTCCGGACCACCCAGAATGGAACAGCTCGCGCCTCCAGAAGGGAGCTTCCTCCTCCCGGAATGGCTCCCGAAGCTTCTGGTCCAGGTCACTCCAGAAGTTAGCTGAGGGCGGCCTGCGGGGCTCGGTCGGGTAGATGCCCAACTCTTGATTTCGGCTCAGGTTCAGGGGGTTGAGCCCCGAGTCAGGCTCTGCGCAACAGCACAGAACCTGCTTGGGATTCTCGCTTGCTCTCTCACTCTCTCTGCCCCTCCCGTCTCCCACGCGCTGTCTCTCGCTGTCTCCCTTGGTAAATATTTACAACGAAAAAGAAATTCACTGAACTCACGTACTCAGAAACTCATTTACTCTCAGTCCAGGACCAGAGGAATTGGGCTGTAGGGCACGTGAGGATTTGAGCAAAGTCACCCGCCTGGCTTCTCGGGGTAGCTGGACACCCAGCCCTCAAGGCCTCGTCCTGTCCTCCCGAGCCGCGTGCACAGACCACACTCCTCTATGATCCCGTGTGAGTTCTGTTTAAACTTTGGTGGTTTACGTCACTTGTGCGTGAGCCCCAGGGCCCCAGAAGGGACTCTGGACCCACCCCCGCCAGCGGCACAGTGAGCACGCTTCCCGTGTTCTGTGCGCTGCTCCGTGACCGCGACCCCGTCCTTCCTGCCCCTCGTGAAATGCGTGAAGCAGACGTGTGGAGGGATGCACTAGAAGCACACGTGGACACTCGCTCCTGGCCCACGGATGACGAGGCTGGGAGGCCAGGAGGGGAGCGGCTGGACGGACCAGCCGAGGCATCCCCTTGTCTCCCCGGCCACCAGGAAGCACTTCCCGAGCCACGGAATTTCTTTCTTTTTGTTAAAACAGTAGCGTGGGAAGACTCAGAAACACACAGCAGCAGAAGAGCAGAATGAACCCCGTGCGCCCCCACACAGCCTCAGCGGCCGTGGGCTCAGACTCTGCTGTGTGTCCACCTCCCTCCGCTGTTTCTCTTACCTTTGGGGGCAGGTTGGTGGGGGCTGGGTGTTTGCAAGCAGATCCGTTTCCCTTGTGAATTCTAGGGGATGTGTTGCTGACGCATGAGAACTTCTTTAAGCGTAACTTAGAGACCGTTAAGCGTTTCTTTCCGGGCTGTGTTCAGTTTCCCCTGGAAAAGAACGCCATAAAGTCTTCCCGTCGAAGAACGCCCTCCTATGGTCCGTGTGTTCTAATCTGCGACCAGAGTGTGCTGTGTCCTGTGGGTGGGTGCTGGGCAGGGGGAGACAGGAGCTGGAGGGGGCAGAAGGGGAGGGGGCTGGGGGGCAGAAGGGCAGCGGGGAGGGAGCTGGGGCTGGGGGTGCAGGGGGGCCCTGGGGGCGCGGCAGGGGGCAGGAGCGCACAGGCTGGGGGAGAGCTGGCTCAGGTGCTCCCTGCTCTCCTCACAGCACCTCTACGGGGAGCACCTGCTGCTGTGCGTGCGGACTCTGGTCTCCGTGTGCCGCGAAGACTGCAGACGGTGCAGCTTACAGCTCTTGGAGGTCCTGGTGACCATAGAGGCGCTCTGGGGTGCCACAGGCCTCGGCGACAAGGTGAGGCGGCGCGGGGGACGGAGCTTATGCTGAGGAGGGTGCTCGGCCCTGAGCAGGTGGGACCACCGTCCACAAATCCTGCCGTGGAACCGGAAGCCTTGGGCTTGCCTGGCTCGGCTGACCGGAAGCGTGGAAGGGCGTGTGGGACGGGTTGCTCGTGAGGCAGCCTCGGGGACGCAGGGAATTTCAGATTCCCTCTAACTGCCGCCTGTCGTTGTGTCTCAGGGGTGACAGCTGCAGACAGACGGACACATGTAACCTCGCCTCCGTCTGTGGTAAACACGTAGGTGACTGACCGTCTAGAGAGAAAATAGCATCGTGTTTCCTGTTTAATCACAGGCCAGCTTTGCAGAACTACTTCTGTTCTCTCAGCTCTGGGTCTAGGCTTTAAATGCTCTACTGACGTCCAGTTCCCCTTGGGCTCCAGGGACCTTTTGGGGGGGGTGTCTTCCTCCTACAGCCGTGCACAGATCTCTGGGGCTCACCTATGGAGGAGGCGTGCCGGGGAGGCTCACAGAGCCACAGGCCCCGTGTCCAGGAAGCCCCCCGCCCTCCCCTTCCTTTCTTGGGCATCTGAATTTTGTTTTCTTTCGTTTAAAAACAACCTTTCCACTTTTCCCAAGGGCACATACCTCAGCAGGCGGCTTGTCACCTTAAAGCCACACACACTAGCAAGAGCCGAATCCACGTGCCTGGGACCCATGGGAAGGAAACCGAGCAGCCGCCAGGTTGTAGGCACAGGCTGCTGGGAGGTGGCTGCCAGCCCATCTCCTGTCCCCTGGCCCGCTGTCACCTCTGTCACCACTGTCACCACCGGAAGGCCTGGTCACAGGGTGGCCTCGGGCAAGCATAGTTTATGTCCCTCAGTTCAGTGCCCTGCAGCCCCCAGGTGCCCTTGTTCCTCACAGATCGAGCTCTCCCACCGCAGGGGGCCTGAGGACCCCAGGAGAAGCCTTGTGCAGCCTGGGGGCACAGCAGCTGAATCTCTCATAAATGCAAGTCTATTCTTTGTCGTCCAGATGGCGCCGACCCAGAGTGAACAGTAGCCGTCAGACGGGCCCCTGCAGTCCTAGCCCCCGCGGGCGCTCCAGGGGCTCTGTTGTGTCGCGCGTCCTCCGCGGTGGAGGTGGAGCGCTCGCGGTCGGCCGGGTCGTCCTAGCCCGTCGTGTGACAGAGCGCGCTCTGATGATGACGATTGGTCTTCCCTGGGCTTTTGAGCCTTAGGAGTGGGGTTTCCCCAGCCAGTGACTCGTATTTCCAGGTCCGGGAGACCATGGACGCGCTGGCCACGGCACAGGACATCAACGGACGCCAGGATCTGTACCGAGAGCACGCAGGCCCCCTCGTGGAGTGGCTGGCCGCGTCGCACCACGACTGGACCGTCCACTCAGCAGAGCTTCTGCAGTTCGTCGTGGTGATCAACCACGCAGGTGAGCTCCCAAAACTGTGTAATGTGGCCCTTGAAAGTCTGCCCGGCAGGGGCACCTGGGTGGCTCGGGTCATGATCTCACGGTTTGTGAGTTCGAGCCCCACATCGGGCTCTGTGCTGACAGCTCAGAGCCTGGAGCTGCTTCGGCTTGTGTGTGTCTGTGTGTGTCTCTCTCTCTCTGCCCCTCCCCCCCGAAGTAAACAAAAACGTAAAGAAAAGAAAGTCTGCCAGGCATACGGTGTTTACGTTAAGCCTCGGAGGTGTGCTTATCGTGGCCTTGGGCGCAGTGTGTTCTTTGCACAGTCCACAGTGTCCCTGCAGAGCCTCACGCGTGGCGTGGGCCTCTGTGGTCCAGTGTCTCCAGGCCCTTCCCCGCCAGGCCGCAGGGTGGGTGAAAGAATGTTCCTCAGGCAGAGCTTATGCTCAGACCCGTGCCTTCTCCCTGCCTCGGGACGTCCGTAGAGGTCTCACCGGACAGATTTCATTTTAAAACATGAGTCTTAAAAAAAAAAAAAGATCTTAGACTCTGAACAGCAGCTCCCTCCCCAGCTTAGAAAACAGCCAGAGGCCGTGTCCCAAGGCTCCAGAACCGAAAACCTGTGCACCCTTGAGGCCGGCCAATCAGGAAGAGGGGACGTGGCCTCGGTGTGCTTTTCCAAGTGCTTTCTCAGAGTGTCGATGGCGTGTTTCTCCGTCCTGTGTCCGGAAGCGTCCTGCTTCACATGCGCTGTGCTCGGGCGGCGTTCACCGCCAGGTGCCCGCTCCCCACGCGGCGCCGTCCCACTGAGAGCACGCCTCTGCGCCCCCGGGTCTGTTCGGTGTCGGCATTCTTCCCGTAGGACGCTCCCGTTTACGTGTCTCGTTACGCCATCAGCCGTGACAGACACCCTGCTGTCTGGAGACTTTGTTTTTATAGAGCGTGTTCAACAGACTGGACTTGTTCAAAATGGCATTTGGTGCCTGGATAGCAATGAGGGGACAGTGATGCACGTGAGCGGAAAGAGTCTTTATAGGAGGGGCCGGAAGATGCTCCCTGAAACCCCTCTCTCCTCTTGCTCGTGCGCTCTGTCTTCCGTGAAAACGCGGCCTTGGGAGATCGGGGTCCCTTCCCGGAAGATCGCTCCCTCCTCCTGCAGTGAGAGGTCCGGGGCTCCATCTTCCGTGTGATCTCCAAGGAAAACAAACCCCAGAGGGTGTGAGCAGACCCGGTGCCCACCGGTGCTGGCAGTGTCCTGCCCCTGGGCCACGTCCTCCTTCTGCCTTTGTTTCTCTTTCTCCCCCAGACCCACACCTGCCCTCAGATTAATGCGCAGCCTTGCGTTTCCGTCTTGCAGCTTTGACGCCGAGTGTGAGACAATGCATCTGGGCCTTGCCGTGGGACGAGCAGGGTGGTTGGGAGAGGGCCCGCCTGGAGGGGAGGGCGCTCCGTGACCCACGTCCGTGCAACCCGAGCGCGTGTTTGCACCCCAGGGACTCTTTATTCCGATCACGACTCGATGCCCTTCCAGATACTAAGGCTCGTTGCCCGTGTGTGAGGCCCACGGTCCCGGGGAAGCCGCGCAGGCGCCTGTCCAGCAGCAGCTCGGGAAGGGCGGTGGCTGCCGAGTGTAGGGGCAAATATTAAACACTGTACGTGTTCTGAATAATTTATCTTGGTTGATATTTAAAGTGTTGCTTGACTGTAACGTTTTTTTTTTTAAGAATCTGAGAAAACACGAGGAAATAGAAAGTCACCGTGTTGAACGATTAGCACGATTTGGGGGTTAAGTGTTTGCTTTTACAGGGACACCCTCGATCCAGAAAGGAGAGGAAGGTGGTGGACGGGCCGTAACCGCCCCTGTGCCCACGGCCCCTCCCCGGCACCCGGCGCCGACCCGGCGGCGGGGTGGGGGCTGCGTCGTCCCACGAGCAGGAGCCGTGGGAACCGTGAGCTGTGTGTTTTCCAGGCCCGGCGCTGGGAGAAGTGCTCCCCCACCTGGTGCCCGTCCTCAGGAGCTGCCTCCAGCCCGCCCGGGACCCACAGATGCGCCTGCAGCTCTTCTCCTCCCTGTCGCGGGTGCTGCTGAGCGCAAAGCAGACTGTCGACTCCCAGGGGTAGGTGTGCCCGGCCTCCAGCCTCTGCGGGTGCTCTCAGGTGGGAGCTGGGGTCACCCCGGGCTCTGGCGCCGGCCGCGGGAGCGAGCACCCGCCCGGACAGACACGGAGTCCACGTCGTTTCCACGTGGCCATTAAAATTCCATCGAACGAAGAGGTTGTAGGGAACATGAACTGTTAATGGTTTATACGTTAGCTATTCTCAGTTTTAAATGCCTTTGGTACCTTTGAAACCTAACAGAGAATGGGCTGAATCCCCTTAGTGGCTAAAGCGTGAGGAAAACCCTGTTGCCAGCAAGGACTTAGGGCAGTAAACCCGTGACGGGCCGGCGGCAGACCCTGGCTGGTCGGGCGCCACGTGGGTGCACCTCGCCCCCAGGCCCCCAGCGGCTGGGTGGGCGGTAAGGCGTGTGGGGACCCTGTCCCTTCGGAAGGAGCGCGTCCTGCCATGTCACGAGTGTGCTGGGACCTTTCCCTGGGGCTCCTCCTCTCCCCAGGCTCTGCCGGCCCGTCCGCGGGCAGGGAATCCTGTCTGCTGCTCGTCTGCCCGAGCTTCCAGCCTACAAGGGCCACAAAGAGACGATGTTGGCCCGCAGGCCTCCCGGCAGGGGAGCTTCCCGTGGATAAGCCGCAAGGGCACGGGCCAGCTGGCGCCTCACAGCCTGTGCTCCCCCACGACCTCGTGAGGGGCCTCAACAAGCCCCCGGGCACGGGGAGCCCTGGGGATGCACTGCCAACCCTCTTCTGCCAGAACGTGTTCGCCGGCCGCCCGCGGGTCCCGACCTGAGGCCGAGGTGGCCGAACACGGGCGCTGATCGGCTGCCCTGGGTCCTTGGCCTCACGATGTCCTACTGAAGCGCCAAGTCGGGCTCCTCAGTTTGAGGAGGTGCTGTTTTGGGGACCCTCCATGGACGGGTTGCTCCCTCCACAGAGCGCCCCCAGCGTGGGCCCTTGGTGCCGGCCCCCACCTGTCCTGGGTTTGGTCATTGCTCTTGGTGGTCCCTGCACCCCCAATCCCGTGGCCTCTGCTCCCCGGGGCGTCTGTGGAGACGCGACAGACCTTGCTGGCCACCACCTGGGCTCTGCCCGCTCCTAGAGGTCGACTGGGGACTGGGGGAGGGGCGCCAGCAGCGGTAGGAGGTCTGTCTTCAGACCCCAGCGGGGACCTTGCTTTGCGCAATGGAGCTGCTCCACAAAGTCAGGCCCTGGGCCGCTGCCCGTCTCCCTCGGCAGAGCGGCAGCCTGGCCAGCACGCGGTCCTTGCTTTTCCAGCCACTTCACCTGACGCCTCAGAGGACAGGACCGTTGGGTCTTTCCACAGAGCCCCCTCGTAAATCATTTTGCGGGAAATAGCAGCCCTTTGTGTAAAAACTAAAGCACGTCGAAAACCTAATTGTGTGAGTGTGTGTGTGTGTGTGCGAGCGAGCATGTGTGTGCGTGTGTGTGCAAGTCCAGAACCAGATTTGCCGCGTACCTACATCTCTGGCTCTTGGATGCCCCCTGCTGGAAGCAAGCAGGTGGAGCCTTCCCCAGAAGGGACAGTCCCCGAGTGAGGGTCCAGGCAGCGGAGAGGGACAGAAGCAGAGGCCGGAGGGCAGGGTGCAGGGAGAGCCTCGGTGCCACGCGGCTCTGGCCTCGCCTTGGAGGCTACTACACCTTTTCGGTATTCCGGAACAGCTGGTATTTGAGACGTGAGCCACCTCTGAAATACACTTTGGAATAAGGTTCAGAAATAAGTTGATGAATGGTGGCAGCGCAGTGGGACTCGTGTGGACGCTCAGGCTTTTCTCTGGGTGCCTCTCAACGGGGTGCTCAGAGAGTGGCTCCGCAGCACAAGCCGCCCGGCACAGCGGGATGTGTGAGTTTACATCCAGACCAAGTGCCCAGACTGCTGGCAGGAACGTCCACGTCTCTGTGACCGTGGCGCTCGGGCCCTGGGTGCGGAGGGGAGCGTGCCCACAGGGGGGTGTCGGGTGTGCGTGCGTAGGATGGCCACATGTGCAAATGACGTTGCTGGCCTGGTTGATGTGCCCGGTGATCTCACGTCTCCTCTTTTAGAGCCCAGCAGAGATGGGTGGGGCCCCCCACAGCCTCACCCCTGCAGAGGGGGGGTGGGGTGCTCTGGAGGCTGCAGGCCCAGCAGAGGCCAGCAGGAGCTGGGAAGGCCGCTGGCTCTCCCCCAGGCACCCACTCCCCTGCAGGGAGGGCGTCCGCCCCAGGGAGGCAGCCGTCCTCCTATTCCGGCTCCCCTCTGCCCCGCGCGCTCCCCTTCACCTGCTATCTCGTGTCTCCACCCCAGGCACTTTCACCACTACCTCGACACTGTGACGAAGGACATCTTGGTCCCTAATCTGCAGTGGCACGCAGGGAAGACGGCTGCAGCCATCCGCACGGCAGCCGTGTCCTGCCTCTGGGCACTCATCAGCAGTGAGGTCCTGTCGGACGAGCAGGTGGGGCTCCCAAGGACACCTGCCAGGGGGAGGGGGGGGACACACGTGTAGCCGCCAAACACTGCTTTCTGAAACCCACAGGGGAGGGAGCCTGGGGGCCGCGGGCGAGGGCAGGGTACCACCGGCCATCGTGACCCGTAGCATTTTGTTTTGATCAGCTGGGGCTGCCATTAGGTGTATGTATTGAACGTGGCTCTTTACGGAGCAGAGAACGCAGAGAACATATGCACAGAACTCTACCTGAGCTTGGCCGATCTCGGGGTTTCTGCGCTACTGTTACTCCACCTGCGCAACGGGATCAGGGAAACGGGGGGCGAGGGGCAGCTGTCCGAAGGCCTTGCTGTTTCTCTGCGCTCGGCCCCAGGTCTGCAGGCATCCGGCCAGGTGTTCATCTAGTGTGTGAGCTCAACCTCCTGGTCCACTGAACCGCCATGAGTTTTTTTTAAGTAGGTTTTGTTTTATTAATTTATTTAAACTTAAATCCAAGTTAGTTAACATGTAGCGTAATAGTAATTTCAGGAATAGAACTTAGCGATTTATCACTTACGTATCGCACCCGGTGTTCGTCCCAACGAGTGCCCTCCTTAACGTCCCCTCGCCCATTTAGCCCATCCCCCCACCCAACACCCCGCCAGCAACCCTCAGTTTGTTCTCTGTATTTAAGAGTCTCTTACAGTTTGCCTCCCTCTCTGTTTTTATCTTATTTTTCCTTCCCTTCTTCTATGTTCATTTGTTTTTTAAATTCCACACGAGTGAAATCGTGTGATACTTGTCTTTCTCTGACTGCCTTATTTCGCTTAGCATGATACGTCTAGTTCCATCCACGTTGTTGCAAATGTGAACCACCATGATTTGAGTTAAAACATCCCCCAAATTGTATGGACACAACATGCAGCCACGCTAGCAAGGAGCAGGCTGTAGGCTTGTCTCCACGGCTTTGTGAGTGATGGGCTTGTCCACTGACCAAGTTAAACAAAACTGTTCAACTGTTCATCTAGGTTTTATTTCTTTTTTAGTGTTTATTTATTTTTGAGAGAGAATGCGAGCAGGGGAGGGGCAGAGAGAGAGGGAGACACAGCATCAGAAGCAGGCTCCAGGCTCTGAGCTGTCAGCACAGAGCCTGACGTGGGGCTTGAACTTGAAAACCACGAGATCGTGACATGAACTGAAGTCGAAGTCAGACGCTTAACCGACTGAGCCCCCCAGACGCCCTAAGTCATCTAGATTTTAAAATCAAGGTTTGAGTTCTCACATAAAAATTTTAAAAACATTCCAGACTCCTTTATATCTGTACGAGAGCCAAGCTCCTTCCATCATGGGCAGCGTGTGCACAGTGAGGGACCAGCGCTGTCACCTCCGGGACAGAGCCGATCAGGACCCTCCTCTGTCTTCCGATTACAGATCCGGAAAGTTCAGGAGACGCTGATGCCGCAGATTCTAACCTCCCTGGAAGAAGATTCCCAGATGACTCGATTAATTTCGTGCCAAATCATCAACACATTTCTAAAGACCTCCGGTGGTGTGGCTGATGCCGATAAGCTCATCAAGGTTTATCCTGGTACGATGCTTTTCTTTCCCAAACCGTGTGGGTCTGTTTCTTCTAGAGGGAGATGGAAGCTGGTACTTGGACTTCCGGTCGGCCTGGTGCCAGGAGTCCAGACGCAGCCGTGACCGGTGAGCCGTCACTGAAGAGAGCGAGGCAGGCAGCCCGTGCCCAGGCAGTGGGGCCCCGCACCCCCACCCCAGAGCAGGCGCTGCGGCCAGGCCAGGGTGCGAGGCCAGGGTGCGAGGACGGGCGCGGCAAGAGCTTCTGCGGCGGCCGTGCCTTCCGTCCCGCGTCTCCGCCTCTTTGGAGCCCCAGCACCGGGCGAGTCCCAGATCAGAAGCAGAGGAACAACCCCCACCCCGGCCCTGAGCAGAGTAGCAAACGCAGAGGATTCCTAAGAACACAGAGAAAGCCGCGTTGAGGAGGAGAACAAGGATCCCAACACTGCAGGGATAGATGTTCTAGAGCCCAGCTCAGAGCTCAGACAAAAACGAAACGGGACGAAGCTGCAGATAAGAAGGAGCCCGGCAGACGCTCTAGGCTTGTGCACGCCAACTGGAGGGAGGGTCCTGTGGAGGAGGAGGAGGTAGAGGAGGTGGAGGAGGAGGAGGAGGGGGCGGTCAGCCTCAGGTGGGGCGTGCAGCGTCTGTGGGCGCACCTGTGGCTGGTCTCCACGGCCCGTCATAGCCACACTGGGCTGTCCTCTGTGCCGCAGCATTTAGCTGATGTAGTGATTCCTAAAAGGTGGTTTTCAGGAGTCCCAGAAATGAAAAGTCCCTGAAGTTCAGAGCTGGAGCCAATGGGTGCACAAGACGGAGCGTGGTGGGGACGGGATTCGTGAGCGGAGTCCACTCGGGACGCCGTGAGAGGAAGACACGCGTCTGCGGGGAGAGGGGCTCCAGCGCTCCCAGCTCCGGGGGGAGGGATGGATGGCTGATACCGGCAGAGGTGGTGGCTCAGAATATTCCGGAACTGCAGGTGGTGCATCTTGATGCTGAGCAGGAAGCCTCCTGCTGAAATCCAGAGTTGAAGTCCCCTTTCTCACGCGTTCTTGCAAGTTTCTTTTCACTTTTTGTGTTTACTTTTGTGACAACAAACACCGTATTCCTCCCAGCGACCCTTACAGTTCTGTTTGCGCCAAGTCAGTTGGTGACTGTCAGAGTCCGTTGGGATTTTGCTCACGTCTAAAAAGAGCCAGCGAAAAGATTGCACATATCTGGGCTTTGGGGGTTGTTTTCATGCAAAAGGATTTCCTTGCGGGCTCCTTTCTTGGGACCAGTTCAGGGCCCTGGGTGGCGATGTGTTTGCAAAGGGCAGGACGCCCCGAGGTCTGTCGTATGGAGGATGCATGTGCACCCAGCACGGGTCCCAAGAGAGCCACCCTTTGTTCCAAGCCCACAGTTGCACGTGACGGCTGACCCCAATCACAAAAGTGAATTTCCAGGCCACTTCTTAAAACTCGGGAATTACTGTCAGAGGAAAACACGCCATGCCAGAGTCGGCCTGAGCCGGAGGGAGTGAGGACATGGGAGGAGTCCCTGCGGGACTCGGGTGGTGGTGTGCCCACCAGGCCGCCGTCCCAGGACTGGGTGAGGCCCAGACCCTTAGGAAAGCCCTTCTGCCATGAGCTAGTGCCCGGCAGGAGGCCGCAGTGCCACGAGCCCACAGCCCTGCCTGCTCACTTCCGGGGGCCGGGCCTCCCACCACCTGGGGCTGCAGCCCTGCTCCCTACCCCCGGCTACCTCTTGCCCTGCTCACGGAGTGCCCGAGCGACTGCTGAGTCTCCAGAGACACCCGGCCACAGGGCCAGGGATTTCTCACAGTTTGGGGGAGAAAAGTATACATTTGATAAAAACCTCAGCGGTGAATGGTGAGTTTCTGCTAACTGGAGAGGTGGTTCCTGTTTTCAGCAGCCGAGTGGTCTGGCTCAGAGCTCAGCAGAAACAACACTGATACAGGTGGTGGTGATCATGTCACTGGGGCCCGAGCTCTGTCCCTAGAGCCCAGTTGGGAGGGCGGTGTGTACATCCAGGGGACGGGCAGCCAGGGTGTGATGCCCATGGTGACAGACAGAGCATCTTGGAGCCACAGAGAGCCCGGGGCACCTGGCAGGTGAGACAGGGAGAGCAGCTCAGGCCTGCCCACCCCTCCTCCCACCCGGCCCAGGGTCCACCCTGTGGCCAGTGCGGTCAAGGGGTCCGGCACACTGGGAGCCGCCCCCAGCCCCTGGCACACGAGCACCAGTCTCCCCACAGGATGGGTTTACCATGGCCCGAGGACGAGTGCCCCAGGGGTGGGGTCAGGTCCCCACTCTGGAAGCTCCAGTGCTCCGTCTGTGCCGGCCTCTGTCTCACTGTCCCATCCGGCCCTCCCTCCAGAGCTCCTGAAGCGTCTGGACGACGTCTCCCACGAAGTGAGGCTCGCGGCCACCTCCGCCTTGGTCACGTGGCTGGCGTGTGTCAGAAGCGACGACGACGTGAAGTCCTGCTACCAGAGCCACATTCAGTTCCTGTACAGAGAGCTCCTCGTGTACCTCGATGACCCGGACAGCACTGTCCAGGATGCGGTTTTAGGTAGGAGTCTCCACCACGTGTGCTGCATTGTGAAGGCTGTCCCCAGAGCGTAGACGCGGCTCCTCACAGCCGAATCATGGGCTGGCCACATGAGGGCGGGGGGCAGGGCCACGGCCTCAGGGCCTCTGTGGACTGGCCTCCTGGGTGGGTTACAGCCCTCGAAACTTACTGCGGTAGAAGTTACAGTGGAGAAAAATCTTAGGTGTCTATTAATTTGTTTAGAATGACTGTAAATCCATCATATATTAACATAATTAATGTGTGGTTTTGAAACGTAGGTTTTCTTCTTCTTTTTAAAACTTTTTTAGTGTCTATTTCTTTAGTGTCTTTCTTTGAGAAAGAGAGCTGGCACGGAGGAGGGCGTAGAGAGAGAGGGAGACCCCGAATCCAAAGCAGGTTCCAGGTTCTGAGTTGTCAGCACAGAGCCCAACGCAGGGCTTGAACCCATGAACCGTGAGAACATGACCTGAGCCGAAGTCGGAAGCCGAACCAACAGAGCCCCAGGTGCCCCTGGAAGATGTATTTTCTAAAAACAATACACGCAGACAGGGGAGCGTCGCTTTACTTTTCCGCGCGTCTCGGTAGAAGCAGCTGGGCGTTTGTGGCTTCCGCGTTCTTGGCCGTGGTGCGTGTTGTCCAGGGAAGCGTGTGAAGGAACCTGGCCCCGGACAGGTACGCTGTCGGAGGCAGGGGTACCTGTTGTGTGTAACCACAGAGATGCCTTCATACCGCCCCGACCTGCCCAGGCGGTCGTTCCAGGGTCCTGCGGGGTTGACTCCGGCTACGTTCTCGCCTGTTGGTTGGTCCTGCACGTTGCCATTTTGTCAGGCCGTGTCCAGAAGTCACGTTTGTCGGCATCGAGCTCAGAAAAGTCTCGGGAAGAAAAGTTGCAGGAAGCCATTCAGCTGACGGTGTTGGAAACAAGTTACCGTGATTGTGGTTTCCGCTTGAAAGCTTAAATCTTCTCATTGGCCACAAGTACCGTCACTCTGTTCGTTTTTGAGACGGTGTCCTGCCTGGTACCCAAGTGCGAGGAACCTGAGTCTTCGTGCTGTCGTGGCAGCAGTGTCCTGGGGGCCCAGGCACACCCTGCCGTGCCCCCGCCCCACCACACAGGACACTCCGACGGCAGATGCCGCAGAGCAGGGACATCGGGTGTCGTCCCCAGAGCAGCACGAACGGTGTTGTGTCAAAAAGTAGATTTGAATGGAATTCCCAGCGATACTCCAATAACCCAAAGGAAGTCAAGAAAGGAGGCCAGGAAGAACACAGAGACAGGGCCAACCAGAGACAGAGAGACCGGGTGCAGCCTCTGCTGCAGTCTCGTTGAACGTTAACAAGCTGGACGTTCCAGGTGAAAGGCAGACAGTGTCAAGTCAGTGAGATGATCACGACTCAGCTGGGCTGCCTGAGAACTGATCTAACGGAAGAATCTTGACTGCTTTATCGAGGACATTCTTAAGGGAACTTGGCAGCAGAAGGTTCACTGACCCTACAGCTGCCCGCCCTGCTTTGTGTCACGCAGCGAGTGGGCGGCCTTGTCCGGGGGAGTCCCGGACACAGTTTTGACTCCCAGACCCCTGAGGGCCGTCCCCAGCGGGTGTGGGCGACAGCTGGGCAGTGTCGGGCGGGTGCTGGCAGTGTCGGGCTGGCTCCGCGGCCGTTCCCAGTGCGTGAGCTGGGTCCGGCCGCTTGGCCGGGTCCTCGCAGACCCCACCTCGCTCTCCTCTCTGCCCCCCACCCCCACCGCCAGCGAGAGAGAGAACAGCTGTGTCCATCTTCCCTGGCCTGTAGCCTGGTTGCTGCGGAGGCCAGGGGTCCAGGACCCAGGGGACCAGCGTGTACCCTGTGCGTGTCCTCTGCCTGCCAGAGCTGGCGGGACTCGAAGTGGCAGAGACGTTGGGGCAGGCCGACCACTCTGCTCCTCTGCTCCTGCACCCTGACCTCGGCGTGCACCCTAACCTGGGTGCTCATGCGACGCCAGCTCTTAGCACATCCCGCCCTTGCTGTCCCGGCGGCCAGCCGGCCGTGTTTAGAGTCCTGAGCTCCAAACGCCCCAATTGCTCTGCTCCAGCAGACCAGGCACGTCTCCTGGAAGACTGGCCTTCCCCCCTGCCAGCCTCCCCTCCAAAGGACTGGCCTTCCCCCCTGCCAGCCTCCCCTCTGGAGGACTGGCTCCCCCTGCTGGCCTCCCCTCCTGAGGACTGGCCTTCCCCCCTGCCAGCCTCCCCTCTGGAGGACTGGCCTTCCCCCCTGCCGGCCTCCCCTCCGAAGGACTGGCGACTGGCCTTCCCCCCTGCCAGCCTCCCCTCTGGAGGACTGGCTCCCCCTGCCGGCCTCCCCTCGTGAGGACTGGCCTTCCCCCCTGCCAGCCTCCCCTCCGGAGGACTGGTCTTCCCCCCTCCCGGCCTCCCCTACAGAGGACTGGCCTTCCCCCCTGCCGCCCTCCCCTCCTGAGGACTGGCCTTCCCCCCTGCCAGCCTCCCCTCCAGAGGACTGGTCTTCCCCCCTGCCGGCCTCCCCTCCGGAGGACTGGTCTTCCCCCCTCCCGGCCTCCCCTCCTGAGGACTGGCCTTCCCCCCTGCCGGCCTCCCCTCCTGAGGACTGGCCTTCCCCCCTGCCAGCCTCCCCTCCAGAGGACTGGTCTTCCCCTCCAGAGGGCTGGCTCCCCCTGCCAGCCTCCCCTCAGCACTTCACGCCTGGGGACCTCTTGACCGATGACGGTGCTTCTGTCCCACTGACAAGGCGAAGTTCCTCCATGTCCACTCCCACGGCTGGTCCCGCGTGTCCCCTAACCCCGCCCCCCCCCCCCAAGAGCCATTCTTGTCCTGCTGCCTGAGCCTCCTGCTCGGGACTCTTCTGCAGCTGCATAAACTCGACGGGACCACTGGTCACCACCCCCATGGCTCCTGGGTTGCCTTGCGTCCCTCTGGCCGCTGCTTCTTTCTGCACATGGCATCTTGGTGACCTTGTCTCCTCTCCTGGCTTCAGATGCTACCCATGTGCCGGGGTCCCCCAAACCGAAGTCCAGGCCAGACGTCTGCCCCAGAATCTAGACACGCGCATACCCAGGTGCTCAGAGGACACGAGCGTCTGCCGGGCACAACAGCTGTAACGTTCAGGCCACCCCCGGGGCCACTGCCCCCGCTTGGCCACCCTGCTCCCCCACCGCGTCCCCATTACCACCAGCAACGTTCCGTCCTCCTCGTGATTGACGGCAGAAACCTCGGAGCCAAGTCCAATGACCTCCTAAGTCGGCTTGTCTCTGTCCACCCCTGCCTGCATCTGCCAGGGCACTCCTGCAAGATGGCTTGGATGACTCCAGTGCTCAGCCCACGGCACCTGCCGCCTCCCCTCCCACCCAGAGTCCAGCCCCCGCCAGCCCCCCACCGTGCCCATTGTAGTGGTGACCAGGAACAGTGTGCTTTCTTCCTCCTTCTGACTCGCGTGTGCTGCTCCCAGCCTTCCTATTCCTTCTGACTCGCGTGTGCTTGTCCCTCCTCCTTCTGACTCGTGTGTGCTTGTCCCTGCTCCTTCTGACTCACGTGCTGCTCACACCTTTCATCCTCCTTCTGACTCTCACGTACCGCTTTCTCCTCCTTCTGACTCTCGTGTGCTGCTCCTGGCTTCCTTCCTCCTTCTGACACTCGCATGCTGTTCTGAGCCTTCCTCCTCCTTCTGACTCTTACAAGCTGTTCTGAGCCTTCCTCCTCCTCCTGACTCTCGTGTGCTGGTCCCTCCTCCTTCTGACTCTTGCGTGCTAGTCCCCCCTCCTTCTGACTCTCATGTGCTCCCAGCTTTGCCTCTTCCTTCTGAGTCTCGCGTGCTGCTCCTGGCTTCCCTCCTCCTTCTGACTCTCGTGCTGCTCCTGGCTTCCTTCCTCCTTCTGACACTCGCATGCTGCTCCTGGCTTTCCCTCCTCCTCCTGACTCTCATGTGCTGCTCCCAGCCTTCCCTCCTCCTTCTGACTCTCGCAAGCTGTTCTGAGCCTTCCTCCTCCTCCTGACTCTCGTGTGCTGGTCCCTCCTCCTTCGGACTGTTGCACGCTGGTCCCCTCTCCTTCTGATTCTTCATGTGCTCCCAGCTTTGCCTCTTCCTTCTGACTCTCGCGTGCTGCTCCCGGCTTCCCTCCTCTTTCTGACTCTCAGAGGCTGCTCTCAGACAACAGTGTGAAGGGTCCCTGGACACACATTTGTTGCCTGCCATATCCACGGAGCCCAGCACACAGCGGGCCTGCAGGAGGTGTTTGTTGAATGAATCCGCATCAGTCAGTGTGATGAAGGGTTGACCATATCTCTGGGCCAGTTTATCTACTAACATAAGAGCTGTTTCTAAGGCCAAAATGACACACATAAATCACCCTTGGGGATTTTGGAGGACTTTTGTGGTCCACCAACAACTCCAAGATTTTTTTTTTTTTAAGTGTATTTATTTTGAGACAGAGAGTGCAAGCTCGGGAGGGCTAGAGAGAGAGATAACCTCAGGCAGGCCCTGCCTGCCAGCACAGAGCCCGACACGGGGCTCGAACCTACTACGCCGTGAGACCGTGACCTGGGCCAAAATCAAGATCCAGACGCTCAACCGACTGAGCCACCCAGGCTCCCCTCCAAGATTATTTTTAAGTTCTGTTTGTCTACACTGGGACCATTGTATGCTGACCCAGCAACATCCGATGGATTTAAATGCTGTAACGACTTTCTATTTAAAACTTTGTTTTTTTTAGAGTGGTTTTAGGGTCACAGCTAAATTGAGAGGAAGGTACAGAACTCTCCCACTTACCAGCTGCCCCCCACACGCATCACCCTCCCCACTGGCGGTGCACCTGTCCCTACGGCTGTTGACCCACACTGACAGGCCAGCACCATCCAGAGACCAGGTTCCGTGAGGCTCTCTCTAGGCGGCCGCGCACGGACGTGTGACCTGGGCCCACCATTCCAGAGCCACACAGAATAGTCCCAGTGCCGTGTGTGCTCTGCCTGAAGCCTCCCACCCCGACAGCCACTGGTCTGTTACCGTCTCCATAGTTGGGCCTTTTCCAGAGTGTCACAGAGTCAGAGTGCTACAGTGTGAAGCCTTCCCAGACCGGCTCGTTCACTTGCTAACGCGTTTACGGTGCTTCCGCGTCTTTTCGTGGCTTCACAGCTCACTTCTTCTCAGCACTGAATAATCCACCGTCTAGACAGACCCCCGTTATTCACCCGTCCGGCTGCTGAAGGACAGTTACGGACAAAGCTGCTGTAAATATACGTGTGCACATAAGGCTTCAGCTCCTTCGGGTAGATAGCAAGTGGCACGATTGCGGGGTCGCGTGGTGAGAACGTTACTAGTCCTGTCACGAGTCTCACCAACCTGTCTTGCAAGGCGGCTTCCCCGTCCCGCGTTGCCGCCGGCAGGGCCTGGGGTTCCTGCTGCTCCACCTCCTCGCCAGCGTCCGCCGTGACGTGTTGTGGGCCGTGGCCCTTGCGACAGGCGCGTGGTGGCGTCCCCTTGCTGTTTTGTTCCACGTTTCCCGGAGGACACGCAACGTGGAGCCTCGTGTCCGGTGCCTGTCTGTGCTCTGTGTCTTTCCCCTGCTGGGGTGTCGTTAGGTCTTCGGCTCGTTTCTTGCTTGGATTGTTCTCACGTTGGTGAGCGTTTGGAGTTCTTCGTGCATCTGGATAACAGTCCTTTATCAGATGTGCCTTCTGTGAACTGTCTCCCGGCCCGAGGCTTTGCCTTCTCAGTCTCTCGACGCTGCCTTTTGTGGAGCACGAGTGTTGAAGGTAATGACGTCCAGCCCATCAGTTACTTCTTCCGTGGGTCTTACCTTCGGTGTTGTGTCCAAAAGTCATCGCCACACCCAGGGTCCCCTAGGTTCTCTTCTGCGTTCTCTTCCAGGAGTCCTGTACTTTTTCATTCTTTGCCCAGTTTCACGTTTAGGTCTGTGATCTGTCTTGAGTTAGCTTTTGTGAAGGACGTAAAGTCTGTGTCTAGATTCTTTTTTCCCCCGGCACGTGCACGCCCACTCGTCCCGGTTCCGTTTATTGGAACGGAGCCTCTGTGCCCTGTTGGGTGACCAGGTCTGCGTCTGGGTCTCTGTCCTGGCCCATCGATCTATCTGTTCCTTCAACAGGACCACACTGTCTTCGCTACTCTGGCTTTATAGAAACTCTTAAAGTCAGAATGTGTCAGTTCTCCAACTTCGTTCTCCTTCAGTGTTGCGTTGGCTCTTCTGGGACTTTACATTCACTTAATCAGTATCTGAAAAATGACCTGCTGGCATTTTTATTGTGATTGCCTTAAATCTATAGATCAAGTTGGGGAGAACTGACATCTTGACAATATTGAGCTTTCCTACCCTTGAACATGAAATTCACATAATGGCTGTCCCATTTATTTTATTTTGTTCTTTTTTCTTTCGTTTATATACTACCTTTGGTTTAGTTTTTACTTCTTTTTCTTATTGTACTCAGTAGGACTTCCGGTACAATGTTGAAAAGGAGTGGCAATTTGGGATCTTCGTGGAAAAGCTTTGAGTTTCTCGCCATTAAGTATGACTTTAGCTCTGAGGTTTTTTATAGATTTTCTTTATTGTGTTGAGGAGGTGCCCCTCTATTCCTAGTTTGCTGAGAATTTTTACCATGAATGGGTACCGGCGTTTGTCAAAATGCTATTTATGTGACCATATGATTTTCTTTTTCAGCCTATTGATGCTATGGATTACATTAATTGATTTTGGAATATTGAACCATCTTGCATTTGGGCTTCATGCATCATTCTTTTTAAACACTATTGGATTCGATTTGCTACTATTTTGTTGAGGATTTTTGCATCTGTGTCCATGAGAGGTAACCATCCGTGGCTTCCTTTTCTTGTGATGTCTTTGTCTGGTTTTGTATCCGGGTCATGCTGGCCTCGTAGAGTGACTCAGGAAGCTTCTATCCTCTGGAAGAGATGGTAGGCAGTTGGTGTAATTTCTTCCTGAAAGTTTGGTGCACCAGTGAACCCATCTGGGGCTGGTGCTTTCTGCTTGGGGAGGTTATTAATTATTGAGGGTTTCTTGGATCCATGTAGGTCTGTGGAGATTGTTTGTTCCTGTGTGAGTGTCTTTCAGGGAAGGGGTTCGTCCACCCCGTCGGGGTCACATCACATCTGCGGTCCAGGACTTGGTCAGAGGACGCCAGCTTTTGGTTCTGTTGATTTTCTTCATTGGTTTCTGCTTTTAGAATTCTTACTTCCTTTCTTCTGCTTACTTTGGATTTGCCTTTCTTTTTCTAGTTTCCTAAGGTGGTAAAGGAGAATATCGACTTGTAGATCTTTCTGCGTGCCTCACGCAGGCACTCGATGCTGTGAGTCCCCTCCAGGCACTGCTTTCGCCACATCCTACGATTTTGGGTTAAGTTGTGTTTTCATTTTCATTTAGTTCAGAAAGTCTTTCGTTTCTTTTGAGATTTCTTCTTTGACTATTGTGCTATTTAGAAACGTGTTGTTTAATCTCCACGTGTTTGGGGATTTTTCCAGCTTACGTCTCTTTCATTGATTTCTGGTTTAACTCTGTTGTGTTCTGAGAGCAGACATCGTAGGACTGGTGTTTTTTTAATTTGTTGCGGTGTTTTTCACGGCCTGGAACATGGTCTGTCCTGGTGAGTGTGCCACAAGAGCTTGAGAAGGACTTGTATTCGGATGCCGTTGGACAGAGTCGTCTGCACATATCCATCGTAGCCAGTGATGGGTGGTGCCGTTGTTAAGCCGCGTCCTCACTGGTTCTCTGCTGGCCGGGTCTGTCCATCTCTGACACAGAGTGTGGAGGTCTCTAGACACAGTGTGGATCGACCTGCCTCACGTGGTTTGGCGCTCTGCTATTAGGCACGTACGTGCACAGGCTCGTTGGTCGCGTGGAGATCTGACCCTTTGTCATTAGGTAGCGTGTGGCCGCTCAGTCCCTTTTCATAAGCAGGAATTGGTTTCGTGTTTATTTCTGGCGTGTTGATGGTGTTTTGCTGTTTTACAGAGGTCCTCAAAGCAGGCAGTGTCCTGTTCCCTGAGCTCCTGGCTAGAGAGACAGAGGCTGTCATCCACAAGCACCGCTCTCCTGCCCTCTGCCAGCAGCTGCTACAGCACCTGCAGGCCCAGCCGCCCGCCCAGTGAGCAGCAGCCAGCGCGGAGCGAGCCCCGAGCTCCCGTCCTCCCCTGGGCCGGGGCCGGGGCCGGGGCCTCTCCACCTCACAACACGGCACCTTTGTGTCAACGACCTAGGACACTCACAGGCAAGACTTTGATAGCAAGAGTATTGCAGGAAACGTGTGGTGTGCAAGATTCTCCCAAGACACTTCTCCGGCCCGGCAGTTTCTGAAGTAACATTCGCTGAGCGGCTTCTGTACTGTCCTGTCTCATTTATTACAGTCCATTGACAGATCTCCCCAAAATCTGCGGGTAATTTGAAAGTGGAACGAGATGGCACCTGCTCACCCTGGCAGCCAAAGCATCCTGTTTGTTTCAAAGCTACGTGCACCTGCTACGTTCGTGGGTCAGTATCTCTGTCTTGCGTAAATGCCCGCCTCACCGAGAAAGTTCTTGACTATTTTTCTTTCAAGCAAAAGTTATTAAAAAGAAATTTTTTTCTTTCTTTGTGTTGTGTCTACTAAAACTTAGCATCACAGTGAACAGTCTAAAAGGAATTTGAAATCTTTATCAGTTACAGTTTTCCGTGTAAAATATCCTGGAACTCGGAGTGTTAGTGGATACATTCGGTCATGATATTTTTTTCTTAGGTCATTGTGCAAACAGTGTTGAAAATACAATGTTTTATCGGATGTAATTTTGGTAGCTCTCTCATATAAGCAGCAGTAAAGTAAAATGGGGTTTTATTCTCTAGCACTTTCTACACCCAAGTGCCTAAAAAATTTTATTTTAAATGGATATTATTTCCGTAAGCCAAATATTTATGTTACCAGGGAAAAAAATACTGTGTGTATTTTCTAACAATCAAATATGAACATTTATGCTTAGGTGTTTGAAAATTTAATTAAAAATATTTATTACAGTTATTTTGTATGCCTGTGTTAGTGTGCTTTAGTAGTTAATCAACATTTTTAGAAATCGCTTATTTTTCCCTTAGATCTCATCTCCCGGTGACCCCCGCCCCGAGACCTGGGTGGCGGGCCCCAGGCTCTCCCACTGCTCGGTGCAGTGTCCTCTCTGGACACCAGGTGGCAGGAGCTCCAAACCCCATCACGAGGCCGGCCGCCAAGCTCGTGGGGCCCTCCGCGGGCGCGCCTGAGTGTGCGGCTCAGGCAGGGAAAGCGGGCCTGGAGAGGCAGCGGGATACAAACCACGCCGGCCGCCAGGGAGAGGCAGGACGTTGTTTCTGCACATCTTCAAGGGGAAGTGTGCAGAGGCAGCAGGACAGTGAGTCAGTACCACTCGTGTGACGTGAGCAGGTGTGTGTCCAGAGAAAGACACAAAGGCTCAGCTGACGGGGTTAGCGATCTAAGTGCCTGAGAACCGACGTGTCCTTGGCAAGTGTTATGCACTCTTCGCTCAACTCCTCAAATGTTCATGGAGCCCTACCCTCCCTGTGCTGGTGGCCGAGGACAGGGACACGTAGAATTTGGTCCCTGAGGGGTGTCTGGGGATCTCAGCCAGTTAAGCATCCAACTCTTGATTTCGGTTCAGGTCATGATCTCATAATTTGTGGGATCAAGCCCCACATTGGGCTCAGTGCTGACGGTGTAGAGCCTGCTTGGGATCCTCTGTCTCTCTTTCTCTCTCTGCCCCTCCCCTTTTAGCACTCTCCCTCTCTCTCTCAAAATAAATAAAAAATAAACATTAAAAAAAAAACTGGTCCCTGAAAGTTTACAGCATTATTGAGATGTAATTTACGGAGCTGTGTGCCAACCACCGTGGCTGGTTCAGCACTGTATCGTGCGAGGGCCCCCACCCACCCAAACCCGTGTGCAGCCGATCCCTGCCCACATTCCCAGCCCCAGCAAGCACCGAGCTGCTCTGTGTCTAAAGTGGTGTGTGTTCCGGATGCCTCATATACGTGGGACCATATGATAGGTGGTCTTAGGCGTCTGGCTTTTTTCACTTAGCATAGTTTTTGAGGTTATCTATTCACACACTGGTTCGGGGATCGGCACCTCTTTCTGGAAAGGGCCAGAGGGTAAATATTTTAGGCTTTGTGGACCCAATTGTCCCAACTCTACTGTTTTCCATTCACCTGTTGATGGGCATTTAGGTTTGAGGCCATTATGAATAAAACCACTCTGAGCTCTGTGGTACGCGTAGATGATTCATGGCCATCGCTCTTGGGCGGGTACCTCTGAGTAGAATTACTAGGTCATATTTGATACGTGTTTGTAGCCCCGGTTGATGGATTTATTGGTATTTTTTACTGCTTCACTGAGGGATGCCTGACCTACGATTCACTGCACATACTTAAGTGGGCACTTTGAGAAATCCCGACACAGGCATACACGCACAGAACCACCACCACAGGCCAGACCGCCAACCTCCCCACCACCCGCAGGCATTCTCTCCCGCCCCTCTGCCCACCTCCAGGCAACTCTGATCTGCCGTGGTCACTGCCCCGCAGTCTGCACTCCGTGGGACTGTACGTAAGTGGACACAGTGTTTCTGGTTTCCCTCCCTCGCCCGTGTTCCCAAGGCATAACCAAGATGCACCCACGTTGTAGCGCCGGTGGGTGGCGGCTCGTTCCTTTCGCTGCTGAGCAGTAGTGTTCCGCCCTGTGTCTACACCACACCTGGTGGCCGTCACAGAGATGGCCTCTTGGGACACTGTGTGCACGTCGTCGAATGGACACGCCTCTCATCTCTCTGGGGCGGACACCCAGGAGGGGAGAACGTCCAGCCGGAGCGGCGGGACCACCTCATCCGCCCACCAGCACCACCGTCCTGCCGACACATGACACGGCAGCGTCTTTAACCGGAGCCGCTCTAACGGGCACGGAGGGGGACTTCAGGATGGCTTCGGTCTGCATTTCCCTAACGTCTAACGATGTGGAGCCCCTCCCACATGCTTGTCTGTCTGTCTGTCTGTATGTCTTCGCTGGTGAAATGTCTTAAAATCTCTTGCCCATTTTTTCAAAATGAGGTCTTCATATTGAATATGAGCTATTGTGGATACGAGAGCTTCGTCGCGTACGGCTCGCAAATATTACCGCTCGTTCTGGAGCTTATTTTCATCTTCCTCCTTGGGCTTTTGTTTTTGAGTAACCTCCACATCCAGCGCGGGGCCCAGACTCACAACCCGAGATGGACAGTCGTGCGCTCCACCAACTGGGCCAGCCGGGCGCCCGTTTACACCCTACAACAACGTCTCTCGAAGAACAGAAACTAGTTTCGACAGAGCGTATCAATACGTTAATTTATTGTGTTTCTTGTACTCTTAAGAAATCTTCACTGAAACGCAAGTTTCACTTCTAAACTTTAAGAAGCTCAGAAAGTTCTTTACACAAAGATGATTGCCTGCCCCTACCTACAGCACCAATCAAAGGCAAGCTTCACTTGCTTTGAAAATCTCCTTTCTGTGGCCTCTATGAAAACACGGCATGTCTCTAGGGGCAGTTGGTGCAAGATAAAACATGTAGCCCCAGACATGCCCGTATAAAGTGCAGTAGTGACTAAACCACACTGTATAGAATGAACCGTATGTAAGAGGAGAGAGCTAGCCTGTTTGCTCTCATGCGCATAAACTAGTTCTGGAAGGGCACAGAAGAAACTCGTGAGGACCACTGGTGGCCTCCGGGGAGGGCGCCTGTGTGACAGCTGCAGTGAGAGTTCTGTCTGTGCCCTTTGGTGTCTCTGAATTTACTTTCTTATAAAAATGTTTGTTGGTGTGTATGGGTGGCTCAGTCGATTAAGCGTCCGACTTCAGCTCAGGTCATGATCTCGCAGTTAGGGAGGTTGAGCCCCCGTCGGGCTCTGTGCTGACAGCTCAGAGCCTGGAGCCTGCTTCGGATTCTGTCTCTCCCTCTCTGCCCTGCCCCTGCTTGCACTGTCTGTCTGTCTCTCAAGAATAAATAAATATCGGGGCGCCTGGGTGGCGCAGTTGGTTAAGCATCCGACTTCAGCCGGGTCACGATCTCGCGGTCCGTGAGTTCGAGCCCCGCGTCGGGCTCTGGGCTGATGGCTCAGAGCCTGGAGCCTGTTTCTGATTCTGTGTCTCCCTCTCTCTCTGCCCCTCCCCTGTTCATGCTCTGTCTCTCTGTGTCCCAAAAATAAAAATAAAACGTTGAAAAAAAAAATTTAAAAAAAGAATAAATAAATATTTTTTTTAATGTCTGTTCATCTTGAGAGAGTGAGCTGCGGAGGGGCAGAGAGAGGGGGAATCCCAAGCAAGCTCCTTGCTGTCAATACAGAGCCCAACGCAGGGCGTGATCTCTGGAACCATGAGGTCATGATCTGAGCAGAAATCAGGAGTCAAGACGCTTAACCGACTGAGCCCCCCAGGCGCCCCCCACCCCCAGTTGTTTTTCAACCACTGAATCAACATGGTCATTTCAGGGACCGTTACCCTCTTTACTCACACATGAGCAAACTTTGCGTGAACATTTCCATAATTGAAAGTGTTACAAACCTGAAAAACAATCATGGGACGATCTGGAAGGCCCAGGCTCAGACTGGTGCTGAGGCCACCACTCCCCAGGGCGGGGGGTGGGGCGTCCCCTTTACTAGACTCACCTTTCCAGTCGCCTTACAATCAGGGTGGAAAATTAAGTTTTCTCTAAAGAAAAAGCTTTCTTCCTGACTTTTCTCCATCTTCCGGACTGTCTAAACAGCCAGGGTCATCCGGACATCCAGTCACTGCCTGTGTGATGTCAGACACGAGGGAAAAATTACTACGTGTTACTTAGGGTGGGCTACGGATTTTCAGAGGCCACGGGCAGTGCAGTCGTGGATGAGAACTGCTGTCCCAGAAGGGAGGCTGCAGCCTGGACTCTATTCCCCCAGCCCCTCCTTTGACCTGGGAGTGTCCTTGGCCTTGTCCCCAGGGTCTGAGCCTCCTTCCTGTGACTCTTCCTGGCTGGGGCAGGGAGGCCTGGGACCTGCTGCGAGGACAGCGGCCCTGGCTGATTTGTCCCCAGGCATCTGCGCGGGGTTTTCCGGTTTGGGACAGTGTAACTTGGAATCACGGCAGTGCCTGTTGCTGGCGGACGAGAAAGATAACCATAGACAGAAGAACCTATGAAGAAGTCTAAGTGTTCTCTCCCGGGCCTAACTGCCGGGCGCCTTTATCCTCTAGGACTTCGTTAGTTTACATTTTTGTCCTTCGGAATGTGAGTTGGCCGTTTTGGCTAAGATTGAGCGCAAAGAGGTGCAGCGACCACGGCAAACGTAAAACCGGGAAACACTGAACGCAGGCGAACTGGCTTTGGTGTGCAACACTGGCAATGTTTCGGTGTACAAGCAACAAGATCAACTGTTCTGGGCTGTGTGCGCACGCAGGGGCGTCCTGGTTCTAGTGCGAGCACACCCACCAGTCCTGCCGCTTGCACACCGGCAGGTGACCAAGGCTGGGCAGGTCAACAACCTGCTGGAAACGGTCCTCCTGGGGAGGCTTCACTCGTCCTTGAGAAGGGGCCCTGGGCCTCCTGGTGGGATGACGGCCCTTGCCACTAACCCTCTCATCAAAGGGCTGTAACCTGCACATCTTCCCCTTATTCACGACGTGAACTTTATTTTTGAGAAACCACTGTGAACATTTCACACACGACTTGAAACCCCTGATAAAACACGTAGTGGCAAAACCACGATTAGGCACTACCAACTTGTATAGGACTCGCTCTAGGACAAAACCCTATCCTCCCCCAGCTGCGTGGCCTGGGATGCCTCGGATCGGAGCCCAAGAGCCCACCGCCAGACATGGTGGAGGCGCCAGCGTCACCTAGCAGCCGGTGCCCACGCCCAACATGCAGGGCTGGGTGCAGCTGGGGGCAACTGGGGGCAGCCGGCGTTCCCTGCGCCCGGGGTTGCTGGGAGGGTCCCCGGCGCCCTCCCGCCCCGGCCCCCAGCTCCCCTAGCGCTCGCGCCCCTAGCACCCCCAGCACGCCCGGCGCCCGCCCCCACAGCCCCCGGGGCCCTGTCGCCTCCGAGTAGCCTGACAGGTGCCCCTGCTGTCGCTTAGAGCACGTGACCACCAGCCGACGACCCGGCGAGCACCGCCCCGCGCCTGCGGCAGCCGACGCTCCGGAAGACAATGGCGCGGGCGCTTCTGCGCCGTCGCCCCCGATTGGCCGCGTCCGGGTCACGTGGCCGCGCCCCTCCTCTGGAGGGTGGAGGTCCGGGGTCCGAGCGCCGCCTCGGCAGTGGCTGGTGCGAGGGTGGCGTTGTCCCCCTCCTCCTCCGAGAAATGCACCTGCAGTCCCCCGGGTGTTCGCAGCCTGCGCTGCTGGCGCCGGTTCGAGCCGAGCGTTCTTCCCTCGAAACAGCGGCCAACCGCGGTCAGAACGACCCGTTCGAGGTCAGAGTGTCCGTCTCCCGAGCGTCGGTCTGACCCAGAGGAGGTGCTTGGGCCACTGGGCTTCGAGCCCATCCTCACCGGGCTCACTCCCCCCGCCCTCCCTACTCGGGGAGGGGCCCAGGGGGCCAGGGGAGTGGTGCCGACCGACTGCAGCCCCGAGCGCGGCAATTAGCCCTTCTTCCCGGGGGAGGGGGGAGCCGGGAGCCGAGGCCACACCCTGCACCTCCAAGTGCGGCCCGGACCGCGGGCACTTAGCCCCTCCTCCTCCGGGGTGCCCCGCCCGTCGAGGCCTCGCCCCGCACCTCCGACTGCAGTCGCCCGCCCCGGACGCCGCCCTCGGAAGATCCGCAGGGCCCCCTCCCCCACACCCCCTCCGCGCTCCGCTGCGGGGAGTCCACCTGCTGCCCGGCCGCAGCCTCCCGGGTGGGAAGCACACCCCTCGGGGACCTGGGGTGGGAGGAGGAGGCCGGGAGTGCCCTTCCTTCCCTCTTCACCACACCCTGCTGCTGCTTCCGAATGAGCCTCTTAACGAACGGGCGGGTCCCAGGGCCGGCATCATCGGGAGAGCACACGATGAGCCCGATGCGTCCTGTGTCGCTAGAAGGGAAGGAGGAGCTCACCAACCGATATGGGGTGTGCAAGGGCTCAGGAGCCAGCCCGGAGGAGCTCCCGGCGGCCCAGGCTGGAGCAATAATGAGCACAGAGGTAGTGCTGTTGGACGATAACTGTTTTCGTAGCTGAACACCCACGAGTCCATAGCGCTATGAAGAAACAGCAGCCAAGTCGGTGAGGGAGAAGGGACGGCCCTTTCCTGTAGAAATGTCACAAGAGCTGTAGTAGGGGTGAGGGAAGCCGGGGAGCGACTCGGGGCAGACGCCACCATGGTGCCTCCGCCGTGGCGGTCACCGCGAGATCGGAGGGTGCTAAGATCAGCGAGCAGAAGCTGAACTGCTTCACATCTCTCCCCCAAGACGTTTGCCGATTAACGGGAACAAATAGTGACTTCACAGTGGAGAAACTTGATCGACGCCCCGCAGCCAGGTGATGAAGCCACGGCATAGTCCCTGATGTAGTAACGCGTTGAGAAAGGCCCGACATCACTTCTGTGGTTTTCTCGCCAGGATCCTGGGAACAGGTCAGAGAAATACAGCAAGACATTGTTCAGCGGAACAGAGTGCTTTCCCGAAGGGCCACGCTCCCGGCAGATAAGGCAGTCCTCAGGAGCTGTCCCAGATTGGAGCTGTGTGAGGAGCATGACAGCCAAAGGCGACGTGGGGCTCTGGACTGGCCCAGACCGGGAAGAGTGCGTTAGTGGAAAACATGAAATCTGAATCAAGTCCGGAGTCAGTTGACAGTGTGCGCCACGGACTGAATATTCACGTTTTCCCCAAACTTGGCCTTCGAAACCTAATCCCCAGTGTGATGGTGTCTGGAGGCGGGACCTGCGGGAGGTGCTGAGGTCCTAAGAAATGGAGCCCTCCTGAATGTGACCCGCGCCCTCACAGAAGAGCCTAGAGAACCAGCGTGTCCCTTCTGCCACGCGAGGACGCCGAGAGAAGACAGCTGTCTGTGAACCGAGAGGCGGGCTTTCGCCAGGCACCAACCTGCCGAAGCCTTGGCTTTGGACCCCAGCCTCCAGGACCGTGGGAAGTACACGCTTGTCGTTCTGGCTCCCCAGCCTGTGTTATTTTGTTCCGGCAGCCCCACCAGACCGAGACAGTACCGCACCAGAATTAGCTACCTGGCTTTGATATTTATGCCATAGATCTGTAAGGCGTTAACGGTGGGAAAAGCTGGGCAAAGCATTTGCGAATTGTCTGCGCTTTGTTTTGCTTTGTTTTGTTTGCCAGATTCAGGTGGGCCAGGGTGAATTCATCGTTCTCCTGGGCTGGGGGAGCAAGGGGAGTCCACGTCCGGGCTGCCCTCGTGTCCCGGAATGGGGCGAGCTGATGGGAAGCTCGGGTGGATGCCCTTCATGGGCTCTCGGGTGCCCAACCTGCCTTTACCGGCTTGGCGAGTATGGATGTGTCCGGCAGGGACAAGCTCAGCAGATTGGAGAGTGGCGAGGAGCCCAGGTTGGGGGGCTTACGGATGAGCAGGAGGGAGGTGGCAGGAGGCGAGCTTGGACAGACGGCCAGCGTGTCATGGGTGCCACATCAGGTGAGGTTAGAGAAGGAATCCTCATCCACCCCTCCACATCTCCCACCTCCATTTAGTACGGTTTGAGTATCCTTTTAGGTTTTTCTCAATTACCTGTGTAGCATTATGTCCTATTTCCTACTTAAAGCTCTGTATCTGGTCCAGCAGCTTGGATGGTTTCTGCGTCCTCTCCCACCACAGAAGAGAGGGATCCCACCCTCCCCTCGGCCTCCCATGCCTCCATCGCCTCCTGGCTCACGTCACCTATGCTTTTGCCTGGACATTGTCCAGGTTGCTGCTTATCATTAGACGAGATTGTGTTGCTTGTAGGCTGATGCCAAAGTCTAGAAGTCAACCAGCAATATTTTCCCTTTATGGCTGCTATATGAGTTTTATTTCTTGAACAACCTTTTGAACGAGCATTTTCTCTCTTAATGCCCGATGGCCTTAAGGAAAATGATTACATTCCATGAATAGCCCAAGATGTTGCCATAGTTTTCTTTGGGCCATAGTTGCACAGCTCATGGTTATAGCTTTTCATTTTATTTATTGAGTTTCTGATTGCCTTTATTTTTTCTCATCTTCTAAAGAGCGTGCCTTCATCATATCATCACGTTGACACGGCCTCTCATGTTAGATCTTGCCCCAGATGCCCGCCTTTTCCCCTGGAGTGGTCAGTCCCAGAGCTCTCCAGCCTCTTTGCTGTCCAGGCCTGCTGCCCAGCCATCACTGTGGACATCACCCCACGAGCCTCCGGACTGGCCCGCTGCTCAGCTGGTCCCATGCTTCCCCTGTTCTCGGTGTCCTTGGTTCTCTGACATACGTTACAAGCAGGTCCTCAGAAAGGGGAGTCTTTGCGCGCTAAGAAGGCCTTTAATTTGCCGTCCTAGCGGACGTAGACTTGTAGATCCCAAGTCTCCCCTCAAATTGTGAAGGCGCAGCTCTGTTAGTGTCTTGCTGTTGACAGTTTGATGATGCTTCCTTTGTAAGAGTCATGAGTTCAATTTCTGGATGCTTTTAACATCCTTCTTTATCCCTAATGTTCTGTCTCAGTAGGTTGGGCGTCCGACTTGGGCTCAGGTCATGATCTCACGGTTCGTGGGTTCAAGCCCCGTGTCGGGCTCTGTGCTGACAGCTCGGGGCCTGGAGCCCACTTCCGATTCTGTGTCTCCCTCTCTCTGCCCCTCCCCTGCCTGCGCTCTCTCAAAAATAAACATTACAAAATATTTCCTGGCATAGTTTTTCCAAGGGTGTGTGTCCATGCAAACAAATAGGCCCAGGGTCCATTTGTTGTACAGAACCCATCTGCCTCATGTGGGTCAGTCCGCCCCCCCACCGCCTTCCAGAACCCAGAGTCAGATAACATCGTGTCCAGCAGAAGCATCATGTGACACGTATGCATCGAAATTTTTCTAATGGCTGCGATAGGGGAAAAAAAGAAATGGAGGAAATTCATTTGGATAACATACTTTATTTCACCCAGACCCAGTATATAAAAAAATTATCTCACTAGTCAACCTAAAATAGAATGAGTTATTTTACATTCTTTTCTTCATACTGAGTCTTTTCAAATCTGACGTGTGTTTACACACACAGCACGTCTCTCTGATGACCAATAGGACTTTCAACCATCGTGGTTCACCCGGAACCACCGGGGTTCTGGCTCTGAGCGTCCTACACCCCAGGAAGGCCAGCCGGGGGTGCAAAGAGCGCCAGCGTTCCTCAAAGGGTCTGGAAGGTTGGGGGGAAAGTACAAAAGCTTGACCACGTGGTGGGCGTGAGCAGCTTGTCTTTGACTTTGGCCGTGGGTTGCCGCAGGCGTGTCTTAAGGTGGTATTAGGTTGTCCTCCCATAATGGGTTTTTCCTCCCGTTTTCGCTACAACACAGCTTGCCTGCGAAATGGAAAAATAATAAAAGCTGAAAAGCGGCCGCCACCTGCAGCGGCTGTGGCCCCACTGCGGCCTGAGCGACGCCCTCGCGCCCCGTCAGAGGCAAGCCTCGCTTCTCTCCCGCCTGGCTCCCAGGTCGCCGTGTGCAGGCCGCCCTCTCTCCTCTGGACCGGTTCAAGTCCCCAAGCAGGTGGTGTTACAATCTGTGGGGGAATTTCATCCACAGGCAGAATCTGGGGAAGGCTGCTTTCCAGATGGTTCGTGATGGTTCACATGCAGTCTACCCCCTTCACTGTTTGTTTGTTTTTTAAATTTTTTTTAACGTATATTTATTTTTGAGACAGAGAGAGACAGAGCATGAACGGGGGAGGGTCAGAGAGAGGGAGACACAGAATCTGAAACAGGCTCCAGGCTCTGAGCTGTCAGCATAGAGCCCGACGCGGGGCTCGAACTCACGGACCGCGAGATCGTGACCTGAGCCGAAGTCGGCCGCTTAACCGACTGCGCCACCCAGGCGCCCCCCCCTTCACCGTTTTTAAGTGGGTCGTTCAGTGGTATTGTGCGGCCGCCGCCACCATCCGTGTCCAAAGCGCTTTCGCTCTTTGCAGAACAAACCCTGTCCCCGTTAAACACGCCTGCCCCCACCACCTACTCCGTCTTTGTGAGTCTGAAGACCCCGGGACCCCACGGAAGCACAGTATACTACAGCGTCTGTCTTACCTCACCGAGCGCCACCCATGTGGTGGCAGGTTTCCTCTCTAAGGCTGACATTCTGTGTGCACGGGCCACATTTTGTTCATCCGCTCGCTTGTCAGTGGATACTTGGGTGGCTCCCACGTCCTGGCCGTTGGGAACCACGCTGCTGTGAACGTGGGGCGAAAGCATTTCTTCGAGTCCTTCGTTCCGTTCTTCTGGTCACGTACCCGGCCGTGGAATCGCTGGGTCACCCGGGAATCCGTTTAAGTTTCTGAGGAGCTGCCAGGCCGTTTCACAGCGATGGCACCATTTTGCCTTCTCATAAACTGGTTAATTTTACATTATGTGAATTTCACCTCAATTAAAAGAAAAGTTAAAAGGGGGGAGTTGCTCAAGGCCGGGATACGGACTCGGGCTTTTCCTCTGAGTGACCTGAGAGCCACGGGTGGTCGTGAAGGGAGAGGTCATGGGACCAAGAAGGGTCTGACGGCTAAGCCGGAGCAGGGACACCGGCTGGGAGGCTCCTGTGGTAATCTGAGCAAAGAGGGGTAGTGGCTTGGGTCAGGGTCATGGCCACAGAGAGGGGACGCGGTCCGACTCTGCATCTGTCCGCAAGGTAGAGGGGAACACGAGAAGAGGTGGATCGTAGGTGATCGGACGTCTGCAGCCAGAGGTCAGGGATGGTTCCCATCTGGAGACACGAATCTTGGCACCCTCAGCTGACGACGTGTTGAAAGGAATGCGCGTTGGACAGAACTACGACGTCCAGGGATGGGCATCGAGGGGTCGGAGGGATGAGGAGGCTCGAAGAAGCCGAGGAGGAGCCGGAGAGCCAGGGGACGCGTGGAGCGGGGTTGGGGGGCGGAGCACGATCCAGATGAGGCTGCCGCCAAGCACTGGCTTCCGTGAGGCAGGGGTCGGCGGTGGCCTCAGCAGAAGCAAGGAGGGCTCCAGAGAAAGCAAGAGGAGGCTGGGGGAGCGGATCGTTCCTCCAAGGAGAGGAACGAGGAGGCAGGCAGCGGAGGGCCTGGGACGGTTTTTGAGTTTTGTGGTTCGGTTTTTCAGATGCGAGCGAAAGGACGGGGGAGGGGTACAAGATGTCCCTCAGCGGGTTTATGAAACACACGTGGTGGGGTGATCAGTGTGCCCACCAGACCCCGAACATGACTTCATTTGGAATAAGGGTCTTTTCAGATCTAATTGCAGTAAGAGTCTCGTGATGGGGTCACCCTGGGTTAGGGTGGGCCCTAAGCCCACTGACGGGTGACCTTACAGGAGGAGAAAGGCAGAAAAGGACACTCACACGGGGAAAGAGCCGGAGGCAGGAGACCACAGCAAGGACGGCAGGAGCCTCCAGAGGCTGGAGAGACACGGAGAGACCCTCCCCACTTACGCACAGCAGCCTGGAAGAGCCTCCCTCACGAGGCTCCTTGCAGCCCTTGGCTGGTGCTGTTAGGGACGCAGGGTCAATAAAACAGAGAGAACCCCTTGTCGACAGTGAGCGCACCCCTACGCAGATCTTGGAATTCTGCAATTTGGGAAAGCTGGCCGGAGCGGGACGGCCACAGCTGTCTGTCTCGTTCCTTCTGGGCATCCCTACGTTGTTCGCGTGTGAAACCACACCAGGGCCTGGGAGCCACCGTTGCCGGCCGCAGGGCACAGTCACAGACAGCAGAGGCCAGCAGGTCCTTTGTGGATGACACCCCCCGGCCCAAGGAGGACCCAGAAGCAGCAGGGGCAGGAACCAGCGCAAGAGGGGAAATTGTTCCCCCTCTCCGGGCGGGCGCTGCCCCTGGTAACTTTCCTAACCCGGCTCCCGGCCAGCCCCGCCCCCTGATCTCATGTTGGCCCTCGGAGCCGGGCTTGGGTTTCTGACCCCGGCTTTCCTCCTCCTCTCTCGGGAGTCGGGTTCTGTTTACAAGGCTTTCCTCCTCCTCTCCCTGGAGTCAGGTTCTGTTTACAACTGAAAGCAACCGTGCCAAACTGGAGGCAGGAGCTCCCGGAGGAAAGAGAACTGTTCCCTCCGCGGTCGTTGCTCTCCGTCTGCTTCCCTGGCCTCGAGCTGAAACCGTGAGCAGCCGTGTCACCGCCCTGTTTCCACTCCGGCCGGGCTGTGACCAGCAGCAGCCGGGAGGCGGGCATCGCAGGCACCGGCAGTTTGGGAGTGTGGTGGATGGGCTGGCAGCCCACCAGGCTGTTTGCTTCCCGGCAGAGAAGCAGACGCTGGCTGCCCTTTGTGGGGAGGCCCCCCAGACCCTCCCGCCTGCCTCTCCTGGTCCCTCCCTTACGCGGAGGCCTCCAGCACCCCCAGGGGCAAGGTCCTCTCCGGTGTGGAGACCAGGCCGTGGGCTCTGGGTGCAGAGGCCACTTGAGTCATGCTCCTGAAAGCCCTTGTCTTCACGCACATGATACGTGACACCCAGGAGTGTCCCTTGGCCTGGTGAGCCGGGGTGTAAGGTGACGCCTCGGGCCTGCAGAACGACGGAGTTTCGGAGGTGAGCGACCCACCTGCCCGCAAGCCCACGACGTGGGTCCTGAGGCCGTCCCCAGACTCCAGCCTGTCTGCTCCAGAGCTGACCCTAGGTTCCATCCCATGTACTTCCTGCTGTCACTGCTGTGTAGCAGTGGACATCCCTTCCCGGTCACCTCCAGAGGGCCGGCCACTGCAAACACTTTACCTCCATTCTCGCACAGACCCTGCAGGTACACATTATGAATCCTGTTGATAGGGGAGGCCCCTGGGGCTCAGAGAGGCCGAGGACTTTGGCCCGGGCCACACAGCTCCAGCTGGCTGACTCAGGGTGGGTGTGAGGCCGGAGCCGCCGGTCCCCCCAACCCACACTCCCCCCGCTTAGCCCTTGGGGGAGAATAACAACCTACAATCTTCCACTCTTCGCACCTCTCATGACTTTATTCCGCACCTGTGGGTTAGGGCAAAATGGGTTTTTGAGTGGCGTGAAATTATTTTGAAAAAATCATGTTTAGTTCCAAAAAATGGGAAAGTATCAGAGAAAGTTTGATTCTGTTGCTTCTCTACCTTGACTGAAATCTGGCGGGTTTTTCTCCATTAACTCTTTGGAATTTATGTGGTTGTAAATAAATAAATTATACTTGTATTCACTCATAGGATACACAAACATACTGAACTCATTTGTTTCTATGATACATGTAGATATTTACATGATATATAAATGTACTGTTTGTAAACATAGTCTGTATTTAGTCATGTTTTAATAACTTCTCTAAATGCAATATAATAACTTTTTTTTAAGTAGGGTTCACATCCAGTGCAGGGTCCCACATGGGGCTTGAACCCAGGGCTCTGAGATCAAGCCCTGCATGAGCTGAGACCAAGAGTCAGACGCTGAACCAGCTGAGTCACCCAGACGCCCCTTGAAATAATGACTCTTTTTTTTTTAAATGTTTGTTCATTTTTGAGAGAGAGAGAGAGAGAGAGAGAGACAGAATGTGAGCAGGGGAGGGGCAGAGAGAGAGGGAGACACAGAATTCAAGGGCTCCAGGCTCCAAGCTGTCAGCACAGAGCCCAATGCGGGGCTGGAACTCATGAACCGTGAGATCATGACCTGAGCTGAAGTCGGACGCTTAACCGACTGAGCCCCCCAGGCACCCTGAAATAATAATTCTTAATAGAACACATAACCACATTAAGTCGAACATTTATTATGAAGATAGCTGTGTCTAAAATTGGCAACGTGTCGTCTCTGCACCGAGAGGCCCCACTTGTGGGTAATGCGCTAGCGAAGCTTCTGCGCAAGACACGCCCTGGGAGGGGACTGAACACCCACCACTACGAGAACATCAGGTCAGATTTATTCTGTCCTCAGTGTGGAACACGACACATCCGGCGTCAGGGATGGAGTCGAGCCCTTGAAATCAAGGGGTTCCATCTCAAATCCTAACGTGGAGGGCTCGCTGAGCAGAGCGGGGCACGCACTGGTGCTCCAGGTGCACTGATACCCAGGGCTGTGCGTCCTTACAGGTATCTGCTCGTGTGCGGGAGGAACAGCCACTGCTGATCTGTCTGCCAGCCTCCTAGCTGAGGGAAGACATTGAGGGCTGAGAAGGGGACGTTAGCCCTATGAATCATCCATCCATCCATCCATCCATCCATCCATCCATCCATCCGTCTTCTCCTTACCTAGTTATTTATCTACCATCAATCTGTGTAACGTCCCCCACCTCCCCGTCAAGTGTGGAAGGAGGCGGTAATTAAACCCTCCTCCATGGCCGTCATCGTCGAACCCTTCTCATTTTACCCATTTATTCTCCGTATCCTTCCCGACTCCATTGCCACCCCCGTCCCCGTAGGTATCTGTACCGTATACTTGGTGTCTGTCTTTCTTGTTGCCGGTGTCCTCATTAGACATACAGCACTGTTTGGGTGTGTTTTCGCTTACCTAAATGGTGTCCCGCTGCGGGAAGGAGTCAGTATGTGTTGGTCTGGGTTCTCCAGAGGAACGGAACCAGTGGGAGAAATGTCATGTACGCGAGGTACGCACCCACAGGACATCTGGATGTATGTACCATATATAGCAAGTTTATGTGTCTATATATATATGTGTGTGTGTGTGTGTGTGTGTATAAATATATGAAATTGTCACATGATTATGGAGGCTCAGACATCCGGTGGCTGGAGACCCAGGGGGCCGATGCTGTGAGCTCCAGTCTGAGTCTGATCCAAAGGCAGGAGAAGACCGATGTCCCAGCTCGAGGACAGGCAGGCAGACAGAGACAATCCTTTCTCCCTCTGCCTTGTGCTCTATCCCGGCCACAGTGGATTGGACGAGGCCCACCCACACTGGAGGGGGCCATCTGCCCTATCAGTCTGCTGAATCAAATGTTTATCTCATGTGGAAACACTCTCACAGACATGCCCAGAATAATCTGTGAGCAAATATCTGGGCCCCCGGTGGCCAGCCCAGCTGACACATAAAATCAACCAGCACACCATCTTCCCAGTTCGCCTAGGCCGATCCAGGTTGTTGCCCCACTGGGCCAGGGCCCCCCCGTCTGCCAGGGTGTCGGGGTCTGCACGACCAGAGGTGTCCTCACCGCCCCGCTCCACACGGCCAGTGCCCATCTAGTCACTGCCGAGTACAGCTTTTCGTTCCTCCCTAGGGTGTCAGGATGGGCGTCCCGGAAGGGAGGGCCTGCTCAGGTCCCCTTCCCACGGGTCTGGGGCGGGGTGTGAGGTCACGGGGCGCGAGCATCCCTGTGCCCCCGACCTGCGCACCAGAGCTTGGTGGTACCCACCCTCTGCTGCCCGCTGGACGGAGGTGCAGAGGGAAGAAGTTACTTACTTCCATTTGCATTCTTTGGATCACAAGTGAACTCAAGCATCTTATCTTTTTTTTTTTTTTTAATGTTTCATTTATTTTTAAGACAGAGACACAGAGCATGAGTGGGGAGGGGCAGAGAGGGAGGGAGACAACAGAATCCGAAGCAGGCTCCAGGCTCTGAGCTGTCAGCACAGAGCCCAATGTGGGGCTCGAACTCACATACTGCGAGATCGTGACCCGAGCTGAAGTCAGGCACCTAACCAACTGAGCCACCAGGCACCCACTTTTAAAATTTCCAAAACTTTTGAGCTAATTGTGCAAAATACAGATAACATCAAGTAGGAAGAGAAAAGCCCCTACTTGGACAGAATTACAGCTGTCGGTTTTCTGTGCCGGGTGTGCGTGAGCCACGGAGTCCCACGGCCCATGCGTGTTGCGGTGAACCGCTCGTCGCTTCCTAAGTGCGTTTCAAGTCCTGGTCTCTGCATTTACGTGACACCGTAAGGCGCTCTTTTTCAAGAACTAGCTTTGTTCCTGGACTTGTGTCTTCCTCCCATGACTTAAGTCTACAACGTCACGTTCCAGTCAAGTTCTCTCATTGTGATCCCACACTGTCACTTGAAGAATTCTTTCCTTTTCTTTCCACCTGGAAGCCAGTGTCCACACGTACTCTGCTTCCTTGAACAGTGAGCGAAGGCCTCTCTGTCTTTAACTCCCACCTCAGGGCGCTGGCACCTGCACTTTTCTCTGCCCAGAATGTTCTCTCCCAAGTTCTCTGCTCGTTCCCTCCCTTTGGGTCTCAAGTGTCACCACCACATTTAAATTTGCAGGCCCCCCACAACCTAGCCCTGAGTCTGCTTTGTTTTCTTCCAAGGTGCTCACCACATTCCCAGACCACAGAAACACACGGTGCTGTTCCCGCATAGCTTTGCCCCCTGGAGCACGGGGACAGAGAATTTGCACCTCCGCACCTGCTACAGTACCTGGCACCCAGCAGACATGCGTTCAGTCAGTGCAATCCCAGTAAGGAGGACACAGAGGACTGAGGAACTGTCCAGGAGAGAGTGTGCTGGGTTTGGGGTAAAGGATCACCAACCGGCTGGGCGAGTGGGGAAGGTCTAGTGGAGTAGGCGGCCAACAGCGAGAGGGAAGGGGGGCAAACAAGGCAAGTCATGCAAGGGCCCCCATCGCCCCGACGGTGCTCATAGAGGAGTCTCTCCTTTCTCAGGCCTTGTCTCGAGAGGCTGGACTAGCGTCCTCCAGGGTATTCGTCATGGTGCTGACCCGCCTCGCACAGCTATGGTAACAGATGGATTCTTTGAAACCGGTTCATTGGTACATTCCGGTCGCAGCCAGTTCAGTCCAGACGCAGCAACACAGGCCAGCTGGAAGCCCGTAAGGGTGGTGAGGGTCGCAGAAAGGGCTCCAGGTGTGGAAGCTGTTCCCCAGCTCAGGTGCTCACCTGAGTCGGCACCACTGGGTTCCTCCCTGATTTCTGCCTCTTTCCCCATCACTGATACTCCCCAGGTGGCAGAGACACGATACAGGGGAGGGGGGCTGTGGGTTTCCTCCCATCACTGTGTGTGCGCGCGGGCGGTGGGCTTCGCGGAGAAGAGGCCACTGTCATCTCTGCTTCGACCGCTTCTCCCTTCGACCGCATCCCATCCTGCTCGGTTTCCCCTTTGCACGTGACTCTAGTAAGTGCCTCTGTTTCTATTGTTTTGGCCAAGGATATTTTTGCCCTCCTGCCCCCACCTCGAAACCAAAACCGCTACCTGTGCAGCTATCTGTGCACCTCTAAGGCGACCTGTGCGGCCAGCTGGGCTGGCCGCTCCTGCGCACGCGCGGGCGCGGACCCCCGAACTCCCCTTCAGGGAGTGAGCTCCGGGGTGAGCACCCATCCGCGGCCCTGCAGACGCGGCCTTAGCGCGCGGCTCGGAGCGGAGAGGCGAGTACTCGCTCCGGCCTTCCCGCCCGCCAGTCTGTCTCCCCTTCCGTAGAGGGGGGCGGAGGGTCCCTTCCGGCGCCGCCCGGACAGCGGGCAGAAGTGGACCGGGAGACACGGGGCGGGGCGCCATCGCGGCCCCCAGCTCCGCGGGGCCGGGACAGGACTAGGGAGTCGGGCGACCGTAGCGGGCCCCCTTCCCGGCGGCCGCGCTCCCGCCTTCGCTCCACGGCCCCCGCGACGTAAGGCCCCTCCCGCCGTACGGCGCGGCGCTTCGAAGCCCCGCCCACTTCTCCGCCTCGGGGACCCGGCCTCAGCTTCCGATAGGCCAGGCCCCTGGATAGGCCGCCTCCTCATTGACCGAGGAGCTTCAGGCGGCGCGCTCGAGATTGGTGGAAGTCCGTGTCGCTCCCGCCCCGCCTCCGGGCGCGGCGCGCGATTGGCTGGCGTCTGCAAGGTCTCCTCTCGGGATCGAGTCTGGGCGGCGCGGACCAGGCCCCGGGCGGCAGCAGAGGCGCCCGGCGGAGGTGGCTGTGGCGCGAGGCAGGTGAGCTCCTGGGTGGGGGTGGAGGGCCGGGGCCCGGCAAGGCCGGCTGCGGGCACAGGACTGGGGCCAAGGCGTCCCTCAACGCGGGCGGGAGCGGCGGGCAGGCGGCGACCGGCGCGGGCCGAGTCTCGGGCCCCGCCTGGGCGGCCAACGGCCGCCGCCCCCTCCTCAGCCCCGAGCGTCCCCGCACCTGGCCCGGGTTCGGAGCAGGCCTGGCCCGGGGCGTCCCCTCCGCCCGACGTCAGTGGCGTGCCGGGGTCCCGGCGGGGCGCTGGGGACGCGTGCGCGTCCGAAAGCCTCTGTCGCCGCCGCCCCCCGCCCACCCTGGGTGCTCCCGCCCCCCGCCCCGGGTACACCCGGGCGACCTCCCCCCCCCCACGCATCGTGGATCCCCGCTCCCGCCCACACACCTGGGCGATCTGGCACCCTCGACCCCCCCCCTACACCCGTGCGCCCCCGACGCTCCTCACCCGCGTTGCCCCGACCCCAGCCCTCCCCCCACACACACCCCCGGGCGCCCCCGTACCCCGCCTCCCCCCGCACCCGCCTCATTCGGGCGCCCCTTACCTCTGTCCCCCCTCTCACTCGTCCGGTTCCCGGCCTCGGGGTGCTCGGCCTCCCAGGAGTCCTGGGTTGGGTCGAGGGGCCGCCCTGCGTGTCCGGCTCGGGACGCCCCCCTTTTCCTGCTCTGCGGCCCGCAGACAGAACGCACCTGTGCTGCCGGGCGGGGCCGTCACCCCACGTCGCAGTCGCGAGCCGCAGGCCCGGTCCCCGGTCCACGGCCGCAGGGAACAGCCTGCGGGTAGCCCGGTTGCTGCCGCGCTGCCGCTGTTGGTGGGCAGGGCTCCCCAGCGCCTCCCTCGCTCGGCTGCGTGCCCGTGCCCCTAACCCCACGTCGGAAAGGCTCGGCTCGGCTCGTGGGCGTTTTCTGAGCTTCCGGGGCTGCTGCCCAGGTGGGAGCTGCCCTGGGGCCTGGGTTTACAAGCCGTTTGTGCCCCCGGACGCCTCGGCCTGGAACCTTGGGTTTGGGTTTGTTTTCATCCATTTCGGTTTATACAGTTATTCCAAGTCGGGAAACTCATGATGCTTGGTTAGTCCTGGGGTATTTTCCCAGATTAGTTCCTCTGACAAGTTTCTCCTCTTTATCTTGTTTCAGTTTTCTTTTTTCTGTGTGTTTTAGAAATACTGTTACTTGGGCATTGGACCTCTTGGGCCTTATTTCTACTCAGAAATAAAATCTTTATCTTTCCCATTTTTTCCATTTTTGTCTTTCTGTTTCACTTTGTAGGCGATTTCCTCAATCTTCCTCTAACTCTTTTATTTGGCATTTTATTTTGGCCACCATATTTAACATTTTTTTCAATGTTTTATTTATTTTTGAGGGAGGGAGAAAGAGTGCAAGTGGGGGGGGGGGGGGCGGAGAGAGAGGGAGGCACAGAATCCGAAGCAGGATCCAGGCTCTGAGTTGTCAGCACAGAGCCGGTCGTGGGGCTCCAACCCACGAACTGCAAGATCGTGACCTGGGCCGAAGTCAGACGCCCAACCGACTGAGCCACCCAGGCGCCCCTTGGCCAACATATTTTCAATTTCCCAGAGCTTTTTTCCTCTAAAACTTAGTGACACACTTACTTTGTAAATGTGGTAGCACCTCATCGTCTCCCTCTGTAACCTCAGCGTTTGCTCGCTTTGGTATATCTTGGCCGAAATGTTGGGTGATCCCGAAGAGAGTGGGGTCCCGCACGGTCCTTTGGAGGTTCTGTGCACCTGCTTTGGTCTTAGGGCTGTTGGCTGATAGCAGTTGGCTTTCGTATCTTTAGGTCCTTTTATTTTTTTTTTTAATTATTTTTTTTTTTTCAACGTTTATTTATTTTTGGGACAGAGAGAGACAGAGCATGAACGGGGGAGGGGCAGAGAGAGAGGGAGACACAGAATCGGAAACAGGCTCCAGGCTCTGAGCCATCAGCCCAGAGCCCGACGCGGGGCTCGAACTCACGGACCGCGAGATCGTGACCTGGCTGAAGTCGGACGCCTAACCGACTGCGCCACCCAGGCGCCCCTCTTTAGGTCCTTTTAATGGGCTTTTTATATTCTCAAAGAAGGGCTTTCCAGCCTCTCGCCTTGTTTTCAAAGTTGGCCGGAAGAGTGTGGCTGTGGCCTCCAAAAACTAGTAAGGAAGTGCTCACTCCTCTCCCTCCTCAGGAAGACATCCTGGAACTTGAGTTTTCCTCTTACCCTCTGGTGTAGAGAAGCCTTGGTTTTTATCCTCCCGTCTTTTTTACGGGAAGGTAGGAAGGGACTTGACGCCTAGTAGCTAACTGCTACTTTTTTTTTTTTTTTTTTTTTATTGTGGTAGGACGCTTAACACAGAATTTGCCACTTGAATCTGTACAGCTCAGTGGCATTGAGCGCCGTGCACAGTCGTCACCACTGTCTGGTTTCACAACTGCTTGTTCTGCACCCTCCGGGGGAGCCCCCAACCCGGTAGCAGGCACATCCCCACTGCCCACTGCTTCCGAGCTCTGGCGTCTGCTAATCTGTTTTCTGCACACGGATTTGTGTATTCTGGATTTTTTATGTACACGGGTCCATCCGATATGTGATCTTTTGTGTCTGCTTTCTTGCCCTTAGCATAAATTTTTCAAGGTTTATCCGTGTTGTATAATGTGTCAGTACTTCGTGCCTCTTTGTGCCTGCATAATATTCCACAGCACGAATGTACCACGTTTCCCATCCACTCATCAGTGAGTGGACATTTGAGTTGTTTTCATTTCTTATTATGAATGATGCTCCGGAGAACATTTGTACTCAAGTTTTTGTTTGAGTACTTGTTTTCAGTTTTCTGGGTATGTACCTAGGAGTGGAGTTGTTGGGTCATATGGTGGTTCTGTTTAACGTGTAGAGGAACCACCAAACTGTTTTCCACAGTTGCTGCACCATTTTACATTGCCACCAACTCTGTGTAAGGGTTCCAGTCTCTCCATATCCTCTCCTGACTTGTAATCTTCTGTTTTTGCTTTGTTCTGTTTGTAATGGTCTTCCTAGTGGATGTGAAGTGGGGTCTCATTTTGATTTGCATTTACCTAATGACTGATGAGCATCTTTTCACGTGCTGGTTGGCCATTTGTGTATCTTCTTTGGAGAAATGTGTGTTCCGTTTCTTTGCCGATTCTTTGTCTTTTCTGGACGAAGTCCAGTTCATCCATTGTTTTTTGTTGTTGTTGCTTATGTGTTTGGTGTCATATCTAAGAAACCATTTCAAATCCACGATCGTGAAGATTTACCCCTATTTTTCACTTAAGAGTCTTAAAGTTTAAGGCATCTATGCCTTCCATCAGTCTTGAGTAAATTTTTGTATGTGCTGTGAGGTGGGGGTCCAGCTTCATTCTTTTGCATGTGGATGTCCATTTGTCTTAGCATCGCCGTTGAAAACTCTGTTCTTTGATTTGGTATCCTTGTAGAAAATCAGTTGACCATAAATGTATGGATGTATTTTCTGGACTCTCAATTCTGTGCTGTTAGTCTACATATCTATCCTTATGCAAGGAACAACACTGTTTTGTAGTGCATTTTGAGATCGGGAAGTGGGAGTCCTTCAACTTTGTTATTCATTTTCAAGATTGTTTTTGGCTGTTTGGGGGTCCATTGCAGTTCCATATGAAGTTAAAGATTAATTTTACCGTATTTGCAAAACCAGACCGTTGGGGTTTGACAGAGATTGCATTGAATCTGTAGATCTCTTAGGAGTGTGTTTCTGTGTTTCAAAATACTAACTCTTCCAGTCTACGAACAAGGAATGTCTTTCCATGTATTTTTCTTCCATTCAGCAGTGTTTTGTAATTTACAGCGTACCAGTCTTGTACTTTTTTGGTCAAATTTATTTCTAAATGTGTTGTTCTTTTTGATGCTGTTGTGAGAGGAATATTTTTCTTAATTTCATTTCCAGATCGCTCATTGTTAGTTTGTAGAAATACAACCGATTTTTGTGTGTTGATTGTGTATCCTGCAACCTTGCTGAATTTGTTAGTTTTTATAGTTTTTTGTAAGTTTTTTAAGAGTTTCCATACATGAGACCGTGTCATCTGTGAATGGAGATAGCTTTGCTTCTTCCTTTTCAATTTGATGCCTTTTGTTTCTTGTTCTTGCCCGATTGCTCTGGCTGGAGCTCCAGTACAATGTTGAATAGCAGTGGTGGAAGCGGGCATCCTTGTCTTGTTGATCTTAGGGGAGAACTTTCAGTCTTTTACCATAGAGTATAACGTTAGCGGTGGGTTTAAGTAAATGCATTTTATCAGGTTGGGGAAATTCCCTTCCGTTCCTAGTTTGTTGAACATTTTTATCATGAAAGAATGTTGCGTTTTGACAAGTGCTTTTCCTGCATGATCACGTGGTTTTGTCTGACTGCTTCTTAAACAGACTTCCAGCGTTTGATTCTTCCTGTATTTTTGGTTCTTTTCTACACACTCACTTGTAGATGTACGCAGGTGCCACTGTCTTAACCATTTGGGGGTTCCATGATGACAATCGCGTTATTTCTCCATGTTCCTCATTGTAAGCTTATGATCCAGCTTTTTATGGCGTAGCTGTGTTTTCATTGATCCCTTTGCTCTCTGGTTTCCAGGTTCTTGCTATTTATTGTGCTCTCCTCCTTTGTTTTGCTCTGTGGATATATGCCTTTAGGAGATATGCCTTTTTAGGAGGGGTGTGCCATCTTTGTTCAGTGCATCATTTAAAACATTTTTTTATTTTATATTTTGGGGAGAGAGAGTGTGTGTGTGCAAGCTGGGGAGAGTGCGTGTGTGCCCAATGAGCGATCTGGGCAGAAGGAGAGGGAGAAAAAGAGAGAGAGAGAGAATCCCAAGCAGACTCCCCACTCCCAACGTGGGGCTCAAGCCCACAACCCTGGGATCATGACCTGAGCCGAAATCAAGAGTCAGACATTCAACCAACCCAGCCACCCAGGTGCCACCCCCCCCCCCCGTGCACCATTTTAAACTGGAAATTCTTGGGTGACCTATTTTCAGAGAAAGCTGGCATTTGATGGAGTGTCTGCTCATAACCATTGTTTTCTGGTCTGAATTTATGATGGTCAGATGGTCTCCAGATTCTGAAAATAGAGCCAGTTTGAATTTGCTAACAGTATAAATGCCAGACGACATTTTTGAGAGAAGTGACGGGGGATGAAAGTTACATCTTTCAGCTTTGCAGCTCCCGTCCTCACCTAAATACTTCAGGGTGAGGCAAGAGCCCAGGGAATTGCAGTGACCGTGAGGCCCACTGCTGGTTCAGGTGCGGCGGTCTTGAGGACACCACAGGAAGGAGCGTCCACATCTGGGTTCACAGGGCGGGCGGGAACAAGACACTGATGGTGTCCCAGCAGGAGTGACGTGGGACCTGAGGTGCTGCTGCACCTCTCAGTGGAATAGCTGTGCCCATTCTCTGTCTTCCTCCCCTCGGAACTCATTGCTGTTAGGGCTGCTCGCCCCTCTGGATTTCGCGTGGAGGAGTGTGGACCTGCTGATGCGCGTGTGAAACCGGTTCACTTCCACGGGACCCAAATGAACAGGGTTGGCAGAGGGGAACTTCTGCTGCTTATGATGCGTTGTTTGCCATAATCGTATGTTGTAGTCGGTTCTACTTCATTAAGTAACTCGTGTGATTATTAGGCGGTGTTGCGGTTTGAATCACATCTGTAATTAACCATGCTTGTTATTTGGGCGCGTCGTCTTTGGTGTAGTCACACGGGCACTCAGTGATTGGTCACTGGTTGCAAATTTTCGTTGAAGAGGTAACTATGTGACAGATGCTTTCTGATGTTTGTGCAGAATGAAAGCGCGGGTCCCGGATGTAAGGAGTGGGGAGAACACTCGGTATAGACCAGCGATTCCCAGCAGGGGGGAGAAGCCTCTCTGGGCACTTGAGTAGCTTCAAAACAAAGCGGTGCTTTGCCTGGGTGCTTTTTTAGTCCTTGTCTTTATTTTGTTTGATCTTCAATTAATGTTATTAGAAGATGTGAGCTATATCTAGAATATGGAAAACAGATCCGTTGGATGGTGTCTTCACTTGTTGCTTATGCTGCAGACCTTTTCACTACCAGAAGACCCTCATTTTTAGCCTGGTGCTTCGCGGATGGGAGGACAGAGCATCAAAAGGGTCATTGAGAACTGTGTGCGTTAAGTGTTTACGTTCATGGCACAGCTAAAATCCTATAATTGCTGTTGCCAATTACAGTTGGAAATAAAACAAAGCTGATACAGCTGTTTTGATCAGATGAGGAAACAGGAAAAGTGTTTTGAATGCATTGGGAAGAATGAGGTGGCCCAGGTATGCACGACCCTCCCTGTCCATGCACGTGTGTAGCTCTCGACCGTGGTTTTGCCAAGCACACCGATGAGCAGTGGAGAGACCGCTGAGGGACTCGAGGATTTTCAGTCTAAAGGCACGCAGCAGTGAGTGCCCCACGGTGCAGACACCTACGAAGGGTTCGTTGGCTCAGAGAGTTCAGGGTTGAGGTGGAGGGAAAGACCCATTAATAGGTAGTTATTACAGTTTCTGTCAAGTGAGGGCTGCTGGGGAGCACTAAAGCTAGCATCTAACTGGGACATGGGGGTTGGGAGCTCCAGGAGAGCTTTCTGGAGGCGGTGTCTCAGCTCTGAACTCCAAGGATGAGTAGAAGGTAGCCAGGAGCATTCGGGGTGGAAAGAGCCCAAGGGAATGAGGACGGGGAATCAGGAGGACATCCCAGAGGAGGGAAGAGTGTAGGAACAGTGTGTGAATGGGATAAGGAGAGGAGGGTTGTCTTGAGTCCAGGCTTTCAGTGAGGCGGCCCTGTGGATTGCCGGCAGATGGAGAGGGGAAGTGGGGCGTCTGGGTGGAGGGTTCTGTGCATTCAGTCTCTTACGTCTTGTGTCTGGGTGCTAGGGAGCCAGGGTGGCATGTGAAGGCAGTGAGGGGGTTGATCTTTTTGTAGACAGACCATTCTGGCAGTATTCTGGCTTGAGGGGGCAGGTCTAGAGGGCGGAACTAGTCAGCAGTGCTTGCCGGAAGCCAGCAGGAGATGGCAAGCAGGGGGAGCAGGACTGAAGAGGGGGTGAGCCACTGGAAGGAGAGAAGCAGGCTGGTGGGTGATCTGGACAGCCCAGGTCACCGTAGGCCAGTTCATTGGCAAATGGGGACGTCCCAGGCCTGTGTGACGCGTACGGTTGACATCCTATAAAACAGTAAGGAAAAGGCAGACCTCCCAGTTGGGTCTTCCTCCCGTGTCACAGTGGCCGCACGCGGTCCGAGCTCCCAGTGGTGGCGCCATCGGGCGTGGTGGAGCCTGGGAAACGACGCCCGGTTGCTGCTGTGGAAGTGACGCCTCGGGCAGGCCTGCTAACTGTGTTGGTTGTAGGGGGGTGTGGTGACTTCCGGGTGTGAAGCAACACAGTAAAGCTATGTTGTCGATGCCCTGAGGTCTCAGATGAAGGACTGTCTATGTTAACATGTACAGATAAGTGGCTTGACTTCGGGCTTTTGCTGAAACGTCATGATAATCCCAATGTGAGAGGAAGCAGGCTTGTTATTTAAAAAGAGCCCTTATCATCCAGAGCCCTTATCATCGGGAGATGTAAGGGGTGCAGAGAAGCAATCACCTTCTCTACAAGCCCAGAGCTGTGTTGACGAAAACAAACCCATCAGCCTAGTCTCTTCCTGTGTCTTACATTCCTCGCCAAGAGAAACTTGCCTTGGCCGAAAACTATCTCTCAGTGCAGACTTGTTGCTGCCGATGACTTTTTTTTTTTTTTTTTTTTTTTCAACGTTTATTTATTTTTGGGACAGAGAGAGACAGAGCATGAGCGGGGGAGGGACAGAGAGAGAGGGAGGCACAGAATCGGAAACAGGCTCCAGGCTCTGAGCCATCAGCCCAGAGCCTGACGCGGGGCTTGAACTCACGGACCGCGAGATCGTGACCTGGCTGAAGTCGGACGCTTAACCGACTGCGCCACCCAGGCGCCCCGACTTTTATGGAGTCCTTCTACCCTGTGCCAGGCGACACAAGCAGGCTCGGGGCCGTCACTAGTCCACTCCTCGGGTGACACTCCCATTTGATGGCACCACGCAGCTGTAAGTGCACCGTCGTTCCCCTTCGCTCTGGGGTCTCTCGGCTGAATTTCGGAGCCTGCTTCACAAATGAAGACCAGAAAAGCCTTTTTTTTTTTTTTTTTAATTGTACTTACTGGGTCAGTTGTTGAAATTACAAGACCAATACCTACTCTTTAAAAGAATTGTTGAGCAGAGCAGAAGAGTGTAAATGAAACGTGGAAGTCCCATTGTCTATAATTTTACCATCAAGTTTAGTGGTGTCTTCTACAAGTTTAAAAAACATTGAAATACGTGTGTGTGTGTGTGTGTGTGTGTGTGTGTGTGTGTGTGGATATAGACAGTATGTACATACGCATAACATTTAGCATTCTGTGAGGGCCTTTCAAGTATGTTTGTGTTAGTCGTTTGTATCTGATTCACTATTTTCTTTTTAACAACCTTTTTTTAGTTTTTAAATGTTTGTATTTGAGAGAGAGCACTAGTAAAGGAGGGGCAGAGAGAGAGGGAGACACAGAATCAGAAGGCTGAAGGCTCTGAACTGTCAGTACAGAGCCCTATAAGGGGCTCAAACTCACAAGCTGCGAGATCGTGACCTGAACCAAAGTCGGTTGCTTAACCTACTGAGCCACCCAGGCGCCCCTGATTCACTGTTTTAAATACCCAGTTCATTTTTAGGATTCTGAGTTAGTATGAATTGTAGTATTTCATAAACTAACATTGTTCTGTTTCTTAAGATAAAAACAGATGAATGCCAATTTCTAACCCAAATTATGATTTTTTTATACTTTTACTTAGACTGCATTATGCTTTTTTTTTTTTAATCTGTAGGCAGAAATAACTGGTGTTTTTATTAGTCTACATTATCTAATTTTAACAGGATTAAGATCTGAGCAGAACAGTTACATTAAGATTTCGTTCTAATTTTTAAAGACTCATTTTAGTTTGAAAAGCAATTCATGTTTGCAGAGGACTTAACAAATGGAACACCCAGTTGCAGGGCAGCTGCCCTTTGAAAACAGAGCCCTGGGTGATTAAGGGCGGGTGAGGGTGGCGTTAGAACGCTTGTTAGGCGTGCATGCACGTCCTGGGGCCGCTGTGGGCCTGCCTTGTGCGGCAGGAGCCCTGTGCCGTCAGCACAGAACGTCCCTCTGGGACGGCTCTTGTGGCAGATGGCGGTGTCTGGAGCTGCGCCCAGACCTGGGAGGAGAGTCTGTCACTGTCCCCTTTGATTGCCGCTGTCCCCGTGGACAGGTCATGGACGAGAGCCGCCAGTTCTGACCTTTGCCTCGGGGAGAGGGCCGCTTTGCACAGGGATGATGAGGTGGACCCACGGCAGGTTGTTTCTGGGGATTTCCGGTCGGAAAGCTGCACTGGTCTGTTCCGCTTGGGCTCGTTGAGTCTCAATCCACTTGACCTGTCCATCTCTGTAGACAGTGCTTTATACACCGTTACCGACTGGGTGGTGCAGTTGTGGTCTGTAGGGTGAGAGGAGGTTCTTGTCTCCAGTTTTTCTTTAGAACGGATAGCGTTTCCTAAGAAATTATTGTGTGCTGATATTTCAGAGATACTAGTTTTTTCTGTCTCTGGCTTTGCCTTTCGCTTGAAGCTCTGTTTTCAACCTTGTGTGACTTGTAATTTTCATGATTTTTCAGGCATGTTTTCTGGATGGTTACTAGATTAGGTAGGGACATTCTAAATAGTAAAAATTCAAATTATATGTGCTCATAGAACTAAAATTCATTCTTTTTAACATATATGTATTTAAATATATATATATAAATATATTTTAGAGAAAAAGAGAGTGAAAGTGTGCGTGAGCGGGGTATCGGGCAGAGGGAAGGAGAGAGAATCCCAAGCAGGCTCCATGCTCCTGCTTCCGCAACCCTGGGATGGTGACCTGAGCCAAAATCAGGAATGGGATGCTCGACAGACTGAGCCACCCAGGTGCCTCAAGTTCATTCTTGGTTAAAGCATTGAAGAACAAAAACTAAGCTTTATGTTTTCACCTCTATCATATGATATCAATATAACCATATGTACTCAAGAGGCATTAAAGGAGAAGCATAGTGTAACTTAAGAGTTTTAGTTATTTATTTATTTATTTATTTATTTATTTATTTATTTATTTATTTATTTATTGGCTTCTTGCCCAGCGCAGAGCCCAGTGTGGGGCTCGAGGTCACAACCCTGAGATCAAGACCTCAGCTGAGATCAGGAGTCGGATACTTAACCGACTGAGCCACCCATGTGGCCCTTAACGGTAAAAAAATTTTTTTTAATCTGATCTTAGAAGCCTGCTAAGAACCGCATGTTTATAAAGATACTTAGTTCCTTAGGTTTGTAGCCAAAGTTCAGCCTAAACAGAGGACCTGTCCTTTGCCTGTGTGTGCTGACTCGCATGCTGTCTTAGCCACTCGGCAACCAAGAGCAAGGGAGACACTTGGGGTGATGTAGGGGCGTAGTCCTTCCCGCTTGCACAGGCTGCTCTTGGCCCTCTGTCTCCTGAGCTTAGAAAGCTGCCCCTTCTGAAGAGGCTTCTCTTAGTAGGGCAGAGGAGGCCCCTCCTGCACTGTGGGGCTCTTACCCAAGCCCCCTCGTGCAAATCTGCCAGGCGGGACAGCCTGGGGGAGTCCTGCCCTGGGGCTCTGGCCCTGCAGTTGGGGCCTGATAAGGCCCTAGCAGTCAGCACAGGACACTTTGAGAAGGGAGCAGCCTGGAAGGGACTGGGGAAATGAGGGCAGTGGAGCCTGGACCGTGTCCCTCTTTGTAGCACATCTGTTTGCAAAGTGTCGACCTCAAATTCTTTCCAGGGTTTTCTGATGTCATTGAAGACGTTTCCAGTCCGCTTTTTCACCTACCGTTCGTGTGATTTCCCTTGGGTCTCAGGCTGAGCCTGGTGGGGGCAGGGCTGCGGTACAGTAGGAAGATTAAGGTTACGTGTGGACTTGACTTAGTGATGGAAATGGAAGCTGGGAACAGCATTTGGAAAATGCTTAGCGCTTAGGTTTAGTTATCAGTGGGTCTAGTATCAGAATTGCTGCTTTGCTGTTACGCGTTCCTATCCGCTTCTGGGAGAGGGCTGGCCTCGCAACCTGTCGACTCCGGGCTGGAGCTGTCCGAGCTGCCTGGTCGACTTTGTGTTTTATTTAGTCTGGGGGTTGAGTGCATCTTCTACCTCTAGAGTTGCTAACTGAAGAAAAACAATCTGGTTTTTAAAAGGTTTAAAATACAGGCTATCTAACTTTATTCTACAAAATACTAAAGCTAGTATGTGAGTGTTTGTCACGGTCACTGCCTTACATGCGTTACTTCATTTAATCCTTTCCGCTTTAGGGGCGCCTGGGTGTCTCAGTCGGTTGGGCTTCCGACTTCGGCTCAGGTCATGATCTCACAGTTCGTGGCTTCGAGCGCCGCGTCGGGCTCTGTGCTGACAGCTCAGAGCCTGGAGCCTGCTTCGGATTCTGTGTCTCCCTCTCTCTCTGACCCAACCCCGTTTGTGCACTCGCGCGCTCTCTCTCTCAAAACTAAAAAAAATTAAAATCCTTTCCACTTGATTTCATTTTCATCCTGTAATTATTTTTAATGCTCACATTTCATGAAGGGAACTGAGGAATAATTTCAGTGTTCTGAAGCCATCGTACGATCTGTTTGAGAGGGAGGGAAAGAAGGAAAGAGCGGGGTCCATGGAGGGAAGGACCCAGATGAATCTAGTAACATTAACCATCACCTCCAGTAATTCTGTTCTGCAGTGAGCTTGGGAGAGGGTCGGAATCACCCCTCCCTCTGGAGACTGACCAGCCCTGCCTCCTCGCACGTTCTGCTGTGCAGGAGTTTGACCCTCGTGTGCTTCTCCAGGGAGAAGTGGTTTTCTGGGCTGTGGAGTAAGCCGTGGCAAAAACACCTCCCTGGGCCACGGGTCTGATTAAGCCGGGGCCAGATACTGTGTAGAGTTTTAGACTTAGGTGCATCTCGCTGAAAAGCATGATGTGAAATTCACGTGATTATAGGAGTGGGTGGGAAAAGGTCCCACTTAGTGGTGAGCGACCACACCCTCACCCTCCTGCCGTCGTAGCCGGTGAGCCGTGAGCATCCTGGTGTGTCCTCCACCGTCCCCTCCTGTCTTTCCTCCAGAGCCAGGCTGCCGGCTGTTCCTAGAGCCTGGCGTCTGTCCACACTGGCACCCTCTTGAGGGTGTCGTGTTCGGGCATTTTGTTACGTTTGTATCTCCTCTCATCAGACGTTTCACCCAGAGTCAGCCAGCGGGTCTGCTGCTCCCCAGGTTCCCTGTCCCCCTTCTCACCTGTCGGATTTTTGACACCCTCTCCTGGAATCCTGTCATTCCTAGGATTCCTGCCGCAGGCAGTAGCTGTGCATGGTTCTGGGCTTGAAATTATTTCAGCGACAAGAAATTAAATTTATTTGTAAGTTGTGTCACAAGGGCTACGTTAAACCTGGCTACAGTTGGGATGGCTCTCAGCTTTGTCGTCGGGCTCGTCGAGTGGTTCAAAGTGGTGGTAGCTGGTCGTCCACCCCTGTTAGCTTCTGAAAACACCATTCGTCGCGCATTAGAAATTAGTGTAGTTCTTGTAGTGGGATAAAAATGTGAGAACATGTAAATGTAACTTTTCAAGTAAGGCTGTGAGTTCTTGCCTATGCCCTCGCCAGGGCCCGGAACTGCCGCCTCTGTGCTGAGTCACAGGCTGGAGCCCCTTCGGCCCTCAGTGGCCTTGTCAGGGGGAGAGCCGCCCCTGCTCCACGCTCCGAGCCTCCCACGTGTCAGCCGCCGCAGTCAGCCAGTGGGGCGGAGCTCGAGCTGGGACCGAGCCCAGATCTGCAGGCCTCCGCCCCTGTTCTCAGCTGGATGCTCTCATGTCTGTGCGTCCTGATCTCTGAGGTGACTGTTCAAGTACTTGCCTGGGGTGGGGGGTGGGGGGCGGGGGGGGGGCGTCTGCCGTTCGTGTTTGTCACACTGATTTCTGTAAACTTCAGGGAAACGTAAACCAACCCAAGACACCGTTCACTGAGGATGTATCAAATACCAACTGTAGCACAGTTGGTGGCAATTAATGATGATGGTAACTTGACACTGAGGTTTAATAATGTCGGTAGAGCAGGTATTGGAGAATGTTAGGGTGAAAGGTCACTGGGAATGAAGTTGGAAAGTTTGGGTTTTGTTAATCATTGAGTAAGAGGGAATAAAAAAGTTAGTCCGTTTCCACCCTGGAGAGTGAGAACAACTATGGGGTATTTATATAAGCCTTTCATGGTTGCCTAGTAAGTTCCTGGTAAAGTTGGGGTAGTCAGAAGCCGCGGTTACGCTGCGGGGCGTGGCTTGCGATCCGCACCGGCAGGGGAGCCGGGCAGGTGAGCCACACTCGGAGCGGGGACAAGGCCGCCTGGCTGTGCCCTCCTGCCGCGCCCGAGCCCGGACTCTGGCCTGGACTCCCACGTGGGCCGGAGGCGACTCTAGGAGGTCGGGCGGGGGATCGCGTCGTGGACCGGCACGCCGTAAGTGAGAGGTCATTTGTCTGTAGCCCAAGGGTTAAGTGCGCGTTTAGAGGGCCAAATAACGTGTTTGTTCCGTGGGCCAGTAGACCGAGTCCCTGAGAAGCTCGGAAGAGTGTTGAAAAGTTTTTTACATGCAGGAGTTCTGTGTGTTTGTTGACATTAGTAGGCACAGTACAATTTTTATAACATAAACAATGCTTTTTATTTCTGTGGTTCTTAATCCTTTAAAGAATATTTGGATTGTTAGAAAATGGTGTGAATTGAAGTACTTTTGGTTTGGTTTATAGGAGACAGTCATTTACACGTAAGTATTTTTTGTCCAGGCTGGTCTGTATTTTTAGTTTTATCTTCCTTAGATTTTTCAACAGTGGGTTATGATTCACATTACTACTATGAGGTGTGTTTTTTGTTTTTTGTTTTTTTTTAATTTGGAGTGTGTGTGGGTGTGTGGTGAGTGTGTGTGTGAGAGAGAATATTTTTAGCCAGAGGAAAGTTTGAGTCATTCCAGGGAAGTTTAGATGACAATCTGAAAAACAGGGTGCTCAAAACGTGTTTTTAGGATTTTATTTTTTATTATTTATTATTTTTTTTGAAAGCGGGCTCTGCGCTGACAGCAGAGGGCCTGATGTGGGGCTCGAACGCGATGAACCTTGAGATCATGATCTGAGCTTAAGTCAGTCGCTCAACCGACTGAGCCACCCAGGTGCCCCTTAAGATTTTACTTTTAAGTAATCTCTACACCCAGTGTGGGGCTCAAACTTACGGCCCCAAGATCAAGAGTCGCATGCTCTACTGACTGAGCCAGTCAGGTGCCCTAAAACTATTTAAAAAAAAAAAGTTCTTTTGGGGAAAAATAAAAGTGTAAGCAGTGCCTTGAGCTCGTGTGTCGATCAGCCTGCAGTTTTCTGGTTCTGAGGTGCTTGGAAAAGCGTCAGCATCTGTGATAAGTGTCTGACTGGGGACTAAGGATCCCTTCTATTTTTTTTTTTTTAGGTAGTTTGTTTTGTTTTGTTTTGTTTTCCTTTTTCAGTCATCTCTAAGCCCAGCGTGGGACTCAAGCTCACAACCCTGAGAGCAAGAGTCGCATGCTCTTCCAACTGAGCCAGCCAGGTGCCCCAAGAATCCCATCTATTTTAGTTAACAACAACGAAAACTTACTACATAAGAAAGAGAACATTTTGACACCTTTAAGAATTTAAAAATACATTTTGAAAAGGGTCTGAGTCACTTTCTGTATTCTTCTGAAAGTGCCCCAATTTTCATAACTATAAGTGAGTTGATCTCGGGTTTCCCCTTTGACTCCCAGGGTATGTTGCTGTAGGAAACTACGCCTAACATAAGGGTTTGCAGCGATGAGAAGATTTTGTCTCCTTTGTCTAAAAAATAGAAAACAAAGAACGACTAGCTTTGTTTTACTAAAATCTCGGTGGTGACGTTTTGGTCACCAACTATGTGCCATGGGTTGGCTGTGACAGACAGCACTTCTCTGTGTTTCTACCCTCCTAACACCCTGCATTGCTTTCTCCCCCACCTTCTGCAGTATGAGACCGTGACCATGGACTTTTCTCGGCTCCACATGTACACCCCTCCTCAGTGTGCGCCCGAGAACACTGGCTACACGTACGCACTCAGGTGAGCGTGCCTGCGTTCCGTCGCCCTCCCGGTCGCCTCCTGCCCCTGGATGCCGTGGATTTGTGGGCGCTTCCTGCTGCTTGCAGCCACACGCTGTCTTCTGAAAGTGAACGTTTCTACGGAGTTTATATCATACTATGGCTTTGCAAAACTGCTAAACTGACATGGAAATTGTGAGGTGGTTTTGAAAACTGAACATTTCTGATGACTCAGGGATGAGTCATTGCAAATGTACTGCTGTTTCGGACCCCGCCCAAGTGGCTGTGGTCTCTAGAATAAATCTTTGAGGTTATGGGTAGGGTTTTGTGATTTATACCGATGGCCGGGTATTTTAAAGTTAGTAGAAATAACCTGGAAAATGATTTGCCTTTGAGAGGAGGTATCCTAAACGGAATTTTTATGAAGCCCGAGGTTTGAAGAACACGGCTTTTCTCAGATGCGAGGTTTTCAGTTCTTATTCTGACATGATACTGAAGTTCACGGCTAAGTCTAAGAGTTGCTGAGTAGCCCTTTGCATGTCTAGTTCACCAAGTAGGAGTGATTATTCAGATGGATTATAAAATAGGGGATTGTGCCAAAGGAAAATATGCTACCGGGCGGGTTAGGGTTTGGCAGTTAGGAAAGCTGTTGTGGGGGTCCCTGGGGGGCTCAGTGGGTTAAGTGTCCACCTTCAGCTCAGGTCGTGATCTCGTGGTTCACGGGTTCGAGCCGCACGTCAGGCTCTGTGCTGACAGCTCGGAGCCGGGCACCTGCTTGGGATTCTGAGTCTCCCCCTCTCTCTGCCCCTCCCCTGCTCGTGCTCCGTCTCTGTCTCTCTCTCAAAAATAAACATTTAAAAATTTTTTTGAAAAAGAAAAAACACCTGTCGTGTTCTGGAAAGACCTTGAAGGCACACGAGGAAAATGCTCATGTAACTTTTTTCAATGACTTGTCTTCTAAAAGGGAAAAATATAATTTAAAACTTAAGAAAATCGGAAGGTATTTTAACAAAGATGCTTTTGTTTCTTCATTTGAGAGTGAGTGCCTGAGCAGAGCAGAGGCGGGGGGGTGGGGGGAGAGAGGCGCATGCACCAGAGAGTATCATAAGCAGGCTCCATGCTCAGCATGGAGCCCAACGTGGGGCTCAATCCCACGAAATCAAGAGTCAGATGCTCTCAGATGACTGCGCCACTGAGGCACCCCTGGCAAAGATGTTTTTGCAGCGTTTTTAACTGTTTTTTTTAACAGTGTTAGTCAAACGTCACATTGAATGATTGCGTTTTTATTCACGATTCTAGATCATTGACTGTTTTTGTCAAAAGTTCTGAAATATGTTAGAACAAAGGGAGTGGGCCAACTCAAAACTGTTCCTTGTTCTGTATTGTGGAGCATAAAAATAATTACTCTCGGTTAATTATTTTTAGCTTTTATAACCTATTTTAAATACAGTTTTTTAAAAATGCACACGTGTGGGTCTCTGCACCGGGAAAGTCGCCCGGCTAATTTCGGTGCACGCGGCCCTCCTCCAGTGAGATGTGGGCGTAGACGCGGAAGTGTGGGCGGACCAAAGGGGCAGAGGCGGCCGGTGTGCTTGGTGCATCGTGCTGGGAACTTAGACTTGGAGGGCACTGGGAACCCGGCAAGGGCGTTAAGCCGGGAGCCGCGTGACCAGGCTTGTGCTTGGAGGGACTGCAGCCTGCAGGGGTGGGTAGGGTGGGTGGGGGCGGCCGGGAGACCATGGCGGGCCCCGAGGTGTGACGCTGTGGTGGCCTGTACAAGGGGCCCGGCCCAGCTTGGGCAGCTGGGGTGGAGATGAAGGAGGGGAGGGCGGGGACAGCGGGGCGGTCTGTGGGTGGCGGGTTCTGGTCTGGGCAGCCGCGTGTAGTGCAGGACCGGGCGCCGGGTGGCGGGTCGCGAGGCGAGTGTCCGGCGGTCGTGGTGGATGGAGCCCACGGCTGAGGCCCCGCGGCCCCCGGGGCGGCGGGAGGGGACCTGCCCCTGCCTGTTTGTCTCTGGTCTTTCCACTTGCGTCACCGCTGTGTTCCCCGTCTTTGAAACCTGCCTGTGCCACTGGGCTCTACCGGAAGCCACCTGACCTCACTGCATGTCCCTCCCTCCCCCGTCCCGAGCCCCGCTTTGACGCATGCGCCCCACGGCTACCTGGGCCGGTCCTTCCCCTCAGTTCTGGGGACTCTGCACCCCGGCCCAGGGCTGTCTGGCCCCGCCCCGATCTTCCCCCTTAGCCCCTGAGTACCCACCTGGAGGGTCCGCCACCATCCTGGTCGGTCCGTTTGTTTAACTGAAATGTTTTCCTGCTGTGGAGACTGTTAGGTGAAAGTCAGGGGTGGTGGTGGTAATAAGCCCCTGTGCCTCCTCCCACCTTCTGCTGTTTGGCGCTGGGCCCCTTCCCTCCCTCCCTCTCCGGTGGATTGTTCTGAAGCAAATCTTCACAGGATGCTTGCTTATTTATTTATTTATTTATTTATTTATGTTTATTTTTTGAGAGAGAGCGAGCATGAGCACGAGTAGGGGAGGGGCAGAGAGAGAGAGGGAGACACAGAATCCCAAGCGGGCTCCAGGCTCCAAGCTGTCACCACAGAACCCGACGTGGGGCTCGAACCCACGATGTGTGAGATCATGACCTGAGCCGAAGTCGGGCGCTTAATCGACTAAGCCACCCAGGCACTCCTAAAAGATATTTTAAAAACATGGGGCGCCTGGGTGGCTCAGTCGGTTAAGCCTCCGACTTAGGCTCAGGTCACGATCTCGCGGTCCATGAGTTCGAGCCCCGCCTCAGGCTCTGTGCTGACCGCTCAGAGCCTGGAGCCTGTTTCAGATTCTGTGTCTCCCTCTCTCTCTGCCCTTCCCCTGTTCATGCTCTGTCTCTCCCTGTCTCAAAAATAAATAAAACGTTAAAAATAATTAAAAAAAAAAAAGATATTTTAAAAACAACTAGCCAAAATACAAGTATCACACCAAAAAGCCCCTGGTAACTTAAAATAACCCCTGATATCTCTGTAATACACCAGACAGTCGGTGCTCCAATTTACCAGATCCTCAGTTTTGCTTGAAGTGAGCCTAAGCAGGATTTTCCCATAGTACCTATTTGCTTCCTGTGAGACAGTGGTTAGATGCGGAGGTTCGATCAGTCCCAGGTTTTGTTTGTTGGCATGACTGTGCACTTCCTTCCTGTTGAGGGTGTGCGGAGGCTGCCCGGTGCTGGCGGCTGGGCCACACCACCGCTGAGGAGCCCCCACAGCCCCCCCACACGATGGGGATGCAGCCACAGGGACACTGCTTGGGCAAGAGGCAGACTTTCCCAGAAGCCCATCGAGACCCACTCTCCCCACCACCCCACCCCCCGCCTCACCCCCGCCCCCTGACACACACACAAACCAGAGGAGACCCAGGTCAGGTGGCAGCCCGTGCCCTGGAGGCCGGCAGCCTGGAAAAGTCCGTGTCTGACCGTGTCAGCCTCCCGTAAGCGCGCCTCGGTCTCTGCCACGGAAACCAAGAGAACAGAGTATTTCGAGAAGGTGGGTCCCGCGCCAAAGTGGTGGGACTGGGACACGGGCCGTGAGTTCAGCCCCGTGGGACGCCATGGGCAGAGGCAGCAGCAACGGGGGCAGGAGTCGGAATGAAACGGGTTGAGGAGTGAGTGTAGACAACTCTTACAACAAGCGTGGCTGGTTGGGAGGAGAAAGGGCCCGGCTCTGTTTAGGGTCGTTTTTCTCCACCGTGGGGACAGGTGAGTGTCTAGGTGCTGATGGTTGGGCACCACAGGGAGTTTGAAGAGTTCGGAGAGAGAAGAGGTACCAGATGGAGAAGGTCTTCTGCAGAGTGGGAGAGATCCGGTCCAGAGTGCACAGGTGGGCGTTAGGGTGGCACGTCTGCTGTGGTCGGAAGGAGGAGGAAGGGCCGTCTGAACGTGGGTCCATCATAGGCTCCCCTGAGAGGAGTCCGCAGTTCTCTGGTGTGGCTGGTTTGCTGAGGAGCCAGAGGAGGAGGTGAGGCGGGAGGGAGGAGGCCTGCCGGGGCAGGGGTGGCACCCGAGCGCCACTGGTGCAGAGGGCCATGGGCTCGGGGGCGTGCAGCCGTCGGCACCATCCAGGGGCACAGCCGGGACTGAAGCACCGACAGGGCAGGGGAGTGGCCGGGTGGGGGTGCTGTGACCATAATCCCGATTGGAGCCCCGGGCGAAGCTGAGGGACCGCGTTGGTGGAGGATCCCGGCCGGTGGGTGACGAAGGGTCAGGGGTCAGATGGGCGGCCACTGGGGTCACACACCCAGGTCAGCAGAACTCGGACCCGTGGAGGTTTGGTCAGATTCCTAGAATTGCCCCCTTGTGGGCCTCGCTTTGCCCATTCACCCCTGCCCAGTGGCCGAACTGCTCATTTATGACCACTTAGCTCCGCGCGGCTCTGGCGGGAGGCAGGACCACCTGCCCCGTGGCGCTGCCCTGTTTCGTGCCTTGTGGCTGCCGCGTGTCCGTATTTTCCAGCTTTCAATGGTGGTAGATTTTTTCCTGGCCTTTTAATTAAACATGCATCTAAGGGCTCCTGGGTGGCTCAGTCGGTTGAGTGTCTGACTTCGGCTCGGGTCATGGTCTCATGGTTCGTGGGTTCGAGCCCCATGTCGGGCTCTGTGCTGACAGCTCAGAGCCTGGAGCCTGTTTTGGATTCTGTGTCTCCGTCTCTGTCTGCTCCTACCCCGCTCATGCTCTCTCTCTCAAAAATAAATAAAGATTAAAAAAAGTTTTTTAAGTGCATCTAGGTAACATTTTTTTTTTTTTAAATTTTTTTTTTCAACGTTTTTCATTTTTATTTTTGGGACAGAGAGAGACAGAGCATGAACGGGGGAGGGGCAGAGAGAGAGAGGGAGACACAGAATCGGAAACAGGCTCCAGGCTCTGAGCCATCAGCCCAGAGCCCGACGCGGGGCTCGAACTCACGGACCGCGAGATCGTGACCTGGCTGAAGTCGGACGCTTAACCGACTGTGCCACTCAGGCGCCCCGCATCTAGGTAACATTTTTAAAACGACATTTGATTGATGAAGGAACAGAACTAAAAGCTGCTCTGAAGGATTCAGTCTGTTATTTTCTTTGGGGTCTTTCTGGCGTCTCCTTTTCTATCCTAGTATTAGAATAAAGTACCTTAACAGCACACTTGCTAGGGTGGGTCCCCGGACTACAGCATTGACAGAGGCGTGGGTACCGAATGCATTAGACGAGTGTCCCTGGGTGTGACCAGACAGGTGGGTCCAGACTGAAAGGACCCATTGCCCCACTTGGTCTCAGCCCCAAAGGTTCCCACTGTTAACAGTTTGAAGAGAACTTTCCAGGTCTCTATGACTTTACCTACCTCTGTATGTATGAGAATACGTGCTTCTGGGGTTTTTTATGGGGTTCTTTTGTTTTTTAAGTAAGCTTTAGGCCTGACGTGGGGCTTGAACTCAATGACCCCGAGAGCAAGAGTCTCATGCTCTACTGACCCCATGTGGTTCTGTTTTATAGTTGGTTTTAACATAAATAAGATGATAGTAGGATATTTTCCTTTAACAGTGTATGCAGATCTTTCATGATTTTTAACAGCCTCACAGTGTTCTAGAATTCGGACGTATTCCAGTTTATTGAACCATTCCCCTGCTGATGGACAGTTCCTATCGTCTGCCGTTGTAATATTCTTGTACTTCCGTCTGCTCGGGGTCTTTCTGAAGACACTAACAGGGATCTGGGACGCCCTCTGCTGGCAGAGGCACCCCAGGTTCTGTGTTGGAAAGCCGGGACCCCTTCCACACTGTACAGTATTGTAGTGTCCCCACGTTGGAGCCCCCGGGGCCTGTGGGGTGGGCTGGGAGGTGGAGGTCTGTGCACGTTGGCCGCTTGCTTGCTTCCACACGTTTCTGTCGTGGTCTAGCTTGACCACTCAGAGACACACCTGGTCTAATACGTTTATCGTAAACGTGATCCTGAAAATATTTTTCTAATAAAACATAAGGCTAAAACGCCCTTAGCCTTCTTGGTTTCCTTGAGAGACTCCTGGTTCCTGCTGAGTTTTAGACCCTACGCCCAGTCTGCTCTCCCAGGCAGGAGTGGTTTTCCCTTGGCCTCCTGGATGCCTCCTTGTGGGTTAATATTTCTTGATTTAGAAAAAGTTGCCAACGACACAGAAGAATGTATCTTTTGATTTAAGATGATTCCACGGAAGCGTATTGAAGTGACTTTGTCATCAGCTTGTCTCTGGCTTTATGGTGAGTTAGACGCAAAGTGGCTTTACGGTTCAGCGTCTTGCCGTTCGCGTTTCTCCTCACAGTGGATTAGATACCGTGTGGTCACTGTCTCCTGAACTGCTGTGTCAGGCGTGGAGTCTATTGTAAATGCATTCTGATTTTCAGTGATCTTGACACAGGTCCACATAGCGGAGTTCTTATGAGCGCGTCCTGAGGCAGTTCTTAGGGCCAGCTCTAGAGTGAAATATCTGGGCGCCTGGGGATTTATTTCACAGAGGGTGCGGCCAGAGCGTCTGTGGTGACTTCGGCTTTGTAGAAAAGTCATCACGCAGTCATGGCTATTTTTCAGAATTTGCACTGGATTGTTATGTGTCCCGTTCATTATTCAGTTTGTTTCAGAAACTTCCGTCAGCGTTATTTACCTCTGACGAGTTTTTTTCCTTCTAGTTCGAGTTATTCGTCTGATGCTCTGACTTTTGAGACTGAGCACAGATTGGACCCTGTGTTCGATTCTCCAAGAATGTCCCGCCGCAGTTTGCGCCTGGTCACCACAGCCTGTGCCACGGAGGACGGCCAGGCTGGGGACGCTCACTCCTGTGCCAGTAGCACTGCCTCCCTGAAGGACAGAGCGGCCAGGTAAGCACTGTCTTCCTTGTTACCCGCACACGCTCTAACAACATTAAAACAAACGTACCAGCTTTTTGGTCTGTAGAACCACACTCTTGCACTTAAGTACACACGGGAGACTCACACTGTCGTCGCTGTGCTACGGTGAGGACTGAACCTAATTCTGGACCGTGTGGCCTGTCTGGTGTGGACGGTCTCGTGCAGGCCACGGTTTCCAGTTTTGTGTTTGTACTCAGACTCGGGCAGGGGCGCGGACACCCTGGAGCATGCGCGGTGCCCGTCCGCACGGCCGGCCTTGTAGCAGGAGCCAAATGTGGCTGTCCTCTGCTGTCATCCGAGGGGTGCCTTCCCCCGACGATTGCGTGGCACTGTGGCCACCGTGGATGAGCTCTGCATGGTTAACAGCCAGGTCTGTGTATTAAAGTCTGTGTGAACTAACAGATGCATCATGACGGCCAGCCGTTTGACGATGTTCACTCGATTCCTGAGCTTTGCACGTGCCCACCACCACGCGCATGGCCAAGAAGAAGCAGAGTGCACGATCTTTGTGCCATTTAAAGATCGTGTTCTGTTGCTCACGTAAGAATGATGAGTCTCCGATGGAAATGGTCGTCTTTCACTCAGGAATGGGGTGGTTGTGTTAGAAGAGGCGGTGAAAGGCCAGCTTGAAGCCAGGTGCCCTGCCAAGGTTCCCACGTGCCTCACACTCACTGTGGGTTGGTTAGAGGATGGGCCCGCGGTTCAGTGGGCTCATGAGTGGTCGTGAGCGCACCTGAGGGCGCCAGTCGGCTCCACGTGCGAGACGGGGCCTCGGCTGCCTGGCCTCGGCCCGCCTGTTTCTCTGCCGCCGGGCGATGCCACGATCGGTTTCCTGATGTGCTGTGTTCATGTGCAGACTTGTGTTCCTGTCCCCCCACTGCTCGTTCCCTTGAGGAGGGAGGTCCTCTCCCTGCCCCAGCTCGGTGCTTGGGGCTTTGTTGTCTGTGCCAAACAGGAGGACAGAAATGAGGTTACAGCCTTTCCTCGCTGTCCTTAATGCAAGGCCGGCTTCACCGGGGACCCTGAAATAGTGCAGGATGTGCGTGTCTGTGCACACACTTGTTCTAAAAAGCAGAAGGGTTAAGTTTATACATCATAATTTTTATTGTTAGGTCATTTTATTAGATTATTTTAAGTTTTAATCACTTTGGGGTCATGGGGCCCAGAATACTCTGAAAACTGTCCTGTATGTACAATTTTAGAAGCAGCTCTGGGACCCTGGCTCAAGGATTCCTGTTGCAGGTTAATGAGCGTTTCATTACAGCAGAGAAGACATAAGGAAACGTTGCCTTAAAAATACTACGTTCTTAAAGATTTTGTATCGGTAAAATGTAATCGTTTTGTATTTCTGAGAAGTCTGTCAACTTGTCCCTTGTGTTCCTTTCTTCTTAGAACTGCAAAGCAGCGCAGAAGTGCAAGCAAGCCGGCTTTTAGTGTCCACCATGCCTCCAGGCGGGTCGTGTCCTCGGCCGTGGGCCAGGGCGGCGCCGGCTCGCTGTCAGGCACGGCCTGTGTGCGGCCTTCTGTGCTGGATGAGTCTCTGATCCGTGAGCAAACCAAAGTGGACCACTTCTGGGGTGAGTTGGCTGCTGTTGGGTTCTCAGGTTGTCTTGGGGAGGAGGGAAGTCCCGGGCCAGGTTGTCCCTCTGCCCTGTACAGGGTGGGAGGAGCTCCTAGAAGATTCAAGGCGTTTCTCCAGACTCAAATACAAGAATGCGGGCAGCGGCTTCCCTCTGCCGCTTCTGCTGGCCGCGCTCACGTGGAAGCGTCTGTTGTGACGTGGAAGCTGAAGCAGTCTGGTAGTAGCCTGAGAACTCTCCTGCTAAGGGCATTACTTGTGTAGGCTGGCTGAGTACAGTTGTCACAGAGGTTCACCAGTGTGGTTTCAGGTTCAGACAGCTCTAAGCAGCCAGGCAGACACAGTATTTTCGAGTCACTGGGAAGCAGTCCACGTGGATGTCTTGACACTAGAAAGCAGCGTGGGCTCGTGAGCCTTCTTGACTTTAGGCAGCAACGGTGTGACCTGGTCCTTGCCGCTGACAGTGTGATGGCCACGGGGAGCCGCAGCTTTCAGAGGGACGTGGCTGCTTGCCTGTGTCCACTGGATGTTCACGGCGGCTCTTTTGAGAAGATGAGGAGATCCAGATTAGCTCCCAAAATGTTGTGTGCTAATTCGGGCAAGCCTGGGAGTTGGCGCTCAGCTGGCGAGGGTAGCTCGTAGGCGGCACAGGGGGTGGACGCCACCGGTGAGGTTTCTGCCTGCCGGTGCCTGAGGGAGCACGTTCTTCTCCCCTGATCCCTCCTCCGTGTCTGCCCTTGGGGTCCGCAGGTGTGCGTGTACAGGTGTGTGCTGTCTGCAAAGATGTGCTTTCTCCTGGAACCAAAAGATGGCGTCTGCATATGTCTGGAGGAGTTTCTGTTAGTTGTAGGCATTTCGGGAAGTGAATCTTGGCCGTTGCCAAAATGCCGACATATTAACCATTGTAACCTTTACTTTTTGTGTGTGTGGGTTTTGTTCTGATAACTCGAGCTCATGAACAGACACGCGTATGTGTGTGTGTTTTAGGTCTTGACGATGACGGAGATCTCAAAGGTAATTATTTCAGTTCTTTTTTTAAATACACTTTTCAAGATGGAAGTTTTTGTAGGTATCTGCAGGTTGTGATAAACAGGTTCCCTCTACTTTCTGAAAACTTCAGGGGGAAATAAAGCTGCCGCTCAGGGAAATGGGGATCTGGCAGCAGAAACTTTCAGGAGCAACGGCTACACCTGCAGAGACTGCATCCTGCTCTCTGAGCACAAGGACACGCTCACGGCACGCTCCACTGCCCATGGACTGTCGTCGCGAACATACTCGAGGGACGAGAGTCAGAAACGTGAGTCTGTCTCTCTCAAAGGTTAGAAAAAGATTGCATGTCCGAATATTTTAAGGTATATATACATAACCCTACTTTTGTAGGCCTTTTAGCATCCATCCACACTACTTTCTGTCATTCACTTGAATTCAAAACCGTGTGATAAAAGTTTAAGAAATGCGCCCAAGGGGCGCCTGGGTGGCTCAGTCGGTTGGGCTTCTGACTTCCACTCAGGTCATGATCTTGCGGTTCGTGGGTTCAGGGCCCGCGTTGGGCTCTGTGCTGACAACTCAGAGCCTGGAGACTGCTTCGGATTCTGTCTCTGTCTCTCTGCCCCTCCCTTACTCGCTCTCTGTCTGTTTCTCTCTCAAATATAAATAAAATAAAATAAATAAAACATAAAAAAAAAAATTAAAAAAAAAAAGAAATGCGCCCCAAATTAGCTTTGTTCTTCCTTGTCCTCTTTGAATAAATTCATTTTCTGTGGCTTGTAGTTTTATACCCAGGAGTGCGTGAAGTTCTGTGAATTTGAACTTCGGGTGAGCAAAGAAGAGTCCTTCCCTGAAACCGTAGTGGCGCCATGCGGCCACTTTATTTTCCCACGAGATCATAGGCGTTCCCACATGTGGCGGGAACAGCTTTGTGGTGGTGCTTTGGCCTCGACGGCCGCGGGGGCTTATGTGCAGGAGATGAGCAAAGTGTGTTCTGTGGTCTGTGCCGTTACTTCCGCTCCAGGGACGGTTCGGCTGGAACATGGGGCGGGGGCAGTTGTTGGGGGAGGCCCTCGAGGGAGGCAGTGGCCCTTCGCCCGGTGGAGGTGGGCCCCGTTCTGAGTCCCGGCTGCGCCCGCTCCAACAGGGAGGTCCTCGGAGGTGGCCCTGGAGGCGCTCGGCTGCCTCTCAGAACTGCCAGGGCTGCGTGGCTTTTCCAGGCGGGCCTGCGGGCTTCCTCCTGGCCCGGCACTCCCGGCTCTACTCTTGGCCCGGGTCCCTGAGGGGAGCGTGGCTGCAGATCCCCGGCCAGCTTCCGTCCGTGACTCCTGCCCCGTGATTCCCGCTCACCTCCAGCATGGAGAGGCCAGGGAGCCATGGCCTTGTTCCCCAGCTTTCCGCCACTCCTCTGTTTAATGCAAGTGCCCACATGCTGGGCCAGACTCGAGGTCCTCCTCGGGAGGACAGGGCAGGGCCAGTGGCCAGGAGGGTGGCCCGTCATTTGTGTCTCACCATGTTCCCGGCTGTGCCCCGCATGTAACGGCACGCAGTACTTTTCAGATGATTGTTTTGAGGTAATGAAGGATGGTCCCAGGACTGAGAGTTATTCCCATTTTAGCATCTTACCCTGTGGCTCAAGTTTCTGGTTTGGCTACTGTAGGTCATTGACACTGTTGGCTCTAACCTAGCAGAATAGGTCGAAGGGGAGGGGGAGGGGCCCAACGGACACGAGGATTCTGTTCCTGGACTTTCCGGGTTGTGGAGCCAGTGTCACGGGGCGCTCTCTGCCCCTGGTGCTCTGGCCTGCGCCGCAGCCCCCTGCAGCGTGGCCATGCATGTCTTCTAGACTGGCGCACCAGGCATTAGCTTAGGAAGTTCGCTGGGAAGGGACGGGGCTAGCACCTGGACCCGGGTATCGTGCCTCCAGGGCGCTGTCCCCGAGATGCCACGCCACTTCCTGTGGGCTCACCATCCGGGGGAAAGCCCGGCACTTGACTGAACTCTGTGTCACCATCAAAGGTGCTGTGTGTGTGGCTACATTGAGGCTGCATTTTGAAGCCCGCTGTCACCCACCAAGTGGAACACAACGTCGTTCTTCAAGTGGAAGTGCGTTCCACAGCCATCGCCTGGTGCAGCGACGGTGCTTACATACTAGTGGGGATGGCCCCTCCCTCGTAGCATAGTAGAGGTCACGTGTGTCTATTACCCACAGCCACCTGTCCTCATCCTGACGCTGTAGGTAGGGGCCAGCGGCCCGAGCTCCGCTCGGATGGAGGAGCCAGTGCGGGTCTGGTAGTCGCCGCAGGGGGTCCCTTGCACTTTCTCGTTGAGTTGGTCTTGAATGTTTTTGTGGAGAAAACACATTTTTATTTGCTTCGGGCTTCTGTGTTTATCACCTGCCTTGTTCTTTTAAATTAGAACAGTGATCATATGACCAACACTAATTTACTACTCTTAACAAACGTCTACTTCTCATTATTTGGGCAAAGTGTCTATCGAAGAACATTTGGAAACCACAGAGATGCCCAAGGAGAATTACAGTCTCCTGGACCCTTCCACCCAGAGCTAACCCCGCTACACGGTGGGGCCAGCAGGCTTCTCCCTTGATCGCCCGGTCCAGACCACGCTGCGTGAATTAACCCCACACTCGTTTTGTGTCAGTATTTTTGTTTTTAATTATGTTCTTGTTGTAAAACTTTGGAATGGTACAGCTAAAATAAGTTCCTTTCCCTTTTCCTTGTTCCTCCTCCACCCCCTCTGGTCTCCCTTCTAGAAGGAGCTGGTGCTGAGAGGAGTGGATCATGGGGGATTCTTTTGCTTTTAAAAATGAGGTAAAATGCACATAACATCAAAAATTAGGGGGCGCCTGGGTGGCGCAGTCGGTTAAGCGTCCCGACTTCAGCCAGGTCACGATCTCGCGGTCCGTGAGTTCGAGCCCCACCTCAGGCTCTGGGCTGATGGCTCGGAGCCTGGAGCCTGTTTCCGATTCTGTGTCTCCCTCTCTCTCTGCCCCTCCCCCATTCATGCTCTGTCTCTCTCTGTCCCAAAAATAAATAAACGTTGAAAAAAAAAAAAATTAACCAGTAACTATTTTACAGCTGACGATTAAATGGCATTTTTTAGTACATTCACAATGTTGTGCAACTCCCACCTAAATTTTGCTTTTTTGTACCTATGGAATTACGTGCTCTGTTTTGTCTTAAATGCACGCGTATGGCTGTGCATCTTTCTTCATTTTATGTGCCAAGTGAGAGTGACTTGATTTCTGACAGCTCTGTGATACTAGGTGCACGTGCCAAATTCTAGTTCATCAGTTTCGTATCCAGACGGACATTCAGGTTTTTTTGTTTGTATCCCTTTAAAAGCAGCGTTCTTCGGGTGTGTCTCCTTCTGCGTACCTATGTGTGTACGTGGGCAGATCCTTCCGTGCGGTGGAAAAACCAGAACGGGTGCGTTCGAGGCCGCAGAGCCATGTGGGTTCTGAGGACTGGACCTTTTGAGGTTCGGGTGAAGTACACCCTTGATGTGGTTCACATCAAAAAGGCTTTACATTTAAAAGGCTCGGACGTCTTTCCTTTGGAACATCCAGCCGTCCTCTCCAGAGCAGGGTACTGATGGGGTGCGTGCAGAGGGCCAGACTGGAGTCCCCTTAGGAAGCTGGGAGCTTGGGAGGAGCCTAGCGCCCGCAGGGCCTTCCTGGGCCTCAGGCTGACCTGAGTCCTTCCTGTGTTCCCAGGGAAGCACCAGGGGATCTGGAAACAGACTCTTCTGTAGTCTCTGTCTTGCCTAAGGCAACGCATAAAGCCCCCAACAAAAGGTAGAAGTTAAAGATAGGTCACTGTTCTGAAAAATTGTCACTTGTCGTGGTGGCTTACAGCAGAATTTTGCTTATTGGACCAGCCTCAGGCTCTAGAGAAAGAAGGACTTAAATGCCTGCTTCCTTTGGGTGAGTGCAGCGGAGCCACCAGGCGGGGTGTGGCTGTCACCAAGCGAGCAGATGCAGTGAAGACACAGCTGTGGCGGGCCAGCTGCAGGCGCCGTCCCTGAGCTGGGCAGCTGAGACACGAGGGCTGGACCCTAAATCAGGAGAAGCCTCTGTCCTGAAGATGCCGCAGTTAGCAATTAAGTAGTTAAAACCCGTTTCTACTTGCACTTCCTACATTGATGTCACTCTGGGAAGAAAATGGTTTTGTGCAGTTTCAGGTTAAAATTTTTTTTTAACGTGTACTCATTTTTGAGAGAGACAGAATGCGAGTGGGTTAGGGGCAGAGAGAGAGGGAGACACAGAAGCAGAAGCAGGCTCCAGGCTCTGAGCCATCAGCACAGAGCCCGACGCGGGGCTCGAACTCACTGAGCTGTGAGATCATGACCTGAGCCGAAGTCGGATGGTCAACCGACTGAGCCACCCGGGAGCCCCCATGTGCAGTTTCAGTTTAAATAGATTCTCCAGTTGACTCCCCAGAGACTGACCCGCACTGTTTTCCCAGGACGGCAGCATGCGGGTCCCCGCCCCGTGTGCTCTCGCCAGGGCTCCGTTTTTCCTTTTAAACTTCTGCCAACTTGGTGGGTAAAAAATGGAGTTTCAGTGTTTTTGATTATCAGGGAACCAGACTACGTGTTACCTCTCAGTAAGTTTTTTCTCTTTGTACGGAGCTTTGTAGCCAGTTTTCACTGGAGCGTAGAACAGGAGAGTGAGCAGAGTGGGGACCGACCACGGTCCACGGGTTCCACGGTGCTTTTGGCACCGGACTCTAGGCCACAAATGGCCTCCATAAAAAAAAAAAACAAAACACCTCATCTTATTTCTTTAAAATCACACCCACCCGGGGGCGCCTGGGTGGCGCAGTCGGTTAAGCGTCCGACTTCAGCCAGGTCACGATCTCGCGGTCCGGGAGTTCGAGCCCCGTGTCGGGCTCTGGGCTGATGGCTCAGAGCCTGGAGCCTGTTTCCGATTCTGTGTCTCCTTCTCTCTCTGACCCTCGCCCGTTCATGCTCTGTCTCTCTCTGTCCCAAAAATAAATAAACGTTGAAAAAAAAAATTAAAAAATAAAAAATAAAAAAAAAATAAAATAAAATCACACCCACCCAGACTTCAGCAGTCCCAGCTGGCCTCCTGCCGCACGCTGGCGCAAGGGCCCCTGACCGGGCGGTACGGGGACCGGTCTCAGAAGCGCTTCTGGGCAGGCCCTGGCCTTGCCACCGGGTCTCCGTGTGAGGGGAGCTGTCAGGAATGCAGAGTTCCGGCAACTGGAACTTGTAGACCATCGCCCTGCACATTTTAGGTTAATAGGTTGGACACAGCAGAGATCACGTCGTATCTTCTGAAGCTCTAGGCCCTGATAAAAAGCAGAGAGGACCGCTGAGGATTGCTGGCTTAGTTGTTCCAGAAGTTAACTGCTCCTCCCAGGCGCTCTTGCCGGTGGTTTCTGGCGCAGGCATCTTTGCAGCCGTTGGTCGTATCTGATGGTCCTTTTGTAGGCAGGTGACAGAGTGAACTGGGCGGGCCAGAGGCCAGTTAAGGGAGGGGCTGTCGAGCAGTATGTAGATTTGGGGTGTACGTCAGCAGAATGGGGGTGCAGTTACCTCAGACTGGCTGTTTTGTGCAGGCTCGCCTGGGCCAGAGATCTGGCATTGGGCTCGCCGTTACAGGTTTGCCGTGTCGCTCTGCCTCTGTCAGGAGGTGACACGTGGCACGCGAGGCGGTGACATTTGTCGTCAGGGCTTTTCCCAAGTCCTCTCTGATGTACCTTTGAAGAGTTGGTTCTGCTCTTCCCGAGATGAATAATTTGGCTCTCTGACTTTTTAGGGGAGTAGATGTTGGCCCTGTGGGAAGAAATAACTCTGTTCACGGTTTTTCAATAGGCGGTGCCTCTTTCCACACGGATAGGATTTTGTGGCTGGCCACGGACACTTCGTCATCCCTGTCGTCATTCTTAGCCCACCTTTTCCGAGTGGTTTTAATGAAGCTCAATTATGAATCAGGAAATTACAAATTGAAAAGTTACGAATCAAAAGATCGTGAATCAAAAAGCTATAAGTCAAAAAGCCATGAATCAAAAGGTATTTAAATAATTTTTTTCCTCCTTTTTCCACCTAATCATGCTTTCAAGGTGGAGAAAGCACCGCTTTTCCTGCGTGGCGCTTTATCCACGTTGCTCCTCTCACGCCCTTTCCGCGGACTTTCTCGTGCTTTGTTCGGGTCTTCCTATAAGGGGCTTATGGAACTCTCTAACATGTGCTGCTTTGGTTCTGTTTTCTGAAAGCGGACCAGCGCTTAAATGTTTTTCAAGTCACTTTTTAAAAAGTTAACGTACTCCACTTTCGATTCGTATTCCCTCTTGAAGGCAGAAGTAGCTTATTTGAATGGCACTTAGAAGGTAGTGGTCTCCGGCCGTCTTTGAGCAGGCCGGTCCGTCTCTGTTGCATTGGCTGTGGGTGCCTTGCTCGGCCAGGTGGGGCCCGCGCACGAGTGTCTCCCTGGCAACGCCCCGTCGCCCCGCCTCCCCTGCGCGGCTGCGCCGTGGGCCGGCCTGAGGCCCGCGTGCTTGGCCTCGCGTGCCCTCCGGCCCGAACTCCGCCTCCGCGAGCGTCTCTGAGCCTTTTTTGCGTGTATTGCAGCTCTTTCCGGTCACTGTGGGACAGTGGATGTAGGAGGGCTTCTCAGAGAGGACGGCCGCGTCAGTGTAAACGGGGAGTCCCCGTGTAAGTATGGCCGCGCCGCGGGTGGGACGCTGGGCACTGGCGGGGGCTGCCGCAGGTGGTGGCGCGAACCCGTGGACACGGCCCCACGGCCCCCCGGGCGCGCAGCCCTCGCGGGTTAGCGCGGGCCGACCCCTCGTAAGAGGCGCCGGCAGCCCCAGATTGCGTTTGCTGTGACATGTCCGTGCATATATTTTCCTGCGTAATTGAGTTTCCTAATGTTTGCGAACCGCCATTGTTGTGCACAGTCGAGATTGAGCAGGTCTGCGTGGTAATCTGTCAAATTAACTGCTTGTCACCACCACCCACAGGCGATGGCCGTGAGGGGAAGAAGCTCCTTGAAACGCACACAGACATCCGCTTGCGGTCCTCAAGGCCAGAGAGGGTGGCGGGGGCCATTTGGCACGTCTTTTCTTACGCAGGTTGTGTCTCACACCTTTTTGTTTTGTTCTTATCACGTTCTTCGCAAATGCTGTGGCTCCCTGTTTGTTTGTGTTGTAAAAACTGACAGGAAGAGTACTGACTTTAGCTTGAAATACAGAGAATGTCTCTGTCGGAAAGCTCCTTTGGAACGTATCGAGTGCAGGCTAAACGTCTGAGAAGTAACCTGCTTGAGGTGACACGACGGGTTAGAAAGGCTGGTCGTCCTCCCGGGTGGAGCTCAGTAGGAGCCGTTGCCCTGTGCATCGCTCCCGTGACCGCCGTGTCCTGAGCCTTTGCGGCAAGGACGTGTACGTGCACAATTACATGTTTTCTAACTTACACCCCTAAGTTTCTTGCTAAAGGGGCACCTTTTTTAGAGTTTTTTTTTAAGCTAAACTCCAAAAGTAATGGCCTCTTAACTGTATTAACAGTTAAAACATACGGTTTTAACAGTATTAACTGTACCGTATTAACAGTTAAAACATAAAATGATAGATTAAGAACTCCTGTTCCACGATGTTTCTTTTCCTCTCAGGCATGTTGGAATTAACAGCGTCAGGAGTCAACGCGCAAATGCGTATATAACTTTCAGCAGTTTTTCTGCCTTATGTGATGCGTGGTGTTTGATAACCAAAGTCTATCATGTTAGTCTGTTACCCAGTGGTACTGCCGTTTGTCATTCCAAAATACTTTTTCACTAGGAAGTGCTAACTTGTAGAATGATCAAGTGAAGACCAAGTCTATGGTTTTGGAGTCACCGTGGTCTCACCTAGAGCACGTTAAACTGCTGGTGTCCACAGATTTTATCTGTTAGCTCCAGCGGTGGGCGTGGGGGTAGCTGCCCGCCACCCTCAGGGCTTTCTGTAGGGGAGTCTGCCTTCCCTGCGTTGGGAGGAAGTGAACGCGGCGGCGTTTCATAATTGAATTTCAGAATCTCGCTCGGACTTAAATAGTTGATCATTTCTTCTCTTTGAGAAGAGGCTCTTGACGTAACTGATTTGAGAGTCTTGGTAAAATGGATCCCAGTGGGAATTTCTTGTACTGTAACTATGGAGAGCTGGTTTTCCGGTGTGAGTTTTGAGTGTGCCCCTCTTGCACACGTCTTGTCTATCACAGGTCACCTCTTGGTACAGATGCTGCAGAGGATTGGAGCTTCCGGATGGTTTGTGTCGAAGACACTGTTGTCACTCCTTTGGTTGGCCGTGGTTGCTCCAGGTGGTTATTCTGGCTCTCTGTGTTAGCGCTCTCTCCAGGGCTTTGGGCAGCTAGCGCCTGCAAGAGATGACTTATCTAACCAGATGAAAGTTTCATTTCAGGGCTACGTGCTTTGATCCTTGACATAACATGTTTCGTTCTCGGTTGCGTAGAAGTGCTAACACACTGTGTTCTCGGGTGTGTGAGGGTGTGTGAGCGTCTTCGTCTCTCCTCTGTGTTGTGTCCCGTGTTAAGTCTAGCTGCTTGCGTTAACTGTAATTGAGAATGCATGAATTTGGGGTTTCCCCTTTTTATCATTGTTCTGTGGCTCTGTCAGCATTCCATATTGCTTTGTGCTTATGACGTCCCTGTGTTTGACTGTATGGATATTCCTGCCGTGACGATCGGCATCTTAATGTGCGCCATCCCTAATTTCATCTAAGCATACTTACGTGATATTTGTTTGCACGTTGCCTTGTGCTCTCTTTTGGCCTTCACGAAAACTGTCTATTTAGGAATTTGATTTCCCGAAGACCATTTCTTTAGAATGTTTGGTGTTTTCTCTTTTAGGGAAGGCAGCCTCTGGAATATTCTGGTGGCTAGGGATTGGATGGTACCAGTTTGTTACTTTGATTTCTTGGCTGAATGTGTTTCTTCTTACAAGGTAAGAAAACCAGTATCATGTCAACTCAATGTTTTTTGTTTGTTTTTAAACATTTATTTATTTATTTATTTATTTATTTATTTATTTATTTAATTAATTTATTTAGAGAAACAGCAAAGGGGGAAGGGCAGAGAGAGAGAGGGAGAGAGAATCCCAAGTAGGCTCTAGGCTGTCAGCAGAGAGCCAGATGCAGGGCTCAGACTCATGAACCATGAGATCATGGTCTGAGCTAAAGTCAAGAGTCAGACACTTAACCAACTGAGCACCCTGGGCGCCCCTCAACTTGGTGTTTTAAAGAACTGACTTTGTGGGATGCCTGGGTGGCTCAGTCAGTGAAGTGTCCGACTTCGGCTCAGGTCATGATCTCGTGGTTCGTGAGTTCGAGCCCTGCGTCAGGCTCTGTGCTGACAGCTCAGAGCCTGGAACCTGCTTCAGATTCTGTGTCTCCCTCTCTCTCTGTCCCTCCCCCATTTGCACTGTGTCTCTCTCAAAAATAAACGTTAAAAAAAATTTTATAATAAAATACTGACCTTGTGCTAATTGCAGGACATAATTTGATTTGTTGGGTTTTTTGTTTGGGTTTTTTTTGTTTGTTTTTATTTTTTTTTAATTTTTATTTTTTTTACTGTTTATTTATTTTTGACAGAGAGCATGAGTTGGGGAGGGGCAGAGAGAGAGGGAGACACAGAATCCGGAGTAGGTTCCAGGCTCTGAGCTGTCAGCACAGAGCCCGATACAGGGCTCGAACTCACAGACCGCAAGATCATGACCTGAGCCTAAGTCGGACAGTCAACCGACTGCGCCACTCAGGCGCCCCTCTTTTGTTTATTTTTTTAATGTTTACTCATGACCTGAGCCTAAGTCAGACGCTTAACCGACTGAGGCCCCCAGCACCCCTGATTTGATGTTTTATAATGATTAATGTTCTATTTACATTTTTATAGTTCAGTATATTAATGTCTTGCCTATTTTATATCACTTTATTTTTATTTCTTAATTTTTGAGAGAGAGACGGCACACGCATGTGTGCACACGCCTTTGAGGGGGAAAGGGGCGGAGGGAGAGGATCCTAAGTAGGATCCTGATGCAGGGCTTGGTCTCCCAACTGTGAGATGATAATCTGAGCTGGAATCCAGAGTTGGATGCTTAACCCACTGAGCCGTCCGGGCGCCCCTGTGTCACCTAATAGTTTACAAAGTGCTTTCGTGTTTTTATTTAATCTTTCAGACCACTTCTGTGAGAAAGGAAAGGCACTGTCATTCTCAGAGTACAGGGGTGACCCAGGTCGGGAGGGGGATGGTCAGGACTGGGAGCCAGACCGGGCAGTTCCTCCGGCTCCCAGTGACCTTAGTGTGGCTAGTGACCAAAGCTCTTTAGTGCCCTGCGTGGCACCTTGCATGCCAAGAGTTAGTGAATATAGTCGATGGTTAATATGGGCCAGGAGACATCATTTTATGGACAGGCTCCCCTGTAGGCGCCGAGGGGGTGCCTGGCTGGCTCAGTCGGGGAGCCTGCGATGCTGGAGCTCTGGGTTATGCGTCCAAGCCCCACGTTAGGTGTGGAGCCTACTTTGCAAACAGACAGACAGCTGTAACTGCATTTCTAATACTGTCGACTTTCATTTTGAGATAAGAGGGGGGTTATTTGGTATGAAATTACGCAGAGAGGTAAAATGGAATGGCGATCCTGCCCTTTCTTTTTCCAAGGTAATATTTTTCTTCTTATTCCTAGGTGCCTTCGAAACATTTGCAAGTTTTTAATCTTGTTCATTCCATTATTACTTTTACTAGGTAAGTAGAATTCGACCTACTTACCTCAGATGATTAACGGACACACGTAAAGGTGAAAGGAGGGAAAGGGCTGCGGACCTCGGTGCACGTTGCGCAGAGCGTTGTCTGCACATGCACGTGCAGCTTGGTCCCTCTCCTCTTCTAGGTGCAGGTCTGTCCCTGTGTGGCCAGGGACACTTCCTGTCAGGCCTTCCTGTGTTCAACTGGACACGTGCGCACGGAACCCAGAGGGTGGACATCCCTGAGGGCACCTTCACACCTGATGCCCCTCATCTGAGCCAGCCGCCAGAGGTAGCCACCCAGGAAGCCCCCTTCTCCGGCCTTCCCCATCCGTCGTCCTCCCAGTAGGTTTTCGTACTGCTGGGAACAGGTGCCCTGCCCTGTGTTAGAAAGTATGTTTAAACATCAGATAGGCAAGGCTTAAGACTTGCTCCTTAAATGTTCGGAGATAGTTTGGGTAATGCCTATTTAAATTTTCTCATTCTGTTAATTTTAATTAAAAAAAAAAAAGCGTTTACTACTTTGGAAAATACAGAGTGTATGAAGAAGAAAATACAACCCCCCATGTCTGCCACGTGGGGAAAATCCCTGATGACGGCCATCGTCACGCTGTGTATCCGTAGCGTTTAGGGGACCTTTCACTGCAGTGTTTGGTTTGTGCTTTTGACTCAAAATTGCACTTCAGATTATTTGACGCCAGACGGAGTTCTCCATTTGTGTTGCGGTTGGAACTTGCTGTCCCTGTTGTAGGGCGGCGGCGAGGCTTTCCCCCGGCGTCCGATGAGCGAGGTGGAAAGGCAGGTGGCCTCGTTGTCTGGACAGTGTCACGGCCACGACGAGAAGCTCCGAGAGCTGGCGGCTGTGCTTCGGAGACTGCAGGCGCGGATAGACCAGATGGACGGAGACGGCGGCGGGACCCTGTCCCTGGTTAGAAGAGCGGTGGGGCGGCCTTCAGGGGCCACACGTGCTGGCGGACTGTCGGGCTCCGAGGTTGTGCCCAGCAGTTCCCCAGGGTCTGTTCTCTTCGTGGGGATGAAGAGTGGGAGAGGCACGGAGGGGACAGGTGGCCGTGCCAATCGGTCGTTGGGAGCTGCGTGCTGTCCCGTGACCGGGAGCTCCGGTGGGCAGCGTGGAGATCTCGTGCCCGGGTACCCCGCTCTGCAGGTGGCTCCTGGCCTGCGTCTTAATCTGAAAATGGCCTGTCACAATTCAGTGACGTTTCATCTCAGTAGGGATTTGCTTTGCACTTCCTGTCAACACTGATTTGAAAAGTTCAAGTCTGATGTAAAATGTCTCGCGGTCATCAAGCGGTTAAGAGTAGCTGCTTCTCTGTCCGGAACCCTGAAGAGAGTCTTGTTTATTTGGTATATTCTCAAGGAGAGACCTGTCAGTCCACTCTCCCCACGGCTGATGTTTATTTTCTTAGGTTCCAACATGCGTGTTTATTCAGTATTTAGATGCTTTGGATTGAAATCTTTCAAATACGGGTTGCCCCTTGCCCTAACAACCTGCTGTTCCCTCACGTCTCTGGTCTCGACCAAGAGCCCCCTCCCCACTCAGCACCAGAGTCAAGGCGTGAGCCCATCTCCCCTCCCTCACTGGTGCCGCTGGCCTCCAGCCTGGGCACCCTCAAGGCCCTGCGCGGGACCTGGTCCTGCCGTGCCCCTGGGCAAGCCTGCCTCTTGTCTCTAAGCGCCAGCACCCCCACACTTGGCCTCGGGGGAGCACTGCCCACCCCATGGCCCCGCCCACCACCTTCCCCACCCACCTTTCAAGTCACTGTCTTCTCACACCTGATGGGGACCAAAAGGAATGTTAGTGGAGTGAATGACCCTTTTCTCAACTCTGGTTTGGCCTGAGGAACATCACTAGTTTTCATTGTGATGTGTTGATAACATGGGAGGACGGTCAGGTGACAGGGCACAGTTTACACCTTCTCTGCACGGCCCCCGCTTGCCCCCAGCGTGCCCCCCACCTTGCCCACCGCTTGCCCCCCCCCGCTTGTTCCCGGCTTACTCCCACTTGCCACCAGTGTGCCCCCCAGCGTGCTCCCCAGCTTGTCCCCCAGCTTGTCCCCACTTGCCCCCAGCGTGCTCCCCAGCTTGTCCCCAACTTGCCCCCAGCTTATCCCCTGCTTGTCCCCGCTTGCCCCCTGCCAGTCCCCAACTTGCCCCCCAGCTTATCCCCCGCTTGCCCCAGCTTGTCCCCCGCTTGCCCACAGCGTGGCCCCCACTTGCCCCCCAGCTTGTCCCCTGCTTGTCCCCCGCTTGCCCCCAGCTTGTCCCTGCTTGTCCCCCACCTTGCCCCCCATTTGTCCCCCGCTTGCCCCCAGCTTGCCCCCGCTTGCCCACAGCGTGCCCCCCAGCTTGTCCCCAACTTGCCCCCAGCTTGTCCCCCAGCGTGTCTCCCACTTGCCCCCCACTTGTCCCCAGCTTGTCCCCCAGCTTGCCATGCTTGGAGTGTTTGTACCTGCTCAAGGAGCATTGGCGTCCTTCATTGATTCCTCAGTCGTTGCTTATTTTTTGTTTTCTTGACTATAAAGTTGGGATGACTTCAGTCACGTCCCGCTGGCACAGTTATGACTGGTCTATTCTTGTTGGCCAGGTGAGAACTTTGTAGATGGAAAGGGTGAATGGGAACTTGGCCCGTTTTTTGCAGACGGGACGGGAATAGTGGGAAGGGTTGAAGCGCGTCCGTCTCGAGGGAGATGCCGGTTTGAAAAACAAGATAGCTGGACTGGATCCGTGATGCACCACCTACAACAGTCCAGCTGTCCCCGTGGGCAGAACGTTTGTGGGTGAGCAGAGTCCCATCAGGTAGCATGTGCTCCTAGCTGAGGCAGCCTGAAATACTGTCACCACCGCGGGGCGAGAGGACTGTGAAGTCCTTGATAAAACAGTGGCGAGCTCCTTTGCCTATGACTTAGTTCCTTCTCTTGTGGAGAAAAGAAATGGTAGCTAAAAACAACAAACCCACAAACAAACCCAAGAGTCCGTTTTAGTGTAGTACAAATGACCAAATTTTATGCATTCTGGGCTCATCTTATTAAACTTAGGTTATAAATTAGCATACGTACAGATTTCACGGGTTCGTCTTACACCGTTTCCCGGTATTTACCTGTGTGCAGTGTGAACTGCAGTTTTCTGGGGTTCACCTGTGCTGGAAAACTCTTCTCATCTGATGCAACTGTCTCTCTTGTCTCTCATGTTGTGAGCACGGAGGAGAGCTCATCTGTGCAGCACTTTGTCCCTTTCCTCCCGGCTGCGCTCCGCAGCCTGGTGGGGAAGTGCTCTCGCCAGGTCACGTGTGGCGCCTGGCTGTGTGTCGCACACTGGGAGCGGCTCACACGGCAGGGGCTGTCTGTGCAGTGTCCCCTGAGAGTCGCAAGGCGTCCACATGTTCGCTCGCATCTGGAGAAGTGGGACTGTATTGAGCTCCGGGGTTCGGGGTGGGGTGAGGACGCTGAGGGACCCCAGGATGCCAGGCCGTGACCGGGCGCCCTCGAGTGTTTGGGGTTCTGTACAGAAACGACTGCCAGGTCTTGGCTGCTTGTTAACGCCCCTCTACCATGTGCTCACTCCTGTTCCTTTCCATTCCTTTCCAAGACTGACTCCGTGACCTTCCGCCAGGAGCACGAATCGCGAATCTCAAACCTAGAGGACGTTCTTGGAAAGCTGACAGAAAAATCCGAGGTTTGCATTCTCGACCTTTCACTTGTGGCCCCAGCAGTGAGAGGACATCGGGGTCGGCCCCGGTTGTTCCGCTCCTTAGCCTTTAAAGTGCCTCTTTTAGGGGGTTTGCTGTTGTCCTTTGTAAAACGGAAAAATCTTTCTCACTGTTGCCTCCCACCCCTGGTAGCTCCCTTTCATCGCGTTAGCGTGTCTGCCTCACGGACTCCGAGGTGTCTGAGGGGGCCCTGAGCTCAGGTGGCAGCGGGGGGACCGAGCTGTGGCCGGCTCTCCAGGTTCCAGGGCCCCTCTTTCTTCTCGATGTCCCACAGCCTCCCCCAGAGTGACTGTGTCTGACAGACCAGATTAATTTTCTGGTGGAAGAGCTGTTATTATCAGGTATTGGTGAAGGCAGAGGAGGGAGGCCAGGATGTTTGCAGTGATCTGAGCCAGCAACACCATGGGGCGCTCAGATTCAGGGTCAGCGGGCACCTTCGGACCCAGCGTGAGCCGTGGTGCAGCCCTGGGGGTCTTGGGGCAGCTGCCGTGTTCCTGCCCAGGGGAGCCAGGCGAGCTCAGGTCACCCGCTGACCAGGGTGGCACTGAGGAGAGGTGGGCAGCCGGAGAAGGAAGCGAGAGGGCAGGGACGGCCTTCGCTTCGCTCTGTGCCGGGAGGACGCCCCCCTCCGTTCGGTTACAGTTTGAAGAGGCGCAGTTCTCGACTCGCTGTGGTCTCGTTAGCTCCCGCGTCTCTGAACGGACCCTGTTCATCATCACATCTTTGTGTATTTGTCATTTCCTTAGCCTGCCACGTTCAGAAAAGACTTGCCAGAGGTGGTGGCAGTGTTCCACTCCTTGTCCTGGGTGCTGGTTACGGGAGCTGCTTGTTTGGAAAATCCATCAGGCTGTCCCATGTGACGGGCACCGCTCTCTGAATACACATCGTGTGTGTGTTAATAGTTTTCTTTGAAAAAATAAACATCCCTCCCCTGCCAGCTAGCAGGCAGGTCTGGGCTTTGAACTAAAGGGAAAACTCACATAAATATGTGTAGTTTCATATGGAAACACATGGTTAATTGAGTGTCTGATCTATAAAATGCTAGTATGTGACTCTTGTATATAAACAGATTTCTTTCTCTCACTTTTAGGCCATCCAGAAGGAATTAGAACAGACCAAGCTGCGAACAGCTAGGTACGATAATTTTGAATAAATTAAAATTTTGTCTTCTGTGTTTCCTTGTTGTGTGGGACAGAGTGGTCATTGGCAGGACCCCGTGTGCACCTCTAGTTACTGGGCTTTGTGGGTGAACACATTCCCATGGCATCTTGGTGGGCGACCCTTGGCGGCACTGACGACAGAGAGGCTCCCTGCGGGGCCCCGGTAGGAGGTGGGCTTCTGGGCCTGGACGCGCACCGCCTCAGCAGCTTCTCCTGCGGGCCGCCCCTGGCCGTCCAGGACCGCCCTTTTGTAAGGGGCCTTCTCACATACAGGACGGGGGCGCTGTGCCACACCTCTGGGCTGTGTTTTGGCCGCCTAAACAGCCCTGTCCCCAAGCAGTTTCTGGGGGCATGCTGTTGGGGTCCTCACTGCCCCGGCCTTTTCTCTGGCACCTTTATCGGCTCCCCCGGATTCTTCTGGAAGTAACGCCATTCCCTTCCCTTGATACGCTCGAAGCTACACATCGTTTTCCACACCCTCCAATTTTATCCATGTGGGCCCTGTGCAACCCCCCCCCCATTTGTGTTTGTGACATGACACCTGTGCCCTTCTGTCCCTCCTGTCACTCCTGTGGCTCCACATGGGGGACCAGACGATGAGTTCTAACTTTGCACCTTCCTGTCTCTGGCTCTTAGATCCCATATCACTATTTTAGACCCGATATATCCTTCCGTCAGGATGGATATGAGTGTTAACAGCACATCTTAATTCCATTTCAGAGCCTGTATTTCCACAAGAAGGTTTGTTGCTATGCCGATATGTGGATGCTAAAATGGTTTTCCCGGACTCTCCTGCCTGGAGACCTGTAGTGTTGGTGGCTTACCAACCACAGCTGCCTCTAAGCAAATACAATATCACAATATTTTGCGTCATAATGTACAATTTCTACATAAAAATAGGAATTACTAAGACAAACTCTGAAGCCGTACATTTTTCAGTTCAGTTACCTGTTCCATTAGCATGAAAATTTCATGTTCAACATTGTAATGGTTGTTGATAAATTCTTATTTTAGATGTCTTTTTTATAGTTTTGAGGAGATAGATACAGGTTTTATTTTTATTATTTATTTACTTATTTATTATTCTTTTAACGTCTGTTTATTTTTGAGGGAGAGAGAGTGCCTGATGGTGAGCGGGGCAGGGGCAGAGGGGGAGGGAGACACAGAATCCGAAGCTGTGCTGACAGCTCAGAGCCCAACGTGGGGCTCGAACTCACGGACCGTGAGATCATGAGCTGAGCTGAAGTCTGACCCTTAACTGAGCCACCCAGGCGCCCCTATTTATTTCTTTTAGAGATGTGGGTTTTAAGTACTAAGTAGTTTTGAGAGCTTTCTCCTGCTGCTGACAGCCGCTGGGAGTAAGTAGCATGTGTTAGACATCTTACCTGAACACCAGGGCACGTTTGTGTGTTCGTGCGTGCACTGCTGTGGAAGAAGGTCTCTTTGGGATTTGACTTGAAACTTCTAAGTTTCCATGTTAAGGTGGGACAGGTCGCTGTGTTTACAGTATTGACTTGTCTGTGGGGTTGTGGGTCCCTCCACGTGTTTATCGCACGCATTTACTTTAAGCGTGTGCGACTGGGGACGCCTGACTTCCTTCCTCCTCCCGATTTCCCAGCGGGCTTGAGGAAGAGCCGCACCTCCTTTCCATGGTTAAGCAGCTGGAACTGGAGCTGGGTCATCTGAGATCAGAATTGTCCAGGTGGCAGCATTTGAAGACCAGTTGTGAGGAAGTCAGCACGATACACGGAAAGGCAAGTTGTAAAATGTTTTATCATAGAAAATAAAACACTATAGTTGAACTTTTATGTTCATGAACTTCAACTTTCTTTAGAACTTTTATTATATCTTAAGTTATTTACTTATGTACGTATTTATTTACTTTGAGAGAGCGTGCAGAGGAGGGGCAGAGAGGATCCCGGGCAGGCCCCATACAGTCAGACTGTGCAGTGCAGAGCCTGATGCAAGGCTTCATCCCACGAACCATGAATGAGATCACAGTCTGAGCTGAAGTCAAGAGTCGGACGCTTAACCGCATGAGTCACCCTACATCTGAAGTTTTAAACCTTTAAGATAGCGTTTAACGTTTAACATAAAAAAGTTAATATTCAGCTCTCCTGGAATTTCCTCTAGCACATTAGCACCTAGGTGTGCGTCTGTCCACACTTTGTGTGCAGATGGCCACCTGCCAATGTTGGTTTGGGGGCAGGCCATTTTGTACGTCTTTTCACCAGAGTAGATTCGCACGGCACTCTGACGCTTAGCTTCCTGTTGCCACATATCCCGGTGATGTTTCAGGCCCCAGTTTCTTTATGCAAAAGAGGAAATCCAGACATTTATGCTGCATGAAAATGGAAAAAGAAACATTTGAATGGCAAAAGCTATCGTAAGTCAGAGTCGGACAGTAGATTGGGAAAAAGTGTCTGCGATACAGTTGATGAAATCATCTCTGCTCTGCAAAGAGCTCCTGGCATTGGCCACAGCAAAGACAGTGGGGACGTGGGCAAAGCATGTGAGCGGGTCACTCGTTTCCACTCCTCGGGTTTGCAGACAAAAGTGAACACCTGTCCTTCGGCCTTCAAAGTGGCCGCGAGAGGGAGGACAGACCCACCCCCCCTCCCCCCAGCACTGACTCGGGGAGACGGCTTCCTTGTGGCTGGTGGGACTGGATACCTCCACCCTCGTGGGGGAGATCTTGGGATATCAGCCAGTTTCACAGATGCATATTCCGAACCTGGCAGCAGCCCGCTTGGGGCCCCCGGCAGCAATGAGAGCGACAGGCAGATGGAACCGCGGAGGCCGTGAGGAGCCTTGCAGGGTTAGTGCTGGAGGGCTCGCAGGGCTGGAGGCCGTGGCACATCTGTGGCCTGTGAACGAGGGCCGCCGTTCACGCGGGAGCAGGGCGTCCCTTGTGCGGAGTGCTGCGGAGCTGTGCGAGGGGCCAGGTGGGCCTCCCGGCCTTGCTGTGGGACTCTGTGCTTTCTCCTGTGCATCCGTCTGTGCCGCATCCGTCAAGAGCCAGGGCGGGTAGAGCGAGAGCACAGGGGCATTTCTGGCACATGGAAAGTCACACGTATGTTGTTTACGTGACTGCTTCCTTACCGCACCGAGTTTGCAGAGCGGGGGCTCCTTCCTCTGTGCACCTGACCCATGAGTCACTCCCCCAGTGAGTGCCTGCTGAGGGGCGCGTGCAGGGTGACCACGTTGGAGGAGCCTCCCTTCCCTCGGCCCTCCTATAACGTATTCCAACGCTTTTGGAGAGCTCCTCGAGTTTAACGTGAAGGGAGAAAGTTGTCACAGTTACATTATGGGTTTTGGAGAAGGTTTGTGGTCCTTGCGAGGTGTTAAGGTGACAGAAATGAAGCTTTTAGATGGTTTGGTTAAAACAGTAAGTTCACGTTCTGCTTACTAATGATTTTACTAGGTGGACGCCCAAGTCAGAGAAACTATCAAGCTCATGTTCTCCGATGAGCAAGGCGGTTCTCTGGAATGGCTGCTACAGAAACTTTCTTCCCGGCTCGTCAGCAAGGGTGATTTGCAGGGTTTGTTGCGGGATTTGGAGCTGCAGGTGCTGGAGAGCGTCACCCGCCACACTTCTGTGACACAGCAGGTCTCCGGCCCTGAGACCTTACCGTCTGCCGCGAATGAGGCCGGGGCTTCTGGGATAACGGAAGCGGTAAGTAGGCAATGGGAAATGTTTGAGGCGTGTATCGTGACGGAACCGATGACCTGGTTACCGAGCTGGCAGATCCTGAGGTCTTACCCGACGAGGGTCCCCCAGGGATGTGGTTGTGGTCGCAGAGGTGCTTGGCGCCGTGTGGGGTGCGGAGAGGGTGCCAGCTCGGCGGGCTGTGGCTGCTCTCGATGCCGGTCAGCCGCTGCCTGGGGGCCTGGTCTCTGGAGCAGTGACCGTTGTGGCTGTGTGTGAGCCCCGGGTCAAGGGTGGTGCCGTCCCACCTCCACGTGGCGGCCCTGTGGTCTGGCACAGGGCCGACACTCCCCGTGCCTGTGAATTCTGCTACAGTTAACTGAAGATGCCTTTCTAGTAAGACATCGGGCCTTCATTTCTCTGTCGACACCTGAGCCTTGTTTGGCCCCCACTAATGCACGTTGCCTCCGTCCAGCAAGCGCGTGTCCTTGTGAACAACGCCCTGAAGCTGTATTCCCAAGATAAGACCGGGATGGTGGACTTCGCCCTGGAGTCTGGTGGTGAGTAGACTGAACACGGTGGTCACCTGCTGGCGGCCTTGCAGACGCGACCGCTGCTACCTGCCCCGATTCCATGTGGCCCCGAACCTGCTAGAACTAGGTAGTCCCCGGTGCTCTTGATTTAGCGTGTGGTCAGGTTCTCCCACAGAAGGCCGGTGTTTATGCTCACACGTCCATGGGCGTGAGCCCGTGTAACTGTGGGCGTCAGCAAAGTCCCAATTTGGGGGCATTTGAGTAGCTTTTAGATTTTTCTAGCTACATCAGAGTTTACTGCCACAGAAATATTGCTTAAGTATTTACGATCTTTTGCGTTGTAAGGTGTGTTTTTTTTAAGTAATGAAGTACAGTAATTGATACCAGAAAAGTGGTTTTTAAACGGTTTCCGAGAGCACTCGATACGTGAACACGTGTTGTTTAGGTGTCCAGTGAGCGATGTTTAAATGCCTGCTGCGTGTGAGGACTGTTCTGGGTCCCGGCCCTATGGGAGCTGTCACTCTGTAGGGGACACAGATGACAGACAGGAAGTAGCCAGTGGTACCTGTCCGTGAAAATGGCTGCTGAATACGTAGAGAGATGGGGATGCTGTTCTGGTTCCGCAAAGACATCAAGGAGAAAACTGTGGTCCATTAAGTCGGGGAGGTGCTGCGTGCCCGCGTGCCCAGGCTCAGGGCCCAGGTGTATTTGGAGGAACAGAATTGCGGTTTAGTGGGGCGCCCGGTGGGCTCAGTTGGTAGATCGTGGGACTCTTGATCTCCAGGTCAGAGTTCAAGCCATGCTTCGTGAGGCCTACTTTAAAAAGTGAAATTAAATTAAAAAAATTAACAAAGAATTTAAGAGGATTGTGGTTTGGTGAAGTGGTTCGCACACTTCCCGTCACCTGCCTCCTCGGGGACGTTCGGGACAGCGCCTGGATCAAACACAGAGTGTCTCTGTGAAGAAATGGGCCTATGTCCATGCCACACGAGACAGGTCGAGACTCCAGGTGATAGACATGATGTCTGTTCGGGGAAGGTTTGGCCACCATGTGTGTAAGAGAATATCTTAGTTTTCTGAGTTTTTAAAATGTAGGAATTGCAGACCAAGGGTTAGCAGACCAACATTTTCTCTTAGGAGGTTCTTTTTTAGAGCGAGGGTGTGCGCGTGTGGTCTGGGACAGAGGGAGAGAGAGAGAATCTTCAACAGGCTTCACACCCACACGGAGCCCGACACGGGGCTCAATCCCATCACCCTGGGACGCTCAACCGACTGCGCCACCCAGGTGCCTGAAACAGAGGGTCTTGCCACGCGGTAGCCAGTGCAAGCGTCGGGGAGCCCTGCACGGCAGCAGGGACACGGTTTACCCTAACCCAGCCCTTGAGGAAACCCGAGCGCCGCCCCTGGTCAGGAGCCTGGTCCCCGCTGGCCTCACTGCAGCCGCGGCCATGACGCCGGCCGTCTGTGTCTCTGCAGCGGCGCCGCGTGCTGGCCCGGAGCCTCTGTTGCGAGCAAAGTCCTCCACGTTCTTCTGATGCTGAATGGGAGTCAGGAAGGCCGTCGACTCTTCTGTGTGTGTATTTTGTTGAGAATGACTGTTCTAGAATATCGTGATAAACACGTTTTTGAAATTCAGTGATTTATGAAGAAACTATTTGCAGTTCTGAGACATCAAATGCTCTTCTAGCCATTCAGCTGGGTCATTGTTTTCTTAGAAGCATAACTAATCCTTACAGATTTGTATGTCATTAATTTGGAATTTGGGCAGTTTTGATGAGGTTGAACTGAAGGTTCTGTCACCACGCAAGGCATTTGTTGACTCTGTTTTTTTTTACAGTGTCTGTACTTAAGGACGCTTTTTGTTTTCAGTGAGAATAGGATGTTTAAAGACATAATACAAAGGTTCAGAAATTCAAGTCTGTTGATCAGTGAGGTCAGAATCACTTTCTCTTCTTGTTTGAGTTCCCAGCGCCCAGGTCTGCCCCCCACAGTCAGGGGAAGTGCCCGCATGTGCGCGCTTGTGTAGGTGTCCTGAGGGGTTTGATGGACAGCCACACTCGGGAGCCACGGCCTCTTAGAATACGAGCTTGTATTTGCATTTGTATGACGTTTTAATTTGTTGTTCCCCACGCCAGCTCACGTGCCTTGCCACCAGCATCCTGTCTGCCCTGTTTCCTGTTGAGGGGCAAACTGGACCTTTCTTTTTTTTTTTTTTTTTAACACTTCTTTTTTTTTTTTTTTTTTTTTTAATTTTTTTTTTTTCAACGTTTTTATTTTTGGGACAGAGAGAGACAGAGCATGAACAGGGGAGGGGCAGAGCGAGAGGGAGACACAGAATCGGAAACAGGCTCCAGGCTCTGAGCCATCAGCCCAGAGCCCGACGCGGGGCTCGAACTCACGGACCGCGAGATCGTGACCTGGCTGAAGTCAGACGCTTAACCGACTGCGCCACCCAGGCGCCCCTAACACTTCTTTTTAATGGAGATACAATTCACATAAGCTGAGCTTCACCCTTTGAAAAGCGTCTGATGTGGCGGGTTCATGGTCACTGTGTCGTGCAGCCGTCTCGCTCCAGAATATTTGTGTTACTCCAAGGAGACCCCTGGACCTGGTAGCACACGCCCCCCCCCCCCCCCCCCCGCCGTTCCCTGAGAAGCTGCTGATCGAGCGTGTCCCGTCGCTGTGGCCTGTCCACAGTAGGTCCTCTGAGAGCAGACGCACCTGCGCACCTGTCAGGCAGCTCTGGTGCCTGTCGATTTGTCATTTATTTAGAAAGAGGAACGAAAGCTCGTTGAGAGTTGCCGTAGTGCAGACGGGGGGGGCTTCCCTTGTGTCCTGAAGCGGCTGCAGTCTCTGAATGCCCGGCTTGGCAGAAGAGTGAGCGAGCCTGGGGCCCATCATAGAGTAGACGGTTCCCTGTGGACACAGAGACCTGCACGTGAGCCCCCGCGGCGGGGACGGGCCCCCCGTGACCGCTTTCCCGGCGGCCGGTGCAGACACCCAGGCAGCTCCGACCTCTGCTTTCAGGTGGAAGCATCCTGAGCACTCGCTGCTCGGAGACGTATGAGACCAAGACCGCACTGATCAGCCTCTTCGGGATCCCGCTCTGGTACTTCTCCCAGTCCCCCCGCGTCGTGATCCAGGTGAGCCGGCCGGCCCAGGGTCCGCGCACAGTCCCCAGCACCACCCGATACCTCCGATCCCCTCGCTGTGCTCGTGTGCCCTCGTCTGCGAGTCTGTCCCCGCAGTCCCCGCAGAGGCGATGCTCCGCTGTGGCCATGCTCACGGCCGAGGACCTTCCCTCGTGAGACAGGCTCGCGCTTTCTCGCTCTTTAAAGAGGCAGAGCAGGTGGACGCGGTCGCACCTCAAGGAAGGTGCCTCCGCGGGACTGAGCCCCGGGGGCCTGGGGGGCCCGTGCTCACACAGCATTTGCGGCTGCCTCTGTCTGGGGTGTCCGCGGGCTGCCCTCAGCACACGCTGCTGCTCCGCGCCCGTTTTACACGGTCCGTCCCAAAGACTCAGGGGAGGAATTTCAGCTGTATGTTGGTTTCCCTTCAGTTCTGAAATGCTGCCTTGTGTTAATGACAGTTTTGAAGAAAGGTCAAACGATTCCTTTTGTGGGAACTGTGCACAGGATAGCTAGCTGTCTTTCACTTGGAAACACATCCAGTCTTAGAGAATTCGTGAATTACCGTGAACGTTTAAGTATCGGTAAACTTAACATTTCGGAGCTCGGGTGCTGTCCTGGTAGCCTGGCTGTGGTCTGGTGCGCGGGACCGGCTTCCCTTCAGTCCTGAGCGCGTGTCGGGCGGGGTGCCCATCGCTGCGGGCGGGTGGACCCCACGGCGGGTGCGCACCCCCAGGCGCGGGGTGGACGGCCGCGTGCCCCTGCACCGGTTTGTGGGTGCTCCCGGGACCCCGGCAGGTGCTGCCTTGGCTGCAGGGTGAGGCCGTTTGCCATCATAACAGTTCAGAGGTCTTGATGTTCCTGTCGTCCCCCCGGTACCACACTGGCCCACGGCAGTCGTGCCTGCTCCGCCGACTGGATCGGTGGCACTCTGTGTTAGGCGTGCGTGAGGAAGGGACTGCTCTGTGAGGAGCACCCACACGGGAACCTGGACGGGGAGGCTGCACGTGAGGCACTGGTGCCTGCAGACACAGGACCAGCTCCTACCTCCACAACCAAGGCAGGGCAGCTGAGAGAGTGTCCCCCAGCCCCCCAGGGCTCAGGCCCAGACCTTCTTGTAGAGGGCACAGCCAGGGCTCACTGAATGGTGCCACCCTCCAGGGTGCTGGGGAAGCTGTTCCCAGTGAGGGCACCCTCCGTGCACAGAGCTTAACCCTTGAGGTCCCAGTCCATTTGCACAGGGCAGGTACAGAGGATACATAAATCAGGAACGAGGGATCAACCAAAACTGAGTACAGGCGTGAGCAAATACACAGGTGTCGCTGTGTCTATCCCTTCCCCTCCTGCTCCAGCTCACGAGCAGCTGCCTGCCAGGGACCCTGCCTCGTTCACTTGGTGCTTTCTGGCCAGCACAGTGCATGCACCAGGCCCCCCGTCACAGGCATGGTGGCTTCTCTCACAAAAATATCCCTACGCCTGTGTCGTTTTGTATTTTGCCAGTGTATCTTAGGGACAGCAGAGGGTAGCTGGGTCAGAGGGTAGATGCCAGGACGGGCTCTGCTGGATAGCGCCAGGTTACGGAGGGGCACGTTCTAACCGGCGTGTGTTAGAGTCGACGCTGCCCCCGGTTCAACGACAGACACTGTCAAACCCGTGCATTATTGTTGATCCTTTCAGTGAAAAAGGGTAACCACCTGTCGTTTGAATTTGTATTTCTTTTTTTTTTTTTTTTTTCAACGTTTATTTATTTTTGGGACAGAGAGAGACAGAGCATGAACGGGGGAGGGGCAGAGAGAGAGGGAGACACAGAATCGGAAACAGGCTCCAGGCTCTGAGCCATCAGCCCAGAGCCCGACGCGGGGCTCGAACTCCCGGACCGCGAGATCGTGACCTGGCTGAAGTCGGACGCTTAACCGACTGCGCCACCCAGGCGCCCCTGAATTTGTATTTCTATTGTTATTACGTAGCATGCAGCATCTTTTCGTATGTTTGAGGACCATTTAAATTTACTTCTTTTAAAAAATGAGTTTGTCTTGTCTATTTTCGTTTAAGGCGCTGGTTACCTTAACTTTTATGAAACTCATTAACATACTGGAGATCGTCACCCTCTGGAGTTTAAGTTGCGAAGGCCTTTCCGCATTTTGTCTTTTGATCTTGCTTATGATGGCTGTTTACCGTGTAGAAGTTTGTTTATTACTACATCGGTATTACTAGTATCTTGTCGTTGCTGTGTGTTAAGTTTCAGATTGTCAGATACGTTCTTCAGGGCTCGTTCAACCTGCAGTTGACCCTCAACGACGAGTTTGAGCTGTGCGGGTCCGCTTCTGCACTGTCCTCCCCGTCATGAGCTCTGTGGTGCTGCTTCTCTCTAGTTTATTTCATTGTAAGGGTGCAGTGTATCACCCATGCAGAAGGTGTGTGATGCCCATGCAGCAAGCCCTCTGGCTGCCTGTAGGCTGTCAGTAGAGGTGCTGGGGAGCCAGAGATTATTCGTGGGGTCTTCACCGTGCAGGCAGCTAGTACCCCGGCCCCCGTGCCGTTCTAGGGTCACGTGTGTTAAGTTTTCGGTTTTTGCCTTTTCCCTAGCCTGACATCTATCCAGGCAACTGCTGGGCATTCAGGGGCTCCCAGGGGTACCTCGTGGTGAGGCTGTCCATGGAGATCCACCCGACCACCTTCACTCTGGAGCACATACCAAAGACGCTGTCGCCCACGGGCAACATCACCAGCGCCCCCAAGGACTTCGCGGTCTATGTGAGTGAGCCTCGTCCCGGCTCTCCCCTCCCTTCAGTTCCAGAACCTCCCTCAGATGAGCCCAGAAAAGGCTGTCGACACAAGTCTGTGTCACCGGCCCCTGTCCCCCCATCAGTGCTCTGAGCCGGTTACGTGCGGAGGGAGACGGTCCAGTCTATCTCAGGGAGGCCAGCGGGCGTGGACTGTGCTCGCTGCCCCCCCGCTCTGTGGGAGTGCTGCCCTCGGGACCAGTCCCTCCGACCCGGAGAGTTCTGTGTCTAGAGAACGTTTGCCCATTCGGCCATAAAGGCAGGCGTGACAACTATATGCTGCTGAACTTACAGAAAACTCCCAAACACGAAAGTTGGAGAAAGAGCCCCCAGAATCCCAGCACCCAGAGAACTCATTGTTCATATCCTGGCGTTTTCTGCTCTGTCCACTTTTTTCCCTGTAAAAGATACAGCCGAGACGGCACAGTTTGTGTTTTGTGATGGTGATAAACGCTTCGTACGCATCTTTAAATACGTGAAACACCGTCACGTAGCGAGGCGCTCACGTACCTTTCCACTTCTCCCGCTGTCACCGCAGCTTCTGTGTTGGGGGCCGGCGGCCGTACCCGCGGTCTCCCTCCCCCCCCCCCCCCCCCATAGACTGGATGCTCACAGTGGCACCACCGTGTACCTCGTGGCGGGGGGCGGAAGGGGGGCGTGAGCGTGCCCTGGCCAGTGCTTCACCTCACTGAGCCCTCTGGTCCTAACCTCCACTAGCCTGGCCGGTAAAAACGGCCTACTTGGTCTACGTTTCTGTGTTTCACACGCATGTTTCCTCTTTTGTAGGTTCATTTTGTTTTTATTCATTTATCTTCCGGGAGTCTTAGTTTCCTTAAGCACATCTGAGCTTTTTCCACATAGAAACGCCTGTCACGCGTCCCTCTTACAGACACGCTTCCCAGTGTGCGTCCTGATGCTGCACGTAGCCACCTCTGCTCGTCCTCTGTCACTGCTTCCACGCTTCGCACGGAAGTCCCTTCCCGCTCTGACCCACTCTGACAGTCGCCTGTACTTCCCACTGGCTGCTTCCTTGATGCGCCAAAATACAAACCAAAGTCACCCCTTAGCCACGTTAAGCGTGCGGTTTGCCGGACTCGGCGCGTTCACGAGGCTGTGCCGCTGCCGCGCCATCCTCACGGAACTTCGTCTTCCCAAACCGAGCCTCCGTCCCTGTTCCACACTAGCTCCTGGCGCCCCGTCTGCCCTCGTGCGAGTCGGCCTCCTGCGGCTTCACAGCCTGCTGAGCCGCCGTCCTTTCCCCGGGCTCATCCCATGCCCTGGGGCTCCGCTGTGGCGTGTGGAGCGCCGCGGGCCGGGCGGTCACAGAGGGGTGCCTGCGGTCAGTCCCTCCTCTCTTGCTAGCTTGCCGGTTCCAGCTGTGCTTTTCCCTGTCCACGTCCGGGAGGAACAATACCTCCCTCGGGGGCCTGTCGTGAGCTGTGTGGTTGTGGAATGCCCAGCATTTACCAGGTCTTCTGGAGAAGGCCTTATTCCTGCTTTAATCTTCCCAGATTGTGTAGAAGGAGAGCAGTCTTCGTTAACGCAGTGTCGTTTTTCCATTTGTTAACGACTGTGTGGCTTTGGTCTCAGGGACTAGAAAACGAACACCAGGAGGAAGGACGGCTCCTGGGACGGTTTACATATGATCAAGACGGGGAGTCCCTCCAGATGTTCCACGCGCCGGTAAGCACTTGCGCGGCTCGGCCTGGCCCGTAGCTTCCCGAGGCCTGACGCGCACTCCGCCTGCTCTCGGCTCAGCAGGACCCCCCGCTGGCCTCAGCAAAGCTGCCCGGTGGGGTCCGTGGGCATCAGCCTGAGCGAGTGACCCTGAGCCTCCTGACTTTTCCCAGAGGAGCCTTCTTAGCGTATATTTGGTTCCACGTGCATGTGTCCCGTTGCCGGAAGCCGAAAGTAAATCTGGGGCCCGCTAGGAGTCCGTTTCTACCTGAGCTACGTGTCCTAGGATACGTGACTTAGTTCATACTGAGAACTTAATCCTCCAGCTTGACCGCTTACTCTCAAATATCATGGTCGGGAAAGTGATCAGGCTTGGGGTGTCATGTGGATAATCGTGATTTCCTCCCCACCTTGTGATTCCAGAAAAGACCCGAGAGAGCTTTCCAAATAGTGGAACTTCGGATTTTCTCTAACTGGGGCCATCCGGAATACACGTGTCTTTATCGGTTCAGAGTCCACGGAGAACCCATCAAGTAAAGATCCTGCTGTCAGTTCTTGTACATCTTGTATATACTGGGACAGCCTGACACACTGGAACCCTTTGTGAACCAGGGCACATGGAGTAACAGGATACTGTCACCCCTAAATAAACGCCACCGACTGCCACTGGGAGTGGACGCCCTGCTTGCTCTTCTGTCCACAGAAAACACTGCATGTCGAATGCGTAGTTTCACCGAGGTCTGCCAGCAACAGCCGATCTCTGTGGAGATTCCTTTGAATGTGTGGGTCACAAAGACACATGTGTTGTTTTGGGGATTTGTTTTTGAACATGAAGCTCTTGATATTTGTATTTTCTTGACATCAGGAACAAAGCAAATTAAAAGGTCGAAGTGTTTGAAGCTTTGATATTTAGCCTTTCACTGGCCCTTCTCAAGGACTTTCGGGGGCAGATCGATTTCATGTGTTCGATCCAGCACACGTTTCTTTCAGGGAAAAACCGCGTCACCAAGTTTCGGTTGTGAACTCCTTTTTTCCAGGGTAGGATTTTTCCCTTTATCCCGCACCAGGTGGGGAAATTCCTGCAGTGTGTATTTCTGCTTAGTCTGTTTTACTGTGGGCTGAACGGGGGGTCTCACATGAAAGGGGGCGGTCTGGATCTAAATGGACACATCATTCGAGCTCTCAGGTCTCAAGGAGGCTCATCCCCCCGGGGGCTGTCCCCGAGTCTGCGCAGTGTCTGAGGGAGCCGGGACACCCAGGCTTGTGGGTGTCGTCTGCGTCTGGTTTGAATTTTGCTGCAGAGTTGAACACTAACCTGCTCCCTGTCTTTCCGAGTCTAAAATTTTTCCTCCACTGACGGTTATCCAAGGGGATTGTTCAGGGTAGCAATTTCTTGAAACCATTACATTTTGTGGTTATACTTTTTCTCACAGTGGCACTTTCTTCCCGCCTCTAGCTGGGATTTGCCTCTTACTATGGCTGTCGGCCGTTCTCAATTCCTTGAGACTCATTGTTTATAGTTAATATTTAATATTTAGACTATTTTACTGAGCAGACTTTATAAATGAGATATCTGCAAGGCACTTAAAGTGTTACAGATGTTTTAAAAATTATTTAAGTTTTATTGGTTAAGACCGTTCTTTTGGTGTTCTCATAAATACTGTATTTTCAGAAAAAGAAAATGATGGTGCTGACTGGTTTTCTGAAGAGTTTTATGTATATTGCACAACAGTCCTCAGATACATAAAAACTACACAAAGTAGCATTTTTTTCACTCTTCTTAGAATTGGGACTAACTAATGCCTATGCAGTTAAGTCAGATAAAATGTATACAGATGTTTCATATATTACGGGATAAATCTATAAATCAAAATTTCCTATATAAAACTAAATTTGGGAGTTGGGTGGAAGTATTTTGAATATTTATTTTTAAAGATGCAAGATAGGACTTTGTGCGTGATATTTTTGTAAATGCTTTTCAAAACACTTGTCTTTGGTAGTGCTGCTTTTGCTGCCACCAAATTGATAAGATGCTATTGAAATGTTTAAATAAAGAGTTTAAATTTTTAAAAGTGCATGTGATGTTTCAAATGCATAATAAATGGTGTCTTTTCTCAGTTTGCTCTGTTCCTGCCCGTGGGGTGTGGGGCGATGACGCTTGCGAGTTCTAGAGACGGCCCCTTGGGAAACGAGGTGAACTGCAGAGAGGGTTGCCGGACAAGGAGAAAATCGGGAAAAAGAGGAGGTGGATCTCCTCCAAGGAACATCTGCGTCATCAGGGCACCTGCTGCCAAAGATGGGTTTGGGACGGGAGTTCATTTGTAAGTCTGACCCGGGATTGGTTCATTCAGTCAACACCTCCTGAATGCCTACTGCGTGCGTGAGGCCCTGGGCTGAGGATCCCTAGTGAGCCAGGACAGAGCGCCTCTTCGGCGAGAGCTGAAGCGGCGGGAGGAAGCAGCACAGCACCTCGGTGGCGGGGCGTGGTGGCGGGGCGTGAGGCCTCCGCCTGGAAGGGACCCTGGAGGCCAGGACCCCCAGGGGAAGGCTGCACCTGCGTCTCCCTGTCGGTTTTCGGGTTCCCACTCTGTTTTTGCCCTTCTGGAGACACTGTGCCCACTAGCAAAAATAGGTGTATACTTCGCTGTTGTTTACAGGAGACAAATGACCGCGTACTCCACTTAACAGCGCTGTGCCTCCCTTTTTTCCATTGTGAAAAATACCTGGAGATCTGTCACGAAGGAACTTTAAACAAAATAGCAATACCATTGGGGATTTAATGGTTACTGATCTACCGACCTTTGTTTGCATCATCTATGCGAACATTAGGTTACAAACAAGGACTCTGTAATCAACATCCTCCGGGGTCTGATGTTGGCTGACACTGAAATCCAACTGGGCTGCAGTTGTGCTCCCCCCCCCCCCCCCCCCCCGTCCCTGTCCCCAGAACCCATCCACTGTCCCTATCCCCATCCCCTGTCCCATCCTTTTCCCTGTCCCCAGAACCCATCCTTCTGTACCCAGAACCCATCCACTGTCCCCAGCCTCCATCTGTGTCCTCATCTCCTGCTCCCATCCTTGTCCCTGTCCCCATAACCCATCCTCTGTCCCCAGCCTCCATCTGTGTCCCCATCTCTGTCACCATCACCCATCCTCTCTCCCCATCCCCTGTCCCATTCTTGTCCCTGTTCCCAGAACCCATCCACTATCCTCATCCCATCTCCATCCCCTGTCCCATCCTTGTCCCTGTCCCCATAACCCATCCTGTGTCCCCAGCCTCTATCTGTGTCCCCATCCCTGTCCCCAAAACCCACCCTCTCCCCATCCCGGTCCACAGCCGCCGTATGTGTCCTCGTCCCCTGCCCCCATCCCTGTCCTGTCCTTGTCCCCATCTCCCACCAGACTTGCAGCTCTGTGTTAACAGGTGCTTCTGCGTCCAAGCGAGCCGGCGACTCGAGCGATGACGTGTCATCTCGACTTCGACCTCTCTTTGGTCCCAAACCCGGGCCAAATCAGGACCCTCACCTCCCCTGTACCCGCGCCGGAAAGCGTGAAAACACAGCTTTTATTTAGGAATCTTTGCGTCCCAACGATGGTGGAAATGCCGCTTGTTTCACCTCAGGCCACCCTCCCCAGCCCCGCGCCGCTCAGCCTCAGTTTCTCCCCCGCAGCGCCCCAGAACCCGGTCGTCACGTGCCGCCGCCATTGTGGCGTCAGCCAGCGAGCCGCGGTCACGTGCGCGCCGCCTCCACCCCGCCCAGCGGCCACGCGGCCGCCCTCCGCAGATTCCGCGACCCCGCCCCGAGGTCACGTGGCCGTCCGCCGCTGGCTCCACGGCCCCGCCCCGCAATCACGTGGTCGCCCGCCGGCGCGCCCGCCTCCAGCTGCGCGCGGCTCCTCGCGGGCCACCGTAGAGGGCGTCGGACGGCCGCCGGGACGGAAGCCGAGAGGCGCTGCCGACCGCGCCTGCGACAGCGTCAGCCCTTCGCGGAGCGCCGGCCCGATGGCGGCGGCGGCGATGGCCGAGCAGGAGAGTGCCCGGAACGGCGCCCGGAATCGCGGCGGTGTCCAGCGCGTGGAGGGCAAGTTGCGCGCCAGCGTCGAGAAGGGTGACTACTACGAGGCGCACCAGATGTACCGGACCCTGTTCTTCAGGTAGCCGCTGCGCCGCGGCCGCCGCCTTCCAGGGCTTTCCGCCGAGCCTGGCGCCCCGCCCCCGGCCGCCTTCCATTGGCCGCGCCTCGCCGCCCCGCGCCCCCATTGGCCCGCGCCGCTGCCTGTCGCCGCGGCGGTCGGAGCAGGCGGGCGGCCGGGAGGCGGAGGACTGAGGACGCCGAGCCCGGCCTCCCCCGTGCCCCGGCCCAGCTCCCCGCCAGCCGGGCCTCCCCCAGTCCCGGCCCGGCCGCCCCATGCCTGGCCCGACACATCCACTCTCCAGGCCCCTGGCCGGCCTCGCCCAGCCACGGCCACCCCGGGACCGAGCCTCGGGGTCTGCGTCCCCCGGCGGTCCGGTCGTCCGGGTTAAGCGTGTTTCTGCCCCGGGGCTCCTGCGCTGCGCGCTGGGCCAGCCGTGCCCGCGAGCCCGGCGCTGCGCCTGCACCTGCGCGGCCGGCAGCCCCGGCGCCACGGTGAGTGTCCCAGGCGCTGAGCTGCGGGGCGCGGGGGCGCTCAGGGCTCGCGACGCATGCAAGCTGGCCCGCTGCGGGTTGCGGGCGATAAAATGTGCTTTTCCGGTGCGGCCCTGGAGCGTTGGCGAGTGTCGCGTGGCCTGCGTTAATTTTCTTTCGGTAGTTGCGCTGTAACACGTCCGCTGCTGTGATTTCTGGGTGGTTCTTGGCACATTCCGGTAAGTTCTGCCGCTTCTCTACGGTTCAGGCCAGAACACAATGGGCCGTTCGTTGCGAGTCGGATAGGCCTTAAAGACCATTTTATAGGTGGTTAAAGCTGTTTTGTGGCCTGCTTTTTCTTTCCCAACTGCCACAGAGTCGGGCCTGTTCACCATTTCGGCCTAGGTTTTTTAATTTTCTTTAAATAACCAGTTGGATCAAGGTCTTGGGGACTCAGAGGTGCTCTGAGTGCGGCTCGTCACGTCCCAGACGACCGGGTGGGCTCTGTTGGCTTAGAGGACCAGGTAGGAGTGAGTTGGTTGTGGTTCAGGGAATCAGCCAAAGACTTGAGTAGGCTAGGCATTGAAGTTTGCAACATGAAGCCTTCCGCCTGGCCGCTTGGCAATCAGATATCCATGTGGCCTGGAGATCTGCCCCGGTGCTCGCTGTTCTCTGGGATTTGTATGTAAATATTTGCCCCAGTGATTAATCAGCGAAACTGGATCTTCCCGAAAATGAACAGTGTTTCTTGTTTTGAGACACTTCTGCCCGTGTGGGGAAAGGAGGTGTTGATAGCTATAAAGAGGCAAGTGTCTCTGCACAGGGTGTGTGTCTGGAGTGGCCGGGGGTGGTGACGGAAAGCATGCTCTCTGCCAGCACAGCCTTGACCTACTTCGAATTCCACCTCTGCTCTGTGACCAGTGACCCACGACATCTTGCTGAACCTGTCTCAGCCTCGGCTTGGTCGTGGGGCAGTGGGGTGTACCTTCACCTCTTGGTAGTTGGGAAAAGTAAATGATCTGCCTTTGGCCTCCCTGGGGACGAAGTTGGTGGTGGCATTTGTGGCGTCCACAAGGTCTGAGTGAAACAGCCGGGAGCTGTCCTTGTCTCCCAGGGTACCGTCCGTGCGGACCTGTTTAGAACCCTCCTCCTGGGTGCGTGGCTCTGGGAGAAGTCAGGTTCACTGAGTTACATTAGGTTTTTGGTCTTTGTGTAAGTAAATACACGTTTGTGTAAGAGTTTACGTAGAACACGCACTCTGATGAGTTTTGGCATGTGCTCGCACGAAACCGTCAGCAGTCAGGATACTAAGAGTTTCCGTCACTGCCTAAGTTTTCTCATCTGTACCCCTCGCCCCCAGGCAACCCCTGATCTCTGCATCACGGTCACGGTAGATGGATTCGCATTTTCTAGAATGTGACGTGAGTGGAATCATATCCTCTTTTTGTCTTTTTCGGGTCCACGCAACATGATCATTCAGGATTTACCCCCGTGCGTAGCGTTAATTCGTTTCTGTGGCCAAGTGGTGTTCTGTAGTGCGGATGGACCACAGCTTGGCACCCGTTCACCTGTCAGAGACTTTCACAAATTACACTTGTAATTGTCGTACTTCAGGGCAGCTGAAGGAGAAGGGAGCCCGGAATCGGGCAGTCGGGTGGGTCGGGCTTACTTGGTGCGCGTCCCTTAGGCGTGGACCGTGGCAGAGGTCCAGTCGTTCAGCTGGACGCTCTGCCCCCTCTCCGCCCCACCCCACCCCCCTGGGGTGCCAGCAGGTGGCCACTTAGTGTCTTCAGAGCTCCTCTGGGACTAGGAGGGAGTCTCTTTTCCAGGCCTGTTGGGTTATGGGTACTCAGTAGTTCTCTAGCCCCCCACTTCTGGCTTCCCTTGGCCCAGTGCCTCCACTGTCACCTCCCGGGGGGGCCCCTCTGCATCCAGCCTGCGTCCCTCTGATTTCACCAAAATCCGTCTTCCTTCCCAGGGGCCTTCTGACATTTGTGTCACTGTTTTGCCTCCCGAATCAAATGAAAATTTTTAAAAGAAAAACTTAAAACACGTGTTCTCTGCAACCTCCAAGCAAATAAGGAACTTTTCCTAAAGGAGGGGGCCGCGCCAGGGGGTTCCAGGGGGTTCCGGTCGTGTTCTCGGGGTGACCCTGCGGTGATGCTGAGCCCTCCTGAGCTCCACAGCATGGGGTGCTGTTAGCTGACACCTGACATGCCTCTCTCTGACCCCACAATTTCTATTGGTAGTATTAACGTTTTTGTTACGTTCTGCTTGCTTCTTCTAATAAAAAGCAGAATCAACGGACAAGGCACAAGGCTGGGTGGGGCGCCCGCCCCCGCCCCAATCACGTGCTGGCCAGGTGCAGGTTCCATTGGCGCGTACACATGTGTGCTGACGTCAGGGCCACATGGATGGTGGACGGTGCCCCGCCTGCTCTCAGCTCCCCCCCCCCCCCCAACGCCTTGGGCCCCGGCACTAAATCCCTTCCCATCCCCTGAATTCCAGACAGAAGCACGTGCATTTCTCACGATCGCCTTTCACTGTTTCCGTTTTTTCCAGCTTTGCTTGATCTGCAACACGCGAGCTCCCCGAGCCGGGCGTGTGCGCCGTGGAACCGTTGCGTTGCTCCGCTCCCCCTGGAGCCCCCAGCCCTGGAGCTGCGGGTGCTCGAAAGCAGGCCCTGTCGTCCCAGGGACTTCTGTCATCTGGTGCTCTGAGAGGTTATCTCAGACGGGAGAGTCTAGAGCCCTGTCACGTCTCGTGTAAGCAGCGACACGCTGGCAGGATTGTCACGGAGAGGTGCCTGCGGTTCCGCGTGTCCGTGCCGGTGGCAGCGTGGGGCTGCGCGCCTCTGGAACTCGCCTTCCCGGGACCGCCCGTGGCAGTGTGGGCCCCCGGCAGGACCGGGCTGCGACGAGCTGGGCGTGTGGGGGGCGCGCAGCCCGCAGGCTGGCGGTGGTTTTCTGGCCAGGCTGCGGGTTCCCCCCACCGGTGCCGCCCCCGCCCGGCAGATGGGTCTTCTGTGTGCTGATCGCGGCGGGGCCGTGTTGTCCTGGGGGGTTCCGGTCGTGGAACCTTGGTGAAACAAAGACCATTTCTGTGGTTAGTTGAATAGCCAGGCGCTCACGTCCCCCCCCGGCCTGCCGGTCGGGACGAGCTACAGACGGGCTCCCAGGCCTCCGTGTTTGCTGTTTGCCTGTCTTGGGAGCACCTTGTGCTGCTCGCTTGGTATCTTTCTTCGATTTGTTTTGGTTCTGTTTCTTTTCTGATAATCACGGAGATAGACGCACGGCCAGCGAGTCGAGCGTCGGGTCGCGCGCTTAGCTCTGCGCCGGGCTGCGGGGAGCTGCTTCCTGCCGTTGGCTCTCTCTCGGGCTCAGCTCGGCTTCGCTAAATGTCGCCTGTCGCAGACAGACTGCCATCCTGTTGTTTGTGTTTAGTTGCCTGCCAGGCTCCGGCTTCTCGGTGTGTCTATCCCTCTGCAGTTAAGGAAACTGAGAAATGTGTCCACAATGGGAAAGTGAGGCAGGACAGGGTGGGGTGGAGGGAGTGGGGACCACAGAGAGAGTCGACGTCCCCCAGTGAGCTCCTGCTGTCCCGACCCCCGAGCGGGGCCCTGACCTTTGGTTCTCCGATGGACACCAGTATGTCGCTCTGTCCTTCACATGGGTCCCACCACCGAAGCAGGGCCTGTGTGCTCGGGGTGGACGTCATCCAGCCTTTCTCTGGGTCCTTCTGCTGCGACCTTTGAGCTGCGCTGGGCCCCCCACCCGTGCTGCTGTCAGATGGGGGGTGTGGGTCTGCCAGTCCCCCGAGGCCTGCCTCGCTGACGGCAGGGACTCTCTGCCACGGTGGGTGGGGGCCAGGGTGCCATGACCGCCCGGTGAGGTGGCAGGCCTCAGGCGACGACACAGCTCGACTCTGTTCTTGGTCGGTCACGCACGCAGGCGCACACGCGTGTTTCCGGGATCGTTTGCCGTATAAAGTTCCTGTGTTTCATCCCACGTTGTATCTTTTGCACTTTCTCTCTAAACCGTAGCCGTTGGGCTGGGCGAGCGCGATTCCGAGAGCGTGTCGGACTGTGGAGGACGTCTGCGGGGGAGCACGGGGCCTAACCGGGCCTAACTGGGGCTCCGCCCTCCTCTCTGTCTTACAGGTACATGTCACAGAGCAAGCACACGGAGGCGCGGGAGCTCATGTGCTCGGGGGCACTCCTGTTCTTCAGCCACGGCCAAGTACGCGCGGGCCTGCCTTTCCCCCTCTGCTCGGGGCCTGCGGGTTGGAAAGGGAGCGACCAGGGAGAGGTGTGGCGGACGACCGTGGACCGTCCCTGTCGCTGGCCACCGCCAGGCGGCTGTGCTTGCATCCGGGGTGCCGTGTGAGGGTGCCGGGTGCCGCGCCGGCCAGGGTCTCCGTCCTCCAGGCGCCCCGCCTGGGGGGCCCCGTGCGTCTCCCCGCCACGCGTTTCTGGCTGGACACCGGAGCAGCCGTCCAGCTCTGCCGGGGCTTCTAAAGACCAGCCAGGGCTCTGCTTCTGTGATTCCTACTCACTTCTGTGTTTTGTAGCAAAACAGCGCTGCGGACTTGTCCATGTTGGTCTTAGAGTCGCTGGAGAAGGCGGAAGTCGAGGTGGCCGCTGACCTGTTGGGTGAGGCTTTCTGACTGTGCACGAGGTACCTGTGCACGTGGAGTAGTGACGCCCCAACGCGCACGCGCGCGCCCTCTCTGGTGGACGCTGGCACCTCGCCTGCCAGCCTGCCCGCACGCTGAGTGTGCATCGGGGCGGGTCCCCTGGGGGCCAGCTCCCTGCTGTAGTCCACCTCCCCCTCTGCTCCAGGACACAGGCCGAGCCTCCAGGCTGCTGACTTGGCGGCCGAGAGGTCAGCGGCGGTGGGGGGGGGGGGGGGGAGCCTGGGACACACCAGAACGCCATTTCTCAGCTCCGGGGCGGAATAGTTCTTGTTTCGGTGAACCCTGACCTGTGGTTTGTGGGGCGCTGAACGGCAGCGCTTCTCTGGATAAGGGTCTGTGTTTGTGTCGTTTTAGAAAATCTGGCTAAACTGTTCAGTCTGATGGACCCGAATTCCCCAGAGCGAGTGGCTTTTGTGTCTCGAGCCCTGAAGTGGTCCAGTGGAGGATCAGGGAAGCTGGGCCACCCCCGTCTCCACCAGCTGCTGGCCCTCACCCTGTGGAAAGGTAGGCCCGGTGCGGGGAAAGCTCTCGGCGGGAGGGTGCAGGCCGTCCCCAAACAGCCGCCCCTGTTTCTGCCTTGGTGGCTCTTACTGGTGTTATCTGTCGTCAGCAGTCGCACTCCTGGGCCGCGGGGAGCCAGGAGGGGAGGATTTGCTCTCCGCTGGTCTGGCCCTTCCTGTCCGCCCCCCGCCACCCCAGTTTCCTCTCTGGGACATCTTCCCCAGGCGGGCCCTGTGATGGCACGGCGTGCTGCGTCGTCTTCAAGTTTAAATCTCCGCTTCTGATTAAGCACTTGGCTGATGAGGGGGCCGGGGGGGATGCCAGGCAGTTTCTGGGTGTGGTTCGCACCCTCAGCTCTGAGTCTGGTGCTCAAGGGCCGGGAAAGACCCTCGGTTTGGTGACCTGGACAGCATTTGTTCAGGAGGGTTTGAACAGCCGTGTCCTGTTGAGCGAGTGCTGCGGGCAGCTCATTCAGACCGCGTCAGCCTTCCCGGGGGTCGTCACCGGGCGTCCGCTGGGCAGGGGGGAGGTGCCTTGGTGGGGACACAGAGTCACCTTCCTTCACTTGCCGGCGGCCTTCCGCCGGGTCGCGTCTGTGTTAGCGGCTCCTCCCGGAAGCAGCCTGGGTCCAGAGGCGGCTCTGGGGTCAGATAGGCCTGCCTGCTCCCCACGCCGGCGGGCCCAACGCGTCCCTGCTCTGCCTCTCGTCCGGCGGCACGCGTGTGGTGGCCGCCCCCCACGAACCCAGCCCTCGCCCACACGGGGATGCCGGCTGTGTGAGCACGCAGACTCCTCCCCTCTTGTCTCGGGGTGGCACCGCTCACTGGTCCGCGTGTCCCCACCTGCTGTGACCCACGAGTGGGGCTCCTCAGACCCCTCAGCTGCTGGCGTGCCAGCCCTGCCCGCACCCCAGAGGGCTGCTGGGAGGATAACGGTCAGATGTGCATGAGTTCAAAGGCCAGACAGTCAGGACGCTCTCCTTAGAGGGCAGCTGAGTCCCTTCCCCACTTCGACCCAGAGCCGGAGGGGGGCCCAAGCAGGAGCAGCTGGGCGCTGGGGCTGAGGCGGTTTGGGCCCCTCCTCTGCTGGCATGCACTCCCTGGGGGCGCCTTGCTTCCCCTCCCTGGGGCCGCCCTGGCCTTCCAGCCTCGCATTGGGCCCCATGCATTTTCTGTCTGTCGTCTGTCCCCACCAGAACGCCCTCCCACCCACCCGATGCTGGAGTGTCTCGTTCATTGTGGGTGCCCGGAAGCCCCTCAGGGAGAGACCGTCGGTGTTCGCCGGCCCGGCGGGGTGGGGGGTCCCTGAGGCCCCTGCCCCTTACTCCCGCCCCATCTTGCAGGGGCCGGCCTGGGGTGTGCACGTGCAGGTGGACGGCCTGCTCTGCGATCAGGGGCGGCTACAGCAAACCTGTGTTCCTAGCAAGCATTTATTTGGCGCCCCTTTTGCCCAGTCTATTTGGGGGGTCCATGGGGAGATGCCAGGCAGAAAACAGATGTGATCCTGCGTCCGTGGCTCTGAGAGACCCTCAGAGGTGGGGGCGCCTGGGCGGCTCAGTCACTTGAGGGCCTGACTCTTGGTTTCAGCTCAGGCCACGATCCCACGGTACGTGGGATCGAGCCTCACGTCAGACTCGGTGCTGGCATTGGGGAGCCTGCTTGGGGTTCTTTCTCTCTTCTTCTCCGCCCCTCCCCTACGCATGTGCTCACTCGCTGTCTCTTTTTTTTAAAAAAAAATTTTTTTTTTCCCAAAGTTTATTTATTTTTGGGACAGAGAGAGACAGAGCATGAACGGGGGAGGGGCAGAGAGAGAGGGAGACACAGAATCGGAAACAGGCTCCAGGCTCGGAGCCATCAGCCCAGAGCCCGACGCGGGGCTCGAACTCACGGACCGCGAGATCGTGACCTGGCTGAAGTCGGACGCCTAACCGACTGCGCCACCCAGGCGCCCCTCGCTGTCTCTTAAGTAAATAAACATTAAAAAAAAAAAGAGTCCTTCAGGGGCCTCAGGGGTTGAGAGCCAGCTTTAAGGCGTTCATATTTAGGAACGTGATTTTAAAATTCAGGATATAGGCAGTTATGCGTAGTGCCTGAGGCACAGATCCCACGTCCTGTCCTGCCCCGGCGTCCGTGGCTTGTGTCCAGAGCCTGTGTTTAGGGATGTCTGTGCGGCTGTGGCCCCTGGGGACAGGCCTGCGGCCGCGGTGATTGCCCCTCCACAGCTTGCCTCCACTGTCAGTTCTGCTGTGTTGTGGCGGTCTGCTGATTGAGGCACACCTCGTTCTGGTACGCTTCACAGATCGTGCATTGCCCACACATCGGTCTGCGGTGACCCTGTGTTGAGCAAGTTTATTGGCGCCATTTTTCCAACAGCGCCTGCTTGCTTGCTGTCTCTGTGTCACATTTTGCTAATTCTCACGATACTTTGAGATTTTTATTCTTTCTATTATTATTTCTTTTAAAGTTAACTTTTTTTAGTTTTGAGAGAGAGCACGAGCTGGGCAGAGGGGCAGAGGGAGACAGAGAATCCCAAGCAGGCTCCACGCTCAGCCCGATCCCACAACCTGTGCCGAAATAAAGAGTTGGACGCTCAACTAATTGAGCCATCCAGATGCCCCAAGGTTTTTTGTCATAATGTGTCACTGTGATCTGTGACCGTGATCTTTGACGTTGCCATCGTGATTGTTTTGGGGACCAGGAACCGCGTTCACGTAAGGGCAAACACAATCCATAACCGTGTGTGTGCTGACCGCTGTCCCCACCGGCCGCTCCCCCATCTCCCTCCTCGTCTTCGGGCCTCCCTGTTTCCCGAGACACAGCAACACTGAAACTGGGCCACGTAATGACCCTACAGAGGCCCCTGGGGTCCCAGCGAAAGGAAGAGTCTCACGTCTGTGACGTCAGATCACGAGCTACGGACGAGTAAGCTCGGTGAGGAAGGCGGAAACCGGGCCCCTCGCCCTAGACACTTAGCCGGGTGGTCGGCGCAAAGGACACACTCCGGAAGGAAATTAGCATGGGAAGGAATCAGCCTCCCTGTTTTAGCGGTCGGGACACAGGAGCGAACCAGCCACGGCATCCCCGTAAGCTACAGCCCAACCCAGAGCCACGCGCTGACTGCCTCAGTTCCACGAAGGAAGGCCGAGGCGGGGAGGAAGCTGCGGGAGGAGAGTCTGAAGCCAGCAGAGGCCGCGTCCAAGACGGAAGAGTGCACGGCGGTGTAGACGCGGCCGCAGGGGGTCCGGAAGATCCAGCTGCGACCGTTAACCAAGGGGCCCGCACGCCACACGGGTCGAGGACGTGCGTCAGGACGTGCGTCGTTGGAGAGACATCGGCACCTGGCTTCCCAGCCTCAAGGGACCGGCCGACCCTCCCGTCCGGGGCTGACGCAGCAGCCGGCGACCGCAAGCCGGGGCCAGTGCCCAGCGACCCGTCTCGAGTCCCAGGGCCCCGAGCGAGCACGCAGAGTGGGCGCTGCCTGTCCTCTGCCGACGGGACGCCGCCGCCCGCATGGCAGCGCGTCTGTGTGCGACGGCCCTGGTCACCCGAGAGCTCGGACGGACACGGGCAGTGAGATGGGCAGTGAGACGAGTGTGGTGTTCATGCCTGACTCGGCATCTGTCCTACCGCCCGTGGACGGAGGAGTCGTTTCGGTCCTCAAGACTTCTTTAAAATTTTTTTTTTTTCAACGTTTATTTATTTTTTTGGGACAGAGAGAGACAGAGCATGAATGGGGGAGGGGCAGAGAGAGAGGGAGACACAGAATCGGAAACAGGCTCCAGGCTCTGAGCCATCAGCCCAGAGCCCGACGCGGGGCTCGAACTCACGGACCGCGAGATCGTGACCTGGCTGAAGTCGGACGCTTAACCGACTGCGCCACCCAGGCGCCCCAAGACTTCTTTAACAGGCGCACTTCGTAAGGCTGTAGCTGCCACGGATGGTGCTTCCTCTGGTGGGAAGAGTCCGCTGAAAACCTGCCGGAAAGGAGTCACCGTTCTCGATGCCACTAAGAACGTACGTGATTCGCAGGAAGAGGCCAAAATGTCAGTTGTGACAGGAGTTTGGCAGAAGGCGATGCCAGCCCTCAGGGACGACCTCGAGGGGTTCGGGACACGGGCGAGGAAGTCCATGCAGATGTGGGGGAACAGGAAGAGAACAGAACCAGAGGTGGAGCCTGCGGGTGGGGCTGGACGGCTTCCGTCTCACGCTTCACCAGACGAGGACCCGCTCCTTCCGGGTGAGCAAGTGAGGAGGTTTCTGGAGCTGGAACCCACTCCTGCTGAAGGCGCCGCGTGGACGGTCGAAATGACCACAAAGGGTTGAGAACAGCTTGTAAACGGAGTCGCTAAAGCCGCAGCACGTGTGAGCGGCTGGACCCCAGGCGTGAAGGAAGTTCTCCTGTGGGTACGATGCTGTCGAACAGCATCGCACGCTACGGAGGGGCCTTTCGGGAAAGAGTCAGCACAGCAGACTTGATCGTCTCATTTCAGAACTTGCCAGAACCACCCCAGCCTCCGGCAACCTCCACCCTGACGGTCAGCAGCCGGCGGCCTCCAGGAAAACCTTCCACCGGCAGAAAGGTTACAGCCCGCTGCAGGCTTGGGTGATGGTTAACGTTTGTTATTTAAGTTCAATTTCTTGTTTTCACATAGAGCTAGGGCACGCTTAGCAGACTGTGAACACAGCTTTCTGTGCCCTGGGAAACCAAAAACTTGGTTTTGTTGCAGTGATCTGGAACCGACCCCCAGGATCCCCGAGGTGCTCTTGTGCAGGGTCCAGTACGGTTCTTGGAGCCAGTCTGGTTCTGGGACAGAACATCCGGGCATGGTTTTGCCCAATTTTTCTGTTCCTGTGGATGCTCTAAAACCAGAAGGTTATTTTTGGATGGTCTGAGGGAGAGAAGAGAGCGCAAGTACACAAAGAAATGGGGGCTCGAACCATTCTGAGCTCCGGAAGGTGGTGTGCGGGGCGCTGGGGGCTGGGGCCAACGGCAGGAAGCAGTCCTGGCCAGCCAGGGGCCACTATTCCCGGTAGAAGGCGGCAGGCGGCTGGGGCATGGCACCTCAGCCCTGAAAAGGTGTGGGGGCCGGGGGGCCTTGTGAGCGAGACGGGGTCGTGATCCGGTCCACTCTGGGAAATGGGCCAGGGTGCGGGGAGGTGCTTGGTCTAGGCCGGGGCTGTGCCTCAGCACGGCGGATGCTCTGGACCCCTGTGCTCTGTAGGATGCCGAGCCCCGCCCCCCTGGCCATGGCAGCCAGGGGTGCCCAGGCGTTGCCAGCATCCGGCAAGAGGGAAGGGTGTCGAATCGCCAGTGTTGTGAGGGCCAGCAGGCGGGGAGACAGGTTTCCGAGCAATGAGTGTGGGGAGCAGGGGTACAGCAGGAGTCATTTACTGGCGTTGGGAAGGCTGGGATTTTTTTTTTTAACAAACGTACCAGTAGAGCTCATCCCACGAGCAGCGTGCAATAGGAGTGCTTCAGGAGCAGGTTAGTTGGAGCGCACTTCTCCTGGAAGGTCCTTCCAGCCCCCTTTTGTGCTGTTAGCACTAAAGCTTCTTGCCCTGGTGAGAGGTGTGGCCCCAGGGAACAGGCTCAGAAGGTCGAGGCCAGAGTGCCCCCAACTCACCTGTTGGGGTGCAGGTTCCAGTTTGGGGCCTGAGGTTCCACGTGTCTGTCCGGCTCCTAGGTGACTCTGCGTTGAGTGGGACAGTGTGGCCCTTCTTGGGAAACAGTGGGGCTGAGCCGTGTCCTCACTACTCGCAGGACGGGTCCATCCTGACTGGGACATCAGTCCTGGTGGGGACATCCAGTCCTTCATCCAGCAGGGCTTCTTGAGGGGGACGGACCACAAACACAGAGAGGGAAGTAGTGAATGTGGAATGTGCGTCGGAAGGTGGACAGAGGGTGGGTGGCCGTCAGGACGGCAGGGGCCTTCGTGTGGCCTGGGGGACAGGCGGGCCCGACCTGGTCCTGGCACCACTCTGACCTTCGCTGCATTTGCGTGCCGGGGTTTGCGGGGCCTGCGTCTCAGTTGTCAGAAGCATGAGTCCGGGGGTCTCGCGTCGGCCTGCTCTCGTGAGCCAGCTAATGCGGACGCCAGTGTGGGGACTTCAGCCCGAAGCCTGCCCTCCCACCATGGGCATTTGAGGCGGTGAATGGGACGCCTAGGGGGTGGGTGTAGAGCGCACTCAGGTGTGTGGGGGGCGGGGATGGTGTGCAGGGCACAGGCAGGTGTGCGGGGGCCGGGGGGTGCGGGGCGGGTGTGCCGACTGCAGGGGGTGCCCAGGGCGGGTGTGTGGGGCGCAGGCAGGTGTGCGGGGGCCGGGGGGGGTGCGGGGCGGGTGTGCCAAGTGCAGGGGGTGCCCAGGGCAGGTGTGCGGGGCACAGGCAGGTGTGCGGGGGCCGGGGGGGGCGGGGCGGGGCGGGTGTGCTGAGTGCAGGGGTGCCCAGGGCAGGTGTGTGGGGCACAGGCAGGTGTGCGGGGGCCGGGGGGGGCGAGGCGGGTGTGCAGAGTGCAGGGGGTGCCCAGGGCGGGTGTGCGGGGCACAGGCAGGTGTGCAGGGGGAGGGGGGCCGGGGTTGTGTGCAGAGCGCTCGGGGCTCACGGTGTCCGCTTCCCTCCCGCAGAGCAGAACTACTGCGAGTCCCGGTACCACTTCCTGCACTCGGCGGACGGCGAGGGCTGTGCGCACATGCTGGTGGAGTACTCCACGTCCAGGGGCTTCCGCAGCGAGGTGGATATGTTCGTGGCCCAGGCCGTGCTACAGTAGGTACCCGCCTTGGCTCGGCCTCCTGTCACCTGGCCGAGACGCCACCCAGGGTCGCCACCCCACGACCCTGCCGCAGACCTGTCGGGGAGGCTGTGTGTTGTCGCCCCGGTCCCCCGGACCGTTTGTGGGATTTGAGTCGGGCGGCCGCGGAAGGGAGTGTTCTGACCGGCGTCCTGCCGTTCCTCCCCGTGTTCCGTTCTCTAGATTTTCTGGGTGGCAGGCCGCTGTCATTCGGGGGGTGTGCATATTTAATAAAATGTCCGAGGTGTCCCGGGTCGAGGAGCGAGTGTGGGTCCCGGACGTCTCGTGTGAGGCTCCCCCGCTCCCGTTGGTCTGTCTCCCTGCCCCCTCGCCAGTGGTTTTCCGGGACCGTCGAGCACGCACAGCTTGGGAGGGAGGCAGGGTAGGCCCGCGCTCCCGCCTCGGAAACCCCCGGAATCAGTGGCCGGGTGTTGGAACAGGACACGTTCTGTGCATGTGAACGGGAGGGGGGTCACAGCACGCTCGCTGGGCCTGACGGCACCTCGGAGCTCCCCGCCCCGCCGCACGGCGGCCTGATACGTGTCTGTGCCTCTAAATGGAGAGTTTCCGGGACTCCAGAGCCCCCGAGCCCAGTTGTGTGGTGCACGGCGCCTGTGTGTGGATCCCGAGACCACCTGGTCACCTCGCTCGCACTTTGACGAGGAGGGACAAGCGGCCACGGGAAGGCCGTGGAGATGGCCCCACGGGGCGGGAGTCAGAGCCTGTCCCACTGCCCCGCACACTCCCCAGGGCCCTGGACTGACTTGCTGGGCGCACGCGGTCTGGAGTTCGAGAACCCACCACAGACACGGTCACCCTCATGAGCTTCACGTCCTCGCCTGGAAATTGCGAATGCAGAGGGGTGCTGTGCATGGCGGGGGCCCCCGTGTGCTGTTTGGGGACGGCCTTCTGCTGTGCCCCCAGAAGCGTCCCAGGTCTGGTGCTCACGTGAGCGTCTGTGCGAGTCCCTTGTTTCTGCCTTGGTACCCTGCTTACTAGGGCGTCCCTTCCAGGTTTCTCTGTTTAAAGAACAAAAGCAGCGCGTCAGTGGTGTTCACAACGTACACGCAGAAACACCCGTCCATCGAGAACGGCCCTCCGTTTGTGCAGCCTCTGCTGAATTTCATCTGGTTTCTGCTGTTGGCCGTAGATGGGTGAGTTGTGTGTGCGTGGAGGGGTCGTGTGTGTGTGTGTGTGTGGGGGGAGGGGGTACAGAGCACACAGAGGGATGCGCACACGTGTGGAGGGGCGCGTGCGTGTGCCCTGCACGTTGGACTCTCCTGGACATCCGTGCTGCCATCCGTGTCGCTTCAGGGGCAAACTGACCGTGTTCACGGTGCTGTGTGAGCAGTACCAGCCGTCCCTCCGGCGGGACCCCATGTACAATGAGGTGAGGGGCGCGTGGGGCCGGGCGACGGCTGGAGGAGGAGAGGGCACGGGGAGCCTCGGGGACCGGGCGGGTGGGAGGTCGTGTCGCCCGCGTGTCTGCGCCCCGCTGAGCCCGTGCCTCTGTCTCTTGCAGTACCTGGACCGGATAGGACAGCTGTTCTTTGGGGTGCCGCCCAAGCAGACGTCTTCGTACGGGGGCTTGCTGGGTGAGTGGGGGGGCGGGCGGGGGCGCAGGGAGGGAGCGAGGCGGGCGCAGGTGCGGTCCTCTCCCGGGCTCCGTGTCTGCTCGGCCCTGAGGTCCTTCTCCCAGTAGACTCCCACACAGCCGTGCGGGCCCTGTCGTCCCAGGGCCCCGTCGGTGGGTGTTTTCTTTTATCTTTCGCTTTTGTGGTAAAAATACATGTATCGTGAAATTTGCTATCTGAACCACTTCTAACTGAACGGCTCAGGGGACTGAGCACATTCACGCTGCTGTGCAGCCATCTGCATCATCCATTTCCAGAATGTTCCATCTCCCCACGTTGAGATTCTGTCCGTTATACACGGACCTCCACCCGCTCCCCCAGACACGGTCCCACCACCTACCCTGTGTCCGTGAGTGTGACGACCCCAGGACCGCGTGTGAGTGGGTCCCAGCGCGCGTCCTCCCGTGTCCGTGAGTGTGACGACCCCGGGGCCTCGTGGGAGTGGGTCCCAGTGCGCGTCCTCCCGTGTCCGTGAGTGTGACGACCCCGGGGCCTCGTGGGAGTGGGTCCCAGTGCGCGTCCTCCCGTGTCCGTGAGTCTGACGACCCCGGGGCCTCGTGGGAGTGGGTCCCGGTGCGCGTCCTCCCGTGTCCGTGAGTCTGACGACCCCGGGGCCTCGTGGGAGTGGGTCCCGGTGCGTGTCCTCCCGTGTCCGTGAGTCTGACGACCCCGGGACCTCGTGGGAGTGGGTCCCGGTGCGAGTCCTCCCGTGTCCGTGAGTCTGACGACCCCGGGGCCTCGTGGGAGTGCGTCCCGGTGTGTGTCCTCCCGTGTCCGTGAGTCTGACGACCCCGGGGCCTCGTGGGGGTGGGTCCCAGTGCGCGTCCTCCCGTGTCTGTGAGTCTGACGACCCCGGGGCCTCATGGGAGTGAGTCCCAGTGCGTGTCCTCCTGTGTCCGTGAGTCTGACGACCCCGGGGCCTCGTGGGAGTGGGTCCCAGTGCGAGTCCTCCCGTGTCCGTGAGTCTAACAACCCCGGGGCCTCGTGGGAGTGGGTCCCGGTGCGCGTCCTCCCGTGTCTGTGAGTCTGACGACCCCGGGGCCTCGTGGGAGTGGGTCCCGGTGCGCGTCCTCCCGTGTCCGTGAGTCTGACGACCCCGGGGCCTCGTGGGAGTGGGTCCCGGTGCGCGTCCTCCCGTGTCCGTGAGTGTGACGACCCCAGGACCGCGTGTGAGTGGGTCCCGGTGCACGTCCTCCCGTGTCTGTGAGTCTGACGACCCCGGGGCCTCGTGGGAGTGGGTCCCAGTGCGTGTCCTCCCGTGTCTGCCTTGTGTCACTCACCATGGTGTCTGCAGGGTCCGCCCATGTTGGAGCAGGTGCCAGAACTTCCTTCCCTTTTAAGGCCGAATAGTGTTTCGTCGGTGGATGGCGCGTGTTGTGTTACCTTCATCTGTGATGCACACGGGTTGCTTCTGCCTGTTCGCTGTGTGAATTTGCTGTTGTGAATATGGGGTGCACCTGTGTGCTGGGATCCCTGCGGCCAGTGCTTTGGGTAGTACACCCCAAACTGGACTCACCAGGTCACATTGAAGTTCTGTGTTCCAAGTTTGGAGTCGCTACCCAACTGTGCCCGACAGACGTGTCCCACCAGCTGTGCGCGAGGGGTCTGGTTTTTGCACATCCTCGCCCACGTTTGCCGTTTTCTGTGTTTTACTGGCAGCCGTCCTACAGGGTGTGAGGTGGGAGCTCGCTGTGGCTGGGTCGCATCTCCCTAATGACGAGGGTTGTGTAGCATGTTTTCTCGTGCTTATTGGCTATTTGTGCACCTGTATATCTGGTCAAGTCACGTGCTTATTTTTGAATCAAGTTGACGAATTCTCTACACTTGTCAGATGTAAGATTCAGAAATATTTTTTCCCGTTTTGTGGATTGTTTTTTTTAAGACTATTTATCGTGATAAATGTTTTTAATGTTTATTTATTTTTGAGGAAGAGAGCATGAGCAGAGGAGGGGCAGAGAGACAGGGAGACACAGAATCGGAAGCAGGCTCCAGAGTCTGAGCCGTCAGCCCAGAGCCCGATGTGGGGCTCGAACTCATGAGTCGTGAGATCACGACCTGAGCTGAAGTTGGACGCTTGACCGACTGAGCCACCCAGGTGCCGCCAGACTTTATTTTTTTAAAGTAGCTTAAGTTTCACAGACGTAAAGAGGAAGGCCCCGAGATTTTCCATGTACCTCCCTGCCCCCCACAGCCCTTTCTGGTACTTGCATCCCGCGACAGAGGGGGGACTTGTTGAAATTGTACCTGCACGGACGCATCACTCTCATCTGAAGTTCATGGTTTACATTCAGGGTCACTTTTAATGCCATACATACATTTATAGGTTTAGACACACACACCTACCATTAGTCATTCAGAGTGGTTTCTGCCCTAAAAATCCTCTGTGCTCTGCCTGTTCGCCCGTCCCAACACCCAGCAGCCTTTTCACTCTGGGTAGCGTCCTCTGACGCAGAGCTTAAAATTTTCACCAAGTCCGTTTGTTTCTCCTCCGTTCCCTGGGCCTTGCGTGTCCCAGCCACAGTCTTCGGCAGGTCTGGTGCTGGGAAGTGTTCACTCTGTGTCTTCTGCGAGTTTTACTGTTCTGGGGCTTACATTTAGGTCCTTGATCCACTTTGAGCTATTTTTTGTGTGCACACGAGGTCGGGGTCCAGTGTCCCGTTTGTTGAAGAGACTGATCTTCCCATGAGTGATCTTGTCACGCTGGTCAGATCTGTTTGACCCCCATGTGCTCGGGCCTGTTTCTGGCTCTCTGTTCTGTTCATGGGTCTTTGCTTGCGTGCGTGCGTGCGTGTGTGTGTGTGTGTGTGTGTGTGTGTGTGTGTCTTTGCCCACACCACACCGCTTTGAGCTCACGCAATCAGGAAACGTGAGCTCTCCGGTTTTGTTCTTGTTCAGGGTAGTTTTGGCTGTTTGAGTCTCTTGCAATTCTGTATGAATTTTAGAGTGGGTTCTTCTTTTCTTGCAAAAACGTCGTTGAGATTTTGACAAGGACTGCATTGATCCTGTAGATGGTATTGGAGGGTATTGGCATTTACACGGTATCACATTTTCCAACCTGTGGACACGGAAAGCATTTCCGTTTATTTGTGACTTCAGTGACTTTCAGTGTTTTATCATTTTCATTCATGAGTCGTTCAGCCTTTCAGTTAAAGCCAGTGCCTCAGTGTTTTATTCTTGTGGATGCTGCTGTGAATGGAATTGTTCTTGATATTTTTTCCGGTTATTTATTATTGGCGTAGAGAAATTCAACGGATCTCCACGTGCTTTGTATCCCGCTCCTTTGCTGAATTCACTTGCTCCAACGGCTGTTTCGTGCAGCCCTTGGGGCTTTCTGTGTGGCAGGACCACGTCCTGCTCAAACACGGTGTTGCCGCTTCCTTTGCGCCGTGGGTGCCTTTTCCTTCTCTCTCTCTCCCTGCTTGCTCTGGCTGGAATTTCCAGTTCGGTGTGGAACGGAGGCGGCGAGGGCCTCCTCGCGTGTCTGCTCCTCGAGGAGGAGCTCTCGGGGTCTCGCCCCTGCGCATGACGTCCCCCGTGGGCTCTCCAGAGACGGCGGGGACCGTGTGGAGGTGGCTCCTCCCGTTCCCGGTTGGTTGAGTGCCGTGATGACCGCGTGGGGCCGGCCAGGGGCCGATCCCGCGTCCGCGGGGGTGGACGATCGCGTGGGTCTTCCCCCCTCTGCCCAGGGGCCGCGCCCCCCGGCCGGCCTGTTGTGGGGAGCCCTCCTCGCGGTGCAGGCGCGAGGCGCCTCGGGGCGCGTCGTCCGTGGGTGCACTGTCGCGGTCTGTTTGCCGGCGCTCTGCTCGGGCGTTTGCATCAGAGCTCACGAGGGGTGGCGGTCCCCGATCTCCTCCCGGCGCCTTGGGCTTTGGTATGGGGGCTACGCCGGCCGTCTGGAAGGAGTTGGGACGCGCTCCCTCTTCCTCAGCGTTTCTGGAGAAGTCTGAGAAGGACCGGCGTGGGGTGTCCTTGAAGCGTTCGGCGGGACTCGCCAGTGAGGCCGTCGGGACCAGGACTTTGCTCTGTTCGGGGGGCGGGGGTGGTTCCCGAGGGGGGCTCCTGACTCGTTTACCGGCCCGTGCACACCGTGCATTTCTTCACGGGTTCGTCTTGGCCGCTGTTAGATGCCAGGTTTCTGACCCAGCGTCTCGAGGCCAGGCCTCCGCCCCTCGTCTGCCTAGCCTGGCGGCCCCAGGCCTCAACACCACGTGCCATCGCCTTCACTGGGGTCCCATGTCAACTTCGACCTCCACCGGGGCAGGGACCTTTGTAGCCCTTCATCTGAGAGTGGCTTTTACGAGCCTCGACGTGCTACTACTTTTGAGCGGGTAGGTGTTACCTCGTGGAGTTCGTATTCGCCAGCACGCACCGAAATCCGCCTTGCCGTTCAGACTTCCTCCCTTCCTCAGCTTCCTTCTAGAAGTAACTGCAAAAACACACAGATGGCTGTTGTGTGCCCTTGCGACGTATCCTCCACACTGCGCCTGGTTCTTGATGGAGCTGAAGCTGCCCCAGGTGCCAGGCTCAGCCGCGGGCTCGTCCCGCAAAGCTCCGTGACCCTGCCCCCGTCCTGCTGTCCGAATCCACGTGGCACCCTGCCTCGTCGGCCCCTCGGGCTTGGGCTGGGTGGACGTTTGCCATTTTGATGCACGTGGGCCAAACCGTGGAAAGGTCTTCCTGAGACTGCGTGGAAAGGCGTCTCCTGGGGAACACGGTTTGACTTTCTAGTTGTAAACTGTGTGTCTGGCGTCCGGATTTGTGCCGGGGAAGGCGGGGGGTGGAGACCCACCTTCCTTCCTGTGCCAGCTGCGTGTAGGTGCTCTGTGGTTTCACCCGGGCCTGGGGACTGCGTGTTTGCATCTGTCGGGCCTGACGTGCAGCCTCCCTCCTCGCCACGCGCATCCTCATACCTCGTGCTCGCTCGTTTCTCACCAGAACTTCAGAGTCGGCCCTTCCGGCGCCCAGAGTGCTGCTGGTGTGTTCACTGGACCCGGGTTAGCGGCAGATCGGGGACGATTCTGCACCTTCGTGGCAGTCTGTCCCGAGAACGTCGTTCCCGTGTGCGTGTGTTCTTACTTTCTCGGCGGCTTGGCTTCAAGGGCTTTGTAAACTGCTGACCCTGTGGTGACACAGTAGTGGTTCCGTGGGTGAGATCAGAGTGAGGCAAAGTGTCCGTGGTGACTGCGCCAGTGGGCGACAGCCATTAACGTCTCCGCGTGTGGCCCTGGGGTCTCTGACGCGTCCTGACCCATTTCTGGATACCTTTAAGTCAGCACGTGTGTAATTTACGGCCTCGTGTCGGTGGATGGTGACGTCCCTGTGACCGCGGGTTACCGACCACTCCGAGGGCTCCGTGCACAGGCATCCGCGTTCCCAGGGACGCGTGGTGGGGCCCCCGCGCCTCCCGTCCGGGCCCCGGGACGCGGTGCCGCGGAAGGTGGGGTTCCCCGGGCAGGGGTGCCGGCAACGCGGGGCCGCTGTGCCTCACGGCGCCTGCGTTTGCTTCCAGGGAACCTTCTGAGCAGCCTCATGGGCGCCTCGGAGCAGGAGGGCGAGGACAGTCAGGACGACAGCAGCCCCATCGAGCTCGACTGACCCCGCCCGGCGGCCCGCACGAAGCCGCCCCGAGCCCGGGCCCCCACGCCCGGGGGCTCCCGGTCCGCGGCTGCCGTGGCCGCGTCGGCGTCTGCACGCCCGCCCCGGGCTGCGCCTCCGCCGCGGCTGTGCTGGCTGGGCCGCGCTGCACCTCCAGACTGACCACAATAAAGCACGGGCCTTGCCGCGCTCCCACCCTCTCCCTGTCCTCTGTGTCTGGTTTGCTTCGGGAGGCCGCCTGGCGTCCGACGGAGGCCCGTCCCCGTCACGGGTGGCGTGGGGGGTGGCCGCCGCCCAGCCGGCACCACCTGGACGTCCTGCGGTGGCCCGGCCACCGGTGTCCCGGAGAGCTTCGGGGCGGCTGCTCTGTGCCAAATCCCGAGGCCACGGCCGCTCGGGACGGGCCTCGCGAGGGGATCGGGAGTCCTTTCCACGTCTCAAAAGGCGGTATTTATTTTCATTGGGTGGTTGATTCCTCTGACCTGACGTTTTAGGGTTTAACCGAACAGCCAGTCTGGGAGTGAGCGGATCTGCCCTTTCTCGCTGGTGCCAGACCCGGTGTTCCCAGGGCGCTTACAAGAGGGGAGACACTTTATTTTTTCACGATTTAAGATAAGAGTTGTAGATTAATACACAGTGATCGTGCATGGCGAGGAGTAAGATACACACGCTTTGATTGGCTGTGAAACGAGGTTTAAAGGAAGGCCTGTGTTAACTGTTGAGTTCAAATAAATCCTTTGTACTGGGTTTGCCGTGCTCGTCCTTTGTGAGTGCGCGGCGGGGAGCGGCTGCCGAGTCCGGCCTGGCCAGGGCTGTCTGGACCGTGCCCGCGTGGGTGCTGCGCATGGTCACGCACGGCCAGTCGCGGGCGGTCTCGTGGCTCCTGTGTAAACGTGGTGGCGCATACGCAGGTGCGAGACACCACAGACGGGCCGCGGGGGAGGTGGGGACAGACCACGCCGAGGCCCCCCCCCCCCCAGCTGCCCGGCGTGGCTCTCCGGAGCAGGTGGTGGCACAGGTTGGCTCTGAAGTGCAGGGTCCAAGCCCGCCACGGGCGCCTGGCTCCTGCCGCGACGTTTGTTCCGGAACTACAACGCGCGCCCAGCGCAGTCGGCGTGAGGGGAGTTTGAGCGGCACGGCGGTTTTTCCGTGCGGTTCTGCCGGGAAGCATGGCACCCCTGTACAGCTGCTTCCTGCCTGCACCCACGTCCCCCGGCGGTGGCGTCTGCCTGGACCCTCAGCACACGGAGACCCGCGTCCCCCGTGGGTGCGGCCCTTTTACCGGGCAGTCGTGAGCGGCGCCTGCAGCCGGGCGGGCCTTGTGTCCCCGCGTCTCCCCCCTACGGCACGAGGGAGCAGAGGCCACCACGACCACCAGCCCCGAGCCGGCCTCTCTAGCCCAGCACCCGGACTACGAGCGGCCCGTCACCCGGACGTCTGTGAGGTAAGCTCGGTGACACCCTTTGTGGACCATGAGTTTCCTACCTTGTTTCGGAAATTGTTCCTGCCGGTGGTGAAATTGTTTCTTGTTGAAACGGGCACAACACCTCTGCCTCCGGGCCAAGAGGGGGTCTAGACTACCAGTCCCAGAGGACTTGTGGCCTGGGCCGCTGGCCACTCGGGGAGGGGACCACGAGGTTACCCGTTCCACCTTGGAGGAGACTCCTCGTTTCCTTGGGGAAGACGGGCCAGTGACGGTGGCTTATGGTGTGGCGGCACAGCTGGGGAGGAGCAGGGCCAGTGGATGGTCTCTCCTGGGGCAGGTGGGGTCTCTGGGACTCTGGCAGTGGCCCTGGCTGGCCTCTGGCTGGCCTCACCCCCAGCCCAGCTGTCTGGGGGACCCCTGCCCCGCAGCCTCTGTGCAGTAGGGCCAGGGTTGAGACGGCGGGGGGCATGGTGCAGCCTCGTATTCCCTCTTGACCCTGCAGCCGCGCCCCCGTTCGGGTGTGCAGGGGTCCGAGCTGGTGGGCCGTGTGCTCAGATGCAGAGTGGAGAACAGGTGGTGGGAGCCCGGCCCACGAGGACAGGCAGAGGCCCTCGGACACCCTTTTCCTGGAGGTGTCCCCACTTCCTGCCATGTGCCTGAGGCCAGTGGGTAGGTCTTCCTGGGGCCCAGAGCCCCCCCCACCCCCGCCTCCGACACCAGTGGCCACTTCAGGATAGGATGTGAGGGTTGGTGTGATGGGTCAGGACACCCTCCCTTGGGGACTGTCTTCCGGTCCCCTCAAGGGCTGGTCCAGGCAGGACAGGGGTGAGGGGCACCCGGATCACCCAGCTGGTAGCCCGTGCCCTGCACACTCTCCTCTGTCCCCCCACCAAGGGTGGGCAGAGCCAGGGCGCCCGGGGACGAGGCTCGGCGGCTGTAACTACCGTCTGGCCAACAGCACACTGGGGTCCTGTGGGGGGCAAGCTCTGCCTCCGTCTTCCAGGCGGCGGGGTGGGTCACCAGTCCGTGCCCAGCGGCAGCAGACAAGAGCTGACCCTTCATCTTCCCCCCGCCCCGTCCAGGTGCCCAGCAGGTAGGCAGGCCTGAAACCCCGACCCGGGGTGTTACAGCTCACTGGGGCCTCTGCCCCCCAGACCCTCGTGTACACGCCAGGTCAGCTCCCTGAGGACGAGGACGGTGTCTCCGTGCCAGCACCCAGGACCGCACAATTGACACACAGCAGGTGCTCAATAAATACTTGTTGAGGAGATACGTAGGAGGGGCCGGAGGGGAGGCATGCAGGCTGCCCGCTGTCCCCACAGCCCAGCCTCCTGCTCGGGCAGGGTCCTGCTCTGGTGGGCAGGGGGCAGGGTGAGTTGGTGAGGGGCCGCTGGGCTGCCCTGAGCCAGGAGGCTGGGCCCAGGCCCCGAGGAAGGGTGGTCCAGTGGACGGGGGGGGGTGGGGTGGGGGGGTGGGCAGGGTCACATCCATGGGCAGCAGCATGATGGGGGCAGAGGTCAGGTCAGCCGGCCTGCAGTGAGGCTCCGGAGAAACGAGTCTTAGTGGCTAGAGCACAGGCCCCGCCTGGCCACGTCCAGGGCTGCCCCTGAGGGCGGGGGCCGGGAGGCCTGTCCTCCGTCACCGGGTCCCCTCTGGCTGCTGACTCTTCGGTGGCATTTCCCGTGAGTCCAGCTCCCTCGGCCTCCACGACCAGCTCTTGTTAGGGTTTATGCTTGAAGTGGGCTTCCACTGGAAAAGGACAGGCGTCCGGCTGTGTCACAGCCACGCAGGAAGTGTTGGGCTCCCCCCCACCCCCACCCCGCCCCCCTGCACTCACCTGCGTACTCCTGGGGCAGCATGGGTCTGTCCACGACCTTCCGAAAAGCTTCCATCCACGCCCGCTGCTCTGACTCCGTCTCACAGGCCAGCAGGAACCTGCGTTCCGGTGTCACGATGGTAATGCCGTGTGGCCAGTGGTGGCCCTGGGTGGACGGTGGGAGCCCGTCCAGCACCGTGTAGCCGCTCTCCCTGCTGCCGATGAAGACTTCCCCGCGAGCAAAGGCGTCCTGTGGGTCGGGGACGGGCTGAGCCTCGGGGCCAGGCAGCCCAGGCCCCGGGGATGATGCGGCCCTCCCCTCCCGTATGTTCTCCCCGCCGCCCGTGGCCGGCAGCCCTCGGCCTGTCATCGTGGGAGAGGAGGCATCACCCGTGAGGGCCCAGCTGACCCGGGCCAAGGCCCGTCCTTACCAGGGGATCCTTGAAGTACATGAGCCTCCGGTCGTCCATGGTGAACCAGCGCTTCCGGAAGCCTTCTGTTTGCTGTGAGGGAAACCCGGGGACTGGTCACTTAGCCTGAGGGCAGGGCCCCCACCTGTGTCCCTTCTTCACTCGGGCCTTCTGTAGGCTTGCTGCGTCCTGTTCCGTCCGCCAGATGGTGCCCCAGGACCTTTGCACTTGCACTGTCCCACCTCTGTGCCCTCCCCTCTCTTCCCCTCCCCACCAGTTCCCCTGCTTGCTGCTCTGTGCATCTTGATCCTCCCTAGGGGCTCAGCTGGGGCTCAGCCTCAGAGTCCTGTCTGGGCCGTGGGGTCACTGCGTGCGGGCCTCCATGTGGCAGGGAAGGGGGCCCCAGGCGGGTGCACAGACAGGTACCAGACGGACGGGCAGAGGCACGAGGCAGGACCTGCACTAGCCAGGTTGAGTGGGTAGGGCTAACCAGAGCCCCACAGTCCTGGGTCCACAGGGCCCCTGCTTACAAAGGTTTTGGGGTCAAGATGACCCGTTCGAAGCGTGCCGAGAGCACAGCGAATCTTCGCCAAGGTGTGTCGCTGACCCTTCGACCCTGCACGGCCACCCCAGCCCCTGGAGGCTGAGACACTGGCCTCCAAGGAGGCCCCAGCGGCTCAGGTCAGCCAGTCAGACTCACCTTGGGCCCGGTTTTCTCCATGTATCCCTCTTTCAGGTAGTTCCGGGAGAGCTTTGGCACCAGCTGGGGCAGAAGACAGGCTCAGGCCTAGGCCTTCCCGGTCCCCTCCCACCCCCCGCGTGTCCCAGCCCCTCCGTCCCACTCTCATGGCCGCTGAGCTGAAACGCCCCAGCAGAAAGGAGCAGCGTCCATGGGGGCCCTCGGCCGGCCCCCCGGCCCAGCATCCCGGGCTCGGGCTGTGCCCCTCACCCCCTCCAACAGCCACGAGCAGCCACCACTCACGTCGGCGTCGCTGGCCCCCGGGAACGCCACCTGCAGGTAATGGAAGCGGGCCGCGCGGAGCGCATTGAACCAGTCCACGATCTCCTGCGGGTCAGAGGCTGGTGTGGGCCTGGGCCGTGAGCTCTGCCCCCCAGGCTGTGTGCTGGGCGAGGCCTGCTGGGGGGGGGCGGGGGGGCAGCCCTGAGCCGGCCCAGGGTCGGGGTGGCGACGTCCGAGCCGGCCGGCCCCTGGCCCCGAGCTGACCCTGCCCCGGGCTCTGGGCGGCTCCTTTCCTCTCCTACGGAGCTGAGCTGCGGTTACAAAGCATACACGTGGCCCAGAGGGAGGCCTGTCTGTAACCCCACCCGGGGGTGCCACCCCTGTCCTCTGAGGGAGAGAGCAAGAGGGTTGCTCTGCGGGAGGGGAGGGAGCCCCATCGCCGGGCAGGGTGGACCCCAGCCCCTGCCTCTCCTGGCCGCCACGCCCCGCTCTGGGCCCCCGCCCACCCGATGCTGGAATCTGCCCCAACCTCGGACGAGCCCCAACAGCTCCTGCCCCTGCCAGCGCTTGGTACCCATCGGGCCGCCTCTCCCCGACCGCCGGGCAGCCCGCTCCTGCCCACGGGTCACCCTGCGCCCGCCTCGGCCACAGCCGCCCCCCTCCCTCCTCTGCCATGCCTGGCTGCTGCAGATCCCACGCCCTCTAACCATCCCTGCCCCTGGGGCCGGCTAGTGTCCCCTTCTGTTCTGTCCCCCACCCTCCCACACAGGACGTCCAGTCCAGGCCGTGACCTCCACCTGGGCCCCGCCCACAACCCCGTTCACCCTTCCAGTGACCACTGGGCTCTCCCGTTTCCTCACCAGCCCCGGAGACCGGAAGGCACCGTCTCCTGCCTGCTCCCCGGCGCTGGCCTCCCACCTCACGTCAGGCCTCCCTCGGATCATCGAAACCACACAGCTGGGCGAGTCACTGGCAGTTCGGTGACGCTTTCCCAGCAAACCGCTGCTGCGCCTCCAGTAGAGGCGAGAGTCCAGAGCGTGGCCGCAGGCCCTGGGGGTCGGCCCAGCCCGTGCCCTTCCTCTCCTGCCAATCTCAGCCTTGTCAGCTTATCCAGCGTCTCCCGTTTCGCCTGGCCCCGGGGACGTTGCACGTGCCGTCCCCGGTGTCTGTCCTCACCCTTGGGATGTGGGTCCCCTCCCCCGCAGTCACTGTTTCCAGTCCTCAATGTAGGTGGGATTTTAGCCACTTGTCTCTCCTGACAAATCGTGCACCTGCTCACTGAGGGCAGAACCACGTCACACAGTCTTCCTTGCGTCCAGGCCTAGGGCCCGGCCCCAGCAGGTGCGCACAACCCTCTCGGGGAAGGCACCGCTGCAGACGCGTGCCGCACGTACAGGAAGGCCCCGGTCTCAGTCTCCTGAGGAGAGAGAGGGTGGAAGCTTCTGGGTGGAGCTGAAGACTGGCTCACACGCCTTGAGCCACATCCCTCCTACAACCTGTTAATAGCACGTAACCTTGTGTGCAATCTTCCAAAACCAGATGAGGAAGTAGAAGACTCGAACGTGCCAGCGACCAGTAACGCAACGGAATCCGTGATCAGAGATCTCAAAGTGCACAAAATTACAGGACCGGACGGCTTCACCAGTGAATTCTACCGAATGTTTAAAGAAGAGTTAATACCGGTTCTCAAATTACTGCAAAAGACAGAAGTAAAGCTTCCAGATTTGTCCTGTGAGGCCAGCATTACCCAGATAGCAAACCAAACACAGTTAGCCAACATCAGGCCAAGAGCTCTGAGAAATAGATACGGAAATCCTCAACCAAGTACCAGCAAATCGAATCCAGTGATCATTCACCTTGATCAAGTGGCTTTATTCCAGGGACGCCAGCGTGACTCAGCAGTCACAAACCAACACGGTTTGTCGCGTCAACAAAACAGAGGATAAAAACCGCATGATCGTTTCACCAGATGCAGAAAAAGCAAAGGAAAGCTTTTGACAAAGTACAGTCTGTTCACGATAGAAATGAAGGGTCAGAGGGGACGTGTGTCAACATGATAAAGGCCTTATTACGGGACAGACCTGCAGCTGGGGAAACAGAGCTGCTCCTCTGAGATCAGACAGTAACTCGAAGCTACACGGAGAAACAAAGGTCTCGGGAAAGGGAAGCATTGGGGCAGTTGCAAAAGCTAGTGTTACTGTAACGACAGGCTCTGACTATACGCTGGGTTCTTCACGTGACTTAAGACTAAGACTCTGAAAGAAACAAATAGTAATTAAAAGCTACTCTTAACTGTAACTGGTTTGTGATTACATATCTTGTTTTATATGTACGCTAGGAGATAGAGCATTTGAAAGGATGACTATTTATGCCTCCGGGCACATGGTGTACCAAGAGGTAAGACCGGGGCATCTCCAACCACGGGGTGTGGTCTAGGCCGAGTGAGGGAGCAGTTTCCACGTGTTCCTGAAGTTCAGCTACTATAAATTGGATCCAGGAGGTTATACAGATCTCGGATGTTAGATGGAATCCCCATGGCGACCACAAAGAGCCACAGAACATACACAAAAGGGAACCGGGAGGGACTCTCAACGCTCGACTACAGAAGCTCAACACGAGAGAGGACAGGGACGCGGGAAGTGAGGGACAGCAAAGCCGTAGGCCACACGCAACAGGACGAGCACGAGCCAGACGGCAGGCCGTCCTTATCCACGTCCGCGGGAAAGGTGAACGCAGGAAGCTCTGGGATCCACAGACGGGGAACGGTGGGCTGGATGACAGCCCGTGGTCCAGCCACGTGCCGTCCGCGGGAGGCTCGGCCGAGGTCGAGACACAACGGGGTGGCGGTCAAAGGCGGGAAAGGAGATTCGTGCACACAGCCGCCAGGAGGCAGGTGCGTCTCGCGGACACCAGACAGACTCGAAGTCAGAGCAAGGTCCCAAGGGGCAAAGGAGGACGCTGCACGTTAATCAGTCCTCGGTGCGGCCAGAAGACGGGACACACACTCACGCCTCGTGCCGCACCGTCACGACCTACGAAGCAAAACCCGGCGGAGGTGAAGGGAGAAACGGCCTCGAATAGCACACGGGGGGCTCGATACCGCGCTCGCGGTAACGGACGGCAGAGTCCAACACGGGAAACGAGGACTTCACACAAACGACCAGATCCAACCACACGCGCCGGCCGACCGGGACGCGTTCTGGCCTGGTGCCCACGGGACGCGGCACGGGACCGACCCCACGTGAGGCCGCCTGTCGGCCTCCTACGAGGTGTCCTCTCTGGCCGCGACAGGGCGGATGCAGTTAGAAGTCAACACAAGGAAAAGTGGAACGTTCACGACTTCATGGAAGCAACGCGCTTTTACGAAACGACCAGTGGACCAAAGGAGAAGCCGCAAGGGAGGTGAGCACACACTTGGAGATGGGGGAAGACGAAACACCACAAAACACGGGATGCAGCCAAGCGGTGCCAAAGGCGGGTCTGGCGCCGCAAACGCCGCCGTTAAAGCACAAGGAAGGGGTCCAGTCCGCGACCTAACGGACAACGGAAGGAAGCTGACAAAGAAGAACCAGATCCAAGGCCGGCACGAGGGAGGGGAGACTGGAGCGAGCGTGACGACGGAGGGAGTAGAAACGCAGGAGAGAAAGTCAACGAAACCGACAAGAGCCGGCTCTTCGACAAGAGCGGCAGTTGGCGAGCCTTGAGCCGGACGGACTGAGAAACCCACTCGGGCCACTAAAATCAGACTCAAAAGCGGGGACACTGCCACCAGAAATCAAAGGGTCCGGGAGACAGCGCTGTGAGCAAGGTCGCCGACGACGGGGGAACCAAGATGAAGTGGATAAATCCCTGGACGCGGAAAGGCCGCCAAGACGAACCCGTGAAGAAATGCACGGTGTGCACGGGCCGATAAACGAGTAAGGAGCCCCCCTCGGGAATCAACACTTGCCAGCAAAGAGGGGCACCTGGGCAGCTCAGTATGTTAAGCGTCTGACCTGATTTTGGCTCAGGTCATGATCTCACGGTTTGTTAGATCAAGCCCCGCATCGGGCTCTGAGCGGAGTATGGAGCCTGCTTGGGATTCTTTCTCTCTCCCCCTCTCTCTCTGCCCCTCCCCTGTTCACTCACTCTGTCTCTCTATCAAAGTAAATAAACATTTTTTAAAGTTTCCAACAAAGAAAAACCCCGGTCCTGATGGCCTCACTGATGTTCCACCAAACACTTCAAGGATAACCCACACCAGTCCTTCTCAAACGTCTCCAAAAAAATTGCAGAGGAGGGAACACTTCCTAACTCCTAGGCAGCCAGTGCAACCCTGATTACCAAAGCCAGACAAAAATAGAAGATGACCACAGAGCAATATCCCATGCTAACACTGACGCAAAAACCCTCCACCACATACTAGCAAACGATTCAGCATATTTAAGGGTTATACGTCACGACCGAGTGGGATTTATTCCTGAAATGCAAGGAATTTTCAACAAATCAATGAATGTAATACATTGTATTAACAGAGTAAAGGAAGAGGAAACGACATCACCACCTCAGTTGGTGGGTAAAATGCATCTGCCGGAATTCGTACAGAATCTCTGGGAACCTGAGTCATAACAGTTCTAAAAAGCAAACATGGAAGAGTCACACTTCTAATTTCAGCACTTATTGCAAAGCCACAGCAATCCAAATTACCTGGCACACAGACCAATGGGACGGAACCGAGAGCCCAGGGAGCAGTTACGTTATTTTTTGAGAAAGGGCGCCACCACCATCCGACGGGGGAAAGGACAGTCTTTTCAACCAAGTGTTGGGAAAAGTGGACGTCCTCACGAAGAAGAATGAGGTTGGACCCTTACCTCACACCACACACAAAAATGAACTCCAAGTGGATCGAGGACAAGGTAAGACTGGTCACTACAAATCTTAGAAGAAAACACAGGGCAGAAGCTTCGTGGCATCGGACACGGCCGCGATCGTGCTGACGTGACCCCAAAGGCACAGGGAGCGAGAGACAAGTTGGACTTTTTGCAGATTGTGAACTTGCGTCCTTCGAATGACACTATCCACAGAGTAACAGGGACCCACAGGTGGGAGAATGTTTTCAGATCACCTATCTGATAAGGGCGTCACATCCAGAACATACAGAAAATCTACATCTCGGCAACAGACCACCCACCTCAGTCCCAAACGGGGAAAATGGGAACCGAGTACACATTTCTCCAGACACAACGTGCAGGTGCCCCTCCCCCTGAGCAGCGTCACGCATCATCAGGGAGACGCGGGTCAAAACCGCTGTGATCCGGCCCCTCACACATCACAACGGCCAGAATCAGAAACCAGAAGCCGGTGCTGGCGAGGACGCAGAGAAATGAGCCGCGTGCCCTGCTCATGGCGATGCCAAGTGGTGCCGCTGCCATGGAAACCAGTGTGGTGGTTCCTCAAAAAACGAAACGGTGACCCCGCGATCCCACAGTTCCCCTCCCGGCTGTATAATCACAAACACCGGACGCGGGGTCTCAGGTGTCGGTACCTCGACGTTCACAGCGATAGCGTTCACGGCCACCGGCAGGTGCCACCCAAGGGTCTGTCGGAGGAGGAGGGGATAAACCACAGGTGGTCCATCCACACGACCCCTCGGCCTCGGAAAGGAAGGAAGGAAGGAAGGACACCCGCTACCATGTGGACAGCCCTGAGGTTGTGGTGCTGAGTGACCCGAGCCAGACGCAGGAGAACCCGACACTGGGATCCACTCACACGAGGTCCTGCAGTGGTCAGACTCACAGAGCAGACGGCGGGGCAGGGGGGCCGGGGCAGGGTCACCGTGGGGAGATGGGACGTTCTGGAGACAGATTTGGGGGGCCGGCTTCACAACAACGAACGTACCTAATACCCCGGAAGCAAATGCTTAAACATTGCGAGAATGTGCATTTTAGCGCAATAAAAGGAGAAAAGGTTGTTGCCGGGTGCTTGTGTCTGAAGCCTCACAGACACGTTTTGCCCTTGAAACCACGGGCACGTGGTCTGGAGCCAAACGTGGGACAAAATCCAAAGAACAATGACGAGAGTCCCCCAGTGGCCAAAAGGACAGACCCCGAGGTGTTTGCAGGGAGCTGCCCCCACCCTCAGGCTGCAGAGGTGCGGGGTGGGAGGCAGCGGGGACGGCCGCGGAGCAGGACGCTGCGCACACGCCCCCAGACCGTGGCCCTCTCTCCCATGTGGGCCCCTCCGGGCCCCGTCCCCCACGAGGGCCCAGCTGGCTCCGCACTCGCCGTGGGGGCGGGGCTCTCCCGAGACGAGGGCAGCCCGGCACCCACCTTCCCGTCCTCGTGGTAGACGAAGATGTTGCGGGTGCTGTTGTCCTTCAGGTAGGTGATCTGCAGGCCGTGGGGGTGGCCGATCTTGGCCGGCTGGAAGGTGGCGTTCAGATGTTCGATCTTCAGGACAGCCTTGGGCTCCTTGGCCTGGAAGCAAGGCCGCGCCTTAGCTCCGGGCGGGCGGGGGAGCGGGCAGTGCGGTCCTCTGGGCGCTGGCTGTGCTCTGTGGCTTTGGGCAAGGTGCTTACCCTCCCTGGACCTGGTTTCCCAACCGGCGCTCGGCACCTAGGTGGACCCTCCTCCGCTCCTTTGGCGCCGAGCGCCTCTGTCCCGTGTGCCCCCTGCCCAAGGCCGGGCTCGGTCCCCCGCACCGCTCCCGTCCCGCCGGCCTGGCTTTCCTCTCTGCCTGGGGCGGCCGGCAACCGTACCCTCGGCTCTTTGTGTCACGGGGCCACGTTCTGATCTGGAACTGGTCTGGGTGGGGGCGGGGCTCGACCTGCCCCTCCCCTGCTCGCTGCCCGGGCGTGCCCAGCAGGGAAGGGCTCGCTGGTTCCGTTCCTGGCATCGCCGACCCAGGCCTGGCCCCGGGGAAGACTGAGGTGGACGGGGGCGGGGGGAGGGGGGCGGGCAGCTGGGGACCACGTGCAGCCACGACAGACCCCGGGCCCAGCTCACATCATTTCTGTTGAAATACTTCAGGGACCCCTCTCGCTCGGTCAGCACAAACTTCCGGCTTAGAAACTGCCCGTTGTCTCGGCCTCGCTTCCAGAGGGAGCCTTCTCGGTATCCTGGGGGGAGGGAGGGCAAGGGTCAGAGCGGACCACAGTCGAGGCCGCCGTCCTGACCCGCACAGACATGGTCCCGCCCCTCTCCAGGAGACCCACCAGCCTCTGGGCCGGGAGGCTGGGTGCGCGCGGGCCAGACGGGCCCACGGTGCAGGGGCCCGAGACCACCCCTCCCCAGCACGCTGCCCGCTGCTGCCTGCCGTTTGGGCCATTTTGCCTTTGTCTTCCTGGAGGCATAATAAACACACACGGAAGGGGTGCGGTGCGGCCCCGTGCGCAGGCCCACGGGCCCCTGCGGATACGTCTGTGGGGCCGCCCGCGCCGGGCAGCCCCGAGGTACCCACCGCGGGGTCCTCGGGACTGCAGGCGTGAGGGGGTTCTGGGGATGGGCGAGCGTCCCGCGTTGTCCAGGGGGCCCGAGGTCATCACGAGGGTCCTTGCACGCGGACGACCACGGAGATGCGGGAGCGGGCCTGCCCTGGCCTTCTCTCCGGCCCCCGGACCCAGGCTGCGGCCCTCCCCTCCGGATCCGCGGGACCGCCAGTCTGTGTCGCCCTGAGGCACGCGAGTTTGGGCCGGCCGCTGCGGCAGCTTTTGGAAGGGAACGCTGCCCCCTCACGTGCACGCTCCTGCCCCCAGACGCCCCCTTCTCATTCGTTCCTGCCTCACTCCCGTTGACTTCGCCCGTTCCAAGACCTGAAGACCTGGTCCGGCGCCCCGCTGTGCCTTCCCCCGACAGCGCGCGTGCGGACCGTGTGCGGCTCCTTCCTTTTTGCTGGGTGGGGCCCACCCGGTGCGACCGCGGCTCCGGGTGCCTGCCATCCTTGGGCGCGTTCCACGGCGGGGCTGCCGGCCGCGGTCAGGGCTTGTGGGTTCCGGGACAAATCGCCCCACGGTTCCACCTGTTCTGCCCCGGGTGCCGGGGGCTCCCTGGGGCTCACGTCCGGCCACCCACCTGGGCCGTCGGCCCCGCGCGGGGCCGTCTGAGGCTGGTCCAGGACGGGAGGAGGAGGCGGCCGGGCCCGGGGCCGCTCGTGCCGGCCCCTCGCCCCGCTCAGTACCCCCCCGGAGCCCGACAGCCCTGGCCGCCTCGGGTTTCGGATGCCACCTCCAGGCCCTGACCCCACCGCGCCTCCCCTCTGCGGCCCTGGCAGCCCCCTCCCGGACACCACGGAGACCGGGGCTATTTTCTCTGCTCTAGAGACACGTGGCCATAAAAAGGCGGCAGCCTGGCGTCGGGGAGGGGGCAGCTGGTGCCGCTCAGTCTGTCCCGGGACTGAGTGCCAAACGGGGCCTCTCCCCTCCCCTTCCCCCCCCCCCCCCAGAGGCTCCTGCATACGGCACCAGCAGCACCTCCCCACCACCATGTCCCCAGGCCCACACAGGGCCCTACCTTGAATGTCTGTTGACTAAACGAACACCCACCCAGGGCAAAGCTGCAAATGCACTTGCCTCCCCGGGTCTTTGTGAGCAAGCGTCCACACCGGGAAGTGCAGAACACAGGTTCTGCCCGGCAGGTGGGGCCCCCACACCTGCAAGGACGGTCCCCACCAGCATCTCCGGCTGGGCCCCCGACACACACGGCCCCATTCGGTCCCCAGAAAGCCCTCCGCGCTGTTATCCTCGTGCAGGAGGGGAAACTGAGGCCCAGAGGCATGGAGCGCTGGCTGACCTTCGGCTCGGGGCTGTGGCTCCCGGCGCAGCAGCAGGACCCCCGCGGCCCGGCCCGCCCGCCCGCCTTGCCCGCCGGGCCCAGCAGGTGGCAGCAGCGCCCACGACCCACACTCCCGCAGGCCCAGGCCCTGCTGGAAGCGGGGGGGGGGGGGGGGGTGGGGGGGGGGGGTGGGGTGGCAAGCACGGGCCCCAAACTGCTCTGGCTCCCGGGCCACGTGGGTCCCGATGGCCAGCCGCCAGGAGGCCTAATTCCAGCAGCGGCAGTATTTTCGGACGGGCGCTGGCCGGGGTCCCCGACTGGCCCCAGCAGCAGGACGTCTTGGCCCGGAGCCCGAAGCCAGCGGCCGGCCGTGTTCACACCCGGCCCTGCCATGGGGTAGGCCTGCCCAGCCCTGGCCGGGGAAGGACGCCCGCCCCCCACACCCGGGGCCACACCCCGGGGTTCTAGCCCCCTGCAGACTCCGGGGCTCCTGGCCATCGTGTCGCATGCCTACACAGCCTGGGGTGTCTCGATGCCCCACCCTTCCCCACACCCCTGCCAGAGGGGTCTCTCCAGGCGGCACAGGGCCCAGGGTGCCCTGCGGACGCGCACCCCCGGAGCTGGGCTGAGCGGGGAGACTGCTTTACTCCCAAGGGCTGACCAGCCCCGGGGCAGAGGCCAGATGGTTCACTTGGCATTTACTAAGCGCCTACTGTGTGCCGGGCCCCACCACCCCCTGGGAAGCCAGACTGGCCAGCCCACCTCCCGGCCCCACTCGCTGCCTCTCCCCAGAAGCCCCGCGTGGAGCGCCAGGAGGACGTGCGGGGAGAAGGTGCCGGGCCCCCAGGGGACAGCGCTGCTCACCCCCCGGGGCGGCCCGAGCAAAGCAGAGGAACGGACCGTCCCCAGGGCGGGCCGGCGCCCGGGCTGGACGTGCGGGGAGAAGGTGCTGGGCCCCGCCTCGGCCGCAGGGGCTGCAGAGCCGCTCGTTGACGCGGACGGGGAACCGCCACGCGCTTCTCACACGACGCAGAGAGAACGGACACCACGTTCCTGTGAAAGCCTCAGCACAACGCTCGCGGCGGCTGCAACCGGACACAAGCTGGGGACTCGTCCGCGCACACGACACTTTTCTGTGCGGGAAGGAGCGCCGGGGACGGGCGCAGCGCGGGCCAGTGTCGGGCGTGTCACGCCACACTCCAGAGGTGCCACGTCACTGGCTCCACGTAGTGACTCCGGGGCAGAGCGGGGGCCGGGAGGGGAGGCCGGCGATGGCCCTCAGGGTCCTGGTTGATTGGGAGTGTCCCGTATCTGCCTTTGTCACGGCTCACAGAACTGTCCCCTTCACGGGCACGGAGCTTATACATGGATTGTATCTTTGATTTCTTAACTGGAGCCGGGACACGTGGCTTCCCGTGCCCAGACCCAGGGCGGGCGGCCCTCCCAGGACGGGAGACGCCCGGTGGAGAGGCGTTCTCTCGGCACAGAGACAGGGCCCGGGGAGGCACCAGGGAATCGGAGGCCCACGGCAGCCTCCTCCCGAGAAGGGCCAAGACCTGGTTCCCGGCCTGTAAGTTCTAGACCCTGAGAGGCTGACACAGGGTCCCAGGCCTGGCCTTCCTTGCCCCCCTCTCCCTGCTGCCCCAGCCAGCCCCCCAGTCTCCCCGCCTGCTCCCGCAGCCCTCCCCTCCCTGCTGGGGGACCAGCACAGCCCTCCGCGTGGCCAACTCCACACGCCGCACACCCCGATCCCCACGCACAACATACTCGAGGGAGCAGCCAACAGTCCCGAGCCCCGTGGGGGCCCGCTCGCGTCCACGTCGGTGCGGGGGTGAGGGGCCCGTCAGCCTGCCCCCTCCCAGACAGACCCCCCCCCCGAGCACCTTCACTCTACGGGACCCCACCAGCCACCACCCCAGGGATGCCTCAGGCCCACTGGCTGCCCCGCATGCAACACTATTTGATGCTTAACGACGACTCCATGCTGAGCACTGTGTCCTCTCCGCTACACAGATGGGGAAACCGAGGCACGGGGGGATGGGCTCTGTCACACAGGGAGCCCCTGGGTCATCCTGTGACAGTGAGGACAAAGGCGGGGCAGGGTGCAAACTCGGGACGGGCCCTGCTTTGCACAGACAGGAGGGGACACAGGGAGATGGGGCGAACCACCCCCCGCCCCCAGCCCCGGCAGGAACGGGGTCCGAAGCCTCGGCAGGAAGTGCTGTGTCTGTCGGTGACTGGGGGCGGCCTGGGCAGCCAGGCCCTCTGGACAACAGGGGGCATTGTCCTCCCAGTGAAAGGCGGCCATTGAGGCCCCGGCTTGAGGCGGGGCACAGGGTGGGGAGGCAGCCGTCACCAGGGTCACCCCTGCGAGCTGGGGTGGGGCAGGTGGAGACACCCTATCTCTACACACCCGCGACCTTGCCCAAGGGCGGGGAGCGCCAGCCTGGTGCCTGTCTGTCCAGGGTCCATCCGGAGCCCGGGCCGTGTGGCCGCCCCTCGCCCCGCGCTCCCAGGCACCAGGCGGTGCCTGGCCTGCGCGTGACCCGGCGGGAGCCCAGGGCCCACTCCACACCTGGCGACCACAGGGCACTACGAACTACCCCGTTCTCGGCGGCCCCGCCGAGTCCCCACAGCCGTACGATGCCCGAAGGCGCCACCAGCTTCTCGGTCTTCCCTGCAGGCCGTGACCTTGACATCTTCGAAGAGTGCCGGTCAGCTCTTCGGGTCAGGGCCCCTCATGCAGGTCTGTCTGGGGTCTCCCTGAGGCGGAGCAGAGGCTTTACGTCTTTGGCCAGAAGGCCACGGAAGCCACGCTGCCCGTGCACCGGGGCCCCGTCCAGCCCGGTTGCCGCGGGTCAGGCGGGTCCAGCAGCTTCTCTGCCGGTGACACCCTTTCCCTCTGTCCTAATCCGAGTCCACGGGAAGACGCTGGGGGCCGTGCCAACCCCGCCCCTCCTCCAGCCCCCGTGGGTCTCAGCCCCGCCGTGGGCCCGTCCACACCTGCTCCGCCGGGAGTCCGCCCGGGGCCTGGCCCTCCCTCCCTGGCCCGTCCCTCCGTGGGCTCACGGGCATCGCTTCCCCTGTGGCACCTTTGGCGCCCACGTCCCCTCACACAACTGTGCCGAGCCCTTCCTCCCGGGGCCACGTGTGGTGGTCGCCGGCCAGCCCCACCTCCTACTGGGGGCGCAGGCTCCCGCCACGGCCCCTCTGAGCCGCAGGGTGGCCATGGCTTTGCCTCTGCTGTGCCCGGGCCTCACCGGGCTCCCGGGGCTGGAGGCCTCCCCGAGCCCCGCATCTCCCTTCCTCCCCCTCCGAGGGGCCCGGCTAAACTGCATTCGGATGGCCAGTGGGTGTGTCAGCCCCTGGGCCCGAGAAAGTCTTCTTCTGGCAGGAAGTGCTCCCGGGAATCCCCTGGTGGTCCTCACAGGACTGGGGGAGGGGCGCCCGACGAGGAACCACAGGGCCGGGACTCCTCAGTGGTTGCCGGCCCCCCAGGTGCCCCTGCCCTACCCCCTGGACGCCGGCCTGGGGTGGGGGGGGCCGCTCCCTCCGTCTCAGCGGAGCGCTGCGCGGGCTTGGGGTCTGGGGCGCCCGGCCAGCCGGGCACCGGAAGCTGCGGGGCCTGGTGGCCTTGGAGGCCCCCGTCTGGGAGACCCAGGAGGGCACGTGTGGGGCACTGGGGAGGCCTCTGTGGTGAGCGGGTGAGATCCAGAGGCCGTGTGGGGCCGTGGTTCCGGCTCCTCTGGGTCCCCAGGCTTGTGGGGTCGGTCCCCGAGGCCGACCTCTGAGGCCCATGCACCAGCACCTCCCACGTGACTTGGAGCGTGGCCTTGCCCCGAGGGGGAGTCCGGTGAGGACCCGGGCGGGGGCCGCACACGGCCCGCGTGGGCCCTGGAATCGGGACGCCAGTGCCCTCCGCCAGCCCCGCGGGGTCCGGTGGAGGGGCGACCGTCTGCACGGCTGTGGCCTTGTGGGGCCACGGGCTCGGGGCCGCTGCTGTGTCCCTCCTGAGGACCCCCTGCTCCTGGCCTGTCTCACGCACGCACGAGATGCTGGGGACGCTTCCCGAGGGGAACAGCGGTGGCAGCAGCTTGGGGGAACGGGTTCTAACGGGCAGAGAGGACTCCCGGCTGGCCCCGCGGCCGCGGTGGGAGGCACAGGGGGGACCCGGCCCTCGTGGACCTCAGCGCCTGGGATGGACCCACGCACTCCGGCCGTGGACCGGTCTGGTGCCTGCACCCCTCACTTCCGGAACCCAGCAGGGCCGCTCCCATCACCCCTGCCCCATCTTCCGGCCCCGGCCCCACCCAGGCCGAGTCCGTCACTCCCCTCCCACCGGCACCTGGTCACCCTTCGGGTGCCCGCCGCGGCCCCGAGGCGCCAGCCCCGTCGGAGCTGTGCTGTGGGTGACCATGGGGTCTGAGCACCGGGCCGCCCAGCTCAGTGTCAGGAGGACCGGACACGGGCCAGACCAGTTAGGCCTGCCAGCGCCTCGGACAGGGAGGAGAGACACAGAGACAGGCAGGGACAGAGAGATAAGGACAGAGAGAGACACACGGAGGGACACGCGCACTCTTACCTGCGGAGTACGGCTCCTGCTTCTCCGGGTGGGTGAACTCCAGCCGTTCGTACTTGGCCCGGATCCACTGCTCCCGCAGGAGCCTGGGGAGGGAGGGCAGAGTGAGCCCCGGGCCGAGCGGGACCGCGGCGCGTGGGGGCTCCTGGCACCCCACGGACACGCGGCCACTGAGAGCGCGCGTGTCCACCGCTTGCAGACGGCAGGGCCGAAGGGCCGCCCGCTTTGATTTTTAAAATCATTTGCGATCAGACAGGTCTGCCACTAACACCTCCTCCTAAGAAAAGAAGAAATGGCCCTCGGGGGCGCCTGGCTGGCTCGGCCGGAGGAGCCTGCGACTCTTGATCTCGGGGTTGGGAGTTCAAGGCCCCGCACTGAGGGCAGAGATTTCAAAAAAAAAAAAAAAAAAAACCTAAAAAATTGGCTCTGATTCACGTGGCCGTAACGCGACCACCGAAAGCGCTGACTCTGGCAGCTCACGGCGCCTTCCCAAGGTTATGCCGCCGTCACCCCAAAGAGGACCCCATGCCCACCAGCGCCCCCTCCCCCCCCCAGCCCCCACCCGCAGTCCACTTCCGCACGGAACCGGGCGGGTACGAGGCCGTCTGGGTCAGCCCCACTGGGGCGTCATTCCTTTCCGTCCACCGGCCCTCGAGGCGCACCCCCGCCCACCGCCCCCCGGGAGGGCTGCCCCAGAGGCGGCAGAGGGCCGTCTGCCCGGAGCGCCCGCTCACGCCCGTGGTGGGTCCTGCCAGACGGCCCGGCGCCCACGGCCCTCGCGGCCCCTCCACCGGGCGAGGCAGCGGCTTCCTCGCCCTCCTCGCCCTGTGGCCCCTGGGGCCCGACCCCCCTCGGAAGGGGCCATCCGACGACAGTCTGGGACCCTGGCACGGCCCTCGGGCTCGGAGGCCCTTCCTGCCGCGTGCGGGGGCCTCCCCGGGCCCGGCACAGAGGCTCCCGGTGGCAACAACGGGACTAAGCCCTGGGAGCAGGCATGGGAGGGGGTCCCCACGCTGCTTGGCAGGCGCATCCCGGACCGCTCGGCCCCCGGGGACCCCACGGCCAGGGTGTCGCGGCAGGGGGCCCCGTCCTCCGGAGGCCATCTGGCCCGGCCTCCCGCACCAGGGAAAGCCAGCAGCGACGGGGTTCCCGCTACACGTGAGGCCCGGCGACGAGGGAGGCAGTGCCCACACCCCGTCTCGGGCCTCTGATGAAACCCCAGACATGCTCTACGTTCTCGGGAGCTGAGGGCGGCCAGGCTTCGCCGCCCCCCCGCCTGCCCCGTGCCCTCCGCCCTCCCCACAGCAGACCCAGACCTCCTGTCGTTTCATCCGCCTGGTTTCAGAGGCCGTTAAGGGATGAACCGTGTCCCCCACCCATGAAAAGACGTTGGGTCCTAACCGACACTGCAGACTGGCCCCCGTTTGGACGGATTAACGGGTTATGATGAGGTCGCCCTGGAGTCGGGGCGCCCTCGGGGTGGGGGGAGTCTGCAGAGACACAGGACGGCCACGTACGAGCCGAGGAGGGGGCTCAGGGGACCCCACACGCACCTCGACCCCGACCTCCAGGATGTGGGAACAGTGAATTTCTGTTGCAAAAGCTGAGCACCCGGTGTTTCGTCACCCTGGCCCCCGGAAGCCAGCACGGGGCCCCTGCCAGCCACCCTGCCCGCTGAGGGCTCGGGGGGCTCCTCCAGGTTCCGCCGAGGCTGCCTGCTGAGCCCACGTCACAGGAAGCCAGGGGCTGGCTGACAGCAGAGGGAAAACCGGGAGGGCCCTGGTGACTTTCTTCCCGCCGTGTGAGGACCGAATGCCAGGCCAGCAGGGCAGACACGGGAAGGGAACTGGGTCCCGCCCCCCTGAGTCACCGCCTGACACTAACACGGCCTGATCCCCAGGCCTTCTGAGCACGGCTCCTCATGGGCCCCGTGCCCCAGGCAGGGGGACACACACACCCCCCCCCAGGCCATCCTCACGACACGTGGGAGCCTCCCTGGCTCTGCAGTGTGCACATCTGAATCCCCACGGTTTACAAAGGGATTCCACCATACCTCCTACCGCTGCATGGCTGTCCACAGGGAGCTTGGTGGGTCGGCTGCCACACCTCCCTGGTCAGCTTTCCCCACGAGGGGCTGGGACCTCACCCCTGCAGATGTCTGCACCCTCCTGGGCCTCTGGGGCTTGGCCTGGGCAGACCTGAACACCCACGGAGTGTGGGGGCCGTGGCAGACTCGGCTCCCACAAACCTCCACCTGGCGGAAGCTTCTGGAAGGCAAGGCCTGCCCCGGGTCAGCCCGCTCACCACCCTGGGATGCCCAGTCACCTGATGGGTCCTGACCACACTGCCCCGGCAAGGCAGTCCCTTGTCATACACTCAGACAGAAGGGACACATGGGGACACATGCAAATAACCAGACCACAGGGCAGCCTGTGGCCGGGGCGATAAAATCACATCTCACAAATAGCTGTCTGGCCTCGCTGATTCATACTGGGACGTGAATGGCCTGGAGTGGCCTCAGGGTCCAGATTTCCCCGGGAGCCCAGAAGCAGTGGGGTCTCAGGACGTGACACGGTGTCTGCATGGGGGTGGGTCCCTGGCAAGGCGTCCTGTCCCCAGAGACCCGCAGCCAACAGCATATCACCGGCCCGGAAGGTGGGTGGGCCAGGTCCCCACCTTCCTTTCCAAGAAAGGGCAGCTCACCCCCAGGCAAGTGGCCACGAGGTCTCCCACCTGCCCCCATGGGAACAGGGCTCCCCAGCATAGAGACCACGTCCCAAGTGCTGGTTCCAGCTCGTCTGCTGGCATCTGTGTTACCCTGAGAAACTCACCCAACCCCTCCAGGCCCCCGGGAACACCCTTGTCAAAAGAGGGCCATTCGTTCTGAGCTGTGGCTGCCACCGTGGAAGAAGAGAGGCGGTCGGCGGGGGGCGGGTCTGGGTGACACCCCAGGGCCAGGCCCGTGCTGGGAGCAGAGGACCGAGGCGTCCCGGGTGGCGATGCCCAGGGAGGGAGGGAGGGAATGCAGGGAGGTGTAGTGATGCCGGGGGAGGGGATGACTGGCTTCGGTGGGGGCACGGGGGGACAGGGGGACACCCTGAGACAGGCGGCCGCACAGGTGCAGCTTCTCAGCATCCTCCTCAGACCTCCGGGGAGTGCTCGAGGGCCCCCAGCAAGGACCCCACTGCCCAGCCACGGGCCCGGGCCCGCCCCCGCCCCCCTCCGGTCTTCCAGCCCCAGACAAAACCGCTCGGCGACTTACTGACAGTCAGAGGACGTGGGCCGGTAGTAGAAGGGAGGCACTTTGGACTCATACGCGTCTCTCGCAGCGTCATTTCCATGGGAGGCCATGAACTGCGGAGAGAGGACAGGGTCAGTGCTCCCGGAGGCCGGGGCCGGGCCGGCTGAGCCCCAGCCGCTGCTGTCCCAGCGAAGGTAGTTCGCAGTGGCCGCAGGGACAGGACCTGCGCTTCCGGGTAGAAGGGGTGCTGGGGAGGGTGGCAGAGAGGCCGGGCCCTGCATACATCCCCCGGGACGGCAGCGCTGTGCCCTCCGCCCAAGGTGCCCCGTCCCTGCCTCACGCGAGGCCCGCCGTCCACTCATCTGACCCACACGGGCAGGCGGCCCTCGAGAACTGGACACAGCGAGGGGCCCAGAGACGGAGACTGGCCCGGGGCAGCAAAGTGCGTGTCCCCCGAGGCGGACGGACAGCAGGAGTCAGGAGTGGGGAGCAGGGCACTTACGCGGGCAGTGTGGGTGGGCAGTAGGTGCAAAGGCCCTGAGGAGGGTGCTTGGTGTGCTGGTGTTGGACGACATCCCAGGGCCGGTGTGGGGAGCAGGGAAGGGGCCAGAGGGGCCTGACCTCACAAGTGGCCTTGAGGACAAGGGGAGCAAAGGAAATCCCTTGTGTTCCAATCCTGCCTCCTTCCCGAAGCCTCCAGGGAAAGCCTTTCTTCTAACAGCATGGAGCTTTGGGGACCACTGGGTCGTGACCATGGACGACCCAAGTGGGTCAACTGGAAAATACCACCAACAGTAAGACACTTGAGCAAAAGGCTGGAACCAAATTAGAATTCTGAAATCAGAATTCTATGTATCTGAAACCTCAGCCGAGAAGCAGCCTCACAAGAAATGCTCAAAGTCTCCACAAGGCAAAACTTAACACGCTCCTGAGGGATGAGCACAAAACTGTGCACAGAGACCCGTGCCTGGGAGGGGTGGGAACATGCCACCTCCTTATGTTAATCTATGCGCTTTTGGAAGCTGTCAAAAACAAAAACAAAACGGGAATAGCCGTTTTTAAAGCTAGCAATGGTTCTAAAGTTCATTTTAAAGTTAACAAGCAGAGTAGGGGTGCCTGGGTGGCTCAGTCGGTTAAGCGTCCAACTCAGCTCAGCTCGTGATCTCGCGGTTCGTGGATTCAACCCCCACGTCAGGCTCTGTGCTGCCAGCTCAGAGCCTGGAGCCTGCTTCGGATTCTGTGTCTCCCTCTCTCTCTGCCCCTCCCCCGTTCATGCTCTGTCTCTCTCTGTCCCAAAAATAAATAAACGTTGAAAAAAAAAATTTAAAAAAAAAATAAAAAAAACATAAACCTTAAACAAATTTTTTTTAAAAATACAATTAACAAGAAAAAATATTCTAGAAAATTCTGTAAATGAAGACTCTTCCTACCAGATATTAAAACCTGTTACTGACTAGAAAGCCTAATCAATGAAACCAAGAAAAGATCCAGAAATCGATCCGCTAGAATCTAATACTGATATTAAGTGGATTTAATAGGATTAACGCCCATCTCACATCAGCGAGGGGCGCCCACTGGCTGATCATCAGTGGGGGCAGGAAACGCGGAAACCATTGGAGAAAAAGTGTGGCTGGACGCAGCCTTTCAGTGACATAAGTTCCAGCTGAATTGAAGCTGTGATTTCCAAAATTAAACAGTAAAAAGAGTAGATAAGAACCATGGTATAATTTTTAAAATCATGTTAGGAAAACACAGGAGGAAATCTCCCATTAATGTCTCCCGTTAAGACGTGGTTTCCTAGATGTCCCACCACAAGCACAAACAACCAGAGACAACAGTGGAACTTCAGAATTAAAAACTGTGCTCCAAAGGATGCCATCGAGAGAGTGCAAGCGTGGTGCTAAATGACAGCAGCCGGGCGAGAAGGGCACAGCGCGTGGCCGCGGGGCCGGTGGCACTGCGTCCTTGGACGTGACGGGAATACTTGGAAACAGACAACGTGACCGTGGCAGACGCCATCACACTGTTCCCTTTAAAATGGCGGGTTTGGGGGCGCTGGGGCGGCTCAGTCACGTGTCAGACTCTTCACTTTGACTCAGGTTATGATCTCACAGTTCATGAGTTCGAGCCTCGCGTCGGGCTCTGTGCTGACGGCGTGGAGTCTGCTGGGGATTCTCTCTCTCTCCCTGCCCCTCCGCCATTCGTGCTCGTGCTCTCTTTCTCGCTCTCAAAATAAATAAATAAATGTAAAAAAATAAAATAAAATGGTGGGTTTTCTGTTATGTGGTTTTCACCTCAGTAATAAAAAATATACACGTATATAGCTCTTCAAGAATATACATTTCTTTTTTTTTTTTTTTAATGTTTGTTCATTTTTGAGAGAGAAAGAGAGACAGTGTGAGAGGGGTAGAGTCAGAGAGAGAGGGAGACACAGAATCCGAAGCGGGCTCCAGGCCCTGAGCTGCACAGAGCCCGACGCGGGGCTCGAACCCGCGGACCGTGAGATCATGACCTGAGCCGAAGTCGGACGCTTAGCAAACTGAGCCACCCAGACACCCAAAAAATTGGTAAAGGATTTGCGTGGACGTCTCTGTGGAGCACGTACGCAGACAAGCCGGCCGGCGTACGCGGAGATGCTGACCGCCTGGCGCCCACGAGGGCATCTAGAATCAGAGGCAGGCGGTACGATGCGTTGGGGGCCCGGGGACCACCGTGCACTGCCAGGGGCCACGTGCACCTGTCCTGGACCCCCTGGGAGGCCCCCAGGTGTCAAACAGAGAGCCCCGTAAGGCACAGCGAGGCCAGGCCATTCCCGGAGGAAGGCGACCCCTGCCCCTGACTGTTCGCAGCAGCACTTCCTGTGGGAGCCGAGGGAGTCACGCAGCCCAAGAGTCACCGATGGACGGGCGAGCCGAACGTGGCCTGTCCACACAGCGGGAAGCAGTCCACGATAAAGGGGATGGCCACGTGGCTGAACCCTGAACACATGGTGCTCCACGGGGGAAGGAAGTCAGAGGCGGTGGGGGGGGGGGGGGGGGGGCGGGGCGGTCCACTGACATGACCCGCCCAGAAGACGTATCGGGACAGAAAAGCAGATGTTACTTCCAGTAGGGGCGGGGGTGGGGGTCGTGGAGGGAAGGGGGAGGGGCTGCTGAGGGGCACAGGGTTTATTTTGGGAAAATGTTCCAAAATCAGGCAGTGCGGCCGGTTACGCAGCCGGAAACGCGGTGAAATCGCGTCCGTTCACACCTCACAAGGGCGAGTGGCCTGGCGTGAGAGCTGCGTCTCAGTAACGCCCTTGTGAGTCAAAAGAAGCCTGGGGCAGAGCGGGCCCCTCTAGGTACCCAGAGACCCGAAAACCACAAAACGCTGATAACTTTGACTCCACCAAAGTAAAAAAGTTTCCACTGCACACAGCACGAGCAGAGTCAAAAGGCAGCGCGAACCGGAGGGCCATACTGTCTCGAAGGGTCAGACCCCCAAACGTGGAAGGACCCGAGAAAACGAAACAGCTAACAAGGTGTCAGCCAGGGCGCCAACGGGAGGCCACGGATGAGACGCAGAGGACGCCAACCCGCGCCACGGACGCTCAGCGTCACTCATGATACAAAATGCCATAGGGGCGCCTGGGCGGCTCGGTCGGTCAAGCGGCCGACTTCGGCTCAGGTCGTGATCCCGCAGTCCGTGGGTTCGAGCCCCGCGTCGGGCTCTGTGCTGACGGCTCAGGGCCTGGAGCCTGTTTCGGATTCTGTGTCTCCCGCTCTCTGACCCTCCCCCGTTTGTGCTCTGTCTCAAAAATAAATAAACGTTAAAAAAAAAAAAATAAAAAGGAAAACAAGGATCCCGCAGGGACACAGCAGAGGAGGATCCCGGGGCCAGGGTGTGCGGGTGACGCGAAGTCTCCCGGAATCACAGTCACGTGACCTCCCACGTGCAGGAATTAAGGTTCCAGGACCTGCCACGGGTCCCGCGGTGGCCTGGCGGTCACAGGAGGTGGGGAAAGGCAGAGCTGGCATGTCTGTCCAGGGGCCTGGTTCCACGAACCACGAGTCTTCACCGGAGGGGTGACTCCGCCCCGGCGGGCAGGACGGGGGCCACGCTCGGTCACAATACTCCTTGTGGGCACGGGGCTCGGTACCAAACCACGGCGCCCCAGGTGCTCGTGGGCAGGTGGACGGGCAGACAGGACGAGGCCGGTCCACGCAGCGGACGTCGTCCCCCACAGAAAGGCCGAAGCCCTGACAGGCGCTACCAGGCGGGCGGAGCCTGGCCACGTGGCACTCAGGGAAAGCGGCGGAGGCCAAGGCCACCTGCTGCCTGCGCCCTTCCACGAGAATGCCCACGACAGCCACGTCTGTGGAGACGCAGAGCCTACGGACACCGCTCGGCCTGGACCGGACGGCGAGGAGCACGGGTTCCCTTGTCGGGCGTGAGATGCCCTAAAAGTGACTTCGGCGACAGTGGCCTGACCGTGGACCCACCGGAAACAGCTGAGCTGTGTGCTTCGAAAGGGCGAACCGGGGGGCGGACAGCACAGGACACGAAGGCCTTGCTCACCCCATAAACCTGTCCCCTGCCCCGCCCACCCCTCCCTGCCCCCAGCCCCCTGGGCTCCCCGCACCACCGCCCTGCCCTCATCCCTCTTCCCCTCCCCCCACCCCCCACTCCTCAACCCCCCCGCCCCCCACCGCTCCCCCCTCACAGTGCCAGCCACAGCCAGGAGCCGGGAACACCGGGGGTGGCCACTTCGAGGTGTCTGTGACCCAGGGGGCCGGGCCGAGGGCCCCGTGGGGGGTGCGGCCGGACCACAGGGGCTCCTCCGACCCCCCGCAGCCCCATCCCCTCGGGGCCGTACCTCCACTTGGGCCTCCTCCCAGGCATCCAGGCGGATTGACTTCACCTTGCTGACCTGGGGGATGTTCCGGTGGATTCCCGAGCAGCTCAGGCAGATGAACACCCCCAGGGTGTAGGAGGCCCAGTCGGGATCTGGAAGGCAAAGGCGAGACCCTCAGGGGCTGGAGCTCGGCCGGGCCTCTCTGTGGCCTCAGTCTCTCCACCTGTGCGACGGGAGACCGGCGAGGAGATCCCCGGGGCGCACCGGCTCTGTGCCCCGCGCGGGGTCCCTGCCACCAGCCACAGGTGAGCGGCCCCACCCCCAAAGTCCCAGCTCCACAGACGCCCGAGCGGACGCGCCGCGGCCACGGAGACGTGCTCGACAGCGACACTCGATCGGCACCAAGTGCGCCGGGTGCGACGGGGACGCTGGCTTGGCCACGCGCCCACGCGCTCAGACGCACCCCGACGTCTCGCTCGGTGCAACAGCCACGTGCGTATGCGGATGGCCCTTGACCCGGTCAGGGGCGCGGGTCCACTTTTCCGCAGGTTTGCCAGGTTTCACGTTGAGCCACGGCAGGCGAGCGTGGCGGAACGTGACGCTTGTTCACCCGGGGCACCGACGGCGCCTCCAGGATTGTCCTTCCTGTTGTGCACACCCCGGCCTGGTAACGGCGCGCGGGGCCGGGGGCTGGAAGGACCGAGCCTCAGAGCCAGCTCTCAGAAGGGGCAGCAGCCTCTGAGACACCTTCCACTTTAAAAAATTTTTTTTTTCAACATTTATTTATTTTTGGGACAGAGAGAGACAGAGCATGAACGGGGGAGGGACAGAGAGAGAGGGAGACACAGAATCGGAAACAGGCTCCAGGCTCTGAGCCATCAGCCCAGAGCCTGACGCGGGGCTCGAACTCACGGACCGCGAGATCGTGACCTGGCTGAAGTCGGACGCTTAACCGACTGCGCCACCCAGGCGCCCCGACACCTTCCACTTTTAAGTGAAGCTTCTGGATCAGCCGGTTCGAGTCAAGAGGCCAGGAGGGCCAGAGCCCCTCTGCAGACACCACAGGCCCAGCCACAGGCCCACGGCTCTGTGCCAGGGGTGTGTTTGCAGGGGGCGTGCATGTGTGAGTGTGTGAGAGCTCATGTGTGCACACACATGTGAGTGGGCAGATGTGGGTGTGCACACGTGTGCGAGTGGGCAGGTGCGGGGGCTGTGAAGGGGCACCTGGGGCCCTGGGGTCCCCCGTTCCCGCCCGGACTCCCGCTGCCCCAGGGCAGCCAGCCCCGCCCCCTCCCGCCCGTCTGGGGAGACGAGGGCTGGCCTACAGCGAGACCCGAGAGGGACACAGGCGGCCGGGAGGCTGGGCAGTTGAGCACGGGGACAAGAAGCACCAGACCTGGCAGCCACAGGCCTCGCTACTTTCCAAACCTAACAGCCTAGCTCACGGCACCCCCGTCCCCACGGCGCCCACGGGGTGCTGAGCCGAGGTCTAGCAGAGGAAGTGCGGGCCGGGGAGGCAGGCTGCTTCTAAGCGGCGCCCAGAATAGAGAAGTTTCAGGAGAACAGCCACGTCATCCCGAGGGCCCTGCGGCCCCCAGGCCGACTGTCTGAGGGGCGGGGCCTCCGAGCCCTCCCTCCTGGTCCCCACAGGTGCTTATGGGGTGGGGGTGCGGGTGGCTGGTGCAGGATGGGGGTCCCGGTGGGTCTGGGGCGGTGCGGGACGGGGAGGTGACCCCACGCACAGACACAGGCTCCTGGCCGACGCTCTGAGACCACCAGGAGCCCCGACCCCCCCACCTCTTCTCTATCCCGGGGTCGCCGACCCAGAGGCTCCCGTGAAGGGCGCAGCCCAGGGAGCCCGAGGCCTCAGAGCCTCGGCTCTGGGAGCCTCGCCACCCCCACCCCCCCAGAAGAGCTGTGAGCAGAGGCGCGGAGCAGACAGGCACACCCGTCCTCCCACACGTCCCCTCCATCCATTCCCCCCACCCCACCACCCCCGGGGCCCTTCTGCCAGCTCCGCCCACAGGCCGCCACCCCGGAAACCAGAACATCACCAGCTTTCTGCTTGGAACCCACAGGGGACTTTTCCCCACCTCTCCGGGCTCCTCCCCACGCCCGGCCCGTCCCATCCCTCCCACACCTCAGGGCAAATGTCACCCTCGCAGGCCCCCCGAACACCAGCTCGAGGGACCCCCCGCGCGTCCCCATCGTAACGCCCTCTGGGTTCTTCGCGGCACCTGCCGGTCCCGACACTTAGTTCCTTCCCTGTTTCTCGTGTGCTGTCGGGGCCGCTGCGCGTGGACGGGTGCCACGAGCCCCCTCCCAGCAGCCCGGCCGCACCCACATTCGGTACCCAGATGCCTACGCTGCCCCCACAGCCACGAGCTCCCTTCTGCTGCTCCAGGGTGACGGCTTGGGGGACGCCAGGGCACAGGCCACCACCCCTGCCGCCCTGAGCACTGACCTGGGGACGAGGCTTGGCTGCGGCCAGAGGCCAGGCCTCCAACGTGCCGGGACCGTGGAGCAGGCAGGCCGGGCACGTCGGGGGCCCCGGGAGTGGGCCGCGGGGAGCTCGGGTGGGGGGGAGGCCACGTGCCCCGGCTCTGCGCCTCCCCGGGGCCCAGGGGGCAGAAGGAAACCCCGGGCGGGGGTCAGAGAGCCACAGACCCACCTCCGGCCCAAGGGCTCTTGGCAGCACGCGGACAGAAGACCGCCACACGCGACCCAAGCCTTCGCAGGAACGCGGGGATGCGGACAACACGCAGAGAACGAGTGCGGGGTCCCCGGCTCCGCACGAACCCCCCTCTACCTCTGCCCGCTCTTCTCAGAATACCCTCTCCCTGCATTCTGGTGTCATTCTCGAGAAACCGCCCGGCTGCTGCGAGGGGCACATGGAAGTCCCGCCCCCGGTCTGCCCCCCGCCAGGCCCCCGCCCCACGCACCCCTGTGCCGTGGGCACGGCCCACCCTTGGCGGCCCTCCTGGAGGCACCCACCCTCCCTGGGCCCCAGGAGCCACGCCCTCTTTTTGAAAATGCTGCCCCACCAGGAAATGCGGAACTCGTCCGGCAGGAGAGAACGCGAGCAGGGAAGATCCACGCCGGCCGCAGACTCGGCCGCCAGCTGGGCTGGGTCCCCTGGCGTTGCTGCCCGGCCGGAGGGGCCCGCCCAGCAGCGGAAAATCACACCAGGGCAGGGCGGCGGGCTTTCTCCCACAGCCAGACCCGGGAGCCACGGCTCCCTCCCGCATTCGTACTCAGGAGAGACGTGGGCCCCCGCCCGCCTGAGCTGCCCCACTGGCCGCTCACCAGGGAGGACCCCGTGGCCCCGTCACACGCGCCGCATAGCTGAGCAGTCCCCCCCCGGAGCCAGATGGCCCCGGGTCCCCCTCCCTTCCCACCCTCCTCAGCTGGGCGTCCCAAGGCAAGTCACTGACCTGCTCTGGGTCTGTTGCTGGCCTGCAAAATGGGCACGCAGAGCATTCAGGTGCAACAGCCGGGCACACAGTGCTCGGTCAAGGGCACTTGTCGTGCAGCGGCACATGCGTCCAGGCCACGCTGCCTGTCCCAGGGATTACTAACGGCTCCTCCGTTCACCCTCAGATATGTCCCGGTTCGGATGGTAATTTCCTCGGCCCCCCGGGACGAGGGTCTGCGGCAGAAACCATTGCGGCTCGGCAGCATCTGTTTCTCCAGCTCCCCGCGGTCGGAGCTCACTTCCCAGTCTCCCGGAAGTTCGGCGCGGCTGGGGTTCTGGCCCGGGGAACGTGATCGGGTGGACCCGTGTCCCTCTGGGCCTGGCCGACAGCCACCACCCACCCATGGTGCTCATGTCTCCATCCTTGGCTGGTGGTGGTGGGGGGGGGGCTCTGAGAAGCGGGGAGGGGAGGAGGCCATAGCGGGAGGAGCCTGGGCCCCGGAGGCACTGTCTGCAGCAGAGAGACCCGGGAGAGCTGGGACCGGGCACCCCTGCAAAGCTCTGTGTTACAGGCAAATGACAAATGACAAGCGTGGTCTCTGAGATGCGGGGTGTCTGTTACGGCCGCTGGCCTTCCTGACGAACTGTCTCCCCATCCATTGGGGCCCCCAGGACCCAGCACAGAACCCGGCCAAAACCAGGGGCCCAGGAGTTCACGATGAATGAGCCACCCAACAGCCCTACGCGCAGTCCCACTTCCAAGAGAGAGTCAAGGCCTCGCCCCCCACCTCACCGGCCCACGTCCGCCGAGGATGCGCGGGCAGGCGGGGAGCGTGCAGAGCACAGGGGCTTCGCGGGGAAGAAGGGAGCTGCAGCGGGGCTCACGGCTTGCAGCGAAATGCTGTCCCGGAGAACGAATGGCGAGGACCAGCGCAGGTCCCAGGAAGGGGAGAGCCCCGGCTCACCACTCGGCTGTGCCTTCCCCAGAGACCTTCACGGAGCTGCTCCGTCAACGGCTGCACACAGAGTACCCAGCAGGTACAGAGTGTTGGGTGAGCAGCACCCCTTCCGGGCCTCACCCTCCTCATCTGTAAGATGGGACAGTAACAGACACCTGCAAAACGGGGCCAACTGGGAGAATCACCGGGGTGCAGGAGAGACCCCCACTTTTCACCACCCGGGGACGTCTGCTCTGAGAGTGGACCTCTAGCCCAGGCCTCCCTCCCCACGGCCTTCATCCGCTTGTGTGTACATTCTGAGACTGGCTGAACAAAGACCACCAGATGCCCCTGCCCGGCCATCCTTCTATGCAGTGTCCCGGCCTGGAACATCTGTCCGCGGAACACTTTGGCGGGGATTAGCAAGCTGCGGCCCTCGGGCCCAGTGTTTTGTAAATAAAGTTTTATTGGCACGCGGCCACGTCGATCATTTAGTCTATGGGTCCTTCTGCAATAACCCAGCAGAGTTGAGCGGTCGTGACAGAGAAGGTGTGGCCAGCAGAGCCTGAAAAGTTTCCTATCTGGCCCTTTAAGAAAACATTTGCTGCCTGGCTCGGCAGAAGAATACCGACTCTCCATCTTGGGGTCTTGAGTTCGAGCCCCATGTTGGATGTAGAGATTAAGACACAAAAAGAAAAGAAAAAGAAAACGTTGGCCAAGCCCCGCATTAGAGGGAAAAGGGGTGAGACACAGACGTGAGCCCAGGGAGGACCTGTGATCGGAGGGGTGCTTCCCGTCACTGCTAACAATCATCTCTGACAACAAGGCTTCTGGGTTTAAGGAGTGGCTGCAGATGGGCCCGACATCTCACGACTGACGTGAGGACCCACTGGTGCACAACTTAAGGCTGCCTGCAAGGCTGCCCGTCTGGCACGTGTGGGGGGACACGCCCCGTGTGCACGCCCGCACACAGGAGGGCTCCGTCCAAGGGGGGCTCAAGGAAGTCTGACTCTAAGAAATGGAGACACTAAGCCTATCGCAGAGGAACAAAGACAGAAACCGGGGCGCCTAGCTGGCTCGGTCAGCACAGCATCTGACTCTTGGTCTCAGGGTCATGAACTCGAGCCCTACGTTGGGCACAGAGATTAAAAAAAAAACCAAAAGAGGGGCGCCTGGGTGGCGCAGTCGGTTAAGTGTCCGACTTCAGCCAGGTCACGATCTCGCGGTCCGGGAGTTCGAGCCCCGCGTCAGGCTCTGGGCTGATGGCTCAGAGCCTGGAGCCTGTTTCTGATTCTGTGTCTCCCTCTCTCTCTGCCCCTCCCCCGTTCATGCTCTGTCTCTCTCTGTCCCAAAAATAAATAAACGTTGAAAAAAAAAAATTAAAAAAAAAAAAAAACCAAAAGACAAAATCAGGTACATCACGTGTGTTAGAGGCTATCGCTCGAGGAACAGGATGTTTGTCGTACCTTTTGAGAAAAGCGTTGGTGACGAGATGCCGTTACGCATCCACCAGAAAAGCTACAATGCAGAAGACTGGACCCCCGTGTGACGAGGGTGCAGGGAGGCTGGTACCCTCATACGTCACCCGCAGGACGATAAGTGGCTTCAACTCACTTTGGAAAACCGTTTGGCTGCTGCTCACAGAAGTAAACTTCTCTCCCCCGTAAACCAGCATTCCTACTCCCAGGTGCTCACCAAGGCGAAAGGCAGACACGTCCACAGGGAGATGGTCACACCCAGTAACAGAGACAGGACACAGACCACGCCTCCAGGGATTTATGCCAGGAATGAAGAGCTGTCTTCGCATCTGGAAATCGGTCAACGTAATTCGCCATGTTCACAGGTTAAAAATTCACAGGACTGTCTCGTAGGTCCGGAAAAATCACGTGACAAAATGTAACATCCCGATCAAAATTCTCAGAAAACTAGGAACGGAGGGGACCTTTCCTAACTCGGTACACAAGCTTCTATGAACCACCTACAGCTGACATCATACCTAACGGAAGAAGACTGAATGTTTCCCCCTAAAATCAGGACCACGACGGGAAGGTCTGTTCTAATCGCTTCTAATTAAAAACTGAACTGGAGATTCTAGTCAGTGCGATAAGGCAGTGACAAAAGGAAAGGCTTCCAGGTTGGAAAGAAAGAAACAAAACCTCTTTCATTCACACACAACATGATTATCAATGCAGAAAATCTGATGGATTCCACAAAAACACTACTATAACTAGTCAAGTCGCAAGACTGGGGCTCCTGGGGGGCTCCGTCGGTTAAGCGTCCGACTTCAGCTCAGGTCATGATCTCACGGTTTGTGGGTTCAGGCCCCACATCAGGCTCTGTGCTGAGAGCTCAGAGTCTGGAGCTGCTTCAGATTCTGCGCCTCTCTCTCTCTCTCTGTCCCTCCCCTGCTCACCCTGTCTCTCTCTCTCTAAAATAAATGTTAAAATATATATAAATAAAGCTGCAAGATATAAAATATACAAAAATCAATTATATTCGTATATATCAGAAATAAGCAGTTGGAAACTGAACGCTTAAAAACACCACCTACGGGGCACCTGGCTGACTCAGTTGAAAGAGCATGTGACTTGACCTCAGGTCATGAGTTGGAGCCCCATGTTGGGTGCAGAGATTAAATAAACTTAAAAAAAATAAAAATACCATTTATATTCTAGAGATCGTTGTACAACGTGAATGTGTTTTTAATTAATTTTTTACTTTATTTTAAATGTTTATTTTTGAGAGAAAGAGAGAGATGTGAGTGGGAGGGAGGGAGGGGCAGGGAGAGGGAGACAGAGGGTCTGAAGCTGGCTCGAGTCCAAGCCGTCAGCACAGAGCCCAACGCGGGCTCGAACTCACGAACCGTGAGATCGTGACCCGAGCCGAAGTCGGACGCTCAACCGACTGAGCCACCTGGGCGCCCCGACAATGTGAATATTTTAAATGCAACTGAACTATACTTAAAGAGGGTAGGGGCATCTGGGTGGCTCAGTCAGCTGAGCGCCTGACTTCGGCTCGGGTCGCGATCTCACGGTTTGTGAGTTCGAGCCCCGCGTTGGGCTCTCTGCTGACAGCTTGGAGCCTGGAGCCCTTGGATTCTATGTCTCCCTCTCTCTCTGCCCCCCTCCTCCCTGCTCGTGCTCTGTCTCTCAAAAATGAATAAACGTTTAAAATAATTTTTAAAAAAGAGGGTGAAACAGTAAGTTTTATGTTTTATGTGTTTTACTACAATGAAAAGTTAAAAACACTGTTACAGAAGCATTGAAAAAATCAAATACCTACAGGTAAAATGACAAAAGATATGCAAAACAGCACATTGAACACCACAAAGTGTTGCTGGGATAAATCACAGACCGCCTAAATACGTACGCAGAGATACAGTTTTCCTGGGTTGAAAGACTCAATATCGTGAAGATGAAAATTCTCTCTAAACTAACCCAGAGACTCAATGATCCCAATCAGAGTTCCAGCAGGATTTTAAAGTATATATTCACAACCCGATTCTAAAATTCACGTGCAACTACAGGGGACGTAGACTAGCCAAAACAACCTGGAAAAGGGACAAACGCTACTTGGTTTCAGTGGAACAGAATAGAGACCCAGAAACAGTCCACACGCATTGTTGACAAAGGTGTAAAGGCAATTCAGGGGAGAAAGAAGAACCTTTCAGCACATAGCGCCAGAACAGTTGGAAAACATCTGCAAAAATATTAAACTGCCATCCACACCCCCTGCCACGTACGAAAAGTCACTCGCGACGCACCGCGGTGCCAACGGTAAGACCCAGAGCCAAGGAACTTGCCAAAGAAAAGGAGAGAGGCCTTTGGGGCCTTGGGTTAGGCAAAGCCTTGTTAGCCACAGAAAACTGAAAAATTAAACAAGTAAGTTAAGCTTCATTAGAATTTTTGGAAAGATCTGCTCTTTGATTTTTTTTTTTTTTAACGTTTATTTATTTTTGAGAGAAAGACAGAGCATGAACAGGGGAGGGTCAGAGAGAGGGAGACACAGAATCTGAAACAGGCTCCAGGCTCTGAGCAGTCAGCACAGAGCCCGACGCGGGCCTCGAACCCACGGACCGCGAGATCGTGACCTGAGCCGAAGTCGGACGCTTAACCAACCGAGCCACCCAGGTGCCCCAAGAAAGATCTGCTCTTTGGTTTTTTTTTTTTAATTTTTTTTTTTAACGTTTATTTATTTTTGAGACAGAGAGAGACAGAGCATGAACAGGGGAGGGTCAGAGAGAGGGAGACACAGAATCTGAAACAGGCTCCAGGCTCCGAGCTGTCAGCACAGAGCCCGACGCGGGGCTCGAACTCATGGACCGTGAGATCGTGACCTGAGCCGAAGTCGGACGCTTAACCGACTGAGCCACCCAGGCGCCCCAAGAAAGATCTGCTCTTTGAAAGACACCGGTTGAGGCCGGCCGCACCGAGGACGTTTTGCAGATCGTGTATGTGACGAAGGACTTGCGTCCAAAGTACATAAAGAACTGTTCGAACTCAGAAGAAAAGAACTCCATCAGAGAGAGAGGCAGAGGGAATCGACCCAGCAGAGGCGACGTGCGGGCGGTACCTGGCACGGGTAGTGCCTGGCTGGCCATCCGGGAAGCGGGACGGGCGTGGGAGCTCTGGGGCCAGGGCAGCCCGCCCTCCAGCCTCTCCTCCCAGCATCCCGGCACTCTTAGACGGGGTGCGCTTTCTTGTGTGTAACTCACGCCTCGGTAAAGGTGAATTTAAGAAAGCGGAGGTGTGTCTAGACCCCAGCCCTACCCCAGACACCGGAGAAGCAGCGAAATCAGGGCCTCTCACCCCGGCGCGCCCTGCTCTGCGGGGCAGGCAGGGACCTGCTGGATGTGGGCCCATCCAGCGGCCTGACCTTGGAGCAGGAAGCAGGAAGCAGGAACGTGCTGGCCATCTCGTCCACCTGGGGTAGGGGCACTAACCCCCATCACACTCGCTTGGGGCTAAAGATCAAGTACGTTGTCCCACCTGGTCCCGTAGCTCTGCCCATCCTGCTAGTAGTCTACTTCTACAGAACAAGGCACATAAAGCCCAGAGAGGGTCACACACTCGCCTGAGGTCACACAGCGGGGCAGAGCTGGACCAGGCTGGCACCTGTCTCCCGGAGCCCGCCCGGACCCTGTTCAGCGCAGGCAGGCTCCAGGAGCGTGGGAAGCGGCACGGGCTGTGGGACCAGGCAGGGGAGGGGGAAAGAGGTCCTGGGGGCGGGGCTGGCCTCCCAGGGGGCCGTGTGGCAGGTCCACAGGGACACAGCAGGGTGGGCACAGTGGCCCCGCCTCCGGGCAGGGCTCCCAGCACCCGTGGAAACCCACTAGAGGAGTGACTTCACATTTGGGTCCGACCCTTCCAGGGGCAGGAGGGGGAGGTGCGGGGACCCCGGGCCTCTCTGAACACCCTCACGTCACGATGGGCGCAGGGGCTCGCGGCCTCCCCCGGGTCCTAGACCTCAGGCCCGGAGAAGCAAGACGACCAGTGACAGGCACAGGCTGGGCACAGCTGGGATCCCACCCGGCGAGGCCCGCCCGTCCGCCGTCCCGGGAGGTGACGGACTGCCCACCACCCCTCCGGCCTCCCCTCCTGGGGCGGGGGAGTGTGGAAGAGGAGTCCGGACTCCGCATACGCCTTCGCCTCGCAAATCCGTGACAGACGGGACAGAGGTTCCCCGCCTGGGGAGCCCTCACCACACCCCACAGAGGAGCTCTGCGTTGAACCAAGGCCAAGGCCGCCAGGAGAAGCGCCAGCAGGGGGCGGGACCGGGCTGGGCCGCTGGGGAGAAGGAAGCAGAAGCCTGGGGCCCGTCTTCCAGGCCGGCAGGGTCTGGAGCGGGGCTTGATCCGGCAAGAGGGGTACTTTGACCCAAGATGCAGAGTGCGGTCCCCGCCCCAAGCCTCAGGCTAATGATTCCACAGCACTGTGTGGGGGTGCCGTCTGCCGAGCGAAGATCCTGCCCAAATGTCCCCTCTGTGGTCACACAGGACGGTGGCTGAGTGCCACTCGGAGGCCGGCCGGCCAGCCCGCCTGTGTGAGGGGCCTGCGCACAGTAGGCTCACAGCAGCCCCAGCGAGCGCACCACCGGGGTTGAGAGCCTGTAATCCCAAAGATGAGGCGTGGGGTGCCTGCCTCCCCCTGGGGCCAGCCGGGGACATGGTCCTTGTCCTCGGACTCAGTGACCCCAGAGGGCCCTGTCCAAGCAACACACACCTGAAACGTCACCCCTGGGCCTGGGGCCTGGGAAGGCAAGAGCCCTCACTTTAGGGGCGCCTCGCTGGCCCAGTCGGTTAAGCGTCCGACTTCGGCCCAGGTCACGATCTCATGGTTCGTGGGTTTGAGCCCCACGTTGGGCTCTGTGCGGACAGCTCAGAGCCTGAAGCTTGCTTCCGATTCTGTGCCTCCCTCTCTCTCTGCCCCGCCCTGCTCATGCTCTGTCTCTCTCCCAAAATGAATAAACATTAAAGAAAATTAAAACAGAAAAGACCCTGAACTCAAAAAGTTAAAAACAAACAAAAGCCCTTATTTTGAAGAAGGATCCTGACTCTGGAAGGACAGTTCTGGAAGTGATTCTGAGCAGCCCTGTAAGACTCCTGGGCTCCAGCAGAGGGACCCTCCCCCCTCCCACCGCCGCGTGCCCCTGAAACCACCACAACAGAGGGCAGAGGGCCAGTGCCCAACAGACTGGCCCTCTGCCGGTGCCCACGTCTTACCAGGACCAGCACCCCCACAGGAGTCAGGTTAGTGGAGTAACTCCTCGCCAAGTGCTGCTGCTTCTCCTGGAGCCAGAGACTTCCTGGGCTCCCAGCCCCTCCCTCCTCCCCGAGAAAGCCCCTGGGCAGACTCTCAGGAGGTCACCCTCACCTCCAGAGCGGGGCCTCCAGAGTGGGGCCTGTGTGCGCGTGCACGGAGGACAGGAGCAGCTGGATGAAGGCTGGCGGGAGGTCCCCAAGGGAAGAAGGATGGGGCTGATGCTTTAGTTCTCCAAGTGGCAGGGCTGGGCCTGCGGGCTTCCTTCTCAGGCCGTTGGAGCACAGCCAGATCTGCCCATCTGAGCACACGCCCCCCCCAGTCAGGTCTGCCCACCTGTGCACATGCACCTCCCCCCCCCCCCCCGCCAATATGAGAGCCAGGCACCAGGGGTAGGATGTCCACATGTCACGCTCCTAAGCTCAGAGCCCCTCCGGGTGGGGGGGGGGGGGGGGGGGGCAAGGGTATCCCAGCAGCAGAACCCCTGACCCAGGCAGGAGGGTCCCACACCCTATTCCCAGGCTCTGCTCTGGCTGCACCCCCTCCCCAGGACCAGACACACAGCTGTCCAGAGCCTGCCCCGCTCCTCTCTTCGGGCACCAGGGATCAGGGCTTCCTGGCCCAGGGGTCTGGAGTGAGCCTCCAGCACCTGTGGGGACAGAGGGGGACACGGGGGGAGCAAAGGAGGGCAAAGGGGAGGCAGGTGGGGACAGAGGGGGGCCAGAGGGCAGAGGTGGGCAGAGGGGAGGCAGGGGGGGCAGAGGGGCGCAGAGGGGCGATGGGCCTGAGCCTGCAGTTCTACCCCTGTCCCCAAACCCACGACATCAAGGCTGCCGGCACATCAGGCCAGGGCCTCGCCCTCTGGGGTGACATTGCCCATCAACCCCAGGCTGCCGGCTTCTTCCCGACTCCCCCAGCGACCCCCTCCTCTCCTCCCCACCTCCCGTGCCTTCCGGGATGTCACTGCCCTCCATCTACCTCTGCTCTGCATTCTCCCAGGGCTTGGAGGTGACTCAGCCCCTCACCATTTCCTGGAGCAGAAGGGAGGCACCTGGGCAGGTGAGACACATCCTGGGGCTGAGCCGGACTGAGCCGGTATCGTCTGGAACCATGGTCTGGCACAGCCCGGTGGCCGGGGCCCCAGAGAACGTCGCCCCTCCCATGCTGAGGCCCAGGAGTGAGGGGGGCTGAGGTCCAGACTTACAGTGGGCCCGGGGAGGGGGGGAGGGCACAGGCGGCCCCTCCCCCACAGCCACCCTGCTGTTTGTTTATCCCGTGCCCCCCGCCCCCCGCAGAAGCCAAGCTCGGGGGGGGGGGGGGGGGGGGGGCACTTTTGCCGCCACCAAGGAGGGGCCATCCACACAGTGGCGCTTAGCGGCCCTGTGGCACCTGGAGGAGGGAGGCTCCCACGTTGCCCTTGCTCCCCCCCCTGAGGAGGACCCGGCCCCCCCTCCCGACCGTCCCCTCCGGCCCACCTGGCCCAGGGGCCTCCTCCCGGCACGTTCCCTTCCCCCTCCTGGCCCCACGGTACCTTCCGGCCTCCACCCCCGCGTTCACCGAAGCCCCGTCGCAGACACCGCTGGCCTCCAAGGTGCCGACCCGAGCCCTTCAGGGACGGGGCAGCGCGCGGCCGGCCTGCGCACCCCCGGTGGTCTTCCCGGCCACCGCCAGCTCCCCAGCTCTCCGTGGCGCCCCGTCTGGTCCCCCGGCTTTAAACACCCAACCGTGGAGCTGAATGGAGGCCGCACGGCCCTGGAAATACGACAGACGCCGCAGAATTGGTGGCTTTCACTGGTCGATTCTGTTTGTGTGACTTTCCCCTCGGCGAAGAAAAACACGAAACGGAAAAAGGTGCACACCGTCGGCGATTTTCTACCTGGGTTCTGCCTCCGGCCGCTTCTCCAGAACGCTCCTCAGCCCCGAGCTCGTGTCTCCCCCCCCCCCCCCGCCGCCCCCCCCCCGGTCTGTGGCGACCTCTCAACCCGAACGCCAGCTCCTGGTCTCCACCCCACTCCCTTCAGCCTCGGCCGGAGTGGCCTCGCCTCTCCCTGTCCGGCACCACACGCCCCAGGTCGCAGCACACGCTGTTCCCCGAACTTCAGAACATGCGCAGAATCTGACCGCTTCCCGCGGCGTCACCTCTTGTCCGAACGACTCCAAAGTCCCCCCGCGGTCTCCCGGCGTCCACCCCACCTCTGTCGGCCGGGGACTCTCCCCGAGAGCCGCAACAAGGCCCCGCGTGCACCGTTGTCACCGGTGAGCCCGCCCCCCACCCTTGGCTCCGGACACACCGGCCCCCCTGCTTCCCCTTTCGGCCGGGGCCACCCGCCTTCCAGGGGAGCCGTCTCCCCTCCTCTGTGGATAATTCCGGAAACTCCGGCACCGGCGCCCCTTTTTCTTACCCACCGTTCCCCACGTCCCGTCCTGGTGGCACCCTCACGACACCCTCGCCGTACCCCAGGACCACACCCTGACCTTGGTCACTGCCAGTAACCCCACGCTGGCCACCTCAGCACCTGCGCTCCCCTGCGGCCTGCCCCGACGCCAGGGGCCACCGGTCCATTCGCTGCCCCTCTCCTCACAGCCCCCCGGCCTGTGCCCCTCACGTCCACGTCATGTAGAGCCCATCCCTCCACCAAAGCCTGTGCCCGAAGAGCTGAATGTTCTAGACCAGGGGAGGCCTGGATGGAAAACTGCGGTCAGTGGTCAATGTCAGCTCTTAGCACAAGAGCAGCGACACCTGTGGACCCCTGGCCCCGGGCAGGCGGCGGCCCAGCACACAGGTGGGCATCAGGGACCCCGTCCTCCACATATCGTCCCCGAGCTCTTTTCACGGACGGCCGCCTCCAACCAGGAGGTGGGCGGCCGCTCCCCCCCGCTCAAGTGACCTCCAAGGGCATAAAGGCCCAGCACCCCCTCTGCCCCCTTGGACGGCAGACCTTAAAGACCGGGATATTCAAAACACCTGCAGAGACAGGAACGATTTTTTTCAACGTTTATTTATTTTTGGGACAGAGAGAGAAAGAGCATGAACGGGGGAGGGGCAGAGAGAGAGGGAGACACAGAATCCGAAGCAGGCTCCAGGCTCTGAGCCATCAGCCCAGAGCCCGACGCGGGGCTCGAACTCACGGACCGCGAGATTGTGACCTGGCTGAAGTCGGACGCTCAACCGACTGAGCCACCCAGGCGCCCCTGGGAACGATTTTAAAGTGACCACAAATCGCCAGAGAAAAACTAAGACCCAGGAAGGTATTAAGTTTACCCTCAGGCTGATCCTTGGCGGACATCTTCCAACAATAAATAAACAGATGACAGAGAGATAATAGATAAATAAACAAAAACAATGACGAAACCCTGGGACGAGGGGAGAGCCTGATGTCCAAGCTCCCACCTTATCGGAAAACAATCACGGGGCAGAAACACAGACACGCAAGGCCCATTCGAAGGAAAAGATGAACAAAATGTGCCCCCGACAAAGATTCCGCAGCAGATAAGTTACACAGATGCAAAAACCGGTTTTAAATGTGCTCGAGGAGCTAACGGAAAAGTGTGGAGAAAGCCAAGAAAACGATGTACAAACAAACGGGGGATAGGAATAAAGACAGAAACGGTACAAAGGAACCAGAGACGGACACGGAGGCAGAGCCGAGCAGCGGGACCCACAGAGGCTGCGGGGCAAGGACCACACGGAAAGATCGAGACGCCGTGAGCAGAGCCTCAGGGGCCAAGCGACGGGCGTGGGGGCTCGTGGGCGGGGGCAGGGACACGAGCGGGGGGACATGACGGCGGGAAAGTCCCCCAGGTGCAGGGAGCCGGGAGCTTACGCATCCACGAGGCTCCTGAACGCCGCGACCCAACAGCGCGACGTCCAAACCCAGACTCGCGGGCCGTGGAGCGGGACAGTGGCCACGGGTCACTTCCGACACGTCCCCAAATAGATGAGGAGCAGGCTGTCTCCTTGGAAACGTCAGAGGCCGGAAGACCGTCAGCCGATATGTGCAAAGGGCTTAGAGGGAAAGGCCGTCAACCAGGAATCCTGTTTCTGGCAAAACTGTCCTTCAAAAGTGAGGGAGGGGGCGCCTGGGTGGCGCAGTCGGTTAAGCGTCCGACTTCAGCCAGGTCACGATCTCGCGGTCCGTGAGTTCGAGCCCCGCGTCGGGCTCTGGGCTGATGGCTCAGAGCCTGGAGCCTGTTTCCGATTCTGTGTCTCCCTCTCTCTCTGCCCCTCCCCCGTTCATGCTCTGTCTCTCTCTGTCCCAAAAATAAATAAAAAAACGTTGAGAAAAAAAAAACAAAAAAAAAAAAAAAAAACAAAAGTGAGGGAGAAATCCAGACCTTCCCAGCTAAACGGAGGCCAAGGGAGTTTGTGACCAGACCTGCCTGCAGGTGAAACGACAGGACGAGGCCGGACGGAGACGAAGATCTCCGGAGAAGGAAATAACGTGGCGATTATAGAAGCTAGTGCTGTTAGAAGAGTGGTTTCTTGACACTGGAAGGCATTCAAACAACGGTTTTCTACAGAATTTGAGACTAATTCATTTAACGAAAAAAACAATTATCAAAGTAAGAGTCACTGTTACTCTAACTTTGGTATTTACCCTAAATCTTATTTTCTACATAAGAAACTACTGCATTTAAAATTTTTCTCTCAGGGGGCGCCTGGGTGGCGCAGTCGGTTAAGCGTCCGACTTCAGCCAGGTCACGATCTCGCAGTCCGTGAGTTCGAGCCCCACTTCAGGCTCTGGGCTGATGGCTCGGAGCCTGGAGCCTGTTTCCGATTCTGTGTCTCCCTCTCTCTCTGCCCCTCCCCCGTTCATGCTCTGTCTCTCTCTGTCCCAAAAATAAAAAAAAAAAAAATTTTTTCTCTCAAAATAAATAACTTAAAAGAGACAGCATGGGGGTGGGGGGAGTGGCAGAGAGAGAGAAGAAGGGAGAGAATCCCAAGTAGGCTCCATGCTGTCAGCACAGAGCCCAGTGTGGGAGTGGAACTCCCGAACCACGAGATCATGATCTGGGCCAAAGGCAAGATCTGGGCCAAGTCGCTTAAGTGACTAAGCCACCCAGACGCCCCTACAGCACGTGACTCTTGATCTTGGGGTCACGAGTCTGTGTTCCACACTGGGTGTAGAGATGACCTTAAAAATTTTTAGCAGGCACCTGGGTGGCTCAGTCGGTTAAGTGTCAGACTTCATTGAGCTCCGGTCATGATCTCACGGTTCGTGGGTTCGAGCCCCGCGTCGGGCTCTGTGCTGACAGCTCGGACCCTGGAGCCTGCTTCAGATTCGGTGTCTCCCTCTCTCTCTGCTCCTCCCCTGCTTGTGCTCTGTCTGTCTGTCTCTCTCTCTCAAATATTAATAAACATTAAAAAGAAATTTAAAGAATACGTAAAAAATTTTTTTTAAATAAAATAAATACAAAAAGAAGAATGACTATTTATGCCTCAGGGCACACAGTGTACCAAGAGGTAAGACAGTGGCATCTACAACCACGGGGTGTGGTCCAGGCCGAGTGAGGGAGCAGTTTCCGCGCGTTCCTGAAGTTCAGCTACTATAAATTGGATCCAGGAGGTTACAGATCTCGGATGTTAGATGGAATCCCCATGGCGACCACAAAGAGCCACAGAACATACACAAAAGGGAACCGGGAGGGACTCTCAACGCTCGACTACAGAAGCTCAACACGAGAGAGGACAGGGATGCGGGAAGTGAGGGACAGCAAAGCCGTAGGCCACACGCAACAGGACGGGCTCCTTATCCACGTCCACGGGAAAGGTGAACGCGGGAAGCTCTGGGATCCACAGACGGGGAACGGCGGGCTGGATGACAGCCCGTGGTCCAGCCACGTGCCGTCCGCGGGAGGCTCGGCCGAGGTCGAGACACAACGGGGTGGCGGTCAAAGGCGGGAACGGAGATTCGTGCACACAGCCGCCAGGAGGCTGGTGCGTCTCGCGGACACCAGACAGACAGACTCGAAGTCAGAGCAAGGTCCCAAGGGGCAAAGGAGGACGCTGCACGTTAATCAGTCCTCGGTGCGGCCAGAAGACGGGACACACGCTCACGCCTCGTGCCGCACCGTCACGACCTACGAAGCAAAACCCGGCGGAGGTGAAGGGAGAAACGGCCTCGAATAGCACACGGGGGGCTCGATACCGCGCTCGCGGTAACGGACGGCAGAGTCCGACACGGGAAACGAGGACTTCACACAAACGACCAGATCCAACCACACGCGCCGGCCGACCGGGACGCGTTCTGGCCTGGTGCCCACGGGACGCGGCACGGGACCGACCCCACGTGAGGCCGCCTGTCGGCCTCCTACGAGGTGTCCTCTCTGGCCGTGACAGGGCGGATGCAGTTAGAAGTCAACACAAGGAAAAGTGGAACGTCCACGACTTCGTGGAAGCAACGCGCTTTTACGAAACGACCAGTGGACCAAAGGAGAAGCCGCAAGGGAGGTGAGCACACACTTGGAGATGGGGGAAGACGAAACACCACAAAACACGGGATGCAGCCAAGCGGTGCCAAAGGCGGGTCTGGCGCCGCAAACGCCGCCGTTAAAGCACAAGGAAGGGGTCCGGTCCGTGACCTAATGGACAACGGAAGGAAGCTGACAAAGAAGAACCAGATCCAAGGCCGGCACGAGGGAGGGGAGACTGGAGCGAGCGTGACGACGGAGGGAGTAGAAACGCAGGAGAGAAAGTCAACGAAACCGACAAGAGCCGGCTCTTCGACAAGAGCGGCAGTTGGCGAGCCTTGAGCCGGACGGACTGAGAAACCCACTCGGGCCACTGAAATCAGACTCAAAAGCGGGGACACTGCCACCAGAAATCAAAGGGTCCGGGAGACAGCGCTGTGAGCAAGGTCGCCGACGACGGGGGAACCAAGATGAAGTGGATAAATCCCTGGACGCGGAAAGGCCGCCAAGACGAACCCGTGAAGAAATGCACGGTGTGCACGGGCCGGTAAACGAGTCAGGAGCCCCCCTCGGGAACCACCCCCGCCCCCCGAACAGAGCAAAATCCTGGTCCCGACGGCCTCACTGGCGAGTCCCGCCGAACGCTTCAAGGACACCCCACGCCGGTCCTTCTCAGACTTCTCCAGAAACGCTGAGGAAGAGGGAGCGCGTCCCAACTCCTTCCAGGCGGCCGGCGTAGCCCCCATACCAAAGCCCAAGGCGCCGGGAGGAGATCGGGGACCGCCACCCCTCGTGAGCGCTGATGCAAACGCCCGAGCAGAGCGCCGGCAAACAGACCGCGACAGCGCACCCACGGACGACGCGCCCCGAGGCGCCTCGCGCCTGCACCGCGAGGAGGGCTCCCCACAACAGGCCGGCCGGGGGGCGCGGCCCCTGGGCAGAGGGGGGAAGACCCACGCGATCGTCCACCCCCGCGGACGCGGGATCGGCCCCTGGCCGGCCCCACGCGGTCATCACGGCACTCAACCAACCGGGAACGGGAGGAGCCACCTCCACACGGTCCCCGCCGTCTCTGGAGAGCCCACGGGGGATGTCATGCGCAGGGGCGAGACCCCGAGAGCTCCTCCTCGAGGAGCAGACACGCGAGGAGGCCCTCGCCGCCTCTGTTCCACACCGAACTGGAAATTCCAGCCAGAGCAAGCAGGGAGAGAGAGAAGGAAAAGGCACCCACGGCGCAAAGGAAGCGGCAACACCGTGTTTGAGCAGGACGTGGTCCTGCCACACAGAAAGCCCCAAGGGCTGCACGAAACAGCCGTCGGAGCAAGTGAATTCAGCAAAGGAGCGGGATACAAAGTCAGCACACGGAGATCCGTTGCATGTTTATTTTTATTATTTTTTTAATTAAAAATTTTTACTTTGAGAGAGAGCACAAGTGGGGCAGAGGCAGAGCAGACAGACAGGTGCTCGCATTTTTTTTAATTTTTTTTTTACATGTTTATTCATTTTTGAGAAAGAAAGAGAGAGAACCATCCGAGGAGGGGCAGAGATGGGGTGGGGGGGACACAGGATCCGAAGCGGGCTCCACTCTGACAGCAGTGAGCCTGAGGCAGGGCTCAAGTTCATGAAACATGAGATCACGACCTGAGCCAAAGTCTGAGGTCACCCAAGTGAGCCAGCCAGGCGCTCCAGCGGGCTGCATTTTTACACCCAATAAGCGATCTGAAAGTAACTTACAACAGCATCAAAAACAATATGATACCTAAGAAATAACCAAACAGATAAGAAACTTGCAGGATGATAACTATAAAACATTGTGTGAAGAAATGAGAGATGTAAATACATGGAAACACATTCCATGTCATGGACGAGAAGCCTTGAAATTGTCAAAATTCCAGGGGCACCTGGGTGCCTCAGTCGGTTACACGTCCGACTTCAGCTCCAGTCAAGATCTCACAGTCTGTGAGTTCGAGCCCCGCATCGGGCTCTGTGCTGACATCTCAGACTGGATGGAGCCGGTTTCAGATTCTGTGTCTCCCTCTCTCTCTGCCCCTCCCCTGTTTATGCTCTGTCTCTCTCTGTCTCAAAGATAAATAAAAACATTTAAAAAGAAAAAAGAAAAAAAAAAAGAAACTGTCAAAATTCCATATGACCCAAAGCAAATGTACAGACTCCACCCAATCCCGATCAAATTCCGAATGACATATTTTGCGGAAAGGAAAACCCATCCTAAAATTCATATGGAATTTCAAGGGACCCTGAAGAGCAAAAACAATCTTGAAAAAGGACAACCAATTTGGAGGTTTCACACCTCATGATTTCAGAATCTAATACAAAGCCACCATAATCAAAACAGACATAAAAACAGGGCACCTGAGTGGCTCAGCCGGTTAAATGTCCCACTTCAGCTCAGGTCATGATCTCACGGTTTGGGGGTTCAAGCCCCGCGTGGGGCTCTGTGCTGACGGCTCAGAGCCTGGAGCCTGCTTCCGATTCTGCGTCTCCCTCTCTGTCTGCCCCAACCCTGCTCACACTGTCTCTCTCTCAAAAATAAACTAACATTGACAATTTTTTAAAAAAAGGAACAAGAGAGATCTTTCATAAACCACCTAACTCCACACCTCAAGGAACCAGAAAAAGAAGAACCAAAGAAGCCCGAAGTTAGCACACGGAAAGAAATAACAAAGAGCAGAGTGGAAATGAATGAAACAGAGATGAGAAAGGCAATAGAAAGATCAATGGAACGTACAGCCGCTTTGGGGGAAATACAAGCACAAACCTTTAGCCAGACTCAACAAGAAACACAGAGGGGCAGCAAGAGGACTCAGATGAGATCAGAAACGAAGAGGAGACGTGCCACTGACACCACAGACACACTGGGGATCACAAGAGACTAGTAGGAACGACTGCACGCCAGCAGGAAACTAAAACATCCCTGGGAACATACACCCTACCAAGACGGAGTCGTGAAAACGTAGAAAATCCGAACAGACCGGTGACCAGCAAGGAGACTGAATCTGTAATCAAAGACCTTCCGGCGAAAGGTGGTCTGGCTGGTGGATTCTACCAGCACTTAAAGAAGTAACACCGATCCATACCAAAACGGAGAAGAGGGAAGAACACTTCCAAACTCACCTGATGAGGCCAGCACCACCCTGAGGCCAAAACCAGATGAGGACGGCCCAAGAAAAGAAAATCATAGGCCGATATCCCTGATGAACACAGATACAAAAGCCCTCGGTGATGTATCTGCAGACCGAACTCAACAACGCACTGAGAGGGTCACACGCCCCAAAAGAGTGAGATTGACTCCAGGGATGCGGGTTTGGATCAAGAAATCGATTCGAGGGGCACCTGGGTGGCTCAGTCGGTTAAGCGTCCAACTTCGGCTCAGGTCACGATCTCGCGGTCCGTGAGTTCGAGCCCCGCGTCGGGCTCTGGGCTGATGGCTCAGAGCCTGGAACCTGCTTCCGATTCTGTGTCTCCCTCTCTCTCTGCCCCTCCCCCGTTCATGCTCTGTCTCTGTCTCAAAAATAAATAAAAAACATTAAAAAAAAATTTAAAGAGAAAAAGAAATCGATTCGAGCAGTCAGTCTCCCCTTTGCTGTCCCGTCCACTGCTGGCGTGTTCAATAAACTTGTATCGCCTTAAAAAAAAAATCAATTTGACATCCGCAAATCAATTAATGTGACACACTGCATCCATGAAGTGCAAGATTAAAATCGTATGATGATTTCAATGGATGCAGCAAAAGCGTTTGACAAAATTTGCCGTCTGTTTTGATAACCACCCTCAACAAAGCGGGGACGGAGGGGACGTCCTTTAGACACGGCTAAAGGCTGCATGTGACAACTCACAGCTCCTATCACACCCAACAGGGGGAAGCTGAGAGCTTCTCCTGGAAAATAGGGAATCAGACGAGGAAGCCCAGCCTCTCCACTTTTGTCCCACAGAGTCCTGGGTGTCCCGGCCAGAGCAACCAGGCGAGACGGAGATGCAGACGACAGCTCAGCCGACACACACACACACACACACACACACACACACACACCTGCTGGAGCTGGTAAATGAATTCAGTGAAACTGCAGGACACAAAATCAATGTACAGAAATCAGCTTCTACACACTAATAACAGAGCATCGGAGAGAGAAATTAAGAAAACAATGCCCCTGACAAGTGCATCAAATAAAACCCCAAAGAACAAACTTCATCAAGGAGGCGAAAGGCCCGTACACTGAACACTGTAAAACCCGAGAGAAAGGGGTGCCTGGGGGCTCAGTCCGTGAAGCGTCTGACTCCTAGTTTCGTCTCAGGTCATGATCTCACGACTCGTGAGTTCAAACCCCGTGTCAGGCTCTGTGCTGCCGCATGGATCCTGCTTGGGATTTTCTGTTTCTCCCTCTCTGCCCCTCCTCCACTCACACTCTCTGTCGCACAAATAAATAAACATCAAAAAAAAAAAAAAAAACAATCTTAGGGGCGCCTGGGTGGCTCAGTCGGTCGAGCGTCCCACTTCGGCTCAGGTCACTATCTCGCGGTTCATGGGTTCGAGTCCCGCGTCGGGCTCTGTGCTGACAGCTGGGAGCCCGGAGCCTGCTTCCGATTCTGTGTCTCCCTCTCTCTCTGCCCCTCCACTACTCACGCTCTGTCTCTTTCTCAAAAATAAATAAACATGAAAAAAAATTTTTTTAATCTTAAAGAAATAAGATGAAGACAACACAAATAAATGGAAAGAGAGTTTGTGCCCGTGACAGGCAGAATTAATATTGTCAGAATGTCCACAGTACCCAAAACAATCTACTATTCAGTGCAATCCCTATCAAAATTCCAATGGCATTTTTCACAGAAATAGAGCATACAGTCCCAAAATTTGTATGGAATCACACAAGACCCCAAATAGCCAAGCAATTCTGAGAAAGCAGTGGGACACCATCCACCTGCAAAACTTCTGCCCGGCACAGGAAACCATCCACAAAATGAAAAGACAACCCGTGGAATGGAGAGAATATTTTCAAATCAGATCTCTGATGGGGGCTAATGTCCAAAATATATGAAGAACTCATACAACTCAACAGCAAAACAAAACAACAAAAACCCCAAACAATCCAATTAAAAACTGGACATTTCTCCAGCGAAGGCACCCAGATGGCCAACAGGCACAGGAAAAGGTACTCGCCATCACTCAGCATTGGGGCGCCTGGGGGGCTCGTCGGTTAAGCGTCCGACTTCGGCTCAGGTCACAGTCTCACGGTTCGTGGGTTCGAGCCCCGTGTCAGCCTCTGTGCTGACAGCTGGGAGCCTAGAGCGGCTTGGGATGCTGTGTCTCCCTCTCTCTCTGCCCCTCCCCCACTTGCACTCTGTCTCTCTCTCTCAAAAATAAATAAACATTAAAAAAAATTTTTTTTTTCAAACCACTCATCATCAGGGAAATGCAAATCAGGACCACAGTGGGATGCCACCTTGCACCTGTCAGAATGGCCACCGTCCAAAAGACAAGAAGGAACAAGTGTCAGTGAGGACGTGCAGAAAAGGGAACCCTCGCACCGCTGGTGGGAATGCAGACTGGTGCAGACACTGTGGGAGACGCTATAGAGGTTCCTCAAAACTTAAAAATAGACGTACTGTAACATCCAGCAACTCCGCTTCTGGGTATTTACCCAAAGGAAACAAAAGCACTAACTCAGAACGCTATCTGCACCCCTGCGTTCACTGCAACATAATTCACAAGGGACAAGATACGGAGGCAGGTAAGTTTCCCCTGGTGGACGAGAAGACACAGAAAATGCGTTCACATACGCATTATTATTCTGCCATAAAAAAAAAAAGAAAACCCTGCCATTTGCGACAACATGGATGGACCTGGAGGGCGTGGCTTGGGAAATAAGCCACACGGAAAACGACAAATACTACACGTGAAATCTAAGAAAAATCCCCCACAGTCATAGATACAGAGGCCAGATTGGTGGCTCCCGGTGGGGCAGGTGAAACGGGTGAAGGGGGTCCAGAGACACAAGCTTCCAGATGTAAGACAGTAAGACCCGGGGGTGTAAGGGACAGCGTGGGGACTGAGGTTAATGACACCGGATTGCATAGGTGCAAGTTGCTAAGAGAGTAGATCTTGAAAGCTCTCCACACCAGCAAAAGTTGTAACTGTGTGGCGATGGACGTTAACTACTGTGGGGGTCCTATGGCAACACGCACGATATCGGATCATTATGTTGTACACCTGACCCTAATCGAATGCTGTGTGTGAGTCACATCTCAGCTTTAAAGGATTTTTTTTTAATGTTTTTTAACGTTTATTCATTTTTCAGAGACGGAACGTGAGCGGGGGTGGGGGCGGTGGGTGGGAAGAGAGAGAGGGAGACACAGAATCTGAAACAGGCTCCAGGCTCCGAGCTGCCAGCACAGAGCCCGATGGGGGGCTTGAACCCACGACCCTGGGATCATGACCTGAGCTGAAATCAAGAGTCAGACGTTTAACAGACTGAACCACCCAGGCGCCCCTATTTTAAAACCATAAAAAGAAAGGGGTGCCTGGGGGGCTCAGTCGGTTAAACGTCTGACTTCAGCTCAGGTCACGATCTCACGGTTCGTGGGTTCGAGCCCCGCGTCCGGCTCTGTGCTGACAGTTCGGAGCCTGGAGCTGCTTCGGATTCTGTGTCTCCCTCTCTCTCTGCCCCTCCCCTGCTTGCACTCTGTTTTCTTTAGTCTCTCAAAGATGAATAAATGTTTTTAAAAAAATTTTTTTTTTAAAGAAAGAAGGGGGAGAAGAGCCTGTCCCAGCCACTGTCCTGGGCCTCATGGAGAGCAGCAGACGAGAAAGCCCACACCCTCCCCCTGCACCCCTGGGCCTGGCCGGGCACAGGGGCCTGGGGTGTACTGGGGGAGCTGGGCGAGCTGGGACCGTGCGCCAGCTCACAGGCATGGGGAGTAAGTGAACAGGGGACATGCCTGCAGGGGGGCACCTGGTGCAGACCAGGGCTTAGCAAACACAGCCCAAAGCTGGCAGCAAACGAGGGGGGTACCAGGGACAAGGTCGCCCTCACCCCATCCCCCGCCCCACATGCAGCTGGAACGCGGGCACAGCTCACACACCCATGTGGAGGGAGAAGCCAGCCCGGGCCCCTTCTGGTCAACCCAGAAGCCCTGGGTCGGCTCGGGGGCCATCTCAGCCACGTGCATCTCCCCTGGCAGGACAGGCACCGTGGCTATGCCTCCCACGTGGGGAGCGGGCACAGTCCGGGGAACAGGTGAGGGTGGTGGCTGTGTCCTGAGCAACCACTCCTTGCCATAAGCACCCCCCCCACACCCCCCCACACACACACCGGACCGCTGGCCTGTGGCCTCAGCACAGAACCAGGTATGGAAAACAGCCTGCAGGTTCCCCTCGCCAGTCACACAGGGTCCTCACGTGACCCAGCGATCCCCTCCTCCGTCTTCACCCCCAAGACTTGAAAGCAGGACTCAGAGACCCACCCACCCACGTTCATGGCAGCCAAGAGGTGGAAGTCACCTAGGTGTCCACGGGTGGATGACGGGACAAAGCGTGGCCCATCCACACAAGAGCAGAACGTGGTCCCTTAAGGTGGATAACGGAGGACCTGAGGCTGAGTGGAATAAGCCGGCACAAGACGAACACTGCGTGACCCCGCTCCCACACGGTCCCGGGGTCATCAGACTCACGACACGGGGGGACACGCACCGGGACCCGCTCACACACGGTCCCGGGGTGGTCAGACTCCCAGACAAGGGTAGACGGTGGGGTCGGCGCTGGAGGAGCGGGCGGGGATCCGTGTTTCAGAGTGACGGGATGAACAGAGCCCAGGAGACGGACAGTGGGGACGGCTGCATGATAACGAGAAGGACCTCCTGTCGCTGAACTGCGCACGTACAATGGTTAAAATGGCAGCTCTTATGGTATCCATGCTTTACCACAATAACACCATTTTGGTTAACCCAAAACTCAGGTGGGGCTGCCCGGACCACTCCTCAGCAGCCCTCTGCCAACCATGCGCCCACCCAGGGGACCCTCTCCCAAACTAGGCCACATTCCGGAAATTCCTCCCCGCCAAGCTGCTTGTGTCCTGGCTTACGGCGATTCCGATTTTGGAAGAGTCGCCTCTCCCTCGAGGCCTTGCAGGGCTGCGGGAGGGGCTCGTGCTGAGGTCACCTGAGAGGCCGTGCGGGCACACGCCGGGTCCCGGCTGAGCCGCAAGGACCCCCCAGGTCAGTCACGCCCAGACCCTCCGGGTCCCGGCTCTGGAAACCGTGCGTGGGGCAGCCCAGAACATCCGCTGTCTGGCCGGGCACAGAGACCCCTGCTCGCTGAGCCGCCCGCTCAAGCCAGAAGGCCCCGATTGGTTTGACCTGGTGCCCCAGGTGTCCCCGCCCATCAGAGTACCGCAGAATGATGGCCCACGCCCAAAGCCAGGTGAACAGCTGAGAACCCCAAGTCCCTCCAGGGCACCGGCCCCGAGGTCAGGACTTGTCCCGACTAGGCAGGCAGCCTGGAGGGTGTGCGGGCCGCCCCACCCCTCCAGATGGGGCCCCCACCCGGGCCTTGCCGAGAAACGGATGCAAACACACTTACTCCCCCAGGCCTGTCACAAGAAACGCTTCTCTGGAGGCTGTCAGCCGGGTCCCGTGTTCAAAGGCAGGGGGGGCCCACTGCTGGGGCAGGTAACAGGGAGGGAGGGAGGGTCTGGGAGCAGGTCCTGTGGGGGCTGCAGGGACTGCCCCCTCCCAGGAGCCCTCACACGACCAGCCGGCCAGGTCTGCCCAAATCTACCGCAAGGCCCCCCACCCCCACCGGGCCGGGTGTTGGAGGCGACCCAGGCCCGCCCTGATGTCCTGCTGTCCAGGGCCCAGGCCTCGGGGACCCTTGCCCTGGCGATGCCCTGCTCCTGGCTGTGGTCAGGACAACCACGAGCCGGTCCGTGTCACCACAGAATGGCCCCCAGTCGCCCATGTGGGCCGCGGCAGCACCCCACGGTGGCTCAGAACCTGGACAGACTAGGCAGCTTCATCCAAGCAGCAGGGACTGCAGGCGAGCATTCTGTGGGGATCACGAGGGAGGAGGCAGGGTAGCAGGCCTCACCCCTCCACACACCCCTGGAGCAGGGGGGAGGCCGGGGGGGGGGAGCAGGGCTACAGCATCAGGAGACCTGCTCTGCCTTTGAAGCACCATGTCCCCCGAGGCGGCTCAAGTTTCCAAGGCCTCAGTTTCCCCAGCTGTGAAACGGGCTCCACAAGGCTGCCCGACAGATCAGGCAAGATGCCGGTGTCGCGGACCGATTTGTGGGTCGATTCTGGAAGACGAGAGGCTTGGCCCAGTGCCAAGGAGAGCTGGGCTTGCAAGAACCCACCACTCCAGAGCCCTGCGTGCCTGCCTCGGGGCGGCGGATGCCGGCGGAGCGGGTGGGTGGGGCAAGGCAGTGCCCACTGGAGGGGAGGCCCCCCCCCGCAGGGCCCAACAGGCCAAGGAAGCCCCCTCTCCCACCTACAGGCTGGGGGCCCCGGAGGTAGCCAGCGGGGGGGGGGGGGGGGGGGCGGCGGCTCTGGGTCCAAAGAAACTGCTCCCAAGCAGTGTGACCAGGAACGACGGGGCCCGACCCCCCCAAGCCCGGCCCCCAGCCCACGTCTGAGAACATCCTGGCTGCCCTTTCTCAGCTGCCCTCTCCCCGGCGAGGCCAGCTTTCCCGAACAAGTGAACGGGTCTGGAAGAGGGAGGGAGAGCGTGGGGTGAACCAGCCCAGCTGGCGGGGGCAGGGCACAGTAGCGATGCCAGTGCTGCCCCCACCGCACCACCAGGGTGGGCCCTGCGGCTCCCGAGCTCAGGGGGCCGGGAGAACGGCCACCTCAGGCTGCTCGGCTTCCAGAAAAGCCTGTCGCTGCCTCCCCTCTGGGGCACTCAGGCTCCAACACTGCCGCTGACCAGCAGATTCCCAGGACCTGGGGCTGCCAGAGACACCTCCCGGCCTAGCGGGTGGGCGACAGAGGGGAGTCAGGGTCCCTTTGGGAGTGCCCAGGACGCACGTCTCAGACTGGTGTCTCAGGAGGAATGCAGGCCTTTAGCCTCTCCATGGGGTGCTAGCTTTGTTCTGAGGAGCTCAGGCTAGAAGCCCCCAGCAGAGCGTCCAGTGTCCCCCTGGGGTGTCTGGGGGACAGCGCCTGAGGGGGTCACCCTCCACGAGGCAGGGAGCAGGTGAGCCTCTAGGGGCCGTTCCTGCCCCACCCCCACCTTCAGCGAGGCCCAGGGGCTGCTGCCTTGGGCTCAGAAGCAGGTGCTGATGGCCCGAGGGCACAGCCTGTCTGTTCCCCGTCAATCCCAGGACAATTAGCCCCAGGAAGGGAGGGGAAGCTACTCAGGACTCTGGCACCTTGGAAATCACCCCAGAGCAGGGGCCACCCTGGAGCAAAGTCCAGGAGATGCCGCGGCGGGGAGGATCCGCGCAGGTGGATGGACTGCGAGCTCATTACAGGCCGCACCTGCCCCCTCCCCCGAGCGCCACCTGGGCTGGCCGCCTGCCCAGCGCAGCCGCACCAGCGGGGGGGAGAGGGGGGAGCCCTCTCCCACCCCACCGGCTTCACGGGGACCCAGCCGGTCCTTGCTCCCCCTGCCCCCTGATCCCCCGGCGAAAGGGTGGCTCGAGGTGGGGGCCATGACGTCACCTCTAGGTGGCGGGGAGCCAGGTGGACCCCCCCCCAACACACACACACACCCACGCACAGAAGCCCGCGGGGCCGCCTGGCCCTTTCCCTCCCTGAAGCCGCTCGCCCGCGCGATTTCCTCTTTCTCTGCGGAGCCGAGGTTTCGCAACGCGGCGGCGGAGGGAGGTCCGGGGCGGCGGAGGTCCGCGGGTGACAGCGAGACACGCAGCCCGGGGTGGGGGGCGGGGGTGGGGGTGGAGGGAGACGACACAGCCTCAGGCCCGGGGCCGCTGGGAGGCGACGGCCGGCTCCGTGCAGGTGCACTCCGGGCCCGCGCCCCCCAGCCACGCAGGCGCCTCAAGCAGCCCTCCTGCCCACCCAACCCCCCCCCCCACGCCCGGGGCCGGCATCCAGGCCGGCCCCCACCCCGGGCCGCACCCATCCCGGCCCCGCACCCTCCCCGGCCCCGGCCCCGGCCCCGCACCCGCCCGGGCTCGGGCCCCGCACCCACACCCGGCCCCGCACCCGCCCGGGCCCCGCAGCCACCCCGGGGCGCACCCGCCCGGCCCGCACCTACCCGGGGCGCCGCAGTCGGCGCAGCGCGCGTTCCCCGGCCGCTGCAGCAGCTCCAGGACCGCCCTTCGCCGCTCCTTGGCCATGGCCGCGATGCCGCCCGCCCGCGATGCCGGGGCCGGGCCCGGAGCGTGCGCCCGCCGCGCTAGCGCCCCACGCAGGCCGCCCGCCGCCCGCGGCCCTGCGCCATCCTGGGCGGCCTCAGCCCGCGCGCCGGTTCCGCATTCCTGCCGCCCGGCCCGGCTCCGCCGCCGCTCGTGTCGCCGCCGCGGCCGCCGAGCGTGTGCCGGCGCGGGGCCCGGGGCGCACGGCGCGCTCTGCTCTGGCCGGCGCGGCCCGCGGGCGGCCCCCAGCGGCGCGGGCGGGCGGGCGGCCTCCTTCCGCGCCCGCCCCGGGCCCCCAGCCCGCACGCGTGGGGACCAGCCCGGAGGTCTGCCCGCCGCCCACGCCCATCCGAGCACCGAGTCCCACCAGGGAGGAGGTGGCCAGCGGGCACCGGCGTCAGCGGGCGCCCAGGCCGCAGAAGGGACAGGACACCTGTCACCTTGCCGGTCACCGTGCCCGGGATAAAGCCCCTCTGGCAGGAGGCCAGGGACCCAGGAGTGCAGGTGAGGGGAGATAGAGGGGACAGGTCACAAAGGTGTCCCCTTGTCTCCTCGTCTGCTTGCCTCGGCAGTTTTTCAAATTCTTTCCATTTTCTTGTTATGAATGCAATGGTACCTGCTGTTACTGCAAATTGAAACTATCAGACCGAAAAATTGTAGCTTCTCTCCACCCCCACCCCAGGAAATTCTGAACCAAACACTGTTAACAATCCCTTAGCGTCCTTCCAGAATGGTCCCTGGCCTGTGAGAACACCAGGGGAGTCCCTAGTCCTTCTGATCTGCCGCCTTTTTTTTTTTTTTTTTTTTTTTTTTTGGTCATTTGTTTTGGTTTGGTTTTTGGTCGGTTGATTTATTTTCGCTTAATAAACCTTCCTATCTCCCAAGTCCACACATACAGATTCACTTCCTTCTTGTTCAATGGCTGCATCCTGCTCAGGGCTCGGCGGGACCATCACATGTCCACCCAGCTGTGGGCTGAGGGGCCGCTGGCCTGTTTGCAGACTTTCAGAGTCACAGGCCACACCACGGAGTCCACCACCGACACCTTTGCGACTCTCCAAGGGGAGTCCCCTCGGGGACAAGGGGAAAGGCGTTTGAATCCGTGGCCAATCTGTGAATTTGCACTCTGTCAAGGCTGCACTGGCTTGCTCCCCGGGGCCTGGCTCCCCGCGCCCTGGCCAACAGAGGGTCCCGGAGCTCCCGGAGCCTCAGCCACCTTTTCCACAGAGTGCGGCAACCCACTTTGGTCTGCATTTCTAGATCCTGTGGGGCTGTGTGCTGTTTATCATTTTTTTCAGCAGTCTCCACACCTAGCGTGGGGCCTGAACTCACAACCCCAAGATGAAGGGTTACAGCCTCCACCGACCGAGCCAGCCGGGCATCCCGTGGTGCTGTGAGGTTTAACTGGTCACACGTCTGTCTCCCCCATCGGACTGGGGCCTTGTGAATGAGGACAGATGGCATTTTCATCTCTGGGTCCGGTGCCAGGGTCAGATCCTACCCCCCAGCACAAGCAAGAATGTTGCCGAAGGAAGACATTAGCAAGTTACAGCTTTTGACCAGGCACCAGGCACCAGGCATGAGGTTGAACCCCTAGAAATACTTTCTTATTGGGGCGCCTGGGTGGCTCAGTCGGTTGAATGTCCCGACTTCAGCTCAGGTCATGATCTCACAGTCCATGAGTTCGAGCCCCATGTCAGGGTCTGTGCTGACAGCTCAGAGCCTGGAGCCTGCTTCAGATTCTGTGTCTCCCTCTCTCTCTGCACCTCCCCTACTCATGCTTTGTCTCTGCCTCTCAAAAATAAAGAAACGTAATAAAAAAATTAAAAAAAATAAATACTTTCTTATTTAACTCCCATTTTATGGGGAAACTGAGGCATGGGGCAATTCAGTCACTGGCTCCAAGCCACACATGGCTTATACAAGTCAGGACCGGAGTAAACGGATAACTGGGAAAGAGAAAGACACACACGCTGGTCAGGTGCCCAGAGAGGCCGACTGCCGTGGACCTGGATGTGGTCCACCTGGGGACAGAGAACAGCATGGAAGGACGGGGGGTGGGGGGGCACAGAGGGGCTCGGAGGAAGACCAGGAAAGGGACGGGCAAGTGCTTTCCACGGGAGGGAACGGCCTGAGCAGCTGGCCTCACCCTGTCGGGTGGGGAGGGGGTCCTCCGCCTTCTCTGTTGCCCCTTCCCCCTTCCGACTGAAGGGGTGATGACACAGTCCCCGGGGGAGGGATGACCCCAAAGGAGGCGAAAGCAAGATGTGCAGCCCCTGCCCGGGCCGCCCGGCAAGGGGTGGGCCCCCCCAAGGGCTGCTGCTGGCTGCGGTCGGGCTGCCGAGGGTTGTGACAGCACGGCCGGTGCCGGGTCAGAACCGGCCCGGGTCTCGTGGGAGGCGCGGGGTCGGCGTGGGCGGCTCGCCTGCCCCTCCCGCTGTCCTTGGTCTGCAAGGCTCTGCTGAAGGTCCCTGAGTCCCAGTTACTCAAGCATCTTCTGAGCCCAGGCAGGGGCCTGGACAGCCAGTGCCTGCCCGCCCATGACCGCTCAGCCACCCCGAGCAGACGGGGAGCTCCGGGGGGCGGGGCCTGCCTGCTGCCCATCCCCACAGCACCGGGGGAGGCCACGCACGGCTGGCCGGCAGGGGAACCGGCGTCTCACCGGCTGGCAGAGCCAAGGTGAGACCGGGCCCCTTGGGCTAGGGGACAGGGAGGCACGTCGGCACTGGCAGGGGCTGGCCCTCCCAAGGAAGGAGTGGAATGGACACAGGCTTCCAGGGACTGGGGCCGGTGCTGGGCCCCTCTGAAGGGATGGACCTGCCCTGAGCCTCGCACTTGGCCTCTACTGACAGAGAACCCACTTTCCAAAGGCGGGTGACAGGAGCCTTGCCAGGCTCCCTTCCCTGCAGATACACACAGCTCCTTGCTTCCTCCTCCTTGAAGCCCTCCCAGACGGCCCTGGGCAGAAATCCCCACATGAGGAAAGATGACCCCTGCCCAGTGTCAGGATTTTGCCCATGGACCTCAGAACACCCAGCTCCCAGCCCAGAGTCTTGAGATGATCAGGCCCAGAGCACCCTGCGCTCTAACACCCCCTTGAGCAGAACACAAAGGGAACCCTCTCAACACTTTCCTGTCTTTTTACCACCAAGCTCTTTCCATCCTAAGACCTCCAAAGCACGAACTGATGGGACTACCAAGAAACCTTGCTAGTCCGTGGAGTCCCCCTCCAAGCTGTGAGCGGCTCTGGGGCACGGGAGTGCTGTGTGGTGTCTGTCCACACCCCTGACATCTCTAGTCCTGATCAGGCGGACGCTGAGGCGGCTGGAAGCTGAGGGAATCCCGGCTTGGCCGGCGTGCAGCTCGGACGTGTGAGCTGGGCTGGGAAGACACTGGACCGCTCTGGGCCTGAAACTTGGGCCTGGTCACGGAGAACCTCGCTGGAGAGCAGGCCCTGGGCTGCTCAGGGGTCCCAGGATGCACAGCGGTGGCGGGCAGAGGACAGAGACCCTCCGGCCCAGCCACGGAGACGGAGCCCCAAAACTGAAGGCAGGGGTCCAGACGGGACGGAGAAACCAAGGCTGGTAGAGGCGAAGAGTGGCCCAGGGGGCCTCAAGAGCAGGGCGTCCCGCTCAGGCGCCTCCTGGCAGGCAGCAAGGTTGCGCTGGGGCAGGAGGGCCGCTCTGGTGCCTGATGGGGACGGTGGCCCCGCAACGAAGGGTCCTAGAGGGCAGCACCCCCCACCCCGGGCTGCAGGATTGCCTTCACAGTGTCCTGCATTTGCTGATTTATGCTGTGGGTTGAATTGTCTCCCTAAAGCCAGGCTGGAGTCCCAGCCCCTGTACCCCTGAGCTGTGAAAGTGGCCTTATCTGGGAGGGGGACTTTGCACATGAGGGGTGGGCCCTGATCCAATGACCGAGTCCTTATAAAAGGGGGATTTGGACACAGACACGCACCCAGGGAGAGCGCCACGTGATGAAGGACGAAGAGATCGGGGGGTCAGGGGGTTGGCAAGGGGAGCGTCCCAGAGCAGCTGCCTCCCCCAGAGCCTCCGGGAGGAGCCTGGCCTCCATGGGGGCCACCCCCAGAGCTGGGGGGGACGAATGTCTGTAGTTCAAAGCCTCACGAGTGAACTAACACAGTTACATATTGTTGTTCTTAGCCGCCTTCGTACAAGTCAGGAAGCCATCAGCCGGCTGGCGGGCACCCACACCTCCCCCTGTGGCCTGCACCCAAGGGGACCCACGGGCTCTCTTCCCTCCCCAGACTCCCGCCCACCTGCATCGGGGACGGTCCAGGATGCCTGGACCAATCTAACTTGGGGAGACATAAAGCAAACGGGGTGGGGGTCTGACCGCCTTAGAGCCCGGGCCCAAGTCTGGGGGTGCATATTCCTCCCCCTGAAGCCGAAGGAAGCCCTCGAGGCCCCAGCTGCCCGTTCTCACGTCTCCAGGTTCCTGCCTACACCCCTGGCCCGCAGCCCTGCCCGGGGCCATACCTTCCTGTGGGACCCCCACCTGGTGTCCCCTCTTTGTCCTGCCCTCCAGAGGCCCTCCCTGCTCCATCCTGGTGGACCCATTCCACACACTTACTGAGCACCTACTGTGTGCCCCGTCTGGGGTGGGAGCCCCTGTAGGCCAGTCCCTGCCTCCAGGGAGGCCAAGAGACTGGCCGTCACCCATGTTGGATGGAGGGGGGAGGAGAGGCCACCAAGTATCAGGGAGGACAGGGAGGGGTCCCCCCGGGGGCCGTGGGCACAGACACAGAGGGCCGGAGACGGGGACAGGGGAAGGCTACAGTGAGCAGGGTGCCCGGGAGGGCTGTGCGGGGCTGGAGGGAGCTCTCAGGGAAGGGGTGAGTGAGGCGGGACGGGGTGGGGGGGGGGGAGCTGCAGGACAGATGGTAGGTGGAGAGGACAAGTTCAGAGACAAGGAGGCAGCATGAGGGCCTGGGTGCCTCAGGTGTCCCCGTCCCCACAGAGGTGTCTCCACAGAGGTGTCCCCCCAGGTGTCCCCACAGAGGTGTCCCCTTTCCCTGGATGCCAGGAGCCCCGAGGGGAGCTGACCACCAACCGCCTGCCTTGGCTCCCTCTTTTTCTGCCCGGACACCAGCCATCTCCAGACTCTTGAGGAAATTCTGTAAAGCAGGTGGGGTTGGCAGTCCCGCCTGGGACAGGGGAGGGGGCACACCCAGCCCAAAGGAGGTGGGCAGCGTGGAGGCCGATCCCCTCCACCCCTGGGCCGGCACGCAGGAGGAGCCGGGAGAACACTCAGAGTTCTTTGGTCTATACGGCCCTGTCTTTCCAGGGAGCCGGGCCCCTCCTCCCCTGGGACCGGGCGGCGGCCACGCGCCTCGACAGTGTTCACTGAGCACCTGCTCCGTGCAGAACCCTGAGCAGGTTGGAGGAGCCGGCCACCTCATCGGGGAGGAGACAGGGACCCCAAGGCACCCAGCAGAGGGGGTCCAGCCCCTGCCAGAGCCCCCGCCCCCCCAACACCGGGCACGAGGCCTACACTGCATCAGGCCTGACCCTGGAGTAGGCGGGGCAGACACTGCCTCCCAGACCCAGACCCCAGCCTGGAGCCCTCCCCACAGACACCGAGCAAGCAGCAGATCCCAGGGCGGCCTCGGGCAAGCTGTGAGCAGAGCGGGAACCAGGACGCGTCCCGGAACCCTCCCCCGGGGCCTCACGCCCTCCTCGGCCCTCTCTGGGCAGGGTGGCCGCATCCGGGTGCCTTGGCCCTCCCTCCTCCCTGGGCCTGCCAGTCCCCAGGGGGCCCCTGGCCTCCACTGTGAGCCGGAGTGTCAGCTGCGGGCAAAGCCCCAGGGAGGGCACGGGATGGGGAAGCCGAGGAGGGTCGGCACGAGGTCCAGGGAGGCCACGCGCCTGGCCGCGAGAAACGGCCTCCTGGTGCGGCTGGGGACACAGCCCTGTCCCCACAGAGTTCCGTTTTCCCCGCCAGCCCTCGGGTCGGCCATCAGCCCACGGCCCCGCCCCCGTAGACACGGTCATTTGTTTGCTCACCAAGAGAAACACAGAAACAGCAAAAGGAAAGAGGATCCCAGTCACCCAGGCCCTCACGGGAGAGAGGACGAAACGGGGGGCCGACAGATGTGCAAAGAGGGCGCCGTCCTGCCCTAGCCCAGAAGCCACAGCCACCGGATGCTTCCCACATCGCCGTCTGGGCGTGGCGCTAGCCCAGAAACTGCCTCGGAAGGTGCGGGTCTCCGGGGGTGTCCCCAAAGATGATGTGGGGGTGGGGTGCTGAGGGCTGCCGAGTGGGCTCGGGGACACTGAAAGACAGTTTTGCTTGGTTTCCCAAAGAGCGAGAACACGACAGCATCTGGCAGTGGGAGGAGGGTGGGTGTGGGAGGCGCTCCCACCCGTCCCGCGGGCCGGCAAAGGCATGGTCCCCCCGCTGCGCGTGAGGCGTCCCCGGGGCCGGGCGGGCCGCAAGGGTCGGGTCCTCTGGGGCTGTCTGCCACTTTCAGCCGTTCCCGTGGTTTGGGGAGAAGGGCGAGGTCCGAAATAGGCCACTGGGGCTTGCTCTCTTCCCCTGACCCGGTCCCCTTCCGGCAAGGACGTTGAGCAGTGGATCTTAAGTTCACACGCAAATCAGTGCAAAAAAAATTCCAAAAAATCACTTATAAGGAACCTCTGCAAGTCAATAATAAAAAAGGCAAGTGACCCAGTTTAGCAACAAGAAGATGATCGGAATAGACGCTCCTCTAAGACCTACAGCTGGCCAGGACGCACACGAAAGGATGTTCGACACCCTCAGCCGTCAGGGAAATGCAGGTCGAGTCACTAGCAGATCCCACTTCTCCCCCGCCACACGCACACACAGACACGCACGCAAGTGCACATGCACACACAGGCACACAGAGATGCACGCATGTACACACAGGAATACACAGGCACAGATGCACGCGTGTGCACATGTACACACACGCACAGGAATGCACACACAGGAACACACGCACACAGGGAGGCGCACGTACACACAGGTGCACATGCACAACAATGGCTGCAACTCAGAAACAGAAAGTGACAAGTGTGGCGACGGTGTGGGACCCAAAGCCTCGTCCACGGCTGCTGGGCACGTAGAATTCGCAGCCACTGTGTGAACGGTCTGGGAGGTCCTCCGACGGTCAGTGAATTCCCAAGTGCCCAGCAAGCCCAAGTACAGATCCAAGAGAAACGAAACCACATTCGCATAAAAGCTTGTACACACATGTCCGCATTACGCACGTAGAAATTCAATACTATTCGCAACAGCCGAAGGCGGAAGCAGCCCAGTGTCCATCAGATGAGGAATAAGTAAACATCACGTGGCCTGCTGCACCGTGGAATATTACTCTGCGGAGTAGTGACCCACGCACCACCTGGACGAACCCGGAAAACACGACGCTTGGTGAAATCCACCAGCCACAAAAGGACGCGCGCTGCATTCTACTCCTGTGAGTCCCCTTCACGGGAGTACTCACGCCGGTCTCCCTGTGTTGCAGTAAGAACTCAGAGGCTCTGTGCTTCTCGCGTCTGACGTCGTGGCCCCTGTGCTGAGCCTCCTGAACGAAGGGGTCCCGCCTCCCACTGCTCAGCGGCCCCACACAAGGCCATCACATCCCTTAGAGGATGGGAAGACTGAGGCGGGACGCGTTGGGTCACACAGATCACAAGGCTTCCCTCCAAGATCAGACCACAGGCCTGAGGACAGACCAGGGCAAAGGGACCCCCACACACCGCAGACCACCGTGGCCAAAGAGCCTTTCAGCCTCACAAAGCACGAGGAGGAAGGTGTGGAAGCACTTCATAGTCTATCAGGCCCCGCACGCTGCGAACACAGCTGCCTGCCTCTGAGCCCATCTGCCGTGAACTGAGTCTACGAACGAGTACATCAGGACAGGTCTCAGACAGGTGCCATGGGACAGGGCATTTGAGATAGGTCTTGTATTTCCCAGAGAAGATCCCTCTGCCCACCCTCCCATCCATCCACCCACCCACCCACCCATCTATTCATTCATCCAACATCTATCATCTCTCCACTCGTCCATCCATCCGCCTATCCACCCATCATCTATCCACCATCCATCCATCATCCGTCTCTGTCTTCCCTCCTATGGGATCTTCTATAATATGACTGACATCCCTCCTACCTCCCACTGAGATGTGGGATCTACGTCCCCACCTCGAGTCTCAGTGGGGGGCTGTGATTCCCCCATCCAGTACAGGATCGTTGCAAGACACCGGATAGACTTCTCCGGCTGAGTCCGAAAAGGATGTAGCTTCCACCTGGTGCCCTCTCTGTCTCTGCCTCCGTCTCTCTGTCTCTCCTCGGGAACCTGAGCTTCCAGGTACCAAGCCTGGCCCCCAGCCACCACAGTGCAGAGACCACACGGAGAGGGCCCGGAGACAGCGACGCCCCAGCTGCCACAGAGGCCTCCCGGCTCAGGTGCCGGCCATGTCCGTGCAAGTGAGGAGCCTCAGGTGCGGCGGCCGACCTTAGAGACATCAAAATCGGAACCATAAAATGCTGTTGCTTGAAGGTAAATCTGGGATGGCCTGCAGTCTGGCAAGAGCTAACTGGCATAGTGGTGGGAGAAAGAGGAGAGACAGACAAGGAGGGGGGGAGGAGGGGGAGGGAGGAGGGGGAGGGAGGAGGGAGGAGGGGGAGGGAGGAGGGAGGAGGGGGAGGGGGAGAGGAGGAGGAGGAGGGGAGAGGAGGGTGGAGGGAGGAGGAGGGAAGGGGGAGGGAGAGAGGAGGAAGGAGGGGAGAGGGAGGAGGGAGGAGGGGAGAGGGAGGAGGGAGGAGGGGAGAGGGAGGAGGGAGGAGGGGAGAGGAGAATAGAGGCCTGGAGGAGCAGGGGCCACAGGGCTGCGTGCCTCAGGAGACCGCGGCCCCGGGCAGACACCTGCAGCCTAGCGCTGGGTCCCAGGGGCTGGAAGGCCCCTAGGCCTGGCCTGAGCCCTCCTCCCAGCCCCCTCATTCACGGGGACCCTCTTGTCCCCAGGGGGGTGTCCTCTGAGGGGGGCTCCTACTACCCCCAGATCACGGTTTGTGGGTGCGGCGAGCCCCTTGCCACCCATCACGGACTCCCCTGTGGTGCCAGGCACCGGGCATGCACCTGCTCTGCGCTGCCCCGACGTGTACGGGGGAGCTGGCACGGGGGCGGTGGCGGGCAGCTGAGGCTCCCCTTCTCTGAGCCCCTGAGCCCCCGGCCTGGCCGTCAGGTCAGGAAGACCTGGGGCCTCAGGCATGCACAGCCCTGCTCCTATCTACAGTTCCTGGAGCGTGGGGAAAACTGTGCACGCGGTCCCCCCTAGGTGGCCCTCTTCAGGCGCTGCGGTGTCGCCACTGTCCGGCAGGGGCCGCCACGCCACCACATTCTGTCCCGTGGTGCCGCTGGCCCTGCAGGCCAACGGGAGGAAGGGAGAGCTGGTTTCCTCCGAGTGGTCGGCCCCCACCCCTGCCCCATTACTGGGCTTTTGTAATTCGGGGGCACAGTCGCCCAGCCCCACGGACCAACCCTGAAAGCCCCAAGTGGCAGCCGGCCCGGCCCCCACACCCGTCCCGGACCCCCTGTCCTCCCAACACCGCCGGCTCGCCCGAGCCTCCTGGGCCCCGCACCTGCAGCCCCAAGCTTCCAGCCTTGACTTCGCCGCCCCCCCCCTCCCCCACCAGGACCCACAAGCCGGGTGTCCCCCAGGAAGCGCAGGGCTGTCCTCTGCTGGGCGGGGTGGTAGTCGATGAAATCCCAAACTGGAAGGTGGCAAGCAGAACGCTGGCCCGGGAGCTCTTTCCCCAGAACTCCCCCCGCCCGTGTCATGGCGGAGCACAGCGGTCAGGGTGGTGGGATCATCTCTGCCGATACATCTCCCGCCTCACGATCCCTGTGCCCCTTCTAAGTAACTTCCTGTCCCACCTCCTTCCCCTCCTCCGGTGACCCGTCCGGGACATGCCGTGGCCGAGACAGCACGACCAGGCTCCGGGGTCCCGGGAATTCAGGTGCAGTGCCGGCCCCGGGGGCCACGGGCACGCGCCCCTCCTCCTGTCCCCTGACCGCTCCGCGTGGGCTCCCCCTGGAAATGCACCTGGGCTTCCTCAGAGCTCAGCTGCCTCTAAAGGTCCCAGATGGAGGGGCGGGGACAGAGACGCACCCCACTCCCAAGGCGGAGAGGGTGCAGAGAGTGTCCTAGGATCTGAAGTGGCCACGCCACTCTGGGGTTCCACTGGACTGAGGGCAAGACAGGCTGGTCCGAGCCCTGAGACAGCCTGGAACTGGGGCAGGCTCGTGAACGAGGCGCTCTCCCGCCCTCGCCCCTGCAGCCCTCCCCACAGGGCTCAGCAATAAATCCATAGCTTCCCAGAGACTGGTGGCTGCCTTCCGACTTCAGGGAGAAGAAGGGTGATGACAGGAGACCAAGCAGGCACTGGGGCGCCCGGCTGGCTCAGGCAGGAGACTGTGTGCCTCTCAGTCTCAGGGTCGTGAGCTCAAGCCCCATGCTGGGCATGGAACTTACCCAAAGAAAGCACTCCAGTGAGAGATGTTCGCACAACTTTGTGAACTGTACTCTTCCAAAAGTGAATTTGTGGGATGCCGGTTCTATCCCAATAAAAATTTTTAAAAAAGGAACCAAACGGGCAAGAGGACTTGCTTTACAGTGACATTCTGCTTTCCTGGGCATTGGCAGCCAACCTCAGCGCTGCTGGAGCGTCCTCGGGCAGCACCCACGAAGTCACCTGCTCCCGCGTCGTCACTGGGCGCCGCCTGCCCCGCCGTCTGCCGAGGGGACGCAGGCCCCCCTGAGACTGCAGCGGGGACGCAGGCCTGGCCTGGAAGAATCAGGGATGTCCACCCAGAGGAGGGAAGGGGCCCAGGCCGGGGGTGGGGGACAGGGCGGGCAGGGGGACAGGACCCCAGGGAATGGTCCACATGACGCGAGAGTGTAAGTGCCTGAGCCATGACAGAGGGGCTCCCGAGAAGTGGCTGGGCACGCTCCCTCCGCCAGGGGACGGCTCCCCCGGCCACAGCCCGTCCCGGTGACCATCGATCAGAGATCAGAGCTGAGAGGCTGCAGACCGGACGTCAGTCCCTCCTCTCGGAGCGCAGAAGCCACTCGGGCTGGGCCCGCGTCCGTCTCAGGGCGACCGCTCTCCTGCTGGAGCTGCCGCTGGGTCCTGTGCAGGGCCTGCCGGCCGGCTGGACACCAAGCAGCTCACCCGACCTCTCAGCTCTGTGCTTGCCCAGTGGGGCCTGGAGGGCTCCCTCCGGCCTACGGCCCCCACCTGATGGGGCGGCTCCAGGAGCCGACTCTGCTGTCACAGGAGCTGCCCGGGAGCCTGCACGGAACCAGAACGGCCCCGTCCTTGCAGGCCCGGGAGAGGCCGTGGGCACAGTGCACAGGGAGACGCGCCAGTCCTGACTACAGGATGCCAGACGAGGTGGTCAGGCAGCCCAGGGAGACAGGCCTGTACCAGGAAGAAGAAAGAGCCAACTGGACGAGAGGCAGGAGGGTGCTCACTGGGGAGGGGACAAGAGTCCTGAGGCCTGCTGCCCTGGTTAAGAAGTCGGCATGGCTTTCGGGTGGCAGGCGGCGTGCACGCAGGCCGGACCCACCCCACCTGCCTTCACGGCTCTGGGTCCCGTTGGCCCAGCAGCAGGAAGGACCTGTCCGCCCCAACCTTGAGCACCCCCGGACCTGCCCTCCACACAGGCCAGCGGACGGGTGTTTTCAAGCAGAACCACAGGGGCGCGTGGGGGGCTCCGTCGGTCGGGCGTCCGACTCCTGATTCCAGCTCCGGTCGTGATCTCATGGTTGCTAAGTTCAAGCCCCACATCGGGCTCTGCACTGACAGCGAGGGGCCCGCTTGGGATTCTCTGTCTCCTTCTGTCTCTGCCCCCCACCCCCGCTTGCTGTCTCTTTCTCTCTCTCAAAACAAATAAACATACATTAAAAAAAAAAAAAAAAAAAGGCAGTGCCACCACACCCGCACAGAAGCTCCCAGGCTTCCACCTTCCCGAGCGCCGGACAAACCCCACACAACAGTGGTTCCGGGCTCCCTAACGCCTTGGGACGCCCCGGAGAGCGTGGCAGGTGCAGCCACATGGTGTGTCCCCTAATGAAAGCTGGTGGATGACGTCCTTCCAGGCCACCGGGCCACCAGCAGGAGGGCCGTGACAGCCCAAGCTGATGACCAATGCCTGACGCCAGGCCTGGACCCTTCTCCCCAGGAGGTGTCCCTTCCCCCACGAAGCTCTGTGTGCGGCAGGTGTGAATTTGGTTCCACTCTTCCCAAAGACTAGAGATTCACAATTGTCCTCATAGAACTATGAGAGTCACTTCTGTGGATTGATAGAAAGTTCTTCACTGCCTCTTGCAGTCCTAAAATCCCTGCCCTTTCACCCGTAAATAATCTCACTCAAAGACTGAATCCGAATGCCAGGTGGGTGGGATGACTGAACTCTGGTTCCCGGGAGAGACCAGCAGGAGGCAGGCAGCACAGACAGGAAGGGGCTCTCGTTTGGGGAGGCGTCGGAGGGCTGGCTCCGTGACGGTGTTCCCGCCTTCCTGCGGGGGGGACCGGAGCAGACCGCCACGCCTCCCCTCCAAGACTCCATCAAGTGACCACTGGGGACATCAGGCCAGCCCTGTGTGCTTCGCGGAACTGCATCTCAACCCAAAACCGGCACAGTTTTACCGGGAAAAAGAAACCGGGCAGTATTCGTGCACGATATAAAATTACAACCACAAGCACGTAATTTATAGGTTCTATAAAATTACGGCCAAACACAAGCAGTTTTAAACTAACGGTTGTTTCTATAAAAACGATGCACGCTTGTTATAAAATACAGCCATAAAGAAAAATACTTGGAGGAAAGCCACATAGGTCCGTCCAGACGTGCCCGCCACATGGACGTGCACTGTGAACACTCACCGTATGGGATCCCAGACCTCTCTCGCGTCTACATCGAATCCGGAAATGTCTAGAGAGACGCTTTACGGGAAGAGGGGTCATGTCATACGTGCAAAGGCCGGTTCTGACCTTCTGATCCCGTTTATTAAGCCATACTCATTCTCTGTCGTCACCAGCGAGAGTGGCTGCAAATCCAGTAACAACCAGTAACAAAGACCTCAGAAAAATACGGGATTCCAGCAGCCCTGAGCAAGTTCCACCCGTGATGGGGTCACTGCAGGGGAGACAGACCCCACAGCTGCCCAAAAGCACATCCTCTGGGCACGGGCCTGCGCGAGCTTCCCACCAGCCAGCTGCTCGGCCCCGAGGCCCACGCGGTCCGATGCCCCATCCCTGGCTCGACCCCGTGAATCCGACTTTCTGGGTGTGATTAGGGTAAGGAGGTTGAGCAGGCAGGCGACCCTGGATTATTTGGGTCAGCATTGTCAACAGGAGGATCCCTGTAAGGAGGCAGGAGGGTCAGAGTCAGGGAGAAGACGGGAGAGGGGGGAAGGTCAGGGCAGAGAGAAGGCGCCGCCCTCGAGGACAGGCCCGGGCCAAGAACGCCAGCGCCTCTAGAAGCTGGAAAGACAAGGGGACGGACTCTCGCCAGAGCCCCGGAAGAAACGCGGCCCTATGGGCCCATCTACACTTCTGACCTGCGGACGGTCAGAGCATAAACATAAACCTGTATTGTTTAAGCCACTGGGTCTGCGGTGACTTATGTGAGCACAGGACGCTTCGTGGAGGGGAGTCTGTCCTGCTCGTGACAGTGGGAGGGACAGGGCCGGCGGGGCAGAGGGAACCCCAGGGCTGCGTCCCGAGCGCTTCCGGACACGATCGTGCGGCTGAGGCCACGGGCACATCCAGCGCGCCCACCCAAGGGGCCAGAGGGAGGCAGACCGGGGAAGGGCTCATCTTCGGGGAAGGCGGCTGTGGGCCTAGGCCTCACCACAGTGGGCGGGGAAAGCCGTCTCCTGCATGAGGACACTTGGAAAACATCCTGGAGGTCACCCGTGGGCACCTTTGAATATGGCTGGTGGCTTTTTGTGACAAGTGCCTAGGTGGCTTTGCTCAAGTGGACACATGTCCGGCACGGACGTGTGCCACGTGGCTAGCGACTCTGATCTGGGAAGTTCAAGGCGATGCCGACTGCTGCTCCTTCGAAGAGAGCTGGGCTCTCCCCACACTTCCTCTCCCCGGGCCGACACCACTGAGTCACGTCACCTGCTGCGAAATCCACTGAATGCGTTTCAGAGCGAGAATTTTCTCAATCACGTACAGTTAAACCACGCAGAATCTGATGCCACATACTTTCTTCATTTTGAAATAATGTAATCTGAAGCAGGTTCCAGGCTCTGAGCTGTCAGCACAGAGCCGGACACAGGGCCCGAACTCACAAACCGTGAGATCGTGACCTGAGCTGAAGTCGGACACTTAACCGACTGAGCCACGAGGGTGCCCCTAGAACTTCCAAAAATTTGCAAAAACAGGACAAGAGTTCATACGTCCAGCTTCCCCAAACAACATCTTACGTCATCATAGAACAAGAATCCAAGCGTCCTGTGGGTCGCCAGGCCTCCCGGGCTGCCTGCCACCATCCGCCCTGACCCAGGGCCCGCGTGGCAGTCAGTCTCCTTGGACCCCTCCTCAGTTTTTATCTTTCAGGACCCTGGCGCTCCCAAAGCACCTGGTCCTCACTCTGCAGAACGTGTTCAGTTTGGCGTTGGCTCAATGGACAGAGGTTACCATTTCTGGTAAGAAAACCCCAGAAGGATATGGTCTTCTCGGGGCATCAGATGGGGGCAGCAGCCGTGGGCAGGTCACCAAGTGGTGACCACGCACCTAAAGTGACCACACTGACCCTATGGCTCCCTTTGTAAGTGCTGGGCGCCCTGAGGGGAGGCCCCCGGGCGGCCCATCCGCACCCCTTGCCGCTGTGGAGGGACTGCTGTCCCCAGTGCCACTATGGGCACTGTCCCTCCCTCCCTGACACATTTATTCCATTAATTATGAAAATTGTTTCAATGTTTATTTTTGACAGGGAGTGAGTGAGCCAGGGAGGGGCAGAGAACGAGAAGGAGAGAATCCCAACAGGATCCAGGCCATCAGCACAGAGCCCGACGTGGGGCTCAATCCCACGACCGAGAGGTCATGACCTGGACCGAAACCAAGAGTCGGTTTGTGCGACTGAGCCCCCCAGGCGCCCTCCATTAATTATTTATGAGTGTGGACTCCTGGACAGTCATTTGTTCTGAGGACCACAACCCACTACAATATTGTGTTGTTCCAACTGGCCCATGTGTGGCTCCGTGGCGTGGCCGTGCCCCCTCATTCTTCCAGGAATCCCTTACTTTCGGACACAAAATGGTCCAGGCTCGGCGTGGACTTTCGGGCACTGGCCCCAGCGTCAGCTGTCCCCCCAGGAGCCTGGTTCCTGCTTCCGGTGTCGCAGCTCCAGGACCCAGGTGCTCAGAGCTGGCCGGCACACGTGTGTGGACGCACGCACGCAGCCGAGTCTCTCTCTGTGCGGCCACCTACACCTGTGACACAAGCAGGACCCAGTCTGCACTCTCCCGCTCCCTTTCAGAACTGGGGAGGGTGAACCACTGCCCAGAGGACACAGCCTGTCTCCTCGTCCCCAGCACCAGGCTGACCTCTGCTGTCCACTGCGGCCACGCTCTGCCCCAGCCGTGCGCCGCTCGGAACCCCCTCCCCCCGCCACCTGGCTGGGCCACCACCGCGGCTTCATTTCTGCGCACGTGAGACGGGCAGACGGCTGGGACTCTGAGCCACACTACACGCTGCTGACCGTTCTCAGCATCCGGTTTCTCCTTCCTCGATTTCGTGTTTGCACAAACCCACAGACGCTTCCAGCTTCCTGCGACTTTCTTGTTAACGATACCATAGATGCTTCTGGAGGCTGCCTTTCTCATGGAGTCACTCCGCGTCAGCGCAGACCTCCCCAACCCCCGCCCCGCCTGCGCCCGCCCGCGGCTGCACCAGTGAACCGTGTGGACCGGCCTTAGGTCACTGAAGGCTCACAAGTGTGGGCATTTGCATGGCCTCAGTGATCTGTACGGCAAATACCCTTGCGCGGATATAACTGGACTCTCGTGACCTGATTTTCGGCTTGGCGGTAAAAGCCAAGACACTTCATAAACTAGACACGGACACAAAAGACCTGTACGACTCCAGCGGAGGGCAGACCCAGTATTCCGCGGAAACTGCAGAAGGGAGCCGGTGGTGCCCAACCAGTGACGCAAGAGGAGGTCCAGAGTGAGCCCCGAGGACAAGGACTCACGTGGGAGGGACCTGCTTCAGGGTCTGAGCAAGAGGCACCATGCCACTGAAGGACGGAAAACAGGGGCCTCGAGGCAGAGGACTGGACGCGAAGACGCCTCTTACCAGCCATGGCCAAGGCGGGGGTGGAGGTGACTTCTGGGAGCCCAGACCCGGGTCACAGCTGGCTGTCCCCACCGGGGTCGCTGTCCACGTGGGGACGTGCCCAGGATCCTCCGACTGCCGTCTTCCGTTAGCCATGTGAGGACAAAAGTCAGCTGGCTGGCCGGGAGCCAGGGAAGGCAGTGCTGGGCCCAGACCCCACACACTCAGCACCCGGTTCATGGATCTGAACCCCGGCCACATCCGAACCGGCCCAGGGTCCCGGCTCGGCATCTGGGTACGCGTGAGGTCTAACTGACTGCAGGCAAACTGGTACCTTCCTGGACGTTGCCGCTGTGGGCCTGGTCGGTGAGACAGGACACCACAAGACCCTGCCCTGATGTGTGCTCAGAGGCCCTGGAAGCCAGTGCCGATGGCGCGTGCACATGGGTGTTCTCACAGCAACACACCGGAAGACCACGCGTGCAAGTCAAACTACAAGAGTCCGGACTTCCAGAGTTACAATAAATGAGTTACTGAAATTGAACTGGCTTTATGTACACGCACACAGGTCTGAAAATGAGCCTCTGGTTCAAAGGTACTGGTGATTCGAGGCGCCTGGGGGGCTCAGTCGGTGGGGCGTCCGACTTCGGCTTGGGTCATGATCTCACGGGCTGTGGGTTCGAGCCCCGCGTCGGGCTCTGTGCTGACAGCTCAGACCCTGGAGTCTGCTTCGGATTCCGTGTCTGCTCCTCTCTCTGCCCCTCCCATGCTCATGCTCTGTCTCTCAATAATAAATAAAACGTTAAAAAATTAAAAAAAAAAGATACTGGTGTTTCAGGCACTACCAGAAAAAAAACGAGTAAGTCAAATATGTCAAAAGTTAACAATCTTATTTCCAAGTTTATATTTTATATTTTGCTTAAAAAAAAAAAAAAACACGGGAAATAAATGGGCACAGAAGGAAACCATTTTGCCAGGAAATGGTTTTCGGGCAGCGTCTATGTGATGGGCTGAAACCGCTAGCATTCAGCATGTCAGTACTGAGAAGCTACGGACGGTATCACAGAGGGAGTCACCGCGTCGCGGATGCCCGCGTGTCCCCTCGCGCAGCGGGCGTGACTCTGCTCTCCTTCCTCCCACCCGCCACAGGCCTCCCTAGGAACTCTCTCAATGTAAAGATAAAATCTAAGGCTCCTGGGGAAAATGAGACCTAAAGGGGACAATCGCTTCTCAGAATAACCTGGGAGACATCAAGAGGAAAGGTTTCCGCCAAGGAGGGCGTTCCAGAAACTTCTTCTGAAGTCACAGCGCCTAACCATAAACCGTCAGTTGACAAGGTCACCCAACACGCTCCACCCTGGACAAGCCAGCAGCCGGCGGATGGACTTCTTCCCATCAGGAGGTAGTTTCTGCCCCTGGTTTTCCATCCATCAAATCTCCGAATCCCAGTTTTTCCAGGGGCTCCTGTGCCATCAGCTGCCTGCAACAAAAACGAACAGCACTGTCCGTGCGAGGCCTGCGCGTTCGCTCCCATCCCAACTGCCTGCGGCCGGTGGCACCGTTGGACCCAGGCCCCCGGGACCCCGAGGGCCTCTCTGCGCCCTCCTCCTCCCAGCTGACACCCGCGCCTCTGGACTCCGGACGGACGGCCGCTGGCGCACAGTGTGCGAAGCCCCTGGGGTGCCGGGTGGAGCCGGGACCCCGAAGGAAGCGGGCAGACCGCCGCGAGCCCCCCGCCGGGTGCCAGTCTGGGGCAGACGTGTGTCCCGTTCGAGGGCTCCAACCTCAAACCGGCCTCCAGGTCGCTGGGAAGATGCACCGGACAGGGCGGGCGGGGACAGGACAGACTTCACTTGGTAAAGTGACCCCTGAACAAGCCACAGGTTAGGGGCACCATTCACCTGCACAGTCGAAAATCCGTTCCTAACTCCTGACTCCCCAGAATTTAAGGACTACAGCCCCTGCCGACCAGAAGCCTCAGCGACAACGTGCATTTTGCGTGTCGTGTGTCTTCCGGCCGTATTCTTACCAACAGGTCAGCCGGACCAAAAAAAGCTCGTTAAGATAATGGTCAGGAAGCAATACGTTTACAACACTGTCCTACACGGATCAAGAGATCTGGGTGGTAAGTGGACCTGCCCCGTTCACATCGTGTCGTCCAAGGGTCACTGCACTTGTGAGCTTCACCTGTGACTCAGAAACACTGGGACACGTGGCCCACCAGCTCTGTCTCCTCTCACTGCTGCCCCAGGCCCCGTGCCCCACACGGCCCGAGCCGTGGCCCCACAGCTGGCCGGCGGCCGTGTCCGCTGTGCTCCCGCTCCCTCTGTGCCCAGCCGTGTGCCAGCCCCTCACCATGTCTCTTTAAGTCAGGACCTCGAAGACCGAGATGTCCCAGAGCACCTGCTGGGCTGGAGCCGCCCCCGTTCAGCCTCTCACTGCCCACACTCCAGGGCGGGAGGGCCTGGATTTCATTCTGCTTCGTTTTTGGGGGGGAGGGGGGGGCAGGGATAGGTCCAACTCTTGGGGGCCACCTGTCCATCCTGCTTGCTGGTGGGAGCTCAGTGTCCCTGCAGGAACCAACAGGCCCGGGCGGGAAAGGGGACGCCCGCCGCGCCAAGCCACCATCACTTGGCGCTGTGACCCCCCCACACACCGCTGAGCTCACGCACCCCCCGCAAGCCCGGCAGGCCAGCACAGGCAGCCAGGGTTCAGCCAGCACGCTGGGAACCGAGGGACACCGTGAGTCACCTGGTCACCGGTCACACGACCCACTTTCTGCGGGTTCTGTGGGGCTCCAGGCGAGCCGGCTACCCTCCTGCAGAAATACAAAACCTGGCAGATGACCTCTACCCAAGCTTCACAAGGGCTGTCCAGGCCGTCCCCACTGAGAACGAAACTAAGTGTTTAGGGTCCGTGCCCTCGAGGGCTCCAGCCGCGGGGACGGGGGACTGGGCAGGTGCCGCGGCGCTGCGTTCCCTCCACTGGTGCGCACGGCAATTTCCGTTACAAAAAGCTGGAATCCGCTGAAAGGTACAAAGTCCACTTGTAGACCAGACTGACTGTGTTATCTGTGTCCTTACGCGGCAAAGGGGGATGGGCTGAGGCGGAACACAGGAGCCCACCAGGTGGTGCTGAGGGGAGACCGCCTCGGACTCCCCAGGCGGACTCAGCTGCAACGCGGGAACCCTTAAAATCAGAGAGCCCGCGCTGGCTTTGGTCAGAAGGACGGAGGAGGAGGACGGGCCAGAGACACGGCATCGCCGGCTTCCAGAGGGAGCAGGGCCACGAGCCGAGGGGCGTGGGCGCCTCTGGAAGCTGGAAAGGCAGAAGCAGCTCTGCACTGGAGCATCCACGAGGGGCGCGGCCCGCGGGACCTGCGTCAGACGTCTCGCTGCAGAACGTGCGTGAGCTGGGGGCGCCAGGAGCACGGGGAGCAGCAGTGCTCCTCGAGACACGACAGGAAGGACCTGTGTGTTCAGCAGCAAACAGGGAGCGAGGGGGGAAACACTACGAGCTCAGTGAGACGCAGTTCAAGAGGCCCCTTCTACAGACGTGTGAGTCTTCACAAAATCCAGCTCTGTGGCCAGGACACAACAACGACAATCCAACGATTACCGAGTTCTAAAGCCAAAAGGATGACGTGGACGCCTCCCCTTCAGCATAAGGGGACAGTGCAGGGTTTTAGGACCTGAGGCTTTCCAAGGAGCGTGCGCCGGGCCTCCTCCAGCCCGGCCAGGAGGCCCGGATCGCACGCCAGGGTGTGTGGCACAGCCCCCGGATGCCCACCGCACGGGGCAGGAACTCAAAGTCAAAAGATCACAGAGGCTTGAGATCGCAGATCGCAGGGTGCTTGCTGTTTTCTTGGCCAACAAAGTCCTCCCCGATTTAACAGCTCTTCCCACGAGAGTGTGATCCACACCCAAACCGCACACACGCTTCCACGTCGAGCTGAGACGGCCAAGTCCTCAAGAGGCAACTCTAAAATCTCACTGTGGTCCAGTTTTCTACAAAGATGCATATGGTGGGGGCGCCCGGTGGCTCAGCTGGTTGAGCGTCCGACTGTGGCTCAGGTCACGATCTCACGGTTCACGAGTTCGAGGTCCGCACTGGGCTCTGAGCACAGTGCCCACTTCGGATCCTCTGTCCCCTCCCTGCCTCCCTCCCACCTAAAACTAAACAAACATTAAAAGAAAGATGCCTATGGACGTTCGTAGAGGTATATAATGTCTGGGATTTCAGCATGAAAGGAATAAAAAGGTTTACAAAAAGTGGGAAGGGAAATAAACGTGCCGTCTCGATACTGAACCTGGATGGTCATGGACTTGGAACTGAAAACCATCCAAAAGTCTACAGCCAAAATCACCGACCGAGTCTGAACACTCATGTACCCCCTACATTGGTCTTAACGTCACCGGACCAACCAGAGAAGCCGCTTGAAATAACGGAACTCACGGAGAGGCGAGCTGCACCCCCCGCCGCCACCCCGTCCCCACTGACCTCAGCAGGCCTCAGGGCAGGCTGGTCTCCAGAGGCCGTGCTGAGCGAGGCGTGGCCACGTGGAGAGCAGACAGCCCACTTCCAGGGTCACATGGGGAGAAAAGTCAGAACCCTTCTGCTGTCCTTTGCCAGACGAGCCAGGAGCCTCTCTGGGGACCCAGACGGCCCAACTCTCTGGAGCAGCTCCCAGCAGGAGCGGCTGCCTGCGTGTGCTGGCCACTGTGGGCTCACCTGAGCTTCACGGGGGCAGGTGACCTGCTCACACCCTCACACGCGGTCAGAAACCAACTTCAAACTGTCTCCAGGGCGTGGCAGCACCAGAAAGAAACTCAGTTCATTTCTGAAAGGTATATCGACTTAAAAGACAGTAATTTAGGGGTGCCCCTTCAGTTAAGCATCTGACTTGGGCTCAGGTCACAATTTCGCCATTAGGGAGCTCAAGCCCCGCGTCAAGCTCTGTGCTGACAGCTTGGAGCCTGGAGCCTGTTTCAGATTCTGTGTCTCCCTCTCTCTGACCCTCCCCCGTTCATGCTCTGTCTCTCTCGGTCTCAAAAAAAAACAAATAAACGTTTAAAAAAAAAAAAAAGCGAGCGCTAGTCAGTTCTGGTCAGGACAGAACAAACCTCCATGTTTCACCGTTTCTGAATGGCCCATTGTCTCCCCTGTCATATTTCAGGCACTGCTGAGCTACGTGGAACCAAACGGTATTTTTACGGTCTGAGAACGTGAGAGGAAGAAACCCTGTGCCCACGACCTGCACATCTTTTGACTCCGTCAGCATTTTTAAGATGTACGATTCTGAAACCTTAATGACGGGTCAGCAGCTCCCAAACGTGCAAAGAAAACACTCAGGAATGCAACCCCGTAAGACGCGCTCCCTCTCCGCAGGGTCCCCATGACTGTGAAACCTTCAGTGCCACTGAATCTGGCAGGCCTCCGTTCCAGGGGCGAGCCACTCTACGTTCTCAAAGACAAAGGCTTGGAACCTGGGGGATGAATGAGGCCCGCTGCAATGACCTCTTGGGGAAAAAAAAAGTTTCCATGGGAGTGCTGGGAGGTTCCAGAAGTCGTTCATTGCCAGCAGGTACTTGCCTCTCCATTCTGCATTCTAAGTAGTCTTTCGACTCACTTCTGCACAAAGCATTTTCGAATCTATTGTCGCGGAGACACTTCATGAACTTCTCCTTAAAGCTTTTGCATTCGCCTAGAACGAAAAGGAAAAGAGCACCCAGTTTTCAAGTGAAAACGCGACGCGGTGGGACAGCACGCGCACCCGCAGCCGTCCTTCCAGAACGAGTCTCCTTCACACTCACGCTGGAAAGGACGAGCCTACCGCGTGCCCCATGGTGCGGCGACCGCCCCTCCGCTGCGTGTTTGGGACACTGCAGGGGAAGGCGTCGGTTATGAGAAAAATCTGCGGACCCACTTCCGGAGCCTTGGCTCGCACAGAGGCTCGCCCCAAACGCGGACTTTCCAGGTCCGCGCGAGGCCCAGGTTGACAGCCTGCGGGCTTTGTGCGAGGCTGGGCGCGAGTCCCCCGGACGCCGGCAACGCTCTCCCTCGGGACGTCCTCCGCAACCTGTCGCCCCTCTTCCCGCAGGCCCGCCTCCGGGGTGGTGGAGGTGGGCCGTGGCGGGCCTCAGTTTCCCCACCTGCAACCGCGTGCGGACGCCAGCGCCCACGGGGCCGCACGGCGCCACCGGAGGAGACCCACGACCCGAGACTCGGCGCAGGAGCCCGGCGGCCGCCCGCCGCTCACCGAAGTGATCCAGCGGGAAGCTGCCCTTGTCCGGGGGCCGCGGCTGGAAGCTCTTGGACCCAAAATTCATGGCCGTCGACATGATGGCGGCGCCGGAGCCCCGGAGTAGGACGCGCGCCGTACGCAGGGCGGCGGGTCGAGCGCCGAGCGCGCCCCGCGAGAGCGCCGAGCACGTCGAGCGGCGAACGGCCGCGGGCGGCAAGCCCCGCCCCCGCCGCCCAGGCCCCGCCCCCACGCTGCAGGGCCCCGTCTTCGCCTCGAAGGCCACGCCCGTTATTGACCGGGCTCCTCTCCACCGACGGGACCGGTCCCCCTCGCCACACAGGCCCCGCCCGGGCATGCCCTCCCCCCATCAGGCCCCGCCCCCGCCCCAGGGAGCTCCGAAAGGCCCTGATCCAGGCTGCTCTGCCGGGTCCTTGCCAGGCTGACCCTCACAGGGACCGAGGGGCAGAGGCCGGCGTCATGTCCTTATGAGGAAACGGAAGTCCAGAGAGGCTGGACTTTGCCCAGACACACAGCTTGAGACGACAAGAAGCCCAAGGGCGAGTGCACTCGGCAGGCTGTGCGGGTGGCTGTGCATCCCCAGGTGTCTGGGGGGGGCTCAGCTGGTGACAAGGAAGGAGTGAGGGCCACCACAACAAAGTCCCACACCCTGGGCCGCTTCAGCTACAGAAAGGTGGTCGCTCCGGGTTCTGGAGGCCGGATGTCCCACACGGAGGAGGTGCGGCAGGGCTGGCTCCTCCTGGAGGTTCTGGGAGAGCCGGCTCCAGGCTGCCCTCCCCCGCCCCCCAGCTGCAGGTGGCTGGCAGGCAGTCTTGGGGGCTGCTGGGCCGCTGGGCCTTGTTTCTGCCTTCACCCTCCCACCGCATCCCCCTGTGTGTCTGTGTCCAGAGGTCCTCCTCTTGTGAGGACGCCGGTCAGACTAGGCTAGGGCCCACCCTAATGACTTCATCATAACTAATTACATCTGCGATGACACTGTTTACCAAAGAGGTCACCTCCTAAGGTACTGGGGGCTAGGACTCCAACATATGAAGTGGTGGGGGAGGGGTGGTGCAGTTCAACCTGTAACAGAATAAAAGTCAGCTCTGGCAACCGCTTATTATTGTCGTTATGGCAACAATAACAACGGTGAAAGGGCTCAGTGGAGACCCCAGCTCCCCCAGGCTGAGCCTCCTCCCAGCGCTGTACCCTGCACAGTCACCCCTCTTCCCCAACTGGGCATCCCGATTTCATCTGAACGGAGGAAGTGGGTCACTGCCCCACCCCCAACCAGCGCCCCTGGGCTCTAGGACTCTGTCATGAGCTCCAAACTTCATCCATGCCCCCCGAGGGCCAGCCACATACCAGGCCTTGGAGATAAGCAAATTGGGTCCTCAGTCACACAGCTCACCAGCTGCACCGCCCCCCGCGCCCCCCTCCCCCACCGGTTCCTGACACGATCCTGCACCACACCTCCTCCTAAGGCCAGGAGAAGGAGCCGGTTCCAGCAACTGAGGGGCCTTGCCGAGAAGTGCCCGGCCAACAAGCCCTCACAGCCCCCACCTCAGGGCCTGCCCCCTCCTCGAGTCCTGCCCTGAGGCATCCAGCTCCCCACTCGCTCCTGTCTCTCTGCAGGGCACAGCAGTGGATCTCCGTGCCTCACGTGGCATTGGGCTGTGTGTCGTGCGGCGCGTGGAGCTGGGCCCTAGCGTTTGTAGGGTCCGGTGGGGCCGCAGGGAAAGCTCATTCCGGTTGCTGGGGCCTTGATCAGCCTGGTGTTCTGTACCCACTAAAAACTACAAAAGGAAAATTGCACCTTGATCTTGTCACATAAAAGACTGTTTTACGTGGCTAGCACCAGGGGCCACGCACTGGGTTATTCATTAATATGTTTCCAGGGCCGTGAACAAAAGACGCTTTTATTACCCAGCAAATAGCACTTTTCCACTTGACTAGATCACACTACTCAGCAGGAAAAAGGACAGCCCAGCCCCCCAATGTTTCCTTGCAGCCTCTCTGTCCGACGGCCCTGAGGGACCAATGAAGCATTGCAGGCCCCGTGACCTAGAGGCGACAGCCAGCTTTTAATTGACATGTCCGTACCTGGCAAATGATTATTGCTCTATATGACACGTTTGGCCGGGAGAGAACGAAGGGACTTTCATCTCTGGTGCACAGATACAAAAAATGGGGGAGGGCCTTCTGTGCCAGGCTGCTTCACATGGGATTGTCACAACAGCGTCTGGTGCGCAGGGGACGTCCCGTTACTAGTCTTTAAAGGACGAGCCCAGCTAGGCAGTATTCTTACCCTCATCTCACACATAGAGACTCCCAGACGTTAAATTCCTCGTCCAAGGTCACGCAGCCTGCACACGAGCTATCTAGCTCCGTGTAACGAACGGCCCGAACTCAGAGGTGTAAAACGGCAATCTGCTTTGCACAAGAACTTGGAGTGTGGGCTGGCCTTGGAGAAGGCCCACGTGGCATCGGCTGGGGTTGCTCAACCTCAGGCTGGGACCCACTTCAAGACGGTGCACTCCTGGGGCTGGGAGCACTGCCTCTATCAGGGCCAAACGCCCCCAGCCAGATGCCAGGGCCGGGAGCCCGCTCCCGACGGGGAGTAGGGCAGAGTCACATTATACAAACAGCCCCTGGATGGAACCTTGCCTGAAACTTTCCCTGGTCTTTCCACTTTAATAAATTCTGCTGCCAAAGCGTTCTTTTCTAAAGGCTGAAACCGTAGTTCCAGCAGAAACATAAACGGCCCCTGTGTCGGAGTCTCATTGAATGCATGGGTGCAGGAGTGTGGCCTGATGGCAAAGCTGGTTCCAAGAAGGGCGCCCCGGCCCCGATATAGCCGCGTGCGGTCAGAGAAAGAAAAAAGATGCCAGAGTCAGATTGCCAAGCTGGGCCTAGAACAGGTTAATCCCTCACAGGGCAATAAACCATAACCTTCGGGATGATCTTTTCTGCCAGACAGGAACGATTTGCATTTTTACAGGAACGCCAATCACTTGCAGCTTTTCTGTTTGCTCCATATGAACGTCTAGCTTGAGGGCACCTGGGCTGGGTCAGTAATAAATGGTAAGTCACATGTAGTTGAATGATGCTCAGGCAGACTGGCTAGACGGCGACTTCGAGAACACAGTGCAAGGACCCAGTGTCACCCACTTGCCTGACTCCTGCCTATTGGGAATTGTTCTGAACATTCCTTATAGGAGTCTCAGGGCCACTGTAACAAAGCACCAAAAACTGGGGGCTTAACCACCAGAAAATGGTTCTCTCCCACTTCTAGAGGCTGAACTTGAGGTGGGCGTTCCCCGCGAGGGCCGGCGGCGGGGGTGGGGGTCCTCCCGCCTCTTCCAGCTCCCGGTGGCCCTGGTTCCCGGCCTGTGGCCACACGCTCCATGGTGTCCCCAGGGTCACCTGGCCTTCTTCCCTCTGTGTCTGTCTTCTACTTTTCTGTTATGAGGACACCCCCACCCTAATCCAGGATGACCTCATCTAAACTTGATCTGCAAAGACCCTATTTACAGATAAGGTCCCATTCTGACATTCGAGGGAGACATGAATTTCGGGGGGGCCATTCTGCCCAGGACACTGCTCCGGATAGTTTGCGGTGGTTTTCCCAACTGGCACAGAACAGTGAGGTCCAGATGCCATGAGACATGAAGGAAGGTCCCTGTAGGTGGTTGGAGGGTCCTTTCTGGAGCCCAGGAGGTGTGGGCAGGGCCCTGAAGCTCAGGAATCTCGAGCTTGAAAGTTGTTCTTCGTGCAGAGAAAATCAGCGTTCCCAAGGTGGGAACAGCCACACCCGTGGGCGCCCCACCTGAGGGCACACTCGTGCGCTAGTCCAGGTCCCTCTGTCACCAGACCTCTGCTTCCTGGTGCTGCTCCCAGAGGCACCTGCCTCCTCCCCACCCCCACTCTGGCTGCCCCCAAACCTGGCTCTCCTCTAGGCGCTCATCAAATGCTGCCTCCTCCAAGGAGCCCTCCTGGCCTGACACTCCTGGCCCCCTGCTCCTTGCATGGCCCATCTGCTTCCCCGCGGGGCGGGGGGGGGGGTGTCCTTCTCTCTTCCCCAAGGCGGGGTGGGCACTTGGGCCTACCCAGGCTGGGACACGGACCTCCTACCCCACCGGGGGCCTGGAAAACGGGCTCAGCTCTTCCCCTGAGGTGGGGCTGGGCTGCCCAGGCGGCCGGAGCCCTGACCTACCTCCATCAGTGACCGGTCCTGCTGTGACACGCACAGCAAGTGCAGGTTTCCGATGAGCGGCAGTGGGCGTGGCCCAGGGGGCCAGCGAGGGGCTGGGGAGGGGGTGCGGGTGTGGGCTCGGAGCAGCCCCGCGTGGAACCCAGAAGCCCCCACCCAGCCTGGGCTTCGAGAGGGAGCAGTACAAGGAGCAGCCGCGGGGGAGGAGATGGGAACGCAGGCCGGGAGGCGAGGGTCCCTCCCGACGCCACCCACACGGTGTGGGTCAGCGGGAGGGACAGTGGGAGCATCTGTCAGAGTCAGCAGCCCCTTGGCTCGGGGATTCTGGTTCTAGGAACTGATTTCACAGCACAAAGAAACGCGCACCCAGGATGTTTTTGACCCAGAGACAGTGCGACAGAGAGGAGACGAGGCAGCGGTCCCAGAGGAGGAGGCTGCTGTCTGATCCCGCCACGCTGTCACCTTACAAATAAAGAGCAACTGAACAGAGGGAGGGAGACAGGGCAGGAGGAGACAGGACGTCCGCCTTCTGGAAGTTGGCCAAGGCCAGGGCTTCCTGGCTGTCTACGGGTCTCAGCTCCGCACAGGAGCTGTTTGCTACATTAATAAATGAAAGCGTCGACACAACCGAAAAAGGCACACGATGACGGTGCGTGCCGGAGTGTTTCTGGAAGGATGCATGAGAGAGGGGCTCTGTGGGCGCCCGGGCGGGTCCGACTCCCCGGCTGGGGCACGTGCATTGTCTGTTTCAATGGAAAAGTATCCAAAGAAACACCTTAGCAGAAAGCCTTCTGGAGCTGGGGTGCCTTGATGGGGGAGGGAAGGGCCCACGGACGTGCGACCTCCAGTCTCTGCAGGGCCGGGTCTCCAGGTGAGACCACCCTGGGCGGGGGCTGGCGACAAGGAACGGCCGCCCACACCACCGTGGGACTTCTGGGCCCACCAGCCACAGCGTGTTTCTGGTGTTTTCAACACCCGGTTGTGGGTGGCTTTGTGCAGCCCCAGGACTCACATTGGTTCGAGCGTGGGGCCCCTGGGGACCTGAGCAGGACCCTTCCAGTGCTGGGGGGTAGGGAGTGGGCGGGGGAGCAGCCATGGGGTTGGGGGGCAGCCGCCGTCTCTAGAAGTTGCAGAGGAAGGGCCGTGGCGGGGTGGCGGGGGGGGGGGGGGGCGAGCAGAGACGCAGATATGCTGGGACATTCCGCCGGGCACCCCCAGCTTCCTCTTTCCGGGGCCTGGATGTAAGGGAGCCCTCGACACTCACGTTGCCTGGAAAAATTCAAGGCCAAGCACCCAGTTCCACCCTTGTGAACCGGATTTGACTCTGTCGACCAGGGGCTCCAGCCCCACAGGCCGGGCTCTAAGAAGCTCCGGGTGCCCAGCTGGCCTCCCCTGAGCTCACCCCACGCACAGGGGCCTGCCTGCCACATCCCGTGGTCACATGCCCCTGGCTGGGTCCACGCTAAACCCCAGAAAACACCACGCGGTCAGGATGCCCACAGGGCTGGGTCTCATTCCCAAGTCTGAGCCCCTCACCACCACACCCCACCGCCCCGCCCCCAGCAGCCGGCCAATCAGAGTGGTGGAACCCCCCCCCAGCAGCCGGCCCCCAGCAGCCAGTCAATCAGATTGGTGGATTCCCCCCCCCCCAGGAGCCGGCCAATCAGAGTGGTGGAGCTCCAGCCCCTCTTCCCCTTCTGAGAAGCGGGGGTGACCTCCTCGGCGGTCGGGAGGAGCTCAGAGGTCTTGCAGGTAAAACGCCAAAAACCGAGGGTGCGTGGGCGGCTCAGTCAGTTGGGCGACAGACTTCGGCTCAGGTCATGATCTCCCAGCTCATGAGTTCGAGCCCGGGGGCTCTGTGCTGACAGCTCGGAGCCTGGAGCCTGCTTCGGATTCTGTGTTTCCCTCTCTCTCTGCCCCTCCCCTGCTCACGCTTTGTGTCTCTTTGTCTCAAAAATAAACATTAAAACAAACAAAAAAAACCGCCGGAAACGGCCGAGTATAGACCCCCCTGTAGACAGTGCCCCCAGCCTTCCCTGCAGGGGCCTGGCCTGCTCCACAGGGCCCCGGGCGGTGGCACCCAGGTGGCTCACAGGAGCCCAGGCCTCAGCAACCTGAAAGAGGAGGCCACGGAGGATGGAGCCCCCCACCCCAGGGACCCCAAGTTCCCACCTCCTGCGTTTCCAGCCACGGATCTCCAGCCTCACGCCCCCACCCAGCTCCTTGCTGGCACGGGGCCTCTGGGCTTTGCACATGCTGTTCCCTCTGCTGGAGTGCCCCGCCGCTTGGCGACTTGACCCTGGTCCCAATACCTCAGAAGTTTGCAGTGGCACGGCCACTGCCACGTGGGTCTCTTCCACTGGACTTGGGGGCCCTGTTTGGATCCCTGACCACCGATTTCTGCGGCCCCAGCTGCTGGCTGAGCCTGTAGCACACACACATACTCCGGAAACGCTCGTGGAATTAATTCAGTGGACTGTCCCGGGCAGAGAGGAGCCCCAGCCGAAGCACCTAGCAGCGGCCTTGGTACCGGGCACTCAGCCCAGATGACCCAGAGACGCAGCCGCTGGACAACCATCCTCCGTCACAGAAGCCCCACAGCTGTGCGACAGGGCAGCCCGCCCGAAAGCCAGCGAGCACCCCGTCACGGGACGTGTGCAAATTGAGGCTGGAAGCAGGTACGGGCCTACGGGCTGCTTCGGCTCAGGGTGTGGGGCGGGGCGTGGACGGTACCCCGGGAGACAGGCCCTGCAGCGAGGGGCCCGGCGTGGGGCTGGGGTTCCAACTCCTCATGTTGGGGCAGGAGGTGTGGAGCAGGCCCAGCCACTTCTGATGCCAACGGCCCTCCCACCCCTCACGGGCTCGTTCCACGGCGGGGCCTCCTTCCCTCCCAGCAGGGGCGCCGGGGTTAAGGAGCCCAGAGTTCATGCAGCACAGACACATGGGGGCTCCTAAGCCTGGCCGGCCGTCACCCACTCTGCCCCTGCCCCGTCCTGCATAGACCAGTGCCTCCTGCCCCAGGTGACAGGAGCACGTTGTCACCCAGGGAAAGCTTGCCATCTGAGACACGGCAGGGGGCCCTCTGGCAGCCTCTGAAGGCCCTGGGGTTTGAGGCGTTTGCTGTGCGCAGACCTTCGAGAGCCATCCGCGGGGTCTCCACAGACCTCCTACCCCATGGGCCCTGTCGAGGGAGGCTCAGAGCTCCCCTCAGAGCTCGGGCCCAGCTCCCAAAGCCCCACAAGCCCCAGTTCTGATGGGGAGACCGAGGCAGGAAGCAGAGGCCGGTGGGAGGGGCACAGTGGCCACCACGGCGTGTTCTCTCCAGCAGGCAAGGGACGGAGACGCCTTAAGTACAAGGTCTAGACGGCGGCCCCCCAGACGGCCCCTGGCGTCCTGGCGCCCTGCCACAGACGCGACCCCACATTCCACGCACGCCTGTCGCTTTAAGCTGCCTGGCTGTCCCCTGTGAACCGCTCGGTCCACATTCTCTGGGTGGAGGGGCGAGGTCCTGGCACGCCCTCCCCCTGCCCGACAGCCTATAAGGCACAAGGTGGGGAGCTGGGGCCTCGCCGCCCGCCGTCCTCATGGCCCTGCTGCTCGTGGGGCTCCTGCTGCTCCTAGGGCTCTGGGGGCTGCTCCGAGCCCACACCCGCACCCCCTCCCCAGCCCCTCGCTGGCCCCCTGGGCCACGCCCACTGCCGCTCATCGGAAACCTGCACTTGCTGTGCGTGTCACAGCAGGACCGGTCACTGATGGAGGTAGGTCAGGGCTCCGGCCGCCTGGGCAGCCCAGCCCCACCTCAGGGGAAGCTGAGCCCGTTTTCCAGGCCCCCGGTGGGGTAGGAGGTCCGTGTCCCAGCCTGGGTAGGCCCAAGTGCCCACCCCGCCTTGGGGAAGAGAGAAGGACACCCCCCCTCCCCCCGCGGGGAAGCAGATGAGCCATGCAAGGAGCAGGGGGCCAGGAGTGTCAGGCCAGGAGGGCTCCTTGGAGGAGGCAGCATTTGATGAGCGCCTAGAGGAGAGCCAGGTTTGGGGGCAGCCAGAGTGGGGGTGGGGAGGAGGCAGGTGCCTCTGGGAGCAGCACCAGGAAGCAGAGGTCTGGTGACAGAGGGACCTGGACTAGCGCACGAGTGTGCCCTCAGGTGGGGCGCCCACGGGTGTGGCTGTTCCCACCCTGGGCTGGAGGCTGGACAGTCCCGGCCCCAGGTCGCCGGCCGGCTACCCTGCC